>NC_077229.1:364703000-365360500 GCF_027887165.1 Monodelphis domestica
ATCTCCTCATTAACTTAAGGAATTCAATTAAGGGGTGAGAAGTGTATTTGGATGTATTTTTGAATGAATGAACATGCTTGAAAATTTGTTTTCTTTTTTACAGTCATTATTTCATGAATTTCCAAATTTATTTTATTTGGACAATAATATTCAGAAATGATGAAGACTTTCCATATTTTCCCTCTTCTAAGATTGTCCGAATCTCATGCATTGAATTGAGGTAGTTTCTTAAGTCATAATTTCTTGGTTCCAACCATTAAGCTAATTTGAAATCTCTTAAACTCTACTTCTTTGTTGCCCGTATATCACCATCTCATACACAAGACTAATGCGAGTTTGCTAAAAAACAAAAATTTTTTCAATATCTATCTAAAATTTATTGATAGCATTTTCCTGATTTCACTCCTCTCAGCAAAAGAGATGAGTCCAAAATTATTTGGTTTTCCCCATGGCATGATAGCTCTTTATTGTAACTGCTTCATTTTCTAAATGTTCACCAAACAACCCTTTAGATATATATTCTAGAATGTTTATCCAATGAAAATAAGATTTCATTGGACTCTGTTTTAAAGGCTGCCTTCATTTCCATATTTTGAAAATCAGGAATATAGAATTATGGTTCTGAAGTTATGAGACTCATGGGCCATCTTTGCAGTCCTATCATTTTAAACATGAGGAAACTGAGAAACTGGAGGCCAGAAAGGTGAAGGGATTGGCCTGAGGTCACATGGTAAATATCTGAGGAAGCATCAAGACTTTAGTCCTCTGATTCAAAAAGTAGCTTGAATTTCACTGCCTCCCAATGCTATAGACATTTTCCCTTCTTAATACCTGTTGTACCATACCTTTTTTTTTAAGTCAGTCTATTGTTTCAGCAAATCTAGAACTTTTACTGTGGGTATCTCTATTAGTCATTGTGTCTAGATAGGCACTAGATTGGGAGAAACAGGAAGGATTTCATTATTGTGTATATATAATTCTTGTACACAGTTGTTCATATGTTTCCTCCTCAATTATTTTCTGGTATCTTTGAAGGGAATGACTATTTTTCTTTGTTGTTTCTTTCTGCTTTGTTTTGCCTTTTTATATCTCCAACTTTAACATAGTACCTGATACATAGTAGGAAATGAATAAATGTCTGATGACTACCATGGACAGTGTCTTGGGCACAACTGGTGCTAAATAAATGCTCATTGATTGATAATTGGTAAGGCTTCCCTTGTGCCATGGGGAAACTCTCAGAAATCAAATCTGAAAAGATAAAAAGAAAACCATTCCAATGAGGAGGAAAATAGAAACTATTAATACACAAAAAACTCCACAACCAAACTGGATATCCAAAATTTGTATACACAAGATAAAAGTAAGGTGTGGCATGGTGGAATAAGAAATAGAAGGTGAATGAAAAAGTGGAGAATGGTTCCCTAAGTATAATGTCACGTATGCAAAAATTTATAATGAGCTGAGTCTGGTAAAGGAAAGTAAGGACAAGAATAGATAACAGCATTTTTTAATACTATGTTAAATATTATTGTTGATAATGGGCATCCTTGCTTAATCCCTGATCTTCTAGCATATCCTCATTACAAATAATACTTTCTGATAATTTTATAAAGATATTTTCTATCATTTTAAGGAAAAATATATTTATATCTATGTTTTCCAGTGTTTTTAATAGGAATAAGGATTGTATTTTGCTAAAGGCTTTTCTCCATCTATTGATATGTATATAAGTTTTTATTAATTTTGTTTATCAATAACAAATATCAGTTAATTACATTTATAGTTTTTTCATTATACTTTCATTGTGTGACTAGTACAACACTAGTTCACAATATATGTAATCTATTGGTGCTTAGCATTTAGTAGACACTTAAGAAATGCTTGTTGAATTGAATTGACCCACAAAAATCATAGCAGTGGTTTCAAATGTTCCCTCAACTTCTGGCATTCAGCCAATATCATTGGACAAGTGAAACATTTTTAGAGTGTAACTGCCTTAATATGCCCTTATTAGAAAGAATGGGGGAAATGACATTCAAAGATTTTTTTGAGTTATTTCTATTAAATTTAAATAACACAATTACATGGAACATGAGACCACAAGTAAAAAGAGTTCCCCATTTTGTTCAGCATCTTTTTCTCTATTCTTACTTTCTTTCTGATTTTGTCACTTAGTTCACAACATTTTCATATTCATCACTTCTATATTTTGAATACTTTTACAACTTATAGATACTTGATCCATTTAACTTCCATCCCTTATTATCTTTAGATTTCTATCTTGATTTTTGAATTTTGATAGGATTCTGCAACATTAATCAAATAATTTTACTTGTTCACCTCCAAACTGCATTCTTGGCTCTCTAGAAAATCATCTCATCTTTGTACTTCTCGCTCTGCAAGTCCTCTTCACCCTTACATCCTCTTCTTCAGTTGATTGGTTCCTACTGGAATCTCCATTTTGAGGAGAAATTCTAGGACAGCCATGCTGTCGTTTTTCTCCAGCATACACTCTTGAATTTTTGTGCTTTCACTACCATGTGCCTATCTGTACCTAGAAAACTCCTTTTGCTCCCTTTTCATCGTTCTTTTATTTGTTTTCTTCCTTGTTAGAATATAACTTCCTGGAAGGCTGTTTTTACTTTTGCTTATATATGTATTCCCAGTGTTTAGCATAAAGAAGGAATTTAATAAATGCTTATTTGCCTGACCTGAAAGATTTTATTTATTCTTGGTTAAGATCTAATTTAATTTAAGAGTTATGAACAAATGTGAGTTATTAAAAAATAATTCTACCACTAACTTTGAAAAATAAAGTCCATGGAAACATTGAAAACTATCATTTGAATAACTAAAAATAGATATTTGGGTTAATTTTATTTATATCAATTTTCTTCTTTCCCTATAGAGTCTGCATTCTATATAAAAGATTCCTAAGCAGCTTGATGCAAATTAGAGATACTCATAACATATCTAATTTTAAAAAATTAGATGTTGAATTGTTCTTGAGTAAAGAAAAAAAAAACACTGGATTTGACAAAAATCTTCACCATGAAAAGGTTACTTAGTAGACATGAAATTAAAGCCATTTACTTTGAAATATATGTGATACTGATTTTTCCCTAAAAACACATAAACCATGTATCAAATGAGGTTATAAAAATCACAACAATGGTGTTCAAAATGTAGCTGGTACTAATATTTTATTAGGCTAGCAATGTGAGTTAGAGTATTTAAGGCTTTAAACTGAGCACTGGGATATAATAGAGTTTAAGTATTTGATATCAAAAGTAATAAATCTGTATGAGGATCTGGAAAGGAAGGCACTAATGGAACTTTATTCATTATATTTCCCCATTCCCCCATGGCAAACTTTATTTTCATGGAAGAAATATCTAGATAACACCAAAACCCTAAATTATGTGACTCCATGAAAATTGTCTTCAAAACATTTAATTGAAAGCATCTGATAGGTAAAGATTCTAGTTAAGATATTGTAATTTCTGCCAGTGGAAGTAGTAATCTGTAGAAAAATCACTCCATCTATGAATGAGCACCCCAAATTTTGATAGATTAAAACAACAAATTAATAAAAACATTGCCCATTGAAATCTGTTGCTGAATATGTTATATGCAGAGAGATGAATCTAACTAGCAAAAGTCCTGGGGTTCTGGGGTGAGAGAAAGTGAAGAGGTATATTTGGCCAGAAAACTTCAGAGTTGAAGTCATTGAGGCTATACTCTGTGGATGAAAAGGTATTTTCTTTGCTGAATGTTACTTTATCTATCCAGAGACTAAACTCAAGACTTTAGCTGTCCTTAACACTTGCCAACTGAGTTTACTGAATTCCATTTTCTCTGATACCACTTCTCAAATGCCACCCATCATGGAACACATTACCTTGAATAAATAAGGCACCAGTTGTTTTATGATGGCAGTTTTTAAGATCCTTTCAATTAAGTCAGGGGTTTACTGAAGAAAAGACTTACTTCTATTTTTACCCCTTAAAGAAAGAGATCTACAATCCTACTCCATTGCAAAAGCTTTGGTTAGTAGCTTTTTTGTTGTTATTCTATATTTTGCCATTCATTTTTCACATAAAAATAAAAACTTATTGATAATGAAAAGCAAAGTCCCACATTTCAGAAATGGGCCAGCTGGATATCTTTCAAAACCTAAATATCTTCAAAACTGAATTAATCATTTTATACACTTTTCCCTGTCTTGTCCCAATGGTAAGTGTATCCTTTGGTTCTCAGAAGGGATGTTGCTTCCAAAGAGATGATACTGATTTTGCACATTGAAGCAGCTCATATTTTATGAGCCATAGGATATAAATATTAGGCTTGTTCACTATATTGAAGTTCTCAATTAACTGAGATGGCCATCTAAGCAAAATTGTAGAGGTCAGAAACATTATGTCAATGCACACACAACAAATGTATATGAAATGAAAATGAGCCACCAAACCATTCACAATTAAATTATGTAGTAATGGAGGTATGGAAATAATTACCTTTAGCATAAAAAACGAGAGCTTCTTGGGAATATTTTTATTTTTCTTAAATAGCATTTCTTGATTTGTGTGCCTAAGCTAGCTTGCCCCCTTTTCTGATTTCTAGATCCTAGAAGATCCCATGCACAACTAGAGTCCTTTGGATTTGAAGAAGAAAAGAAGAAAAGGGTAAGAATATCTCTAAATGTCCATGGGACTCAAAGCATTAAGCAATATAATTTGCTAAACTATTACCACACATGGTTATGTACACAATATGATGATTTTCATTAAGAATATAGCTGTAGGGCACCTAGCTGCTCAGCAGATTAAGAGAAAATCCCAGAGATGGGAGGTCCTGGGTTCAAATCTGACCACAGACAATTCCTAGCTGTGTGACCCTGGGCAAGTCACTTAACCTCCATTGCCTAGTACTTACCACTCTTCTACCTTGGAAACAAAACAGTATTGATTCCAAGACCAAAATTAAGGGTATTTCTTAAAATAATGATAAAATAAAAAAGAACATAGCTGCAGATATTTCTGTTATATAAAATGTCAATGTCGTATATATGGATAGAATATAGAGATCCAAATAGAGTGAGCAGGTTGGATAGATAAGATTGATAGATTGATAGACCTGTAGATAGATAGTATAACTATTGATCCAGAAGAAAAAGAACAAACTGCTATTATTTTCTATTGATAAAATCATTTTCTAACTACTTCAAAAAAATGTGAACCATTTCAACCTGGGAAGAATCAGAAATTATGAATTTCTGTTGAAAGTTTATTTTAATGGTTGTTCAGTTTAATTTAATACCTATAAATAATTATTACAAAAGCAAATGGTTCTGATATTCAATCATATTTATTTTTATTTAAATTTTAGGGATTTATTTCCTATCTGGCTCATTAAGGTTTTTATTCTATATTTCACCAAAATCTCATAGGAATAGACATTTTTAATGAAACAAAATTCCATATAATACATCATTATATGTAAGAAGCAAAAATTTGATAAAGTAATACTTAATACCATCTGTAAACACTGTTGTTTAGGCAAATGTTTTAGTAATTAGCCTATTTATTAGATAGGTATAGGAATATAAAAAATATTTTCAATGCCATTGCATTAACTGAGACATCATTCAAACATTTAAGTCTCTACTATGAAAAAAATTGATAGTTCCTGACCTTCACAACGGATTAGTCTAGTGGGTTGGGGAAAGTACATTGTAAAATGTGATACTGACAAAAGAGAAGCACCTGGAAAGTACACTCGAATATATTAAGGAAGAAGAAAATGTTTTCAGCTAGGAAGATCAAAGAGGAAAATGTAGCACATGAGCTGAGCCTTGAGGAGGATAAGGATTCCAAGGAGTAGAGATCAAGAAGCGATACCTTCAGGCATAAGGAAGCCTCTGGTAAATCATTAAGGCAGGGAAAAAAACAGGAGGAGAATAAAGTGTTATAAGTAAATAAATATAACACATTTTTCATTAAGCATAGAATTAGGGTGGAAAAGCTTAGAAACACAATGGTACAACATATGTAGAATCTTATTTGCCAAACTAAGGAATCTGTATTTTCTCATGCACAAAACTGGAGCCCTGACTTTTTTTTAAAGACTAAAAGAATCACATCAGAGCATTAAGAAGTTTCTTTTTTCTCGACTATAGGGAAGTTAGACTGTAAGGATGTGTGATTGGACACAAAGAATTAGCTCAGATCTTATTATAAATAATATAATAAATAATCCAAATGATTTGTGGCTAAAATAGAATGCTCATTGCATTAATAGAGATTAGGGTACAAGAATGAGTTTTGTTGTAGATCTTGAATCAATATAACTTGGTTACTCATTGACTGTGGAAGTGGAGGCATGAAGGAGAGAGGGTTCAAAAGTGAATTCCAGGTTTAAATATTAGGTGAACAGAAGGATAAATATATCATGTGTAAAAAGGAATTCTTGTTTCCACTGCTACAACTTCTCAGTTTTTCATTGCTTGCCAATCTCAAGTTTTAATTTTTCTTCTGGTGAAACTCCAATCTGGCAGTCCATTCTGGAATTGAGTCATTTGTAATTTCTTTTTCAGTTCATCAAAGTGCCTCTGTGTTTTCCATTTATGCCCACTGGCTTCCATCAGAGTTGTACACTGCTGAGGAAAAGGTGTAGCTGACATATGAATTACAACTACAACTCATTAGCAACCTAATATCATGAGAGAGTTAGTAAGAGAAAAGTTAAGTTCAAGTATGGATTGTAGACAGTCTCTTAGATGAAGGGAAAGCTGTGTGGCATATCAGACATCATCCTGAACTGGGAGTCAGAGAAGTCTGTGCTTGAATCCCATCAAGGAACTTATTAGCTGTGTGACCTGAGGCAAGCCACCTAACCTATAAGTCTTAGTGTCCTCATCTGTGTAATGGAAGTAATAATGTAGGTAATATTTACTTCACGGGATTTTTGAGAAGAAAAAATAATATATAAAGTGTTCCACAGACTTAAATCCTCCATAAATGTCAGTTATTGCCAATCAACCAACAAGCATTTATTAAACTTTTAATGGTATTTCAGGCACTAGGAAAATTCAAATAATCAAAATTCAAAGGTATCTATGACCTCATTGATTTGGGTGTCTTCTTCAGGCATTCAGATATCAACTTATCCAGGCCTACCTAGCCTGTGACTCATGTCCATGACTTCCCATAGGCTTGGGAAGCAAAAGGAAAAACCAAGCAGTCTCTGATCTTGAGTTATATCCTCTAAGGAGAATTAACACGTAAGTGTAGAAGTAAATACAAAACAAATAATTAATAAATATGAAATAATGGGGAACTGTTGAGCAATGGAAGATTAGGAAAGACCTTATATAAGAGATAAGTTTTGAAAGAAGGTAGTCATTCTCAGGGAAAATAGGAACTGAGGGGGTGTATTCTAAGCATGAGAAACAATCTGTGTGAAGACACAGATAGGAAAGTATATCAAGTGTAATAAACAGAAAACTCTTTCAGTTATGATGATTAAGCTATAGTCTCCTTCTAATCAATGAATTAATAAGGGCTTTCCCTTCAGCAGAGTGCCCCCAACATACCTTTCTGATAATGGTGGCCACTCCACCATTGCTGTAAAGAGAAATTCTTTAATTTCTTTAATTTAACAGGGGACCTGGATGTCCTCTTACCATAGATATATATATATATATAGGGATTAGCCAGCCCACAGTAACAGGAAGTAGGAATAAGGGAACCTGCTGCTGAGCCAGTATCAGTTGTAGGCTGTCAGTTGCTGACAGTTGGTGGGTCAGTTGCTGAGACTTAAGGCTGGCAGTTGTGAGGAAGATGGTGGCTGGGTTTAAATTGGTCATTGGGGGTTGGTTGCTGGTAGTTTGGGTTGGTGTTTAATTGCTGGAATGCAACTTCCTGTAGTCTTGGCTGCAAATGGGTAAGTGAAATATTATTGCATTCTGTCCTACAGACTTGCGGGATAGAAATTTATTGAACCCTAATACAATGACCTATTATGAATTTATTCATGCTTACTCAATATTTTATATACATAGATTTTGGTATTTTTATTCTGATTTTGAATTTTTCCTACCAAAAGTTTAACTTTTTTCCATTTTTTTCTTTCTTTATATTTTTGATTTTTTGTTTATGTTTTATTTTTCTCTTCCTTTTGATAGTTGACTCATAAACCCCCATAACTCAACATTGCCTCCTGAGCTAAACTGGATGTTCTTTAATACCCACTTCAGGAGGGGATTTTATTTGAATAAAAATATGAGATTTTGAAATTTTGTTCTAATAAGATCTTCAAGGAAGAAGCTTGCTAACTCCTAAATTCAGAGAATGAACTGTTGCAGAAAGATTCCAGAAAACCTACACTACATCAATAAGATCCAGAATAAACTTTGGGTGTGGTTGATTGAACTGAAATTTCATTGAACATTTATTTGAATGTTCCTATTCCAAAAGGGGACTTCCCCCAATTGTTTTTTGTCAATGCGCCCAGAAAACATTGGTTTTGCTGTCTGTCTTTCTTCTATTTCCCTTTTCTCTCTAACTATTGTAATTTCCTCTTCGAAGGTGAAATTATTGCATCTGCAGTTAGAAAATTTGAAGATGCAGGATGATTATGTTTAGTGATCAATTGGGGAGACTAGTCTCCCAATCATCATGGGGGGGGGGGATGTGAACTTTGTATTACTCCACCCTACTTAGTCTAACAAAGTCAGGAATGTCTACACCCATACTAAAGGATTAAGTATTTAGGAGGATGGCCTATGACAGACATGTGTTAGCAAATGACAAATCAGAAACAGCTGACAGACCCCTGGGCTGTCCTAAGTCAAGCTTAAGCTACCATTGGTACAGGTGAGATGCAGTAAAGTGATGTAAAACCCTCTATATATTTCATTTCACTTCCTCTCTTCAGGATCTTGGATGGCAGAGAGGTGGCTAGAGGCACTATGTTGGGTGTCTTGGCATCTTGGCATGGCTGCAGCTATTGTCCAGTTTGGTGGTGAGTTTTCCTTAATACTATACTGGGAGAAGCTATATAGCTAGTTCAGGTTCAGGCATCTTAGCTGAGCTCTCTTGGAGTTCAGGCTTATAGTTTCTCCTTTACCATTCAAACCCTATCCTCTAAGAGAAAGCCTCTAATCTTCCCCCTGGTTCAGGCCATGCATGAGAAAGTCCTACACCTTTTCCCTCTCCCTTCTCCTTAATTTCTTTCCTCTATATTAATTAAAATCACCTTAAATTTCCAGCTGACTTGGGTATTTTATTTGGGATATGTGAATTTCAAAACTACTCAACCCTGATCAATAACAATGGAGATACATGGAATGACAGAATCAGGTCTTGGAAACTAAAATCTCCACCCTACTCAGGGTAACAGAATTTAGGAAGGGCTGCAGCAAAGCTCAAGATTTAATTATTTGAGAATATGACCTTCAATAGACATGTGCAAAGGGGACAGTCCTCTGGGCGGTCCTGAGTTAAGCTAGAGCCACCATTGGCACAAGGAGACACAGGAAGTGAGGTAAAGGACAGCTGAGGAGTCTGGGGACTTCCTGGGTGGAGGGAAGGAGGTTGTTGGAGCCTGGGTGCTTGGAGTGGAGGCCCGGAGACTGTTTCTCCATTTTGGTCACGTGAGTGATAGGGACTGATCTCTTTTCTTTGCCTCTGCGATCCAAGGCCTTGGACCTTTGGCCCAGCTTAAGCAGAGGAGGTATTTAAGCCCTATTCCCTTTTCTCCCCTTTCTCTTTCCCTCTCCTCTCTCTCTCTCTCTCTCTCTCTCTCTCTCTCTCTCTCTCTCTCTCTCTCTCTCTCTCTCTCTCTCTCTCCCCTCCTCTAATACCTTTCTTCCTCCTGTTAGTAATTAAAAACTCCATAAAAGGTTGACTGCTGACTTGAGTTTTCTGAGATTTAAAATGGTTGAGGTCTTAAACTGTAGTGATTAAAATAGTGGAAGATATAAATTGTGATAGATATAAGAGAGAGTGGGTAATTTTGACTGCAGAAATATGTTTCACTACAGAGTCTTGGATTTTAAATCAAATATAAGGTGGTCGCCAGGGAAATATTCCCAATTATTCAAATACCCAAGTCAATTGGGTTTTATAGAGATTTTAATTAACAATACAATGAGTAATCAAAGAAAGAGAGAGAGAGAGTAAGAAAGGAATAAGTATGAAGGGCCTCAAGCCAATATGGCCTAGACCTGAGCCTTAAGAGAGGAATCAGTCAGTTTTTTATAACTTACCACAAGGTCTGACTAAACAAGGATTTTAGTGACGCCAGGCCAGCGTCCTTCCTCAAAGAGTCTTCCAGCCAGAGATTGTTTCAAAGGGCCTCTCTCAAGAGCCTCCAGAGCTCCTACCCCAGAGGGATACAGCCCCTCAGAGGAGCTCCTCAAAGAACTCTCCTTCAGGATGAGAGTCAGAAATCGAGATCCCTGAATGAGTCTTCTCAAAATGAGCTCCCTCAGAATCAGATCCAGCTCTTCTCTGAGCTCTTCTTTTTAAGGGCAAAATCTCCTATGTCACCTCCCCTAAGTCCTTACATCTACCAATCACTGTAGATATTTCTAAAGGACCACCCATTTTTAGTCCACACCTAAGAAGGTGTGAATTTTTGAGTAATTCACACCAGGAAAGCTCTGAGTAAGTTTTCCAGTTCTTTGTTCCTTGTAAATTCACAAGTTGCTTGACCTTTATAGGTACTTAGCTTAAGAAAAGTATGGGTTTAAGTACTTTTCATTGTTCAGAAAAGAGTTTGCAACTTTATCTTCCCCAAGGGCAGACCCAAGTAGGTAAAGTAGAATTCTCACATTCCTGCTTTAAGTAGAGTTCACTGCCCAAATGGGGAATGGTCTTAATCCAATCTTATAAAGTAGGGTCTGGGAAATTTTAAGGTTTACAGTTTTCATTTAGGAATTACATAGCTGAATTCTTTGGTGACCTTAAATTAATATATATCAGTCTTTCAATGTGATTTCCATGTCACAGATATTCCCTGGTGACCAAAAATTAAATTTAGATTAGGTCATGACCCTAAATTATCCTTACATAACCATGGAAATATATTCTAAATTAATTAATTAAATAAAAATTTAAATAAAAATCAAACTACAAAAATTTTTAAATGGAAGAAAAAACTTTGTGGTGGCCAACGAACTGTTATTTAACAAGAAAAGCTAAATTTTGTTGCCTGATTTTGTATAGAGTAGATGGAAGGTCATAATTTGCTAATTCCTAGTCCTATCACCAAAATAATAATTCAAGTCCTGATTTGTTTGTAGTCTTGCCAATGTCCAAGGTATAAATGCTTATGCTAAATACATAACAATTTTCTCTAGGATTCAAGATGATTCTTTCACACCCCTACTTGAGAGAGAGCTGTAGCCCCCATTAGTGAGAGTGCACCCCAGAGTTCAAGGCCTCTGAAAATCCATTTACTTAGAAGCTGTAGACATGTAATTTTTCCCCTTAATATTAACTCAACCCATTCCCCTTAGCTTGAACCCAACTCATTCTTCTCTCCAAGTTATCAGATGTCCTGCTAAAAAACCACTAGGGTAAGAATTTCATCAGGAGTCTGGATAGGGAGTCACCGAATTAAGTAAAGGACCAAGCTGGGCATCCATATTTTTACTTATTGATCTATTACATATGGAAAACTTTTATCTGTGATCACTGAAGAAACCTATGTTCATTATCTTTAACTTGTGATTCATTAGCTATCATTGTTTCTCTATGAAGATTACCTAATTCTTTTGCCTACATCATTTAGCCTATAAATTATAGATCCCAAAATAATAAATCTTGCCACCTCTCTAAGAAGCTGTCTGCATAGTTCTTAGTTGGAATAGCCACTCCTGTAAACCCAGTCACCATGATTATTGCCCTGGTTTGATGACCCATGAAACTATTCATAACAGATAGGTAAAAAGAAACTGAGGTAGGAAGAAGAACCGGTGAGGTAGAATGTGAGGAGTATTACAAGCAATAGGAGGGAAAGCAGTTGAGAGAACCAAATGACATAGGATCTATGTAGTCCTTTTCAAAACTTCAATCACTTTATAAATTACAACCATTATTACTATAGCTGTTTTTGTCATTAATATTATTATAATTATATGAGCACAAAGGAATGATCATCTTTGCCAACAGGTTCAGGAAAGTACCAAAAATTAGGGGTGAGAAAAGAAAAGAGGATTTATTAATTGGAGGGTCATTGTTGATCTTGGATGGAGAAGATTTCAGTAAAGATCAAAAGAGATAAAATGAAGAGCTCTGAAGACCTTACAATTCTAATAAAAGTTTCAGTTGGGAGAAAAGGAAGAAGGAAATGTAAAGTGAATTGTGGAGGGTGGGAGACAAAAGAGGTCATGATGGCTGGTGGAAAGAGATAATATCTTGAGAGCAGAAAAGGATGAGAACAGTTGCCATGGGAAATAACGAATGTGACTAGAATGAATGTCTTGCAGAATAAGAGCCCAATTGAGACTACCTTAGGTGATATTATATGGAACATAACTAATGTTCAAAAAGTGTTGGGAGTCCAGAAGTATCTTCAATTGGAAGCCACTGGGGGTGGGAAATGTATCCCTCCAAATCTTGCAATTCTTGTTTTTAAAACCCTTAACTTCTGTCTTGGAATCAATACTCAGTATTGATTCCAAGGCAGAAGAGTAGTAAGGGCTAAGTAATGGGGGTCAAGAGACTTGCCCAGGGTCACACAGCTAGGAAGTGGATAAGGCCATATTTGAACCTAGGACCTCCCATCCCTAAGCCTGGCTCTCAATCCACTGAGCCACGTAGATTCCCCCTCTTGCAATTCTTAATTGCTGCATCATTATTTTGATGCAAAACACTAATCTTAGCAACAGATTAAAGGAAAAATATTCTGAAAATGTGTTGTTTCAATTAATTTTTATTCATAATTATTCATAAGGTGAAATCAAATATTATACTTATGTTGTTAAGAGATAACTATTACCCCATTCAGGATATCAAATAGAGACCATAATTCATTTGATTGAATAATATAAAAACTAGAAGATTATGAAAGATGTTGCTAGAGAGCAAGCTTTGGAGCCAGGAATATCCAGGTTGAAATGCTACTTTCGACAAGTAATGACTGTGAGTCTCTGAGGAAATGACTTTAACCTCTCAGTATTGGAGGGAACTTTCTAAAAGTACACAATTGCAAAGAAGTTGCCCCTTCTACACTGGTAAAAGTAGTTTCTGTATATCATAAAATCACAGGTCCAGTCCCTATTCTTCATCTTATCAGATCATAAATTTTTCACGGTGAAGATGAAATCTTATTTATTCTAGTAACACCCTGAGTGTTTAACATAATACATTAGATATATTTTAGTAAATGTTATGTGAATGAATAATATTAATAATTTTGCTTCTACCATTAAAATATGGCACAGTTATTTCAAGTATATGCTTGCTGTCATAGTATTTCAAGTGAGTTCAAGAACATTTATCATGTATGTACAGGACCATGCATATAAAACACTGTTAGGCACAGTATTGACATAGTTTTGTAAATAACAGTGTATGATTGACATGATGGTAAAATATAAATTAGTGAAATTATGCTTAAATGATATGTAACCTGAAAATAGTTATTAAATTTCCAAGAAAAATTCAGGTACTTCCGTTGCTCTCTAAAATAAATATTTTTAAGTCAATTCGAAGTTTACTCATGCAGAGTTTTGGAATTGAGTAAACTCAGCAGAGTTGGCCTCATGTGCATTCCTGGACATGAATAGAAGAGAATCAAATACCATTTTGTAGTTTAACAAAAAATATAAAATATGTATCAAAGAAAATACAGCAGTAAATTTTGGAGATGGATGGCTGAGCCAAACATTTCTCTGCCCTTCTGGGTATACCATTTAAAAATGGAATTCTGTTCCAGAAAAGATGCCAAGCTTGTCAATGTAGGTCAAGCATGTGCCTAATCTATCCTTTTCTTCAGACAATTGCTTTCTTCACATGAGGTTGACTCTTAAGTCCTCGGCCTTCTCTGAAGAAAAAAAAAATACTTCTGAGGCATCAATAGAAGGCATGCGGTTTCCACAATTTGTAGACCCTTTTGTAATTAATAAGACATTCAAAATCTCAAAATAGAAAGCCCCTGGGTAGAAAATGAAGGGTTTCAAATGACAATCAAATATTTTAGTAAAACACTGTTCAGAGTCACTGTGGAGCCCATGAAAGGTTTGTTATGTCCATTAGTCTCTTGAGTCCTCGAAAATATTTTCTTTGGTTTTTCAAACTTTAGGATTAAAGGAAAAATTAGGTAGTATTTGTGTGATTGTGCATGTATAACTCATTTCCGGGTACTTAGCTCATGGGTTTCAGCTGCTGCTGTGAGCTACAGTGTGAATGTAAAATTAACATCAGACACAATCAAATAGGGAGGACTTCAGGCCTCACACTGCACATTTCCTCCTGAGTGAAAGAGATTTAATGGGATTTAATTTTGTCAAGTCTCTGTGAGTACACATACCTTGGGGTGAAGAGGGGCATGTGGGAGGGAAGGGAGGAGAGAATTATGAGGAATAAAATGCTCAAAAGACTTAATTCAAATATATTACATCTTTTCTCTTTCCCAATGTGTGTAGGTTTTAAAATTTAATAGATATAATGAATATGTAAGAAATATTTCAGTTCTAATTAATATCAAAGAGGCACAAGTAAACTTTTGCTTGAGAGAGTGAAGAGGGCACCAAAGGACACACAAAGGAGACTTACCAACTCTGACTTGTCCCCCAGGCAATTTAGGTAATCTATTCTGTGACAGCTGAAACAACATTTGTGTGGAGCTAATAGGACTGATTCTTTGAGTGTACTGATCTTTTGTAAACAGTTTTCTTCTACATTCTCTATAATAATTAAAAACAAACACAATGGCAGTTACATCTCCATTTTAAATATTGACCATTCCTGGGATTGCTCTCTTTGAACAACTTGTGCTGGTGATATGCATATCTAGCTGTCCAATTTGCCTTTTCAAAGGAAATCCAATTTTATCCCCAAGGAATGATAAAGTCAAAGATACAAATGAAAGAGTTTTTTGTTGTTTTTTTTTTCTTTTTCCCCAGGTAACAAAATAGAGAAGGTCTTATTCACTTCTAGAGCATTACATTGACTAAAATTATGATACTGACTTCTGAGAATTCTTTTGTTGTTTGTTTGTTTTTTGTCACTCCCAAATAAATGCCTTGTGGAGAGAATCTCATTATTTAGGAAACTTCAAATAAAGAAACTTCCTCTAACAAAAAAGATGAGCACCTATTTGCTCTAATTTGGAGATTACTTAAAAGAACTGAAAATGTTAAAGGAATTATCCAGAATCATGAAGCCACTTTGTATACAAAGTAGAAGTTTAAATTGAATTTGAATTGTTTTACATGTCGATAAAATTTTTAAAAATTATTTTCTGACATTTTGTGATCTTTTCTCTTTCTCCTTCCCATGCCACTTACTCCCTAAGACCACAGGTAATATGATATAGGTTGTACACATGTTATCATAAAATAATATTTCCATGTTTATCATGTTATAAAAGAAGGCATCAATCACACTAGAGAAAAATTCATGAAGAAAATAAATGATGACAGTGTCAGAAGCAGAATTTGAATTTAAGCTTTCCTGGGTCCTGGGACACATTTCTATGCAATTTTTTCTTTTTGATAAAACAGAAAGGAAAATAAAGGAAAACACTAATAGTGATTACTTTTAAAATCAGTTTTTAAGATATTTAATTATTTGAGAGTGATCTAAAGAAATAAATTTTAATGTATGAAGAGATAGTAAATTATTAAGCACTTATGTTCTAGTCACTGGTCTAGCTGTTGCTTGGCAAACAGGAACACAAATACATATATGGTACATATTTAGGTATTCATTGATTGAATACAGAATAATAGTGATAAAAGTAATAATGAAAGTTCAGTCTGAGCTGAGTCTGGTTAAAAAAAAATAAAAAGTCTTTTTTTTAAACTGTTTTGGGCAAAGAAAAGAGGAAGTCTGAAGAAAGGATAAAGCTGCAGAACATAGAGTACTAAAAGGGAAGAGTCATTCTCTCTCCTAACAAAAGAGACAAAAATCAGGGCGGGGGAAGAGAACTTTTAAAAGTTTATTAAGATATATCAAAGTAGCAACACATTGATTGGGTCAGCAAGGGAGTCAAGTTGAAGCCAGTTTTTATTGATAACTTTCATAATGAGATAAATATAATTAACAGTACCACATCAGCAAAAGGGGCTTGGCCATTGCATATCAGCTACCCACAAATTCTTATGCATAATGCTTAATGGTAGTAGATGACCTTCCATAGGTAGAGGGTGACCTGCTTCTTGGTAAGTAGCAAGTAATACAAAAGTTGTGGGCTCCTTCCCTTAACAGAGCCTCCCTTAATACTGATTTTCAAGCAGGATTGAGAATGATGGTTCACTGAATCAGCATAATTTTCAAGTATCAATGTGTGAGGTAAATATTTAGGAGACCTCCATCCTCTGCACCTCAGTGACTCAGTGTAATAGGAATCAAGTCATGTGTCTGATGATGGAGCCAGTGTTTCAATGCAGACCTGACATAATGTCATATGACATTTCAAATCTATTGGCCTCTGAAAAGAACTAGGGCTGGGAAGAGCTGTGGTCTGAAACGTCAGTCCCAGTAGCAGAGGAGTCTTTCTCTCTTTTTCCCCCAAGTGTACTTGAACTAACTCTCTCTGGACTACCTCTCTCTCCCTGGTCCTCTTATCTGAGTTCTTGATCACTAGCCAGAGGAGGCCCTACTGGGAGTGCTGGGTGCAATGGGGAACTGAATTTTTTAGAAAAACTGAAAACCTTTTTTTCTCGTTCTTTACTAATAAATGCTTATAAATCTAGTAATAAGCCTTCAAATTAATTTTAAATTCATATGAATATGAGCCATTCCCTAACTGACAAATCAAAAAAGATGAGGAGATTTTGAATGAGGAAATCAAAACTATATATCAACATGTGGGAAAATGCTCTAAATTATTATTGATTAGAAGAATGCAAATCAAAACAACAATAAATTATTGTCTCATACCAATTAAGTTGGCTAAGTAATAAAAGGACAAGATAACAAATGTTGGAGGGAATGTGGAACAAATGAGGATGCTACTACCCTATTGGTATTATTGTGAATTTATCTTTTATGTTGGAGAACAATCTAAAATAACACCAAAGAGGTATAAAATTATGTATTTCTTTTGATCCAGCAATATTCCTGTTAAGCCTCTTTCCTAAGGCAATCAAGAATAAAGGAAAATAACCTATGTATTCTAAAATATTTGTAGTAACTCTTTTTTTCTCTGACAAAGAACTAGAAATTAAAGGGATGCACATCAACTGGGGAATTGTTAAACAAGTTGTGACATATGATTGTGATGGAAAACTATTGTACCATAAGAAATGACAAACAGGTTGACTTAACAAAACATGGAAAGACCTACAAGAAGTTATGAAGAATGAAATGGGCAGAACCAGAAGAACATTATATATAGCAACAGAAATATTGTTGGGTGAATGACTTGCATATGCAGCTCCAGAGAAAGAACTGATGAATCAAAATAAGCAAAACATAGCTTTATATATACATATATATCTCCTTTTTTTTCAAATGATGCCTTCTCTGATGGAAGGAAGGAATTCATGGATATTTTAATTTAATTAATAAACAAGTAAATTTAAACTTTAAAAAGAGCATAGGGCATATATGCAATACAAGCCAATATTTTTACTTTGAATCTTGGCAAATTTTTACAATTTTTATAAAAGAAATTAATAATAAAGGATGTTGACATAGCAAAAAGATTAAATTGCCCCAAGTAGAATAGTAGATGAGAAAAAAATTATTTCACTAGCCATAAAGTTGCTTGAAGCAGGTGCTGTGGGACACTTAGAGCTTGATGAGACTTTAAAGATACCAAGACCACTAGTGGCATCCCTGGCCATTCCTAGTCATCCTGACTTTTGTCGTATGACTGGACTTCACTCTGAAAGAGAATGAGGCTAACAACTATGTGCAAATGTAATTCACTTAAATCCAGTTTGAGCACAAGTCAAGACATCACCCTATGATATCATTGGTGCTCTTTGAAGGTGAAGGATAAACAACATATCTCAATCATCTTTGTATAATTGACAATCTGTTACCCTAAAAACGAACTATATTTTCCAGGAGCCCACTGACTTCCTTTTGTTACGTACTTCCTGTAGATAGAAAATATTAGGCTGGGACATGGAGGGTCCCATACTTTTTTTGGTCCTGTCAGTGAACATGGTTGTGGTGAGTGGGGATTTTGAAATGGCTAATCAGCCATGGGTATGTGGTCCTTATTTTGTATCCTCTTTATTCCTTTATTTCTAATGATTATTAATAAATCTCAAATATATTCTGGAAAATAACTTTTTATTTCTACATCTTTGTTTTTCAGCATCATGTTTTTCAGTCATTTCAGTTTTGTCCTACTATTCTTGACCCCATTTTGAGTTCTGGAACTCTATCCACTGTGCCATTTTCTTGGTGTTGTCTGGTAACTACTTCTAATTTATCCTTTGATCATTTGAGTATCAATTATATTATTATAATTTTTGTCTCAACCCAAGTATTGTCCACCTTCATAATTTTATCTACCAGCCATTTAACCCAAGTATAATCTTCTTGGTAACCTCACTGACCATCCTCTCAACCCAAATTCCATTTGACTCAACCAAAGCTATTAAGAATCTAAAAAAAAAAAGATGAAGACCCAAATTCAGCCTGAACAAAGAACAAATCAAACAATTTATATGATGAGAGCACAAATCAAAATATCTTGAATGTAGCTAAGCAGTCTTCATGGGAAAAATCATATCCTTCCAATCACAACTTAACAAATTTTTTAAAATAGGTTCGATGATGATATTTTAAAATTTAGAGTACCAAAATAACATATTCATATAAAAGAAGTTATTAAATTAGAGGGGAAGTTGATATATTAGGAACAAAAACACAGAAGGCCTGCCTATTTCATTTCATCTTCATGATATCACTCAAATATTTCCGTTTCTTTCCCCTGACAGTGCCCTGGGGTATGTCCCTTATCACATCAGCCTTGGATTATTGCAATGGTATCCTAGTTCATCTACCTATCACAATTCTAACTTCGCTTGAATCCATTCTCCATTCATCTGTCGAAGTAATTTTTCAAAATTTAGGTCTAAGCATATTTTTGTTATATTTAATAAAATCCGATGGTTTCCTATTTCCTCCAAGATCAAATAAAAATCCTCTGGAATTCAAAACTCATCAAAACCTAGTTCTTTCCACCTTTCCAATCTTCTTACATTCTACACCTTTTTCCTTCCTTACATATACTGTTCCAGTGACATTGACTTTTTTTCTATTCCATGAATAAGACTCTTTCCTCTATGCTTTAGGTATTTCCTCTGGCTTATCTCCCATGTCCAGATTACTGTCTTTGCTTACCTTTTTGTCTTGGCTTCCTTCAATTCCATAATAAAATTCTACCTTCTACAGGAAGCCTTTCTCAATTCTTTTAATTCTAGTTCCTTTCCTCTGTTAATTATTTCTTATGTATCCTGTATATATCTTATTTGTAGATATTTGTTTGCTTTCCATTTGATTGTGAGCTCTTCAAAGGCAGAGATACAGTCTTTTGTGTTTCTTTGTATCCCTGGTTCTTAGTACATTGCCTGTTGTGTGGTAGATGCTTAATAAAGGCATCCTGATTGACTAATAAAATGCATTAGAGCAAAACATTGTAGTCATAGCTAGTCAGTAGCACATTTAACCAAAAATAAGATTTGGAATACTAGATGGCATGTGAGATTAGAGAGTCTATAATGTGATATAGCAACTCACTGCTTTTTAGACATTTCTAAATGGAAGACACAGGAAGCTCAAATTCAACTTATTTCAAATGAAACTCATTATCTCTCCCTCAAACCCCATTCTTCTTTCTAAGTTCACATTTCTGTCTATGATATCACCTGTGTGATTGAAAGGATGTGTCATAACCTCAGAGTTGTATTCATCTCTTCTCTCACTCCTCACATTAGTCAGTTGTCAAATTTTGTTAATTATGTATGAAATATCTCTTGTATGCATCTGCCTTTTTTTACAAACCACCATTCTACTTCAGACCCTTATAATGTCCTGAACATTCACTGTACTTGATCTCCCTGTTTCATCTCTTCTCTTGCCTATTCATCCTGTACAAAGTGACATTCCTAAATCATAAACAAGGTTCACTCTTAGAAGGTATCAGAGGCAGGACTCAGACCAACTTCTTTCCTGACTCAATATTCAACTCAACTTCAATGCAACAAACTTTTTTGGCACCAGTTATATTCAAGGAACTGTGCTTGGAACAGGAAGAACAAAGACAAAAATGAGACACTATTTGCCTTCAAATAGCTTATAGTCTGGAGTGAGTCTTAAGTGAAGAAGTGACATGAGTGTAAATAATTATAGTCTAAGAAAAATTGAGGAAGGAGGAAGTTCTGACAAACTGGGGTGATCAAGAATAGTTACTTGGGGTAGCTGCCATCTGAGTTAAAGTATGAAAGAAGAAGAAGATCTGAAGGAAAGATTCTGAGAGGTAGGGGTGAGGATAGAGTAAATTATATATATATATATATATATATATATATATATATCAGAAAAGCTTGAAGTGCTCAGAAGATGGCATTGAACTATCAATTAAAGGAAACATATTTCACAAAAAAGGAGTCATATGAAATAATACTTGAATTATAGGAAGAAGTCAAGATTGTATAGGGCCTAGGGCACTGAGATGAATTTAATAAGATGAAATTCAATAGGAGTCAATGTAAAGACACATTTTTAAGTTTAAAAAAATCGTTACAAGTATAAGATGAAAGAGGTTATTTTTAGACAGTAGTTTAACTGAAAAAAAGATTGGGGATTTTAGTGTACTTTAAGCTCAATATGAGTCAGTCAGTCAAGAAGCATTTATTAAGTCCCAGGAACTATGCTAAGTGTTTGCAAATATAAATAAAATTATGCTTTTTGTCCTCAAAGGGTTTTGTTTTAATGGGAGAAGACAACACAAAGAAGAAGGTTAAAAGGGATAAAGAGGGGAGGTATTTCTTAAGAAGAAAAAAAGAAAGATAAAGGAAGGACGTATTTTTCTCTCTTTTTTTTTTTACACTAGCCAAAGTACAGTAGTCAATAGAACAGTAAGAACATCTTTTAGGTATTTTAAATGAGATTTTTATAGCTTAACATTCCATCAACACAGAAATATCAATGTAGCATGTCCTTATTCCAAAACATCTGCCCATTTTTGAGCTTGCCAGAGGACTTGAAGTCTATGTTACCAAATATCTTGGAGATTATTTCCCTAAATCATACTTTTGCACCTTGAATGATGATGTTTTATTAGTCCAACTGCCAGAATTCATTCTTTATTATTCATAATACTCAAGCTAATCTTGAAATAATACTTGGTCATATACTAAGTCATTAAAAGGATACACTTCTGAACCCCAAACTGGCTAACAATGGGGAAGATTTGGTAGCCAAAAACCTAATGTAATTCTATGTAGCATTGAGGCATATAGGTTTCTGGAACAGGTAGGTGACAGTTCTACCATATACTTCATTTAGATTATTATATTGAGTTTAAAGGGGAGATTGATAAACTGGAGAATGTCTAAAGGAAGGCAACCATACATTTGTGTATATGATAATCAGTTGAAAGCACCAGGTATTTTCAGAAAACTCCTGGGAAAAACAATAGCTGTTTTTAATGTTTAAGGAACTTTTATGAGGAGGAAATATTAGGTTTATCTGTTTGAACCAAGAGGGGAAAAAAATCTAGAAGTAATGAATGAACTTCACAAAATTTAGGATTAATGACAAGTAAACAGCTTTTTAACACTTTGGGTTGTCAAAAACTTGAATAGGTTGCCCTGAGAGACAGTGAATTCCCACCTTAGAGGATCTAAAACAAGCTCAATTATTCTTTATCAGATAAATTATAGTGATTGTGATACATTGACATATATTGTGTTTGCATATGGATTTTATTGATGGCCTCCCAAATCATTTCCAATTTCCAAATTATTTATTATATTTAACATGATAAAGTGTGGATAAGGTAATGTTAGGCTTCTACAGAGGAAAAGGTGTTAAGGACAACATAGAAAGCTGTCTCTACACAATTTTTAACAGTCCTCTTGCTTTTTCTGCTTTCTGCATGATGTCCTTACTCTAACTACAGTGCTAAATTGTCTGGGACATATATAAGCTATAAAATTGCATATGTGATGGCTTGACCTGGTTCTCAGGCAACTTGCCTAAATGCTCACATCTTCCCTCTCTTTCCCTCCCACCCACTCCCTATGTGGAAGTTCAAGGAACATTTGGTATCTATAAATATGTAGGTCTTTGTGTGCTTGCATGGTGTGAAAGTCTATTGGTCTTAATAGTTTTACTTCCCAGGGTAGTTCTACTTTTTCTCCTTTTTATTTCTATTATCCCTGATCTTTTGGACATCAAATCAGAAAATAAAGTACAGGCTTTAAATATATGCTGTCAGAAGCATGCTTTTTATTTTGGGGGGACTAACCAAACTGTTCTAGCCCTATTACCTCTAGTTCAAGAAGATGGATGTGAGCATCATTCATTGAAAAAAATAAATTTGGGCAAAATGAAGGCATTTTATTCATCTCATGAGATTATTTTAAGAGCCCTTATGAAACAACAAGCTATTTAAATATATTTGTGATACCTTAGACATTCAGATTTACTTATAAAAATTAATTATTAATATAATTAAGCTAAATTATATCTACTATATTTAATAATAATAGGTTAGGTAGAAGCAACTACAATGTAGGCTATATGGAAAATAAAGGTTAAATATATCACAAAATTCAAATATTTTGAATGAATACATGTGTTTATACTATATGAAAAAATATAAAATTGTGAAAGTTTCTAATCAAGTGAATGTGAAAGTCATGGTTGTGATGGAAGTACCATAAGAACAATAATCTTACAAAGGAAGAGGAAAGAAAAGGATAACTTAGAATAATAAATATTTTTAAATACTTTCAAAAAAATGTTCAAAGTATCAATTTTGTAAATGCATTTGTATTTTAAAAGAATATTAGATGAATAATTTTAAAGGAATACATTTTACCAAAAAGCTTCCTTGACAAGAGAAATAAGAAGAAAAATATGCCAACATCCAAGGACCAAAATTTCTTAATAAAGAGCATAATTTTAATCAGTCATTCCAGAGTCCTATGTGTCTGATGCCAGACATAAGTAGAGACACAGGCAGCCTCAAGAAAAAAAAAATTGATTGTGTTGCAAAAGCCTGTGAGCTGAATATTTGAAACTCAGAACATATTTTCTTTAAAAAAATTAAACGGTGCATAAATTCTCAATCTAAATTGCAAAAACCTATTTCAAAATGTTGCTAAAATACTAAAAAAAAAGTAACATAAATTTAAGACATTTGCTCAATGTATATATGAACAAGTATATGTTTTTTTTTTAATATTTTGGTAAATACAAGGATAAAACCCTGGTTTAACAGTTTTTGGGAAAAAAATCCAATAATCCAAATATTTCCAAATACAATATCCTCTTGCTCCTTTCATTACTAGTAAATGGCTATAAAGTCAATAAGTGAATACTAGTTAATATTAGTGATTGGTGATAAATAATGGATAATGAAGTAATTCTATCAATTTACCTCACCTCACTTAAAGTAAATAACCCCAATTAATGTCTGAACACTTTACAGTTGAAACAATCTCTGATCTTAAACTAAATTGTGAGTGTCATTAATTTAAATGTTTTTCAAAGGCAATACACATACTATAATGATATTATACATGAAGTGTATTTAGATTTTTTAGTATACTTTGTCATGCCCTTTGAGGCTTGCATAAAACCCGAATTCTAGTATGGAATCTTTGATTTTATATAATGGAATTATGGGATAGAAATCTTCCAGCTACATGCCTAAGAAAGAATAGTTTTGGGGAAAGAGGGAACCCCTATGCTGAGCCTCTCTCTTTCACTTCTTCCCTTTCCACTTGGCTGGAAGAGGACTAATTGAGGTTCACAGGGTTTGAGGGATTTTGAAGTTCCATTGCCATCCTGGGAATATTCTCAGAGTAGCTGTCAGCAGCACTTAATATTAGCATCCAAAGACAGACTTAAAGGATGAGGAAAAGTAGCTTGAGAGTTTGCAAGGAGTCAGGAGTATGAAATTATTCTTTTCCTATGAGAAACCATCATAAAGATTCCAGCAAAAATATTTCCGGGATTTGTGAATTACCTCTTCTGACCCATGATCTCAAAAGTTGAGACCACATTCCCCTGGATACTTTATATCTGTGGGAAAGGGTTTAAAAATCTTTGGGGAAATTGTCTTACACCAAATGTACCATTGTAGTAAATATCTGCTTCAAGGGGACCCTTAAAGGCTGGCTGGTTAATTGATATAATAATCTAATCACAGGGATTAATGATATTGAGAGATGAAAAGAACTCCAAACACCAAGGGCCATTCTGAGTTCCCAATAGAGCCCTAAGGGGATATAGTAGATCCATGGATCTAAATTTCTTTTTTTGAATGTATGTTGGGAGATTAGCTCCAATACACACAGTACACTCATAAAATACTAGCTTCTTGTGTGGTCAGATAAGTTTTTGACAGCTGGCTTTGGAACCTAACTGTTAAGTATAGTATTGACTTTTTGGAAAACTATATTTTACAACTTTGGAAAGATGGGAAGATTATTATGTTCAATGTTCTCCTTTTTTTGCTCACTTCATTTTGTATCACTTTATATGTCTTTCAAAGTATTTTTGTGATCATTTTGTTTATCATTTGTCAATGCACAATAGTATTCCATTACAGCATATACTATAACTACTTTGTGCTCCTCTAATTTTTTAATGATGCCCTCTTTATTACTAACTGATGTATCCATTTTAACTTTATGTTAAATATGTATATGTCATTGAATGCTGATCTATGACTAATTTCTATTATACTGTCTTCCAGCTTTCTCAGTTTTGGTATAATAGCAAGTTCTTTTTCCAAAAACTTGGATCTTTGGGTTTGCCAAACACTTGGTTACTATGGTCATTTACCATTGTGTGTTGAGCACCTAGTCTATTTCATTGGTGCTTCACTTTATTTCTTAGCCAAAATGAAATTGTTTTAATTTTTGCCACTTTATAATATAATTTAACATCGAGTACAGCTAAGGCACTGGCATATTTTTTTCATTAATTTCCTTGATATTCTATGTCTTTTTTCTTCCAGATTATATTGGTATTTTTTTTCTGGCTCTATGGGAGTTCAATGGGATAAGCTAGAGAAGGAAATGGCAAACGACTCCAGTATCTTTGACAAAAACCCCAAATTGGGACATGAAATATCTGATATGACTAAAATATAATGTTATTGTGAATGTGCTTTTGTATCCAGTTACACATTTTGAATATATTCATGTAGATTTATCCCACATTTTTGCTGTAGTATATGTCTGTTAGTTGTTTATATATCTTGTATACAAAACCTTTATCAGAGAAATTAGATTTAAAGATTTTTCCCCATTTAACCACTTCTCTTTTCACCTTAACTTCATAAATGTTATGCAAAAGCATTGATCTTTGTTTTTTTATAATTCATATTATCTGTTTTGTCTTTTCTGTGTTCCTCTATCTCTTTTTTTGTTAAAAAATACTTCATTTATGTAAAGTATAATATCTGCTTCTCTTATATTATCTTCAACATTAAGGCCACACTCTTTTAGGTAGGACTATAAAATATCTCCTTTCCTTTTGTGACAACATTGTAAAACTAGTAAATGAGAAAAATCCTATGGAAATAACTTGCCTAAATTTTAGCAATTTTTTGGTAAGGTATCTTATTCTATTGCTGTGGAAAAGATGTCAAGGTATAGATTAGATAATAATTAGATGACAAGAACTTGCTGCATTGCTAGTCTGAAGAAGACTTTAATGACTCAGTGTCAACACTGTAGTTGGTGCTGAGTAGATTATCCTGGGGACCTTTACTGGTCCTGTGCAGCTCAACTTTTTTAAAAAAATCAATGGCTCAGATAAAAGCATAAATGGCATAGCTATCAAATTGGCAGATGATATAAAGCTGGGAAGGATAGTTAACAAATTTGGCATGACAGCCAGGTTCTAAAAGTATCTTGACAAGCTAGACCATTGTGTTGAATCCAGTAAGATAAAATTTGATAGTAATAAATATAGTCTTCCATCTAAGCACACACACACACACATACACACACACACACACACACAACTCCACGAATATAAGATGGAAGAGGTATAGATGGACAGCAGTTGATCACAAAATGTGTAGCATGTTCCAGTGGACTGAAACCCAAATAAGTTACCAGTTTAATATGTCAGCTCATAAAGTTAGTGCTATCTTGGGAATCATAAGAAGAGGCATAGCTTTCAGAAACAGATATGTGGTTGCTTCACTGCAGTCAGCCCCTCTCAAACCTCATATGGGCAACACATTTAGCCTATAGCTTGTTCAGAAGTGGGTAGTCAGGATGGTGAAGTGATTTTGATCCTTGGAATATGAGGATTTGTTAAAGGAAATAATATTGAACTTAGAGAGATGAAGGCTTATAAAGGAAATGATTAGCTGCCTTCAAATATTTGAAGGAGTGAGTGGAGAAGAGATGAAGCTTGTTTGGTTTGACTCCAAAGGAAGAGCGTGGAGCAATAGAGGCAAATTTAGTCATCCTATCAAGAATAACTTCCTAGCAATTAGGTGCCCAAATTGGAATGGCTTACCTAGAGAAGTAGCACATTTTCCATCTTCAAATGTTTGTAAAGCAATGTCTTAAGTTAAGTAAAAAAAATGTTTTAAGCAAAAGCTAGACCACCATTTACCAAGTACATAGGTTGGATTAAATGAGTCCTGATCTCTTTTCCTACTTGAAAATGCTAGTATTCTGTGATAGTTGAAGGAATCCAGGATTTTCAATGTGGTAAGAAGACACTTAGAAGTATATGATGTCTATCTTCAAGGACTGAGATATTATTTTCCTGATTCCTGTATTTGATGTTTCTAGTCATCTCTTCCCTGTTCCCTGTCCCCAACTCAAAACTGTTTTCATAATATTTCTTCTAGGGTTACCCCACATCATCTTCAATTTTAAGTCACAGAATATAAATCAAATCCTCTAAGGGCAAATACTATGGGGTTCAAGGTATTCTAGAGATCCACATTTCTAATAGTTTTCCTAATCAAGATACTTTCCTTTAATAATCTGTCTATAGACACAATATTTTCAAGGACATTCACTGAGATGAGAGCCTAAGAATAATATTAGCAATCTGTTCTCCCTGTAAACCTAGAGTCAACTCCTTCATACTATGTAATGCCTCTCACACATTGTCAGTGGGAAGAATGGTTACACATATGGTTACACATACCAGTTGTGACTAAAGCAACTCATGCTTTCAGTAGTACAGGGTACTACATATAAAATAAAATATTGGTCTCTTTTTGTGGCGTCCTCATTCTTTTCCCTCAAGGCCTCAACATTTATTCTAGGCAGATCACTAAACTGGGCTCCATGAATTTACTAGTTATGGTTTCAAAAAGCTTCAAGAAAATGAAACTTCAGATACCAAGTTCAATAACATTCCCCAAACATTCCTCCCCTGAAATACCCTTTACTAATAAAACATCCACATTTCCTTTTTTCACAAACTACTTACACCCTTTAGATGGAGGGGCTAAAATAAAGTTGTTTGAGGCAGGGAGTAAGACACCAAATACAAGAGAGAAACTTTAAACAACAAATAATAATAACTTACATGGACTAAGACATATTTGCTTCAA
The DNA here is from genome assembly GCF_027887165.1 of Monodelphis domestica. NCBI lineage: Eukaryota > Metazoa > Chordata > Mammalia > Didelphimorphia > Didelphidae > Monodelphis > Monodelphis domestica. The sequence goes on from NC_077229.1 coordinate 364,730,976, forward strand.
ACCATTGCCAGTCCTTAGCCTAAGGATTGGAAAACACTATACTAGAGAACTTTAACTGTGGTCTTGAAAAGAATATCTTCTTGAAATTCAAGGACTTGGAGAAGTAACACTATGGGTAACCTATTACAGAGACCTGAAAACAGGAGTGTCAGACTTTCCAATTATGAAAGGACATGGGGATCTGTTCTAGTTATTCTACAGCAAACAGCTATGAAGCACCTACTGTCCTAGCCTTTTAGTTTGCAAAGAGGAAAATGTCTGTTTTCCAAATACTTAAAGTATAATAGGGAGGAGTACACAAATAATTGGGATATAAGGAAAACTAGATTAATATAAAGAAGATGTGTGGACAATGCTATGCAATTTTTAGGAGGAAATAATCAGTTTCCAAGACTAGTGGGGAACAGAAGATATGATATATCACTCATTGTCATGGTAGAGGTGGGATCTGCCTTGGGCCATGAAGGTATTTCTGCATAGAGGTTAACCCCCAATACAGAAACTCTGACCTATAACTTAGGTACCAGATTCCACAAAAGGGTATATCTTCATGTTATGGGGTTCAGATGTATACCCCTGGGTTTTGGGAAGGATACCTTTTGCAAGAATGCAAGACTCCAAAACTTAGCTTAAAAAAAAAAAGAAATTTATTAATTTAGGAAAGTAGTGTTCAGAAAGGCCAGGAGGATAGCAAGGTGGAACAGCAAGATGGAAGGCTGCTCCCAGAACCTATCAATTCTGGGGATTTTATACTCTTGCAACAAATGTTGTGTCATAGTGTGGACCTGACTCTAGAGTGGTATTCACTCAGGCATTTGGTCAGGGGTTTGGTCATCTGACTGGAGACATAGGGAATGACCCTCATAAAGATTCCTTAGTTTTAGGGAACATACAGATGTCTGAGATGTAGCCTGATAGGATCGAGGTGTAGCCTGGGGGTACATCTCTCTGCCCATCTTAAATCTAAAGGAGGATCAAAGGAGGACAATCATCTCAGGGTCCTATAGGGGTCACTAGATGTTTTAGGCTAAGAGTCGAGGATGTAAGGGAGCAAAGGAATTTCCCTGATAATAGTTTGCCTCAACTTCTGGAGGTCCAGTGCCCATGTCATTGAAAAATAATTTCAATTCTTTTCAACAAAAGATGTATCTATTGCTGGTCTCTCATTGTTTGCATGTTTTATTCTCATCCAGGAGTCATTTTGTTCAACCACTCTTCTCCTTAATTCCTCTCACTCATTTTCCTCATGCTCATCTCTTTCCTTTTTTTTCTATAAAAATTAATTAATCAACAATTAAAGGCAGCTACATGGTACAGTGGATAGAGCACTGGAAATAGGAATAAGAATACCCGTATTGAAAAGTCAGACATTTCCTAGTTGTGTCAAAAAATCATTTAATCTCTATTTAACTTAATTTCAACATCTCAAAAATGAGGAGAATAAACCTCCTGGGACAGGGAGAATCAAATGAGAAACTATTTATTAAAAAGCATTATATACACGCTAGTTATTATCAGTGTATTATTATTGACAATTAATAGTATCTTGATTCTGAAAAGCAGATCCTTAGTTGAAGACTCAGCCTCCTAAAGTAAAATACATTATTAACCACATGAAACAAAGGAGTGAAACACCTCACCACATTGTTATAAAGATATCAAATGAACTAGGCTTGAAATGTGAAAGTCCCAGATCTCTCTTTGAATAGCAGTTATCTTGATCAGTATCATTAGCCATTAACAAGGGTTCAGTAAGTTTTGTCAATATGTAACTTGCTGTACAGGACAGATAAAAGAGAAAGTCCCTTCCTCAAAGATGCTTCTAACCCAAATAGATATGTCACCATTTTCTTAAGGAGTCTTTAATCTTGAAGCACTTCAAAAGCTTGAAAACACTAGTAGAAGCTTAAGAACAGAACAGACTTTTTTTCTTTTTCAGCATCTTTAGAATTGTAAGCAAGATGACACAAAGTCCATGAATCTTCTGACCACTTCCAAATAGTATTAATTTCAGTCTAGATTTGTTTTAAAAAAGAAATACACAAACACATTATATATGTTTTAAACTGTAGTTCATGTCCCCCCAAAAAAACTTTTTTAGAAAGCTAAAGAAAAATTTAATAAGTCAGATTTGTCTTTATTCTCAGCACTCTGGCAAAATGCAACATTGCATTCAAATAAATACTAGTCCTGTTCCAGTAAGGCAGAAATAATCACAGTATGAATCACAGCCCTTAGTTAATTTTTTTCATCTTTTTGTGCATTTCCTTCTCTGTTATTTTTTATTTGGGCACTTTTTTTTTCTCACTTTTAGGCACTTCTTTTCAGAGAGTAACTTTAAATACTTTTGCTGAAGGTATTGTACAAAGCTGATTGAATGGGACTATAGATATGTTAGTGGTTTGGGAATCAGGAAACTGGTTTAAATTTTAGTTCTGCCACTTTATTAATTGTGATTCCATAAGTCTGTTACTTTATCTTTTTATGGCTCAGTTTACTCATCTATAAAGTGATGGAGTTGGACTAGATAATGCTTAATATTCCTTCTAATTCTCGATCTGAATGGCTCTATGACAGCTTAGTTTTAGAATAGAGGAGTAAAAGAAGATGGGAATGAATGAAAAGCAGAAGAGGCAACAATGAAAGGAGGTAAAGAAAATTGATCTGTAATGAATACACAAGTGGTTTGAGCAAGTATTATTAGTCTTTTGACACTTTGTTGAATAGAATATTAATGACTTAGAATGACTTGCATTTAATAATAATCTGAAACATAACAAAAGAAGACCTAAATACCAATCCTAACCAATGCCAACTTCATATGTAATGTTCTACTTGGAAACAATTGGGGTACTTATATTTAATAGGTAAAAATCCTAATATGGCAAACAGAATTTACAAATTTCTTTGTGCAAATTTTTTTTATTGTTTTCAGAATTGGTTTATCACCCAGTTTTGAAAATCAATCCATAAGAATTTATTAAGCACTCACTATTTGTCCTATATTTTAATGGAAGAGAAGGTATAAACTTTATAACTCATATTCCTACAAGTTACTATTGATGATACTCTTAGAATAAAATCATGTTAGAACACAACCTGGAGAAAGAAGATTTGGTTTTACTGTTTATTGTCCTCCTGACCTATGGACAATGAGTATGACTTTCTCAGTCTCAGTTTCCTTTTCTGAAATATGTGGGATCAAAGGCATTAGATGATCTGGCAGGTTTTTTCCAAATTTAAATCTTGTGAAATGATCCATGATTTTTTTTTTATTTGTTCATTCAGAATAAAAGTGCTAGAGGAGTTAAGAGAAAAAAATAGTTTAGTGATGTTTAGAATTGTTTGTGTGGAATTTTTTCCTACTTAATGAAATTATAGATGAAATCAAATCAGGTTAAAAGATGACAATGATTACAAAGTGATATATTAAATACATACTCATAGACAAATAATACATATAATTGTATAAGTACTATTTTGTCTCCTATTAGAATGTAAGTTCCTCCAGATTCAATTACTGACTCACTTTGCATTTCATATTCTCGATAACTGGTAAATAATTGTCACTCTATAAATGTTCATTGATTGATGTTTGCTACAGTCTTTTCCTGAAGTAACAGGGAAACAAAATTATATGTTAATTAAGAAAATAGGCAAAGGTAAAAAAAAACAAAACCAAAGAACAGTTACAGTGCTTTTAGAGGCCATTTCTTCTTACTCTTCTATTGGCAACCCATTGATTTCTTTTGCCTCAGCCATTATCAAACATAAGAAAATTTCATAGTTTAGGAAAAAATAAACAAGCACTATACTAATGTTGTTCAGTTATTTTTCAATCTTGTATGATTCTTTGTGGTCAAACTTACTCATAATAGGCTAATTTTCAATAGAGCAAGAAAATTTAATCTTTTACTCTACTTCTCCAAAGCATCAAGCCCAATTCTCTGAACATAGCAGAAGTTCAATAAATGTGTTTTCAACTGTTCAGTCATCTTCAATCTGAAATCAAATAAGCCCTCTACCTCAAAGAGAATTGTCTTGAATACTATGTACAATATGAGATTTTGAGAGGAATAAATGAACACGGTCAACTATATTTAGAACTTTTTTTGGTGTGACAGTTTTCTATCTTAACACCTTTGATTCTTTGTTGTATCTAATCTAATCCCTAACTCAAGCTTGAAGGAAAAAAAGATTCCTGGAAGATACTCAGTCAGCCTCCATTTGAAGACTTTCATTGATAGGGAGTTGGCACTATCTTCTAAGGTAATATCATATATTTTTTGGTAGCAGCATTATTTCTTAGGAATTCTAACAACTTTAAAGAAGGTCTCCCTTATGTCATGGCAAAGTTTTTCTCTCCGTTATTTCTACTGATGAATCAAAATTTTAATCAGGAAAACCATTCCCTTCCACATGACAAAGTCTCATATTTTTCAAATATGGATATTATTTCTACTTCCCCAATTACGATACAATCCAGGGTCTTAAAACAATGACTTCTGAATCATTTTCTGCAATGTCAGAATCCTTGTTGCTCTAAACAGGACCAACTTTGATTTGCCAACGGTCCTCCTGAAATGTGGTGCAAAAATTAACATTGTCAAAAGCTTAACATTCTGTTTCTCTGTGTTACATAGTTTCTTTTTAGTGTTTTTCTTCACATTTTCCTCATTTCTTGAGCATACCTGTTAGTTTTTTAAAAGTGGATTTGTAGAAGACACTTATTAAAACAATTCAACAATTAATTATAAAAAATAGCATAAGTCCAGTTATTTAAGTGGTAGAGCATAAGGTAAGCTTTTAATTGTGTGTCCCTGAGAGGGCACAATGTTGCTAGACAATGAGTATTTCTGTATACAGAGTTTTATAAATAATTTATTCATAAGAAAACCAATAGAATATATAAATGAAGTTATTTCTAAACCTTAACCTTACAGAAACATTTGTTTGGAATATTGGATCTTCCAATGTTTAACAGGTAGTATAGAAATATTATTATCAATACATCCCAATTCTATTATGTAATTACATTTTGTGGCATTTGAGATCTAAACCCTACTTATTTAAATCTTTGTTTTAGTTTGTAAATACTCTCTTGCTACTTACTATAATTATTCTCCAGGCACCAGATTAATTATAGAAAGCATCTGACATCAGGAAACATTTAATTAACAAACCAACAAAAAGAATCATGTAAACTCTGAAGCACTACAGAGAAGGATGACTGATTGCTGTATCAACTATCAGCAATATGCTTCATATAGCATTGATTAAAGGAACTCAGATAAATTTAGTGGAAATAACTCAATTCTTAATAAAACATAACTGCTTTTGTGAGTAATATTTTTATCTCAGTTGGGGAACTTGAGTTCCATTTGACTCAAAAATAAATGCCACAGAGTAGGCAAAGAACTCTTAACTCAGAATTAAGGTAGAAAACACAAGGAAGAGATAGTATTAACAAACAATCAAAGGTCACCAAAGAAAGATTGTAAATGATACTTAAGGAATCCATATACTATATTCTTAGCTAGCTTTTAATAGCCATCAGTAATATAAAGACACTAAAGAGTAACAAAGTCATTATACTGATGAGACAAAAGTGCCTTGTAGGTATATTCAGAAATCACTAATATTTGCAAATGAATGCATGTATGTATTTACATAAAATGCACACATATGTATACATGTGTTTATTTGAATATAAAGATATATCTATATGTATGCTTAGAGGGTATATATGTAATTTAATTGGTATGAGAAAATCATGGGGAGGAAATTCCCTTTTACTTAAGTATGTCAAGAGCTCTTAAACAGTGCACAGAATTAGAGAATTCCTTGGAGCTCAGAGAAGATAAGTAAATTGTTCAGGATCAAATAGTAAGAGTCAGATAAAAGATGTGAACTCTTTCTCCATGATACAGCAATATTTTGTATTAGTTTTCATTTAAATTTATGCTGTGATGAAAATATTTTTAAAGGAACATGTTATAAAATTTAATATGCTAATTTTGAACGCTTCCAAATCCAATCCAAATAACTCTTCATATAATTCAAGGCATACTTAATTTTCATCTATAATGTCTATTCAAAATATAAACATATTTATTGATGGTCCAAATCCATGTGTTATTTGTCTTCTTGTATATCATAATCTGAGCAAAAACAATTTTTCACCCACTTTAAAATATTTTCCTATATATTTTTATGGCAAAATCTTTTGAGTAGTACTAGTCACTTACTAAAGAAATTCTGTCTGTAGCACAATGACATCTGGAAATCAAAACATGTGAGAGTCTCCCAGGAGACTACTACTATTTCCTATCCCCTGATGATTGTCCCACCCTCATCCTTAATCCCCTTTGGTGAGTTTCTACTTTGAGATGTTAATAAGTTTGCCACTTCACCCTGGGAACTTGCCTTTAGGGAAGCTCCAGACTGCTTTGTATCAGAGGTCTTTCAAAGGTGGTCAAACCCCCTGACTGGAATATTCCTCTTGTATCTATTGTAAAACATCACTCTCTTCCACGTAATTCAGCCCTCAACTCCTTCTCTCTTTGTATCCACTTGAAAGCTAATCAGTTTAAAATTCCTGCCCTTTAATTATGGATTAAAATCTCTGTCTCCAACCCTTGACTATTTTCTTGAAAATGTTCATTTCAAGGAAGGCTTAAATGTGTAAAACAAGTCTATTGTATTTTCCCTATAAGTTAAAAGATTTTCTGTAAATCAGGGTTCATTTTTGGTCTAAGGTCCATGACTTGAGGCATGGCCACAAACATTTACAGAGAGCTCTCTGTAATTCTAGGGAACATTGTCTTAGGTCTTTGATGTGAGACATTGCTCCACATTTTTTTCTCTCTCTCAATAAATATATTACATTTTTAAAGATGGTTTTTCTCAGTCCCTTTGAATAGTGGCTAAAGAGGGTAAATCTTTTTATTCCAAGGTCCCTTAAAAATTCCACTTCACACAGTAGCAAATTCTTCTTTTATTTGGAATCCACTGGACATCCTCCATTACAGTTGCAGACACTTTTGAAAAACATATAATACTCTTATTTTATGCCTCAGTTATTAGTAATAACTAGAATATATTGAATAATTTTTGTTGTTCTTTAAATTGGTATTGTTATTCCTTCATTTTCAAGGAGGACCAGTGAAATCACAAGCTGATGTCTTGACTTGTACGTGAATTGGATTTAAGTGAGACAGAGTTGGACAAAATAATTGGCCTCTCTTCCAGAGCTATTGAAGCTCAGTGGCAGGACAAAAGTCACTTTACTGACAATAGCCTGGGATGTAGTGCATGATCTTTTCTTCAGTTTCTAATGAAGCTATAAACTCTCCACAGTGTCTGCTTCAGTTACCTTCTTGGAAATTGAAAGAGATTGCTCTCAACCATTCCTTCCACTGGGATATCTTTATATACTTGTTGTAGTCATCCCTCGAAGTCACCAATGGGTTTCAATTGTGTTAGTTACTCTTAACCTGTTGTCAACTTTATTTATAGAACCCTCCATTTTTGCCCCTATGCCTTGGGAACTTACATTAAAGGAAGTCTCAGAATGACCTTGTCTTAGACTGAAAAATAAACAAAAGTTTATTAAACAAAAATATCCAATGATCTCAGCTTTAAAAGAATTAGTATATATAATCAAATCTTAAGTATCCTTTTTTCTTAGAAATTTCTTCCAACTTATCAGAGGCCTCTCCCAGGTAGTTGAGACCTTGACTGGAATCATCCTTTCCTTGTATCCATTGTAAAAGCACTAGCCTCTCCTAAGTAAGTCCAGCCCCTAATTGGACTCCTCCTACTGTTGTGTCCATTGTAAACCTATCAATTGAACCTTCCTGTCCTATATTCCCCCAAAAGTATGTAAGACCTCAAGTTTTTTACCTCATTAGAAAATATCCTTTACTGTGGCTTTTTCCCAGAGACATTGTTCCTAGAGTCCCAGAGCTTTGGGTCTGTGTAGTATCTAGTGCTTAACTCTGTGTGGTTGTCATATCTGAGTATTGACTTCCCTGTTCTGATTAAAGACTCATTCTTTCTAACTATTTTGGTGGTTCTGTGTTTTTTGAGCTTGACACAAGTTTATCATGTCTATTGCAACAGTTTACCTGGGTAACTAGTCACCATTCATATTACAGCTTCTTGGAGACACATCAATGTTGAAGGAGTGACAGTCACCAAAGGTGGATGAGCAGCCCTGAAAAGGGCACAATAAGCCCTTATATCAGAGGTACTAGTCCTTACTGAATACCCCATAAACCCCTTTTCTCTAAAGAAGGAGTTATAACTGTGCACTAAAAAGTTCTCCAATTGTAGAGCAGCAGATAGATTTTCTCAATTCAAGTGTACTTTGTGTTAGTTGGAACAGTATGAGCCATTTACCTAAAGAATTGATTATCCCTGAATGAATTGGATATCAAAATTCCAGATTGACAAAAGAGAGTAACAAAACTAAACCACAGAGATTCTACTACGATTTGACCTTGTGGGAAACAATTGTCAGACAATTGTCTTAAATTGTTATTTCTTAAAAGTCATTCTATTTCTGGGAGATCAATGTTTGGGGACGCTATAGGATTCCCTAAAGTCTTACCTTGTGCTGTTATCTAAATCAATAAGAAATCAAGAAAGGATAAATTTCTGCTTGTCTCCAAAAGCAGCAGAACAAAAGTAGAAAATAATTAAGGCCCTGAAGTATATCAGCTGAGGGTATTCTCTTGTCTCTTCTCTGACTCACTAATAAACTGAACTGGGGTACCAGGGCTTCACTGTTGCATATGGTTTCTGTACAAGTTAGATTTAAGACACAGAGGGAAAAAAATTCACTTATTTTCAAAACATATTATCTATCCCACTATACATTTGGGAAATTTTATTTTGTCTTCCCTGATGCCTTTCCCACTATATCAGATGCTGCATGAGAGGTATGGGGCAAGATTTGTCACAAACCATAATATACATAAATTTGAGATAATGATAGTCTAAGTCACCCACTTATACTAATCTAAAATATATTATTAGGTACACTGTCAGGTACTTAATTTATAAGGCATTAGTCTATGTTGGCCAAACAAATTGAGCTATTTAAAAGAAGTATCTACATTTCATGAGGTTTATTTTAAGTCATAATTCACTGTCACTGTCTTCTGAAAGAGGTAGTTTGCACTCCTGTCCTCAAAGTGTCCCAGAATGCTTTTGAGATGCAGTCTAGATACATGAATTAGGTATGATAAAATGCTTATCTGTCTTTCTTTTTCTTCAAATCCACTTAATGCCATTTATATATCTTATAAAATTTTAAATGCTTGAAAATCTTTATTGAGATTTTTATTTCTAGACTAGAAAACAATGGTATTTTTATTACCATTATGCAGTTGCAATGTCTTCTCATAGCTGCAGAAAGTGATGCTCCTTTCCCCAGTCTAATTTTTTTTCCTTTGAGTAAAATTGGGACATAAACCTCTCCCTAGCTAAGCTCTAAAATCATCTAATAAATAGCTTTCAATATTTGGAAGAGCTTGTCAACACTTAATGAATTTTGGCCATCATCAATCTCAGGTGCCTTTCATCAAGCAAAGCCCCAAATGATCACAGTTTCATAGCTCGAACTGCCCTTGCCATATGGTAAGTGCAAATGTTGCAAAAACCGTGAATGTTCTGTCAGGACTCCTCACTGATGTTGTGATTGGATTGCTCTATTATCTGAACAAGTCTGCCAAAAGAAAGCACCTGCACAATGAAAAGTATGCAGAAACTGCCAGTCTGCAACAAGGAAAGGAGAGTAAAGCATGTACTGACAAGTTGCCTGTCACCGTAAGATATGCTGAGTAGGTTATGATCGATGCTTCTGCATACATGATGTCGCACAATATCTTCCTCAAAAGAGGGGAGGCATTAACTTTAGTAACCCTCTGTCCTTGAAAAAGGTGCAGAATTGCTTACCACAGGGAACATAATGAGGGACTAACTCTTCAGTAGTTTGTCCAATGGAGTTCGTTGGAGGAATTATTAAAAAAGGAACTGGAAAGAGAATACTACTCTTCACAATTTTGGGTTTGAAAGATGACAGTTATTTTGAGCCATAGTTTAAAGAATATTGGTGGTGACGGAAATAAAAAGACAAAAAGAAAAAATAAAGTGTATTCTTTTTTGAAGTGGGAATATAGATGGGGATAGTAAGTTTAGTTTGATATGCCTTGTATTTGCAATACTAAAGTAAAGCATCTACATAAAATTATCTAGTAGAGCATGGAAAACATAGAGCTACAACTTGTTATGATGATGATAGACTATAAATCACTTTCAAAGATATGAAGATTAAAGTTTTAAAGCTAACAATTTTGTCACTGGCACTAATGATGCCACAATAGATAATTGGATTTAATCAAGCATAAAAACAACAAAAGTACTATTGTGAACTCATTATTCCACAATGGAATGGTGGAAAAGGTACATTACTGAAGGTTAAAAAACATGAGTTCAAACCCCACCTCTAATTGTTATTCTATTACCATGAAAAAATCTTCTAACTTCTTTGAGACTCAATTTTCTTATCTACAAATATGAAATACCCATAGTGCATACTTTTTGAATTCTCTATGAAACTAAATTCAATTTGCCAAACAATTAATATGAATCAACAAAATATCTTACAAAAGAAATAAACACACAGAGAGAGTATAACCTCAAAATCTTAAATTCTATCAGGTAAAAAATAAAATGTAGAAAAGTTAAGTAAAATATAAAATGCATCAATATAAAAAGAAGGAATTTTAGAGGGATAAGATATATAAGAACTTTGCAAATTTTACAGTGCTCCATACATGTCCATTGTTATCTTTCATAAAATATCATCCTAAATTGTGTTTTCATTTTAGAGAGAACTATAGGAAAGGATTGATTTTTAAATGAAAAAAATAATTAAATATATATTATATATATGTATTACATATATATATATATATAAGTACATATATATACACATCAGAATATCAGAATAACAAGTCACCCTATAGCATGGTACAATGGGAAAAGTACTGGCTCTGGAATAGTAGAAGGTTCAAATCCTGTCCCCATATCTTTATCCCATGTGTGTACTTGGGTAAAATTATTAATTTCCTGGGGCTTTGATTGACTTATCTGTTAAATTGGACTAGATTGCATCTTAGATAATATCTAGATCTTTAATCATCTTTAGTTGTTCCAATATTTTCCTGCCCTTACCTTTTGTTAACCCCAAAAGAAAATAGACACACAAACAATGGCCTATTTCTCTGAATGTCATTAATGAGGTAGTTACAACCCCAAGGATTTTAAGGAAAAATCTGAGACAGTGCCTAGTTAACAATTAAAAAAAAAACTTTTAAATAGCAAATTTAGCCTTTGGGCTTCCCTTTATGATTATTTCTTATTGTTGCAACCATTCTATTGTTTAACATGCAATCCATCATCAATATGGTTCAATATTTCTGAATACACCATGCCCCAGATCCCTTGATTATGTCCCCTAGACTTTACCTTAGGGACATGGAGAAATTTTCTAAGTAGCTGAATATCTGAGTGTCAGTCAGTTACAGTTCTTGCCTCCTCTCCTCAATTAACATGAAACAGTTTTCAATCAGATACCTGAAATGTTCATCTCCATGTGTTGCCCAAGCTTCCTTTTTTAAGTAATTCTAAAAATCTTCTAATAGTTATTTTATTTTACTACATAAAATAAAATAACTGGAAAAAGGTTTTTCCCTCTGACTCCCTAATTCAATTATATCATAAAAAGTCATTGTGTACTTCAAAAATAAATTAACACAAGATGTTACTCAACTCTCCATCTGCTGCCTTGCTTTAAATGTATTCCATGTACTCCTGGATAACTTTAAGTGATTTTCCATCCAAAGCCAAGGGCTGTTTTTTTAATGCCTGACTTTGTTTCAGAAACTACCTCATAAACTGGTTGATTATATATATATTTTTTTTCTTTTCTTTCTCTTTCTCATTCCCTCTGAACAGGAAACATGCACAGAATGTGCTTACCTGCTGTCTTTTTATGTAAATTACTTTTGATTGCAGTTTGAAACTTCCAAAAAGTGACATTTGCACCATATTTTTGCAAAGCCCCATTTTGTAAAGCAAGTAAAAAAATATGAACTAGCTTTTCCCTACCCCCCTCTTATGCCAATATTTTTTCTATCAACCAACTTTTAGCCATAGATATGTCATTATTAATTGACATTTTTAAATGAAATATACTATCTTATCAAAAAGAAGCAAACTAGTAATTTTTTCCAAAATATTCAGATCTGCTTAAGGGAGGGGGAGAAAAACACTGGAAATTATAACTGTCATTTGTGAGCTGAATTCAATCTTTGGGTGGTTGCTAAGAGAAATCAAGGTATATGCAGCTCAAACTATTGTACATAAAATAGTTTTAAATTCCTCACAGCTTGAGAAATGGTGGGAGGAGGGTGAAAATTGGAGTGGGTCCTCAGAATAAATAGAGAACTGAGGCTAACTGGCAAAGAAACTATACTCAATTGCCCAGAACTTAGTCATCATGTTATATCTAAACACGGCAACCTCCATTTGCAAGCCTATATATTTTTGTGGTTTTCTTCCAGTAAAATAAAGTAAAAAGAAAGGAGAAGAGAAGAGAGGAATGGAATCAAGAGGAAAGGAGAAGAGACAAGAACAAAGGAGAAGATAATAGAAGAGAGAAGCAATAAATAATAGGTCAAAGTTTTTAAAACCCAAATTTTGATTTGGCATTGGGAAAAGTAGAAAGAATAGTAATTACTGGCATTTAAACAGCAATTTAATATTTCAAAAGAACTTTGTCACACCACTCAGTGAGGCAAATGTTATTAATATCTTCATTTTACAGATTAAGAAACTAAGAGCAAGAGATAGTTTCTTTTCCAAGGTCACGCATCTATTAAGTATTTGACACAAGACAAGAACTCAGAGCTTAACCCCAAGTGCCAAGCTATACAATAAAACATAATGGCAACTTGTTAAATGTGAAAATATATGGAGTCTTGAAAGATAATTTTTTTTTCTTCTGCCTATGTATGTTTACAATCACATAATAGCTTTGTGATATTAGGGGATTAAGAGAATAGTGATACTTTTAACTGAAAAAGATAAGTCAGAACCCAGGAGGAGAAGTAAATGTTGGAGTTGTTGGCATTTCTATTACTATTACTATTATTGAAAGGTAGAAGATGGGTGAGGGAAAAATGAATTGTTTTGGAAATATTGAATTGGAGGCATTAGCAGAATTTCCTTGAGGCAATGACTACTATATAATTAGAAATGTAGTCTTAGAATGCAACAGATACTTGGAATTTTAAGAAATATATCATCTCAAAATAATCTGCAGAGGTGTGGTATATGAAGCCATTACAGTGATTGAGGTTCCCAAATGAGTGAGTAGAGTTAGTGAAGAGAATAAGGAAGAGTAAAGGATTCGTCTTTAAGGAAAAACAACTATCTAAAGGGCACAGAAGGGAGAAGAGGATTAATCATAAAAATCAAATGAATTTTTGGATAGGTAGGATGTCAAATGATTTCAGGTTGACAGAAAAATAGTACAGAGAAAATTTCAAGAACAGAATTCAGTGAATAGTGGTTTCAAATGTGTAAAAAGGAGTGAGAGGATGAGAACTGAAAAAAGTTCATTAGATTCCAAATTGAAAGTTCAGTGGTGACTTAAGTGATCAGCTTTATCTCAAGGTAGAGTTTGACACATATTGGGAAGATGCAATAAGTGAAAGGGTAGTATTGATGAGAAAGCAAACAAGTACCCTCTTTATTCATGAAGCTTAGAGAGAGATGGGAAATAGTTTGGCAAATAGGAGGTAGCAGAAAAGGATGAATTTGGGAACACATCTTTTTTTAACCATTTGGGAAATTTGAAAGTGTCTGTGAACTAAAGATGAAGGAATCATTTGGCAAGGATAGATGAAAAAGGAATAGTAAATGAAATGTATGTCCCTGGAGGAAATAGGAGGATATGGGACCCCACATAAAAGCAATTAATAGCTTTCATCTGGTTCTCAGGATAAAGGATATAATGCTGGATTTACAGTCAGTGCTTTTCTTCAGACTTTGTCTGATCTGATTCTCCAACTATTAAAATGGGTGGGTTGGACTTCATAGTCTTTAAGATCTCTACCAGTTTTATATCTATTTTCCTTCATCTATGCCTTTCCCTTCCATGTTTTTTGCCATCATTTTTATACAATTCTTCATTGAATTTTGCTGAGATTATTACATTCTAATGGCCTCCCTAGCTTGGGCCTTACCTGTTCCATATTTTACTCAGTGTTACCAGAATAATATCCTTTAAAACTTAGCCCTAATCATTTTGTTTCCATCTCCACAATTTTCAACACTTCAATATTATTATCTACCACATGAAACCCTGACAAGTTAACAATAAGAATCCAGATACTCTGCAGTCATGGTCCTATTTACATATCCAGGACCCAGGCTTCCAACGCCGAGAGAGTGGGACTGTCTCTGTGCAACGACTTTTCCACTTAAATCTCCTTCACTCACAAGTGTCTGTGCACACTCATCTATACATCATAGATGAAAACGCACAAAAACAATCATCATCCTCAGTTACTGAGAGACGACGACTACTACTACTACTACTACTACTACTACTACCCATTTTCTACTAATCCCTACCAAACCCTATACTTCATCCAAATTTAACTACTCTTTGTTTCCCAAGTATGTTGAAAGATTTCTAGTTAACATATGCCTGCTGATGGTCTTGACTGTATCTAGAATGCCCTCCCTTGCTATCTATGCTATTAAATTTTCTCCATCCTTCACAATCTATTATAAATGTCACCGTCTAAGAGTCCTTTACTATAATTTATAATCCCAAAATCATCTCTCTCTCTGCTTAACTGATAGAAAGGTTTACTTGAGACTCTATTATAGCATTGATCTTAGATTACATTGATTTCCATACTGACCTCATTTCCTTTTATACTGGTATTGTTTACTTCTAATAATCAGTAAAAGAGAATCAATTGGTTGAATTATGTAGACTTTGATATCAGTTTTTTTTAACAAATCTAATTTATAAAAAGTAGAGCTATCCAAGAGTGTTATGAGATGTTATAAGAAGTCATAGTGGATCTCCCTTTATTATAAGTCTCCAAATGAAGGCCAGATGTGAAATTGCTGTTGAGAGGAATCTTAGTCCAAAACAGGTTGTTCTTAATGTTCTCTGAGGAATCTTCAAACTGGGTCTATTTGAATCAGAAGTCAGAGCCTCTCTGGCAATTACAGGCTCAGCTGAAATAACAAAACATAACTTTCAGCTTTTCTTCTCTTTATATTTTCTTTCCTTTCCTGCTACATTTTCTCCCCCCTGCTACCTTTCCATCATATTTGAATTTGGTATTTACAAAACCATTATTTTAATTAATGGGGAAAACATTATAATATTCATAAGTACATACACAACAGAAAAATTAGAGAATTCTGAATCGAATTAAATTTTCTATATTACTACACCAGATATATCCTAACTCACTTAAAAACAAAAAAATTACTTATTTTACTTATATAATAGATACAATCAGCATGCATTGCAGACTTCATGATAAATGTTTAAAACTCAGCATTCCAAAATAATCACAAATGAAAAATATTTAGCCAATAAGGAGTTAAGTAAAAAATATTAGAAAATCATTATCTTTGATTCTAAATGAAAGCAAAAGGTTCAGGTGATGAAAGTTGCTTTTTAAAAATCACCTCACTACCAGGCAACTAATTTGTTCAGTGGTTGAGAATCATGTCTGGAAATGGTGTGTCCTAGATTCAAATCTGGCTTCAGACATTTTGTAGTTGTATGATCTTGAGCAAGTCACTTAAACTCCATTGATTAGCCGTTACTGCTCTTCTGAATGGAAACCAATACATAGTATGAATTCTAAAACAGAAGGTGAGAGGCTTTTTATTAATTACCTCACTAAAATGAGAAAAATTATTTTTCATAATTTTAAGTGAAACTTTAAGACAATGTCATTAACAAAAGACATGGAGAGTTTGGTATAATTGAAGCACTGTTTAATTTCCCTAAAGTGATGCAATCTTATTGGCTATTCTAACTCAATTCTCAGCTCAATTCATTGTCTGTTTACAGAGCTTGTCCATTAATCATATATACACACACATGTGTATATATAAATGTACATATACACACAAAGACATATGCATATGAATATGTATATGATGGTGGACTAATTTGAAAGATTGTCCATCTAGTTTTGGTTTCATAATCTGAGAATATTCTTTTTGATTCATTTTATTTTCGTAATGTGGGGAATTAAACCAATCTTTTTTGCAATACTATAGTCTTCATTAAAGTTTTTTTAGAGTATTCTGAGGCTAAATGTATCCAATAAATTTCAAAACTGGATAGTAAATATAGGAATAATAAAATTTGAAAATATTGATTCCATAAGGAACTGTTATGTTTTTTTAAACTTATTTGAAGTGTTTTTCATGACCCTGAATTATATCTAAAGTAAGCATATCTCATTATTTTATGCCTCTATTTAGAAGAGTATTCATAGGATATTTGGTTTACATCCAGAAGGAATTTCAGAGATTATCTAGTTCAAACATCTCATTTTTCAGAAAAGGATATTAAGGATTAGAGACATCATAACTGAGTTTAACAGATGTAAATCATGTACAATTTTATCACATTTATCGAATAACCATTGTTTGAAAAAATATCTTAAGCCTATTCTATGTCCTTGTATCAAAAATCTTTAAAATTCAATAAGCAACTAAATAATTAAGTCTAAGTACAAGGTTTTAACCCAGAAAATCAGAGTTCTCTGAGTCCTTTAAAGTCACTTGAACTCTCTTGGTTTTATATTTATCATTTATAAAATTAAGAGGTTGAATAAAGGAAATCTAAGGTCTTCTCTATCTCTAAATCAAAGATAATTTGGTTTTATGTTACCTGAACCTTCCAAGCACCTTAATCACTAAAAAAAAAAAATGTAGCCTTCTGTGACTCTCTTTAGAAACTTTTTCCAGTTTTCATTCAGGATATCTTCAATGACATTCCAAGCACTAGGCTACCATAAAATTAGGGGAGGAAGGAATACACACACCAGACATGCAGATAAGTTTCATTTAAGCTAGGAATGAAATTAAATTAGGCCAGATAATTCCCAAAACATTCATGACTCTGGCATATATACAATAGATAAATTGAATGGCCTTGGTTATTCAACATCAATCTGTTTTCATTATTCATTTCAAGTCTGTAACCACATTTCATCTAAGCCTTAGATGTCCTATATAAAGAAGTCCAAATGTCACTTAAGAAGATGAAGTTTGGAAGCATAATTTGACTAAGTGATATATGTCATATGGATCATAGAAAAATAAAGGTACATTTGAAGACCATTTTATCCAATAATCTTATTTTACAGATTACTAAATTGACAGTCATACTACATTGAATCCTTAAGTCCATGTTGGAGCCCACATAGTATTATAACCTCCAAAGATGCATTTTAACATCTAAAGATGGGAGTATAAGAAATTAATAGAAAATTTACTACTAACCTATAATAAATAGAATGAAGAAGACATCCATGTCAACCAATGTACATACTTTTTAATCTTTCTACAATTTTAATGATAATCTATATACATTTCAAGTGTCCATGATAAAAATGAGAAAATATAAATATTTTCCAAAAAATAAAAATTAAAAAGTTTTATTTAAGAGTTCATATATTACAGCCATAAAATTTATTATGTTGAATATGATAAAATTATCTTTGAATGATTATTAGGAGTTGATTGAAGAAAAAACACTCATTAAGAAATTTAAATATTTGCCACCTGGCATAACTTGTAGGATTATTTGGTCTCTTCAGTGAGCTATGTGATTGATTCTCATTAAATATCTTGAACAAGTTTATTACAATATCATAGTCTGTTAATGCATGTCCCTTTATCTCTTTCTCTTTTTTTCTATCACTGACTTATTCAATTGGTTTAGATTGAAGTTGTCATTATTGTATGCCATATATTTCTTTGTATTGAGAATTAAATGCCATATTGGCATTAACAAATAGTCATATCAACAGCAAATTAAAATGTTTCATAATCAATATTTGATCAGTTCATATCTATTAAACTATAACACATTGCATTTTTAATCATTGTCTTTGGTACTCAAAATGTTAATTGCCTACCAATGTTATTCTTGGTGAAAGTAGCCATTATATAAAAGTGTGAAGATTCTGAATGGTGTGCATGACTTTGTCTTTTTTCTATTTTCATTGTATTTTTCACCATACTTTCCATATCAGTTTTCCACTAAAGCCACATGTTATTGATGGATATATTGTAAAATCTCATTGCTCTTTTAAGATATTATCTGTCATCTGATTCCTTGTAACAGATGTCATTGCATAAGCTAAAATTATCTCCAAAGTGGTCTTCTTAAAAATAATTTTAAACAATGCAATGTGAAGTGTGCAATGATATTATTCAAGTGTCCATTTAAATTGAATTTTATCTTCTCTCAATCAAAATAATTTAAAATTTTCCATTTCTTTTATGTGCCTCTTTATGAATAGCTATTAATGACTTTTCCATTTAAATCCAACTTCTATTTTTTACTTATTTCTGAATTTATGATTAAATTGGCAATATTTATGTTAAATATTACCTCTCATGTCCACTATTTTGTCATTGGATGAGGATCTCATAATTAGAATACCAATATCTCAACTAATTATTTTAGTTTGTCTAGAAATTTCAAGATTCTAAATAAGAACTTATCTGTTTTTCATCACTGAATTTTTATAAACATAATAGTGAAGACCATTTTTCTTGGTTTTAGTAGTTGTAAAAATCAAAATTAAAATCACCAATCAGATTATGTACCTTTCTCGCGTGAATAATCTTGGATTCAGGAAGCTGGAAGCCTTTCCTGTTAGGTTATATTTAAGGTCTTGGGTGTATAGAAATTATTATTTTTTTAAAACCCTTACCTTTCATCTTGGAGTCAATACTGTGTATTGGCTCCAAGGCTGAAGAGTGGTAAGGGCTAGGCAATGGGGGCTAAGTGACTCGCCCAGGGTCAAACAACTAGGAAGTGTCTGAGGCCAGATTTGAACATAGGACCTCCCATTTCTAGGCCTGACTCTCAATGCACTGAGCCACCTAGCTGTCCCCAGTATATAGAAATTATTGCAAAAATAACTGACCAATAAATCCTTATCATATAATATTAACAATTAAAACACAAATTTCCACATTATCTGTGAGCTTGAATGTGTATCTTTTTATTTAATGTCACTATTTCATCTGAATTATTAATTATAGCCTTCTCCTTTGTTTAAAGGTGTTCAGGACCCTGAATTATACCAATAGCCTCTTTTTATTCTTTATCATCTCATGAATTTTTATTTCTGTCCACCAAAATTATTTTCTTTTATATGTTTATAATGATTTAAATGGCATAGGGGTTTGTGTGAATTATTCAAGAATGTTTTAAGAGTATATATTTTGGAAGTTCCTACTGAGCATAATAGCTATAAAGTTTGGCACAACACAGACTATTCTCTATTATTTAAGGAGAATACAGGCTTAAAGAGATTTATCATCAGAGAGTTGACTATTAAATAAATTTTATTTTAGTCAAATTTTTATTATATTAAATATAATATATTATAATTATAGAATGTATTATTAATTCATAAATGGGTGGTTATATTTTAATATGTTAGGTGGATTTGGTATTTAGTGAAGTTAAAGATCACTGAATAATTGATAGTATTCCTGATACTGTCTATGGCATCTGGTTTAATAAATATTTGTAGAAAGTGGGATAGAGGCTGGCACTAAAGAAAAAGTGCCAGGCTGAAGAGTGTGTGAAACTGATCACCTCGACAGGGGAGGGGCTCTAAGGGATTGGAATCTTGAGAAGGAGAAGACTCTGGCTGTTAGAGGAGTTGGTCTTTCAGTCTTGAGAAGCTGAAGAGAGAAGGTGGAAAAAGACTTTCTCATGAGGATTACCCACCTTTCCTGCTGGTGACTGGAAATCTTTCTCCCAAAAGTTTTCCCGATTGAAAAGAGTATTGAAGAGGAAGCCTGAAAAAGACATTTTGAATCTCTGACTGACTTTACTTCAGCTCCTGTTGCACTGAGTCTGAACTGTGGTCAAGGGGTCAAACTCACGGTGAGTCAAGCTGACTTTCTCTCAGGGGGTTTAGGTTGCCAAGGCCTGAGTTCCCCCAAAACTTGAAGAGGGAGGGAAGAGGGTTTTAGATAGAGAAAGGAACCGCCTTTTCCCATTTTCCTTTCCCATTTTTCCCCTGCTAATTATTCCTTTGTATTACCCTGATTGAACTGACATTAAAATAGTTATCCCCAAGCTAAGAGTGAGTGAACAGATCCAGGTGAGACCGTTTGGTCTCAAGTAATGTAAGGGGGACAAGAGGGACAAGAGAGAATCTGGGAGAGTAGCCTTGGCTAAGGAAGGAAGGCAGAAGGGGGAAAATCTTCAACACCCCCCCCCTTTCTGAGCCAACCCTAAACACCTGCTGCCTCCCCTGAATCCTGCCTTGAGAAGGTGCGGTTCTCCTATTTCCCCCCCTCTCTATACTGAAAGACAGAAACCCCTGGTTACAATTAACCTCCCCTCGAATACAAAAGGGATTTTCTGTATCCTCTACTTGCAAAAGCACTCAGACCAGCTAGAGCAGTTTAGGCACCATGGGTGACTTATTAATTTTGTGGTATCAAGCAACATAAAATCTTTGGGATAATGTCATTGTACAGTCATTATTTGTGACATGTTATCAGGTATAAGATATATTAAAGGAAGGAAAAACATCATGATTGGGGTTATACACACACTGTTCTACACACACTGTTTTGTTCCTTTTGTTTGTGTGGAATACCCAGAAAGCTGGAATAGGATGGGGTAGGAGAGAGTTGTATTATCTAGGTTCACCAAAGAGAATTCTTTTTAATTTGGGTGAGCCTTTCCATCTTACTCCATACTGTGATTCACAGTGGAACAGCCAAGAGAGACTATATACTTCTTGTGCTAATTGCCCAGGTGGAGGATGTTTTATGACCACACATAACTATTTCCAAATAATGAATGTTCAATATGCCAGAAAAAAAAAAAACAACTCGGTGTATAATGAGAAAACCTTTAAACGGCAGCTTGTTCTGCATATCTGATACAGCACTAGCTCTGAGCATCAAACAATCAATCTATGAGTGTGTTTTGAGTGCAAAGAAATAAAAGTTTAAAAAGCATATTACAGAAACTATTTGATTTTGCTGCATAGATTTTAAGTCTTTTTCACTCACAGGATCTAACTAAATAGTAAGAGTAGGTACAGTTTAGGAACTACAAGAGGATAATTATAAGAGAGCTTTAATAAATCACAAGTGGAATGCATACAGGGCATAGCTTCCAAAATATGAACCAAATAGGTTCACAGGATTGTTGTTTATAATGTAGATATTCTTGCCACATTGACAATAGGTATAGTCATTAACGAAATAAAGGGAAGAACAGTAAATGACAGGTGAAGCCCCCTCAGAATAAGCAAAGACTTGATATTACAGTCTAAGGCATCTTTACTTGAACCTGAGAGCCAGGGAACCAATAAAACCATATGAACAAAAGCATGAGATACTATTATTACATCCTTAAGATTTCTTAAGAAAAAGTTTCATAGATATATTTATTTTTATTTCTACCTAGTTTACTAACCTCTGGAGGGAAAATTTTTAAAGATTGATAGTTTTATGGCACCTGATATAGATTGCCCAACTTGCAGTCAGGAAGATATGAATTCCAAATATTTTGGGTAACCAAGAGAAGACACCTAATTTTTTCAGCCTCAGTTTTCTCATATGTAAAATGGATATAATAATAACACTGATTTAATGAGGTTGTGAGGATCAAATAAGATAACATATGTAAAGATTTAAAAACCTTAGAGAGCTATGTAAATGCTAACTATTTCTCTTACTTGTTAGCTAAGTGCTGAGCACAAAATAAGCTTTTCAAACGTGTCTGTTAATTTGTTAACTTATTCAGGTTTCTTGTGGTTTGTGAAAGAGCTTGCCCATGTTAGGGGAAGAGGTAGATCTTTTTATGAGAATACATTTTAGGAATTCTTTTGAAATGAATTTGGTTCTGAAATTTTATTCCATCACTTAGTTGCTTTTATTATTTAGACATAATAATTGAGCATATTAGCAAATTGCCAAGAAAATAAATCTCCTGGATGCTTATTAGAACTTCATCTCTATCCATGGGACCATGTGTCCAGTATCTTGAGCCATTCCTTATAAATGTTAATCCAATTCTCTGAAAACATTTTTTATCAGTCACCTCCTCTACTCTCTTTTCATTTTTAAAGTTATAGTCTTCCATTTTAAAGCATGGATGAGTATAACCTCTATATTCCAAAATTGTTTCCCTCATTTCCCAGAACATTCATAATGTTTTGGCACTCTTTCTGGTGAAATAATTTCCTTCTAGTGATTCATCAGAAATATTCTATTATTGTGTATGACACATATGAACCAGGAAAAAAGTCTTTATAGTCTTATCCAAGTTTTTAATGTTAGGCTGATAATTAGCCATCTCAAAACTCTAGAATGGATATGCATATTGGCCTGTCATCTCTTCTTTGTATGAACAATTTGGCATTGTATTCCATGGGATACAAAGAGTTGTTTCCCCCAAGGAAGGGTTACAGCCATCTTCTATGGGAAAGGGCCTGAATCTCATCTATAGTATTTTGATTGACACTCTTCTTGACTTCTGTTTCTGTTACATTCTTCTATTCACCTTCCTCCTGATATATTTTTTCCTTTAGACTTGTTCATATTTTTCTCTTAGATTCCTTCTAAAAAACTATCGTCATTCTTTCAAATAACATTTAATATTCTTTGATAAGCCAAAATGAAAGTCCTTGCCTCTGTTCCCTGCCCATCTCATCTAACAGGAAGACAAAATTGCATGCAGAAAGATTTATAAAATGTAGTTATCCTATGGCTAGGGAAGGAACACAAATATAATGAAATTCATGTAGATCAAATACAAAATTCTTTGTCACTATTTGTCTTAACTTTTGTTTTCACTTCTTTGTTTTAAACTTTAGTCCATTGATCTTCAGTTAGCACATATAAGACAAAGTAACTTTTCCCCCTACAGACTTAAGACTTTTTTCACTTATTAAGAGGGTTCTCATTTAGTCTTTACGGTTATGATAAATTTTTAATTTTAATGGTTACACAGAATGGAAAAAAGCTCAATATTTTTGTGCTATCTCCTTCTGAGAATAGCTGCAAAATAAATATCTTTAAAGAAAAACTAAGGTCTCTGCTTCTAAATCTATGAGTTGATAAACAACTACTCCTCATAGGATTGGATGTACCTGTTGGAATGAAAAGTAGAAAATTAAACAAACAAAACACTTGAATGAATAGATTCCTAATATATTGTGAATTCCCCCTTATTTTTTAAATTTAACCATATTAACTGGTATAGAAGTTGTCTTGAGAGTTCTGAGGCATTTCTGAAATATTCATAATATCTTGCATGCACAGGTTTCATTTCCAGTGGATGCCTATAGATTTGTGGGTACAAAAACATCTTTATACCAAACTATTTTGTACCATAGTACTCTCAATTTGATTCATGCTTTCAATATCCACAACAAAAAGTATTAGTTTATCCATTCACTTGAAGTATATTATTTTCATAAAGTACAACATGTTCCATACAATATCAATTAAAATTAAAACAACTATTCAAGAGAAACAAATACAATGCAGAGTAATCCTATATTATATTATTTAAAATATATGGGGATACTTAGATATAGAGAATTATTTTAATATTGAAATTTTAGAATCATGAAAAAGGATTTTAAAATAATTCAGGTTACTTCCTATCTGCAATATATAATGTTGACCACTTATTTGGATGGTCATAGAAGTGAAAAAACCTGTGCTTGCAACTGCATTCTATATGCACTTCTGGAATTATTTGCAAGTTAGTCAGGTGATCATTATGGTTTAGGGAATCTTGCTTTTTGTCAAAAGGAGCACTATGAAAGTTTTAAAAAATTTTATTTAAGCCTTATTGGTCCCAAGAAACATTGGTATTTAATTTAATATCTTCATTTGTTCATTTCCCCTACTGGTGAAACAGAAAATAAATTGCATAAAGTAACAATTGCTTCTTTCTTCCCAGAATTATTGTAAAGATCCATATGGTAAATACTGGCCATATTCCCTTTCCTTATTACTCTTTAGAGAATTAAGATGGAGGAATAGACTGTGAAATAGACATCATATTTGAGATACACATGAGAAGCCCTATTAAACTGTCTTTTTTTAACTGAAACTAATCAGTAAAAATGTGTAGCATGGATTGTTTTATTCAGTGGGGAAGATTGGCTCCTGAGGAAAATATTGGTTTCCAAGCAGTTAAAGTGAAAATGCATATTGGCACTTTGCAAAGACACTAAGATCAAGGCTCTGTTGGACATCATTAATGTGAAAAACACCTTTTTCAATGCCATGTAAAAATGGAGTTTTCCAATGTTAAAAGTAGCTTGTTTTAGGATTTATTTTTCCAGGGTTTCTCATTAAATGGCGAATTAGATATCCCTGCTGCTTCATTGGATTTATTTGTATGGGCAAGGAAAATGACTCCTTTTTCTTTTACTTGGGTTTTTGGATTGGATCTTACTGAAAGAAAATATTTTTACTATCATTGCTTCTGTCAGTAATTGAAATATTTTAATTATAATAATAAAAAATATGGTTATGTTATGAATCAATTGAACATTTCATTACATTGCATTTCAGGATAGTGTTAAAAATGCTTAACTGAAAAAATCTAAAAGTGCAAATAAAGGATCCTTATCTTATTGATAGTAGCTAACATTGTACTTTATTTCTATTACTGTCTACAATGTTCTTCTGGTACTGCTCACTTCACTTTGCATCACATCATATAAGTCTTTCCAGGTATTTTTTTTGATCATCTTGTTTGTCATTTCTTATAGCACAATAGTATTTCATTATAATCATCTACTACAACTTGTTCAGCCATTCCCAAATTGATAGATACCATTCAGTTTCCAGTTCTTCATTATCACAAGAAGAGTTGCTATAAATATTTCTGTAGAAGTGGGTCCTTTCTCCCTATCATTTCTGTCTTTGGGATATAGACATAGTAGTAGTGGTATTGCTGATTCAAAGTTTTATGGCCCTTTGGGCATAGTTTCAAATTGCTCTCCAGAATGGATATGTTAGTTCATTAACACCGCCAACAATGACCAAATTTTTTTCCATATTCCCTTCAACATTTAAAATGTTCTTCTTTTATCACATTACACTGTCTGATTGTTATAGAGAGGTACCTCAGAATTGTTTAATTTATATTCATTTGATGAATAGTGATTGGGATTTTTTTTCATGTGACTAAACAGAGTTTTAATTTTTTTCATCTGCTCATTGCTTGTGTACATCTTTTGACCATTTGTCAATTGAGGTATGCTTTGTATTTTTTAAGATGACAGAGTTCTTTATATATTTGAGAAATGAGGCCTTTGTCAGAAATACATACTATAATATTCTTACCAATTTCTTATTTGGACTTCTGGACTAAGATGGTGGAAGAGTAAAAGGAAGGGCCAGACTCTCCTCACAACCAACTAATACAAAGCCTCACAAAAGGACAACAATCAAAATCAGAAAAGTGAAGGGGTTCAACAAGGAGCACAGCCTTGAAGGTAGGCAGCTTGGGGGCATTTCCACATTATGAAGTGGTAAAAATAGTCTTATAAAAGTGCAAGGTGATCACCCCTGCACCACACCACCTACCACACCAGAGCCAGAGCAAGAGCTTGGACAATCTCTAAATTCTCTGGAGGTGGCTGAGAACACCACAGTCTTACACCTGAAGGTAGCACAGAGTCTTGGCAATGTGAATTTTAAAACTATTCTACCCTGTTCAGATCATTCTTTGGAGGATGGGATTTAGCTATTTCCTGATCAATGACAATGGAGATACTTGGGAGTAACAGAGTCAGGTCTTGGAAACTGCAACCTCCACCCTACTCAGGTAGAGATTAGGAAGAGCTGCAGCAAAAAGCTCAAGATTTAATTATTTGAGAATCTGACCTTCAACAGACATGTGCAAAAAAGGACAGACCTCTGGGCAGTCCTAGGTCAAGCTAGAGCCACCATTGGCACTTGTGAGGCACAGGAAGTGACGGAGAAAGCAGCCTCTGGAATTTGCTCACTTCCTGTGGACAGGGCTAGATGCCAGTTGGTGTTAGGAGCTTGAACAGGGAGGAGGCCCACAGACAGCTTCCCTTCAGATCGGTCATGTGAGTCAAGGACTAATTCCTTTCTACCTTGGCCCTTTGGGCCTAATCTCCCTCTGCCTTGGTCAGAGGTTGAGTAACCCCTTCCTTTTTCTCCTCTCTCCTTCTCTCCCTCTCCTTTTCCCTACTCTCATTGTGATTAAGCCTCCATAAACTCCATTCTGACTTGAGTGTTTCATTTTAGGAATTTCATAAGTAAATTCCTTGGCAGCCATAATTTTAATATTATAACAATCTTAAAAGTTGAAATTTTCACTACAATAGCAATGAGACTTGAGACCTGAGGCTGGGGAGCATGAAACTCGGGAGTGTGGAGTGCAAAGCAATGACTCAGAAACAGGGCAGACCAGGGCTGGCCATGGCAGATGCAGAGGAGACTAGAAAAATACCCTCAGAGCAAGACTCTTTAAAGTCCACTACACCAAGAACTGCCTGCCAGCATCACTCAGATTTCTTGGCAAGAACTCAAGGTAATACAGAGAAAAAAATGGAAGTTAAATAATATGATTCTCCAAAATTGGTTGGTTAAAGAACAAATCATAGAAACAATTAATAATTTCATTGAAGAGAATGACAATGAGGAGACATCATATCAAAATCTATGGGATGCAGCCAAAGCAGTACTCAGGGGCAAATTCATATCCCTGAGTGCATATATCAACAAATCAGAGAGGGAAGAGGTCAATAAAATCAGCATGTAAATTAAAAAACTAGAAAGAGAACAAATTTAAAATCCCCAAATAAAACTAAAGTTGAATTCCTGAAAATTAAAGGAGAAATTAATAAAATTCAATATAAAAGAACTATTAAATTAATAAATAAGGCCAGGAGATGGTACTTTGAAAAAACAAATAAAATAAAGTACTGTTTAAGCTAATTAAAAAAGAAAATCAAATTAACAGTATCAAAGATGAAAAGGGTGACCTCACCTCTAATGAAAAGGAAATTAAAGTAATTATTAAAAACTATCTTTCCCCAAAATAGGGTAATGAATAATTCAATCTAAATGATATGGATGAATATTTATGAAAATATTAATTACCTAGATTAATAGAAGAGGAAATAGAATACTTAAATAATCCCATATCAGAAATAGAAACTTAAACAGCCATCAAAGAACTCCCTAAGAAAAAATTGCCAGGGCCAGATGAATTCACAAGTGAACTCTACCAGTTTGTTATTTGCCTTTTCATCTTGGTTGCTTTGCCTTTGGTTTCTGCAAATCTTTTTAATTTGATGTGGTAAAAGTTATCTGTTTTATATATCCTAATATTCTCAGCCTTGTTTGGACTTAAATTTTTCCCTTATCCATAGGTTGACAGGTAAACTATTTTGTGCTCACCTAATTTGTTTATGGTATGATACTTTATTTCTAAATCCTGTGTCCATTTTTATTTTACCTTGATAGATGGCAAGAGATAGAGATCTATTTCTTATTTTTGCCACACTGTTTTCTATTTTAACCATTCCCTTTAATGTCAAGGTAGTGCAAAGCAGGAACTATTTTTTCCCATTCCCTTTTAATTCTCATTCTCTCTCTACCTCCTTTCTTCCCCAGTCAGAATGAATTTTAATGTTTTAGTAATGGTTCTATCTGCCATTAATTTCTGAGGGATAGTTAAGAGGACAAGAGCAAGTGGTAGCTATTTTTTTCTTTTTAAAGAAATTGGTAGACATGATATGTAGAAATGAATTTGTTGGGTCATCTAGGGAAGCCTAGAAATATTTACTTCAATAATAAGAATCATCCTTTTCCTTTTAATTTAGCTGCATTATAGATAGTTACAGAACTCTCTATCTTGTACATAGTTGTACTTAGAATGAAAAAAGAAACCTATTCTATAAATGGCCCCCAAAACTAAATTCAGTTTAAGGTAAAATGGCTAGAGCCCAAGATCTTTCTTAATGGATCATGGTCATAAAAACACTTGGAGGAAATAAGTTCTAATTAAATCATATGCTTATGCTCTTGATTGTGAATTTTTATTGTGAACTGTTCATTGTAAGCTCAAGTCCTGTGGTTAATAAGACAAGTGTCCATCTTCCTATCCTTCTTATGAAAATATTTCATTTTTAAAGGTATGCAGCTTTACAGGCACTTTGGATATTAAATATCTTGTACTCAATGGAGTACAATTCAGATGTTCCTATGACATTTAGGCAAGGCCAGAGAAACACAAGCTTGCTCATGTTCTACTATACTGGAAAACCTTCAGGTATACTTTGACCAACTGAAAACAGCAAAGTTGCCTTACAAAACAAATTGTTCTTCTATGACTAGTCTAGCTAACAGAAGTTAAGCTTATTTAAAGAAAGTTTGCTGTGATTGATTTTTTGATCATGGAGACTGATGAAACAAACAATTAAAAATATATAAGCAGTACTCTAAATATGAAATAATCAATGAGCCCTGAATAATAACGCTACAGAAGGAATTTAGTCTTATTACTTTTTTATTCTTAGTATAAACAAAACTATTAGACAGAAAAAATATGCAAATAGAATGGTCTTACTTGCAGGAACAAATTAAGAAGTTAAAAAAGTTGGTTTTATCATGTTCCCTACTTACTCACTTTTTCCATTATTTCTCTTGAGGCTCTTGACCTTTTGTTGCTTCAGATGAATTTTAAACTTGCTGCTAAACAGTGAACCAGAGCAAACAAGGAAATATATCATCCTTCCTCTGTCAATTAAGGAAGCATTTTTTTTCCTACACAACATCAAAAAAAATTCTAAGTTAAAAATGTTACAATGTTAAGAATTCTGTAGTATTTTTCAGACTGAAATCACATACACATACATGTTCAAACACAGATGCAAGAAAAGAATTAACAATTACTTGATGTACTAAGAAATTTATAGACAAAAAATTATACCATTAATTATCAATGAGTTATTCTTATGCACATTGCAAAGGATCTTACTTTAACTATCATGTCTAAGCAATCCAAATTAGGAGCATTTGGGGCCAATTAAAATTGCTAAGATTTGTGTTAATGTTCATCTTTTAAAAGAACAACTGATCTAATGTGCTGACATCTACTATCCACAAGATGTAAATAAAAGTTAATCACTCATATAAGTGTAAAGATCACAGGTTTTAGAGAGTATATTTAATGTGGGTTAATTGTCAAGAATGAATGGGTTGCAATCTGCACCAGCAAGAGGATTAATGAGATAATGGATCTACAGAAGAAAGAAAATATTTGGTAGGAATATTCAGTCTCATCATTCCTTAAATTCCATTTGAAAATTATTTTCTTTTGGTACCAATAGATGCCTGCTATTTCAAAACATTAAAAGGTCCTGATATCTGATAACATTGTTTTTACAAGCTATATAAAAGGGCAATTTTATATCTTTTTGCTTATTGCTAAAATGCTTTATTTTTGGAGAAAACTACTCTGTATCATGAATGATTATTTATTAAATTGGCAGGAAAATTACTATGCATTTATTTGGAATAAATAATGTCAGAAGTACAGATAATGTCAAATATTAGCCTCTGCCTCCAAATTATTAATATTTATTCTATCAACAAATTAGAAGCCTTCTACATCATTCCATATTGGGCACAGTTGTTAAACTAGATTGATTATCAAAGCCCAAAGAAAAGTTGTATAAGGGCAACTAGGTGATACAATGGATAAAGTGCCTGGCCTGAAGTCAGGAAGATTCATTGACCTGAATTCAAATCTGGACTCAGACACTTACTAGCTCTGTGCATCTGTACTGTGAATTTTAGATTTATTTCACCCTGCTTAGTCTAGCAATCAGGAATGTTTACACCTTTACTTAAGGATTAAGTGTTGAGGAGGATGGCCTATGACAGACATGTGCTAGCAAAGAGATAAATAAGAAACAATTGACAGGCCCTCTGGGCTCTCCTAAATCAAGCTTAATCTACCATTGGTACATGTGAGATGCAGGAAGTGATGTAAACAAATGGTCTATATATTTCATGTCACTTCCTCTCTCCATCCTCTTTTCATGGAAAGGTGATTCTCTCTTTGGCAGTGGAGAAATTGAGCTTGGGGTCTCTCTTTCGGATACATTGGGTTCAACAAGCAGTTTGGCTCATGGCAGCATTTTGGCATCTTGTTGTCTTGGCGTGGATCAGGTGAGACGGCTTCCCTGAGCTCCCTCAGAGTTTAGGCTGATTCCTTATTTTTTCTTTACTTTTCCTAAAAAGCCATCCTCCTAGGAGGCCCCTCATCTCGGAGGAGGCCCTGTGGCTAGAAGGTCTCTGAACTCCCCTTGGCTCAGGCTAGGTCAGAGAAATCTTATACCCTTTACCCTCTCTTTTCTTCTTAATTCCTTCCCTCTATATTTAAAACCACCATAAAATTCCCAAACTGATAAGTATTTTTATTGGGATTTAGAAATTAAACCCCTGGTGACCAACTAAATTTATATTCAGTCTCAACCCTAAATTTACCCCTTAGAGTACAAATCCCTTAATTCTTCCTGTCTCAGTTCTTCATCTGCAAAATGAGATGGAAAAGAAAATGAAAAACCACTTTTTTATCTCTGCTAAGAAAAACCCAAGTGAGGTCCAAGAGTCAAGCACTAATGAAATGACTGAACAACAAGGTGCTAAAGAAAGTGACTGAACTTCAATAGATTTCCAGAGAAATTACCTCCGAAATGATTTAAAAAAAAACTATACATAAAAAAATGCTCCAAATAACTATTATTCAGAGATATACAAAATTAAACTCACAGCAATCATATTGACTAATAGGAAAAAAAAAAAGAAAATGATAAATGTTGGAAAGGATGTGGAAAAATTGGGAGAATAATAATACATTTTTAAATTCAGCTCCTCCCTCCATTCCTCATAGCATAAAACTCATTACCATCATCTGAAAAAATATATAACATATTTTGGGTTTCCATTTTTCAGTTCATATTCTGGAGGTGAAAATTCACAAGTTATTCTTCAACTATTAAGTCTGTAGTTATACATAATATTTTCTTGGTTATACTCTTAAACTGCTCAGAGTTTCTAATGGCACAGTAATATTCTATTATAATTATATACCAATATTTATTTAGCCATTCCCCAAATGACAGTTGTTCTCTTGATTACTATCTTTTTGCAATACAAAGAGAGCTGCTATAAATATTTTGGAACATATAAACAATTTTCCTTTTTACATGATCTCCTTGGGAAATAGATCAAGCAATATTATTGCTGGGTCTAAGGACATACACAGTTTTATAGTTCTCTGAACACTAATGCATTGTTGATGGAGCTGTCAACTGATATAACCATTCTGGGGAACAATTTGTAACCATGGCCAAAGGGCCATAATGCTGTACATACCCTTTGACCCATCAATACTACAATTCAGTCTATCTCCAAAAGAGATCAAAGATAGAGGGAAAGGACTTCAATGTATAAAAATATTTATAGCAGTTCCTTTTGTGATATCAAAGATCTACAACTTTAGGAATGGCCATCAATTGGGGAATGGTTGCACAATTTTGGTATATGACTGTAATGGAATACTATGATTCCATAAAAAAATGACAAGCAAGCTGACCACACGCGCACACACACACACACACACACACACCTGGAAAAACTTATATGAAGTGATTCAAAGTGAAGTAAGCAGAAACAAGTGAGCATTATAAAAAGAAATAACAATAAAATGTTTAACTATTATCAGGAATGCAAGGATCCAGGACACCTCCAATTGACATAAAATGAAAAGCCTAATTGCGGCTATAAAAATAACTGATTAAGTCTGAAGACTGTTTGAAGTATGCCATTCTTCATTTTATTTCCTACATAGATTTTCCTCTAGTGTTAGCAAAGTGTGTTCTTTCATAAAATGATGAAAATGGAAATAAATATTCTATAATAACATATTTGGAACCTATCTCATATTACCTGACTTCTTGGGAAGAGTGGCAGGGTGGAGTGAATTGTGAAAAGTCAGGAAAGCAATTATTGAAAATTGTAAGAACATGTAATCTGGAGAAAAAACTTTAAAATTTATTTTAAAATAGATTTAGAATATTTTTCCATGGTTACATGACTTATGATTTTCCCTACCCCTCTTGTCTCCTCCCTCCTGGATCTGACAAGCAATTCCACTGGGTTATACACGTATCATTGTTCAAACCCTATTTCCGTGTTATTCATATTAGCAATAAGAGTGATCTTTTAATACCAAAACCCCAATCATATCCCCATTGAATCACATGACTGATCACATATTTTTCTGCGTTTCTGTTCCCACAATTCTTTCTCTGGATGTTGATAGTGTTCTTTCTCATAAGTTCCTCTGGATGGTCCTGGGGCATTGCATTGTTGCTAGTAGAAAAGTCTATTACATTAGATTGTGATATAATGTATCAGTTTCTGTGTACAATATTCTCCTGTTTCTGTTCCATTCTCTCTACGTCAATTCCTGGAGTTCTTTCCAGTTCACTTGGAATTCCTCTAGTTCATCATTCCTTTCTGTACAATAGCATTTCATTACCATTAAATACCACAATTTGTTCAGCCATTCCCCAATCTAAGGGCATCTCCTCATTTTCCAATTTTTTGCCACTGTAAAGATTAAAATTTAGGGGAGACTGAGGCAGGTAGAAATTAGTTTTTCTCTGCAAGGAGGATTATATTTTTAGAGGTTTATTGAAGATTAAGGATTAAAGAAAATACAGGATAAGGAAAACGTGCCTAGGCCAGAGAAGCCTAGACAAGACCTCACCTACATTATGGAAAGAGCCACGTCTGCCCCAAAACGGAAGTCCAAAAAGAGAGCCTCAAAAGCCTTTGCAATCAGGTTAAATACCTTCTCGATCTCAGCCCATGTGAGAATTCAAAGCATTCTGGGGAAGTGGAGCAAGGACTTCTGGGGATTGAAGTCCAGAGTTCGAGTCTATTTTTTACACCACCATAAAGAGTATGGCTATACATATTTTGGTACAAGTCTTCTTTTTCCTTATTGTCTCTTTGGGTACAAATCCAGTGGCATGCCTGGGTAAAAGGGTAGGCATTCTTTTAAAGTCCTTTGTGCATAGTTGCAAATTGCCCTCTAGAATTTTTGGACCAATTCACAACTCCATCAGCAGTGTTTTAGTGTCCCAATTTTGCCACATCCCCTCCAACATTTATCACTTTCCTTTGCTGCCATATTTGATAGTCTGCTAGGTTTGAGGTGGTACCTCAATGATTTAATTTGCATTTCTCTAATGGGGAAGAATTTAAAATATTTTTTCATGGTATTGATAGTAAAATTCATTTTTTAAAGAACCTTTCCATTAGAATGACTTCCAAGGCAATTAGTAAATAAGGTTTATGCAATGATAAAATGGATTAATAAATAGACATTGTTTTGAAATCAGTAGACCAGTAAAGGTAAAATAATCTATGCTTCAATGCCTAGAATGTTACCAATGTGATATGTTGGTTGTCTCTCGAACCGAGGATGATGATTGTCTTTGTGCTTTTTTGTGCACAAAGACACCTGTGCATGAAGATTTAAGTGGAAAAGTCGATGCACAGAGACAGTCCCACTCTCTCGGCTTTGGAAGCCTGGGTCCATTGGCATGAAAAGTCGTTACACCTGGAGACTTCCTCAGCTGCATTGGATGGCCGTGTTGTCTTTTGTGCTCCATCACGCCCTAAGCACTCCACAGTGCCTTGCTGCATCGCCATCTCAGCCGTTGAAACTTCTTGTTCGTTTCTTCCGCCTGTTCAGCTGAAGCAGTCTTCACATGCTGGGTGAGGAAAGCCCTAATTCACCAGGGGTCGACGACAACGATGGCTACCCTCACAAGGTTTAGCCGGGTCAAAGCCGTTGCCCGGGGTGTGGCCGCTGCCGCATGCTAGCAGCTACTGGGAACCACAAGTGAGAGCTGGGTGTCAGGTGAGGGTCAGTGGCTGGAGAGCTGCCCTAGAAGGGCATGACAAGCCCTCCATACCAGAGATATTACCCCTCCCTGAGCACCCCATACACCCCTGTGATATACAAATGATATAAATGACATTTAATTAAAAGCAGGGAATAGAAGAAAGTCTTCAAACAAAACCCATGATTGAAAAAACAGTTATCAGATCAATTAATACAACTAACCAGTTCATATTTTAAATGAGATTTAAAGGTTAATATTCCTATCAGTATGAAAGTTGCTATGAGAGCTTCAATGGCCATGAACTGTCTTCATTTGTTTACATCTTGGCTGAAAAACAACTCTACAGTACTTGATCATTCTCAGGAAAGGCTTTGGCTCCATATAAATTCAGAAAAAGGAGCCAGCTCCCTTGGAGATCCCCCAATCCTCCTACTTATCTGGCCCAATTTATAAAAACAGCACGCTGTGATAGTATCAAAGCCACTGAAGGCAATCAACTTCAACAAAGATATAGTGGGAGTACCAGCAAGATTGAAATATAAACAAAACAATCATGTGTTCACTAAAACATATTTTATCCATTCTGTGCTTCATGGATGATAAACATTCATATTTAAGCCCAAAGTAGAAAAACAAAATTAGTGTCATTACTAAAATAAATAATCTTTAAGCACAAACATTTTTGATTTAGAGGAAAATTAGAAAAGTTGCAAGACTAAATGGTAAGTAGTATTACTAAGGATTGAATTGAAACATAAAGAGAAAAAAAAAAACCCCTAACTGCTACTTCGTACCTAGGAATTATGATTTCTATAGCAAAAGAAAAGGACAATTTTCTAAAAGTTTCCAGCTAATATCTATGTTATTATCGTCAATTTTTCCCCTCTTTCCAGCATAATCAAAATAATATAAGCATTTAAAGTTGTTTTCCAGGTCTATTATCATGGCATATCGAAGTCTGAAAATTAAGGTTCAATTATCCATTATCATTTTTCTGTTCTCCAGATATCAACATTTCTTTTTAGGAATTCGGATGTGGCCCCTCATTTATAAAGGTTATTTAGGATAATTTTCAATTAAAAAATAATAAAGTAGGACAATAAATGTGAAAAATGTTGGAAGTTTAAATACAAACATCAGCTGGTATTGCTGTTTATAATATAAAAAAACAGATCATGTTTTTAATAAATAAATATGAGGATTAGAATAGTGATAGTCGAAAGCAATATATCCACTTTTATTCCCAATATTCCCTGATCATTTTTCTTTTTTTTTTCTTGAATCATTTTTATTAAATAATTTCTATGGAATATTTCCAGTATGGAAATTCCTGATACTGATGCAGATTTTTTTCAAAAGTAGGTCTTTATCACTTTTATATGGAGTATATAATTGTGAAATTAAGCTTTCAAAATCCTAACTCCTTTTTTCTTTTTTGAAATTAACTTCTGTCCTTTCCATTTCTTCCCTTACATTGAAAAACAAACCAACAACTGAAATATGAAATTCTTGTAACTAATATTGTAAACCTTAAAATTTCACAGACTTATGAATGTTAAAAATTTTACTCCACATTTGAGGAATCCTCCAATTCCCTACTTGAAATAATTCCCTACCAGATAGTGAGAACTCTACTTGAATGTGAAAACTCCTTGCTATGGGAGGATCTCTACCCCATCCCTACTTGGGACTGCTTTAGGGGAGAAAACTCCTTGCTATGGGAGGACCTGTATTCCACCCGTACTTAAGAATGCTTTAGGGCAGAAAACTCCTTGCTAAACAATGAAAGTACTTGAAAACCATACTTATAAAGGAAAGGAGTTCTTTGAGCCATGCCTATTTTTGGAAGTGATACAATGGGATGTTAAGTGCCTATAAAGATGGGGCAACTTGTAAACTACTTAGACCTAAAAGGTGAAAACTTACTCAGAGGTTTTCTCTTAATGAAATTAGTTGACACAGTAGCATTTTTTTCTGACTTACTAAAGAGATTAATCTACTCCTCTGTGAATTCAAAATGGGCTGTCTTTTGGAAAACATCTACAGTGATTATAGATGGAAGAACTTAGGGGAGGTGACATAGATTTTGCCCTTAAAAATAAGAGCTCGCCAGAAGAGCTGAAGTCATTCTGAAACATTCAGATTGAGAAGGACTCATTCTGAAACATTCAGATTGAGGAGGACTCATTTTGAGGAAGACTGATTCTGAAACATTCAGATGGAGGAGGGAGCTGGTGAAAGCAGCTGAGATGATGCTGGCCTGGTGTCACTAGAATCCTTGCTTAGGCAGACCTTGTGGTGAGTGTTAAAAGACTGACTGACTGATCTCTCTCTCTTAAGACTCAGGTCTAGGCCACGTTGACTTAAGGCCCTTCATACTTATTTCCCTTTTCTCTCTTTCTCTCTTTTCTTTTTTTTTTAAAATATATTTTATTTGATCATTTCCAAGCATTATTCGTTAAAGACATAGATCATTTTCTTTTCCTCCCCCCCACCCCCCATAGCCGACGCGTAAGTCCACTGGGCATTAGATGTTTTCTTGATTTGAACCCATTGCTTTGTTGATAGTATTTGCATTAGAGTGTTCATTTAGAGTCTATCCTCTGTCATGTCCCCTCAACCTCTGTATTCAGGCAGTTGCGTTTTCTCGGTGTTTCCACTCCCATAGTTTATCCTTTGCTTATGAATGGTGTTTTTTTTCTCCTGGATCCCTGCAAGTTGTTCAGGGACATTACACCGCCACTAATGGAGAAGTCCATTACGTTCTATTATACCACAGTGTATTAGTCTCTGTGTACAATGTTCTCCTGGTTCTTCTCCTCTCACTCTGCATCACTTCCTGGAGGTTGTTCCAGTCTCCATGGAATTCCTCCACTTTATTATTCCTTTTTGCACAATAATATTCCATCACCAACATATACCACAATTTGTTCAGCCATTCCCCAATTGATGGGCATCCCCTCGTTTTCCAGTTTTGGGCCACCACAAAGAGTGCAGCTATGAATATTTTTGTACAAGTCTTTGTGTCCATTATCTCTTTGGGGTACAGACCCAGCAGTGCTATGGCTGGGTCAAAGGGTAGATATTCTTTTGTCGCCCTTTGGGCATAGTTCCAAATTGCCCTCCAGAATGGTTGGATCAATTCACAACTCCACCAGCAATGAATTAATGTCCCTACTTTGCCACATCCCCTCCAGCATTCATTACTTTCCTTTGCTGTAATGTTAGCCAATCTGCTAGGTGTGAGGTGATACCTCAGAGTTGTTTTGATTTGCATCTCTCTGATTATAAGAGATGTAGAGCACTTCTTCATGTGCTTGTTAATAGTTTTGATTTCTTTATCTGAGAACTGCCTATCCATTTCCCTTGCCCATTTATCAATTGGAGAATGGCTTGATTTTTTGTACAATTGATTTAGCTCATTATAAATATGAGTAATTAAACCTTTGTCAGAGGTTTCTTTGAAGATTTTTTCCCAATTTGTTGTTTCCCTTCTGATTTTAGTTATATTGGTTTTGTTTGTACAAAAGCTTTTTAGTTTGATGTAGTCAAAATTATTTATTTTACATTTTGTGATTCTTTCTATATCTTCCTTGGTTTTAAAGCCTTTCCCTTCCCAAAGGTCTGACATGTATACTATTCTGTGTTTACCCAATTTACTTATGGTTTCCTTCTTTATGTTTAAGTCACTCACCCATTTTGAATTTATTTTGGTGTAGGGTGTGAGGTGTT
This sequence comes from Monodelphis domestica, assembly GCF_027887165.1. Classification (NCBI taxonomy): domain Eukaryota; kingdom Metazoa; phylum Chordata; class Mammalia; order Didelphimorphia; family Didelphidae; genus Monodelphis; species Monodelphis domestica. Next base: position 364,769,045 of record NC_077229.1, read on the forward strand.
GATCTATTCCTAGTCTCTCCCACACTGTCTTCCAATTTTCCCAGCAGTTTTTATCGAATAGTGGATTTTTGTCCCAAAAGCTGGGATCTTTGGGTTTATCGTATACTGTCTTGCTGAGGTCGCTTTCCCCCAGTCTATTCCACTGATCTTCCTTTCTGTTTCTTAGCCAGTACCAAATTGTTTTGATGACTGCTGCTTTGTAATATAGTTTTAGGTCAGGGACTGCAAGGCCCCCATCGTATGTGTTTTTTTTTTCATTATTTCCCTGGATATCCTTGATCTTTTGTTCTTCCAAATGAACTTTGTTATGGTTTTTTCTAAATCAGTGAAGAAGTATTTTGGTAGTTCAATGGGTATGGCACTAAATAGATAAATAAGTTTGGGTAGGATGGTCATTTTTATTATATTGGCTCGTCCTATCCATGAGCAGTTAATGTTTTTCCATTTGTTCAGGTCTAGTTTTAGTTGTGTGGCGAGTGCTTTGTAGTTGTGTTCATATAGTTCCTGTGTTTGTCTTGGGAGATAGATTCCTAGGTATTTTATTTTGTCTAAGGTGATTTTGAATGGGATTTCTCTTTCTAGTTCTTGCTGCTGAGCTGTGTTGGAGATATATAGAAAAGCTGATGATTTATGTGGGTTTATTTTGTATCCTGCAACTTTGCTAAAGTTGTTGATTATTTCAATTAGCTTTTTGGTTGAATCTCTAGGATTCTTTAAGTAGACCATCATGTCATCCGCAAAGAGTGATAACTTGGTCTCCTCCTTGCCTATTTTGATGCCTTCAATTCCTTTATCTTCTCTAATTGCTACTGCTAGTGTTTCTAGTACAATGTCAAATAGTAGAGGTGATAATGGGCATCCTTGTTTCACTCCTGATCTTATTGGGAATGCATCTAGTTTATCCCCATTGCAGATGATATTAGCTGTTGGTTTTAGATATATACTGTTTATTATTTTTAGGAATGACCCTTCTATTCCTATGCTTTCTAGTGTTTTTAATAGGAATGGGTGTTGTATTTTATCAAAGGCTTTTTCTGCATCTATTGAGATAATCATGTGGTTCTTGCTAGTTTGCTTGTTGATGTGGTCAATTATGTGGATGGTTTTCCTAATGTTGAACCAGCCCTGCATCCCTGGTATGAATCCTACTTGATCATGGTGAATGATCCTTCTGATCACTTGCTGGAGTCTTTTTGCTAGTATCCTATTTAAGATTTTTGCATCTATATTCATTAGGGAGATTGGCCTATAGTTTTCTTTCTCTGTTTTTGACCTGCCTGGTTTTGGAATCAGTACCATGTTTGTGTCGTAAAAGGAGTTTGGTAGAACTCCCTCTTTGCTTATTATGTCAAATAGTTTGTATAATATTGGGATTAACTGTTCTCTGAATGTTTGATAGAATTCACAGGTGAATCCATCAGGCCCTGGGGATTTTTTCTTAGGAAGTTCTTTGATGGCTTGATGGATTTCAATTTCTGATATGGGATTATTTAAGAATTCTATTTCCTCTTCTGTTAGTCTAGGCAGTTTGTATTTTTGTATATATTCATCCATTTCTCCTAAATTGGTGTATTTATTGCCGTATAATTGGGCAAAGTAATTTCTAATGATTGCCTTAATTTCCTCCTCATTGGAGGTGCTGTCCCCCTTTTCATCTTTAATGCTGTGAATTTGCTTTTCTTCCTTCCTTTTTTTAATTAGATTGACCAGTACTTTGTCTATTTTGTTTGTTTTTTCAAAGTACCAGCTTCTTGTCTTATTTATTAAATCAATAGTTCTATCACTTTCGATTTTATTAATTTCTCCCTTAATTTTTAGGATTTCTAATTTGGTTTTCTGCTGGGGGTTTTTAATTTGATCGCTTTCGAGTTTTTTCAATTGCATTTCCAATTGATTGATCTCTGCTCTACCTTGTTTGTTAATATAAGCTTTCAGGGATATGAATTTGCCTCTGATTACCGCTTTCGCTGCATCCCAAAAGGTTTGAAAGGATGTTTCGCCATTGTCATTTTCCTTGATGAAATTATTAATTGTTTCTATGATTTCTTCTTTAACTAAACGGTTTGGGAGTATCATATTGTTTAATTTCCAATTGGTTTTAGATTTGGTTTTCCATGTACCATTACTAATCATTATTTTTATTGCCTTGTGATCTGAGAAGGCTGCATTCATTATTTCTGCTTTTTTGCATTTGTGTGCCATGTTTCTGTGACCTAATGTATGGTCAATTTTTGTGAATGTGCCATGTGGTGCTGAGAAGAAGGTGTATTCCTTTTTATCCCTATTTATTTTTCTCCATATGTCTATTAATTCTAATTTTTCTAAGATTTCATTCACTTCTTTTACCTCTTTCTTATTTATTTTTTGATTTGATTTATCTAAATTTGATAATGGTTGGTTTAAGTCTCCCACTAGTATGGTTTTATTGTCTATTTCTTCCTTCAATTCGCCTAGTTTCTCCATTAGAAATTTGGGTGCTATATTATTTGGTGCATACATGTTGATTAATGATATTTCCTCGTTGTCTAGAGTCCCTTTTAACAAAATATAATTACCTTCCCTATCCCTTTTGATCAGATCTATTTTTGCATTGGCTTTATCAGATATCATGATTACCACTCCTGCCTTCTTTCTATCAGTTGAGGCCCAGAAGGTCTTACTCCATCCTTTAATTCTGACCTTGTGGGTATCAACCCGCCTCATGTGTGTTTCTTGGAGACAACATATGGTAGGGTTTTGGATTCTAATCCATTCTGCTATTCGTCTACGTTTTATGGGTGAGTTCATCCCATTCACGTTCAAAGTTATGATTGTCATTTGTGGACTCCCTGGCATTTTGATTGCCTTCCCTAATTCTAACCTTTTCTTCTTCAGCTCTACCTTTTAGTCCAGTGATTTACTTTGAATCAGTGCCCCTTGTCCCCTCCCTTGATGTTTCCCTTTTTAGTCTCTCCCTTTTTCTTCCCTCCCCCTCCCCCCTCTCTTTCCCTCCCTTTTTGTTCTCCCTCTCCCCCTCCCCCCCCCTTGTTTTTCCCTTCTCCTTACCCTTGTTGGGTAAGATAGAATTCAAGATCCCAATGGATCTGGATGTTTTTCCCTCTCAGAGTTGATTTCCCTGAGATTGAGGTTTAAGTAACCCCCCCCCTCTTCCTTTCCTTCTTACAGGAGTTTTCTTTCCCTCCCCTTCCCATGTGAATCTTTATGTGAGAACCATTATTCTATTTGGTCTTTCTCTACCCCCTATTTATACATTACATTTTCCCCACATGTTAGTATACATAGATTGATATAAATGTAGTCCTTATAGAAGAGAGTTTGAGTAAAAGAAGAAGATAACATTTTTCCCCTTTCCTTAATATTTACCTTTTCAGGTATTCCTTGCTCTTTGATTTTCAGTATCAAACTTTCCACAGAGCTCTGGTCTTTTCTTTGCAAAACGTTGGAAGTCTTCTATTTTGTTGAATGCCCATACTTTCCCTTGGAAGTATATAGTCAGTTTTGCTGGGTAGCTGATTCTTGGTTGGAGACCCAGCTCTCTTGCCTTTCTGAAGATCATGTTCCATGCCTTACGATCATTCAGAGTAGAACTTGCAAGGTCTTGTGTGACCCTGATTGGCATTCCTTTATATCTAAATTGTCTTTTTCTGGCTTCCTGTAGGATTTTTTCTTTTGTTTGATAGCTTTGGAATTTGGCAATTACATTCCTGGGAGTTGTCTTTTGGGGGTTTAGTGTAGAAGGTGTTCTGTGAGCTCTGTCAGTGGCTGTATTGCCCCCTTGTTCTAGAATCTCTGGGCAATTTTCTTTGATTATATCTTGTATCACCATGTCCAGTTTGGTGTTTATTTCTGGCTTTTCTGGGAGTCCAATTATTCTTAAATTTTCTCTTCTCCCTCTATTTTCCAGATCTATCACCTTGTCGGTGAGATATTTTATGTTCTCTTCTAATTTCTTGGTGTTTTGGCTTTGCTTTATTAGTTCTTGCTTTAAAGCCTGGTTTTCTTTTACAGTTTGGTCAAACTGGTTTTGTAGATGCATGAATTTCTTTTGCATCATTTCCCACTTTTCCTCCCAGAGGGCTTCCATCTTTTTGGTCATTTCTGATTCAAATTCTTCATGGGTTTGTGGAGAGTTTCTATTTCCTTTGGAAGATTTTGGAGAATTTTCTTGTATATCTTCTTCTATCTGCTCTGTATTTTGTATTTTGGCTCCATAGAATGTGTCCAAAGTCTCCCCTTTCTTCTTATTTTTCTTGGTATTTTGGGGCTTCTGTGCTTCTGTGGAGTTTGTCATCTCTGAATGTGGAGGATTAGCTTTTCTTATCTCTGTCTGGTGATCAGAGGCTTTAGTCCTGGGCAGATGTTGGTTCTAAGAGCTTTCCCTGGGTTAAACTGAATATGCCTCACTGGAACTGGAGTGGAAGGGTCAGACCACGAGGCCACACTCTCCCCCCGGCTCGCTTTCAGGAAGTTGCCTTTTGAATCGCTGGCCTTGAGGCTGTTTCCTCGGCCTGCGGGGGGGATGGGCTGCAGCTTTCCCAATCTCCGAGGGCAAGGACTTTCACTGAGACTTGGATAGCAGGATCCAGCCCTTGAGGCTGTCTTGCCCGCCCTGAGGGTTGCTGTTGTTTCGACCAGCTCTCTCCAGCGGAAGCCCCAGGCAGTAACTTTCACCCGGACTCGGGTAGAAGGCCCTGAGGTTTGTTGTTCCGAGGACCCTGCTCTCTGAGCCCGGCCGGGCTGCGGCTTCCGGGAGCCTTGGACTCTGCGCTCCTACCCCTGAGGTCCGAGTGATCTCGGGTTCTGGCTTTTGAGGGGAGCCGTACCTTTTGAACCGGGTCCAGGTCCAGGAGGAGGGTTCCCAGGGTCTGTGCTGTTGATCGTTTTGAATTTCGGCGCCTTAGGAGCTTATATTTTGAGATCGGTCGGGAAGGGTTTTCCGGAGATCTGAGCTTTAGCTTTCTCTAAGCCGCCATCTTAACCGGAAGTCTCTCTCTTTTCTTTAATTCCACATTTGTATTAATTAAAATCTCTATAAAACCCAATTGACTTGGGTATTTGAATAATTGGGAATATTTCCCTGGTGACCACCTTATATTTGATTTAAAAACCAAGACACTGTAGTGAAACATATTTTCTGTGGTCAAATTTACTCACCCTCTCTTATATCTATCACAATTTATATCTTCCACCATTTTAACTCTCTACAGTTTATGGGCTTCACTATTTTAAATCTCACAATATGCATAGTGAAGCAAAGCAAATGCCCACATTGACTATGTCCAAAAATATTTGCTTCATTCACCATCTTGGAATTCACCAATATTCCTGCTTATAGTTCAAAGAGAAACATTACTTTGAGCTGTTTTGTTAGTAGTAATAACTTTATTTTTCATTAATTCTCTTTTCTAAAATATTATTGTTACTTCCCAATACTTTACCAATAGACATATGACTTCCCTTTTATTTAAAAAAAGTAATTAATATAAACCAACACATTGGCCTTGTATGAAAACATATGCCTTGCTTATGGAAGACTAGCTCTTTGTTGAAGGTTGGGAGGTGGACTTCATGGCTAGCCATCTGAACTAATATACTGATCTTAATTCTAAAGTCTTTTGATGTTCTTTTCCTTTATAGTATTGCAAATTTCATTTAAACTGTGTAACAGAGACTTGAAGAGTTTCCTAGGGCACTGAGACATTAAGTACAGGACTTGCCCAAGTTACTCTGAGCAGAAGCATAAGTTAGAGGTAGAATTTGAGTCTAGGTCTTTCTCACTCCAGTGCCAGGCCTTTATTTTACAAGATGCCTCACTGATTACACATTCAAGGGAATAGGGAAAAGGGGAACTGGGAGGAAAATAAAGGGAAACAAAAATAACTTAGATTTGAAGTCAAAACATTTACTAATTCAATGCAGATCTAGAGATATTACAAAATCTAGCATATTTTTAAAATTAAAGAAAAATCAAGATTTATCTTTCTCAAATTTTTCTCAGCCTTATCAGCAATGAGCTTCTGAAATATATTGTATTCAACAAAGGACATTTAAGGTGGATTTCTACTGAAAATCTATTGGAAATTCTTCACCTACCTCAAATAAACCTTATTGGTAAGTTGTCATTCAGTCACAGATAAATTTGTTAGGAGTTCAAATGATATTTTCCCTCTTATATTAGTGTTACAATTTCTATGTGATTGGCTTAACTAGTAATACAACACCCTGATACAAACTTCACCAATCAAAAAAGAGATACCCCTAAAAAATTCCACTTTAAAGGTAGAAAAAAGTTTCCTTCTTTTACATGAAAACACGCACACTGCCTCATTCAAAAAGGAAGTCAAGCACCATTATTCAGGGCTCTTCTCTTCATCATCATATTTCCTGAATGACTGGTGTTAGTATTCTGTATTTTTTTTAACTTTTCCCCAGAATAAAAGATAACTGAGCATTTGTTGACTGTAGAAATGAATGTGTGATAAAGCAGACAATCACTGAGTCACTAAAGGAAACTGAATAGAAAGACTACATCCTTCAGAGTAGGGGAAAAATGATTCCCCTGAGTAACCCCTCTCCCCACCTCAGAATAGCAATGAGATAAGAACTGAAGCAAATGCATTCTATATTTTAATTTTTTTTAAATAAAGCCAATGATGGTCATGTAAATATTTATATTTCATCCCTTCTATCAATGACTATTTATTAAATTATGCTGTGAGATAATATATTTCACAGTCAGTTTTAATTAAAACATCTGTTCAGACTCCAAGGGAGTCTATGAATGATTAATTTGGTTACATAGCATTTGTTTCTATATCCTTTTCTCTGCAATAAATTCAAAAGTGAGCATTTCATATGATTACATTTGCATTTGTTAAAATTAATTAAAGCTAATTATCACATAGTGGACACAAAAGTTCAAAGTGATTAAGAATGGTGTGTTTATACATCTTCATGTAAAAGATTAAGATATATAGAGGTCTCCCTTTCCCATAGTAATCAAGGCAGCCCCTTCCCACCTCAGCACAACCTAATTTAGAATGAAATATTACCTCTTCAAGCTAATTTCTCACTAGGGAGTATAGTGCTTTATTCCAAAGGGAAAGAATCAACACAAATCAGAAGATAATTCTGAAAGATAATGCAGGGAAATGTCCACCTTCCCCACTTGTACTTATAAGTCTCTTCTTCTTTCTGGCTTTGGCTAAGTGTTTGGAATATTTAATTTAATTCAGCAAGTGCTTTATATACAGATAAAGCTTTGAGATTGGTTTTCTATGACTCTCAATTTGTTTCTCAGGGTTTTTTTTTCTCTAAACTGACCTTTTAAAAATAGTTATGTTGCATAAGATCAGTTGAACAGCACAGCCTAAGTATAAAGTTTCTTCAGATTCGAGTTAGGCTTGAAAAGTTAAATGACTTAGCTAAGGTCTGATGACTATTGCATTTTCTATTATTTTCATCTGGTTTGGACTGCACTAAGGAGTATTTGGGGGTCTCATGCAGCCCAAGGGCCATATGTTTGACTCCTCTGTACTTGGCCAAGATGCCTCATTTCATTTGGATGTAAAACTAATCAGGGTATACAGAACTTCCAAGGCTTTAACTTGTACAGTGGGTGCTTCACTCTGTTGGTTGAGGAACCCATTGGCAGATCTTTATTTTAATGAAATCACAAGTCTGGTTAAAAAAAAATCCCAAATAGCCAATGCACAGATACTGAATAATTATACAGTGTCTTGTGTATTATCCAAATGTATTTATAAATCTCACCTATGCCAAAAAAAGCATGTTGGAAGCAGTGTTTTATAAGGTAAAACCTTTCTCAAAGAAAATACTTCACACTCGTTATTCTGCAGTTTCAGTCATGTCTAACTTTTAGTGACCCCATTTGGTCCTTGACAATGAGACTAGAACAGTTTGCCAATTCCTTCTCTAGTTCATTTTTCAGATGAAAAAATAAGACAAACAGGATTTACTGCCTTGTCCAGACTCACACAGGTAGTAAGTATTTCAGGCTGGATTTGAACTCAAGTCTTTCTGACTCCACCAAGGCTTTATCCACTGAACTACCTATCTACTTTGGATAAACATGGACAAATAATGTTAAATTTACCTTAAAATAAACATGCATTGTTATTGTCATCTATTACTTTCAAAGGTTTGGCAAGGAATGCAGGTTTTCTGTTCAGAGTTGAGCTAATAAAATGATAGATAAGAAGTTTAACTGTATTATAGAGTTCAGCCAATATCCTCAGTTTTACCAATTATCTAATTATTATGTATTTATTTTCATTATATTGGAGTCCATTGGTCCAAAATTTCTCAGAAGAAGAATATTAATTTTGCTATAGAAATGTCTCTGTTACCCTCTGTATTCTATTTATTTGATCCTTTATTTCATTATTTATACTTCAGAAGGCATACTTTAAGACTCATCAATTTATCAGGTTTTGGCATTTGCTCCTATACCTTGTGAATACTGAAAATAATAATAATAATGTTATAAGGATGCTAACCTTTAAATTTATAATATGTAAAAACCGTTAAAGATTTCTATTATATTGTATTATTTTCAAATGCATATTTTTATTTATATAATAATGTTCAATTTTTAAAATCTTAATACATTTATATATTTACCTGAATAAAGCAATGTTGATTTATATATATATATCTATATATATATATATACACACATATGTATATATATATTTATATATGGCTTAGGATCATCTATATCATCTATATCAAAATTTTTCACCATTAGCCTGAATTGTTAAAAACAGTAAGCATTAATTTCAGATAGCTAGGTGGCACAGTAGATAGAGCACAAGACCTGGAATCAAGAAGACTTGAGTTCAAATCTAATCTCTGACTCTTATTTTATTGCTCTGTAATCCTGGGCAAATCACTTAGCCTCTATTTCTCTCTTATTTCCTCCACAGTAAAATAGGTATAATAATAGGATCTACTTTTGTCAAGATCAAACAAGTTAATAATTTTAAAGCCTCTAGCACATAGTAAGTACCAAATACCGCCTACTAATTACCAAATCTAATTTTAAAATAAAAAGGTTTAATCTTTAAAAAGTGAAACTGAATCATAGGAGTACTGGAGGTGAACTGGACTTAAATGGATGCTTCCCAACTTATATTGAGTACATTAAACTTCTGAGCTAACCTTGGCTTACTATCTAAGTAGGAGGGTGGAATCAATGGTTTACATGAAAGATTCTTTATTCACAGTTTTGCTAATGGAGGCAAGACATAAGGTCACATCCCATTATATAGTAAAAGAGACTTAAGCAATCAGTTTATTTTCTAAGGAGTGTATATGCACATTAATTATATGGGAGACAGTTTTGTGGACATGAGGAAGGATATTCAAAGCATCAGGTTTGTAGGTCTGTTTTGATAGACAGATAAGGAAAATAATTTGACATTTCATTTGGGGAGAAAAATGTATTTATATAAGTGTGTGTACATGTTCTTGGATAAGTAAGGTACTACAAACACTTTAAACTGTATTTTATTTAATTCACTTTAATTGTAATTTGGTTGAGAATTATTACCCACATTTAGTGAAAAACTGGCTGTAATATTCCCATTACAACAGACTAAAAAATATGGGATTATTTCTACATATGCTTTCTATCTATCTAAATATCTATCTATCTATGGATACCTATCTAGATATTTATCCCTATATATAAATAAATATTATTTCATTGCTTATTAGTATTTTTGGAATCATGATAACTGAATCATTCTACTTTTAATTCAGCATTACCATTCTTTGGAAGTAATTTGGAAATTACTAAATGGTTAAATAATTTATGGGCATTTCCTGAGAGTTTGCAGGTAGAAGAACAATAAAAAGCATTTGAGATAGTAAATATAAGTCTAATGGTACAACATAAGATAGCATAAGTTACTGAAAATGTGATTGGTTATAGCCTAGAAGAAAGAAAGAAAGAATAAAACAAGAAATGGTCACTATCATACTCACACATCTTTTACTTTCCTGACCTTCTGTAACTTTTAGTTGGTTCATAACTATGACCCAGACAAAATTAAGTTGTTTGTCCCAACTTTTTGTTTTATGATTATTGAATTATGAGAACTTTGAAAGTTTTCTTACAATGCTCACAATTACTCTTTTACCATTTGGGATTTGAATTTATTTTAATTCTTTTGTATATTATATAAATAATTTGAAGAGTCTACAATGCCAGTGAATGAGTACCATCCTGTGGGAGAGGTGGGTTACTTGAAGTGGAGGAGAGGTTCTTTACAGGGCAGGAATTCCCTACTTTTCCTAAAAAACTTCTTCCCTCCTCACTAAGGAGGGCTTTTAAAATTACTGCATTATTCCATACTTCCCTTAAAACCTGGGTCAAGAAGGAGGCTTCCTTCTAAAATCCTAACTTCTCCCTCAACCCAGGCCCTTACTGAGGGAAGAGGGGGCAGCTGGGGCCTTAGCTTTAACCATTGCCATTTTGGGGGCCAACTCTCACCTTGCTTTTAAGGGTACATAGAGAGTTGGGAGGACACCCTAAAATGGTTGAGAGCCCTCTTATGGGGTAGAGCATGAGGGGCTCCCCCTAATTTATCAATTGTTCCCTTTCCGTATGTTCTATAAATCAGGTGGTATAGTAAATAGAATTCTTGTCCGGGAGTACAGAAGACATGTTCAAATCTAGTTTTGAACATTTTCTAGCTGTGAAACATTGGGCACTTGTATTTCCAGCTTATAAGGAAAAAATTAGAAAATAAATATCTAAAGTATTTTACAAAGTATAAAATACTTTATAAATTATAGCTATTACTAATAATTAGTATTTATATCATTCCTTCTTTTGCTGTTCCTCCTCTTTCAGAACAACATAAAATTAAAGGGAGTTCTGCCCCATATACTTCTAGTACTTCCAGGACATCAGCTATCCCAGCCATAAGTGAGATACCTATTAATGTTGAGTCTCCAGACCATATTGATTTCCATGATACAATAGTCAATAAATGTTTACTAAGTACCTTCTATGTGCCAGGTGTGAAGATAGGATTAACTCTCCCTTTGTCTGTTTTTAGCTTAACAAAGCAAGAACTTAAAGTACCCCTACTTGACACTAAGTAAGAGAGTTTCACAAGTCACTTCTTAGAGTGGGTGACAACTCCAGAGGCCACTGCCCTACCACTGTGGAGTACTAGGCAAATTGAAAGACTACAATTGGTTCTTGTAAAGTGGGGAAGGGAGGAAGTGAAGTGGAAAAAACTCTAAAAAGTCCTGAAATTCCTGTTCAACAGACTGCTCCTTTGAATTTCTTCTTTGAAATTTGTCTTTGGAGAGTCTGTGTTGGTAAGCTGGACTTAAGGAGGAGACTTTTTCCCTGGATCTTGTGTTGGCTTCCTGGGTGAGTAGCTAGTATTCCTTTCCTGGCTTCTGGAAAGATTGGTTCTGGAGAGGCCTTCCTTTCCTGGAGGAGACTGTGTTGGAGGAACCCTTGCTGAAGACACCACTTGGCTTAAGAGACTACCACAGCTCCCCACGGAACTCAGGACTTGAGAGCCCTTCCCAGGTGGTGAGCTGAACTTTTTCAGTCAGAAATTATAGGGTATCTAGCTAGCCAATACTTTTTACTTCCTTCCTACCTTTCCCTTTTTTTACTATATCTCTATTAAATTAAATTGTTAAAAGCTACTAACAGGCTCATGACAAGTTAATTTTTTAAGTCAGCGACCACAATATTATTTTAGAACTTTTATATTTAACATAAAACATAAATTTTAAATTCTTACACAGGCATAGTGCAAAGAGCTGACACAAAAGATACAAAGAGAGGATAAGACTATCCCTGACTTCCAGGTGCTCACAATCTAAAGAGAGAAAACACATAAAAAGAAGCCAGTAGGGTGGGGACTCTGGGAGGAAGGTTACCCAGCTTAGAGATACAATCAAATCCTGCATTGGGACTGAGAAATTATTTGAGGAAGTGAGACCTGTAGAGTTAATTTCATCTTGTAGAATGGTAAATTCCTGGTGATCACAAAGTTCAGGAAAGATAGAGTGGCAAAAGACAAGGTGAAGTTTCTGGGAGCCTTTCTTAAATGCTAGAGGATCCAGGAGGAGTTCCCTTTTGGGTACTCCTCTACCTATTCCCACCAGAGGGATGGAGGGGTGCCAGGAGCAGAAGGTACAGAGGTGGTACAAGCTTCTGAACTGATTTCCTTTTTCAGAAAGGTCCAGAAACCCTTTTCAGAAGGGTTTCTGGACATCATTACATCTGGGAAAACAGGCAGGAGAGAAACTACATTTGGTGAGTGTATAAGCTGCTTCTGTGGTTAGTTTGGTCCCATAGATAGAATGCCAGAATTGGAATCAGAAAGGTCTATATTTGAATACTGTCTTGCTGGTTATGAGATTTTTATTCAGAAATTAAACCTCTCTCAGTAAGAATTACCTTACTTGTACAATAGGGATAATAAAACCTCCTTCATAAGTTTGTGAGATTCAAATATATAGCACTTTGGAAAACTTAAAGTGCATTTTAAATGTTATGCCTTACTTTATTGATATCCAAAAACATACTTGCATTTACATGTGCCCAAGAAACATTTCTTTAGAGAAGAATCTCTGCTTTCCTCTCTGGAGTTAAGTATTTTGTTTTTATTATCAATGATGAAGACAAGCATTTTAGGAAAAGGTTAAGTGACTTGTACAGAGGCACAGAGCTAGTAAATGACTTTTCAGTAAACTGTGTAAATAAATATGTGGTCAATTATAAATTATAATCTGCTAAAACCTGACACAATCAGAAAGTATAGCAAACATCTATTAAATGCTTCCTATGTACTCTGTGCTGTGATAAGCCCTAATGATACAAAGAAGGGGGGAACCCTCTCCCACCCAAAAAAACAAAATAAAGACAAAAAATCCCTAAAATTCTTATCCTCAACATATATAAATTCTAATGATTTCTTCTCATATTTTCAATGAGGTTATTACAAATATATCGATAAATTCTCTAAGTGTTATCAAAGTGGTTTAAAGTTTATATTTTTCAATTTGTTTGGCATATTTTTTTAAATAATTAACAATTATTTTTTAAAGGGGAAAAAATACTTTCACACAAAATAGTAGAATAGATTGTACTTAGCAAAATGCTAAGTTTTAGGAAGATTTCACAAATGTGTTTTCACGTACATGAATACATGTTTGAACAAAATCCATTTAATTGAACTGGACTGAACATGAAGAATGGTAAGAGAAACTGTAGCATAGTGTAGCATGGTAGAGCATGTAGTCAAAAGACTAGGTTCAAATTCAACTTTAATGTATTCTCTCCATATTACTATTTTTACTTATATTCTTTTTTTTAATTGAGAAGTCTTTTTCCAACTTCACTGGTCACCAAAAATGTAAGATTTAAATTAATATCAATAACTGCAAGTATTATTTTCATAAAGTTTATTAATAATAATTTGAAGTAGAAAAAATTTTTAAAAAAGAAATAGAAATTAAAAGCCTAATTTTCTAACTAAAGTAAAACTACATGTGTAAATTCTCCTGCCTGGCTGAAAGCCAGCTTCAGTAGCCATGTTCAAGGAAAGAGAAATTATCCTCTGAATGTATGAACACAGTTTTTGCACTCAGTGTGACCAGGCAAATTGGATGCTGGGTAAGAGTCCTGGGGAGCAAATTCTATCCACACATTCACCATGAGCAAATCCTTTTGAAGTTTTTTAATGAATAAAATGCAGAGTTTGAATGAGATGACCTCAAAGACCATCTCTTCCTGTCAGTTTGTGATCTTAATTCCCATAGTGCTAGTCCAGGGTCTGTGGCCATGCATATGGAAGCCAGGATAGAGATTTGACAAATTTATGATTTAAAAATAGCTCTGGGATCTGTGTTCAATAATTTCATGGTGGCCATAGCACCTCTCAGATTACAAGTATGTGAAACCTCCATATCACTTACTGTTCTAAAAGGCAAGCACATCTCCTGCACTGACCAATAGGGTGGCTTACTTTGACAAAAGAGAAAGAGAAGTTGGGATTGTTGAGGCAGAATAGGGAGGAAATTACCTTCTTGGCTCTCTGTCATTGCATCCTTTAAATCCCCACAGTTAATGTCTCACAGTAAATACTATCTAGTCAAGTATTATTTGTAGACCCTTTCAACATCCCTGGTAGCTCTATTTTGATCTAACAGCCAAATGCCAGTAACTGAAGTCTTGTTTTGTTTCTTGTGACCAAGATCATAATTTATATTCAGGTCTGAGGAACTACCTTTATCTCGTTATACTAGTGGCTAGTACTTCCCTGGTACCCCTAGGTCTTCGCAGCTGAAATTATCCCTTATCCTCTTATGCCTTTTTGTCCTAGGTACTGGAGTCTTATGACTCAAGTCATAACTGGATCTATTGCAACCTTGTACCAAGCCACCTTCTTGTCTGGATTTTCAGAGATATTGACTGCTTTCTGAATTTGTCTTACTCCAGAACTCTGACTTCCTAGGATGTTAGTCTTTTGGCTAAAAACTAGATCTCTGAGATGCCAATTTATCCATATAATTAGGTCACCTTTGACTTTTGCCTATTGGGACTTTCCCCAATTAATATGCTAGGTTCCTTTGGGGCCTGTTTTATTTCTACTCCAGAGTCATATTCCCATTGACTAAGTATCAATTATAACACTCAGTGCTCCCAAATTATGTCTAGCTGGTTTTGGACTATTTGGAGTATTACTAAAATTTGTCCTTTTTGTTAATAGAGGGAGCCAAATATGGCCCATGTCAATTTAGTATGGTAAGGGAGCCAAGAAGAACTCTTACATTTTTAAATATAGTAGCATTTTATTTAAAAATGTAAAAGCCATTCTAAGCTCAGCAGTGACCTAATCCAATAGGCCATAGTTTGTTGACCCTTGCTTAAAGTATCACAGAATCTGCTACTGTCTGTAGCATATAAAACAAATGATAGTTTCTGAAAACCAAGGAAAATAATATTCCCACAAATACTCCATGTCAGAGAATTCTTAACCTTTCTTCAGTTGCCTGTGTATGATGAACCTCTTTAGCATTCTGGTGAAGCCTATGGACCCTTTCTCAAAATAAATGTTTTAAATTGCATAAAATAAAATACATAGGAAATGAAAGCAAAAATATTGAAATTCAGTTATCAAAGTCTTAAAAAAACTCACAGACCTCAGATTAAGAACTTTTGCCTAGACCCAAAAAAGATTGTAAAAGATCCAAAGACATAAATTTTAAACTAAAAGGCATGTAGTGAGGGGTAGGTCAAGTTCTACCACCACCTCAACCACCTTGATCAATTGGTGAATTCCTCTTAGGATATTGTAATGAAGAACTCAGAAAATAGCAATAATTGCCCACTCCAGATTAACTCTTCAGCAATCATTCAAGGATTCAACCCTTTGTGTCAAAGGAGCCTTCCATTTCAGTTTTTTACCAACACCAACCTTGAATCAACAAAGCTAAAGGATCAGGAAGTGGAACAGAATTGCCCCTCCTCATCCATGCCTTCATTAGAAGAGTCTCTATCCACTACCTAAAATTAGTGTATGGTTACACTGATGGAATCAATCTTGTTTTAATGCCATTTCTGAAAATGCAAGCTCTCAGGGCAATCTATTAGGATTAAAATCCTCATGATCCAAAATATTACAGGGTAGATTCTGCAATCTGTTTTCTTTGGGAACTAAGTATATTTACACAGAAAAACACATACACACTCACAATCCCAAACACAAACAAACATACACATACACACACAAGTTCACACCATCCCCATTTCAAGGGAGATAGTTTCACATTTGCAAAAAGCAGCTTTTGTGTATGAATTGTGGCCTGCTGTGAGTTTGTTCACCTCAGCAAAATCTATAGAGAGCAATAATGAACATCAGAAAAACTGCAGCCCATCATTTAGCACAGTTCAATCTTTTGGACTAACTTGAAATGGAAGATGAATTACCTTTTAAGCTTACAGCAGAATTCCAGTTAAGGATTAAGGTCAATGGAAGAGAACGTGAGAAGAAAATACACCCGGTGCTTCCTCTTTTTTTTTTTTTAAACTTGGCTGTTAAAAGTCCTTAACCACATCTCTAGTCAATATACAAAGAACACATTCAAAGAAATGAGGTACTCCATGCTGTCAATAGCAAAGTGATGTGAGGCTGGAATAAAAGCTACACAGGGTAGCATTTTAGTTGGAAATAATGTGAACTTAGTATTTAAGGTAACTGGAAAGAAAGCAGTTGTGTTCTAATTTGGGAATCTTTAAGTCATTAGTCACTGAATTATGATGTCTATAGTGAGGAGAAAGGGACTCTATCAATGAGAGTGCTATCTAGGTCCTGCCATACATAAGTTATCCAGAGGAATAATTATGGAGAGATCCTGGAGATTCACTAGACCTCAGGCAGTACATGATATCTCTATGACTTTGGAAGTTATTGATTAGAAATAAATACATTCTTATATGGAGTTAAAGACTAGCATTTGCTGTTATTATTGGAGGTTTTTCTTCCCTTCTAAGCAAAACGAGGTAATTTGTGCTTTCCCTCTACCCAATGTTGAGTTAAGTTAAAGGACCAAGATTTAAATCTCTGGCTTTCTTATTATGAACTCTGTGACCTCATACGAATCCTCTATAGGTCTCATGTGCCTAAATTATCAATGAGCAGGTGGGAATATTTGATTTTTGAAGTCTTTTCAAGACAATAGTCTTAGGATAGGTAAGCCAACCTACATAAATCAGGAGAGAGAGGTGGGGGTTAGGGGAGAGAGAAAGAGAGAGACAGACAGACAGATAGACACACTAGACAGACAGAGAGAGAGAGAGAGAGAGAGAGAGAGAGAGAGAGAGAGAGAGAGAGAGAGAGAGAAAGACAGAGAGAAGAGAAGAAGAGCAAGCATATACCAGACTAGTGAAACCATCACCACCACCATCTCCCCTCAGACCCTGATGGAGATAGCCCAGAATCCTGAACCCAAGAATTGTTGGAATAGAAATTCTTTCAGCCTCCTACCCACTGACATCATCCTGGGAAGCAATCCAAATAGATATTTGGCCTTGTAACTGCTCCTGAAGTTGCTAAAATCACATCTATTTGAGGTTATTTCTGGTATTTTATTTTACTCTGGTTTCATTCTCAATAGCAAAATATCATGCCTTTGTTCATTTGGTACTAATATATCAGAGCAATAAGAACCACCCTGCCCCCAATGTCATCAATTGTAGTCCAAAATCTCAAACTTGCTTGGAAAAGTGAGCAGGTCCTTGGATAACTTTCCTGAACATGAGTAAACAAATACCAGTATCAGAACAAGACTATTCTCAAGATTTTTAACAAACATTAAATGGAATCATGACTTTTATCCTTTAAAATCAGCCAAAAGATCAGTCTGTGACTGACAAGCACAGTTCAAGGTGTCCTTAGGATCTCTAAGAGTCAATGAAGTATGTTTATATAAAAAAAAAAAAACATGATCTCCTAAAACAAAGCCACATGAATTGATGGACCCATAATGCCAAGTTTCAGTCCTTGCCATCTCTTCCCTAATTTCCTGAGCAGGTTCTTCCTTAATAAAGGATTATTCCTTCTAGTAGATAGCCACAATCTCTGTCAGTACACGACTAATGAGATTATTCTATACTTTCTGGAGACTAAAACAGTCACCATAGTGGAATCATGGGACTCTTCATCTCCAGCTAGTTCCTTCTTAGAAGATTATAGAAAACTGAGGCTGGAGTCAGTCGCTGATTTGAAATATATAACTGCTTTGTTCTGGAAGAGATGCCCTGAAAAAGATATTGGTATAACTATAAAATTCTGGAGGAGGGTGTAACCTATGCTACTCAGGTATAACCAATCTACTGTTACTTATGCCAACTACTGGACAAATACTCTAATAGACCTAGACTTCATTCAGCTAAACTATTAATTAAAGCATATAATGTTTTCTAAGAACAAATCACCAACTTGATTCTTGAGAGATTCTGATAAGCTTCTTTTTTACCAGATAAAAGATAAATTTACATCTGCCCAGTCAGAGAACGTGCATCTTCCCCTTCAAGATAGTCTTCTGGCATCAGTCATCATTGTCATTAAGCCAAGATGGACTACTTTAGTTTCAATCATGTGGATGATTTAGGAAACCAGTCAAGTGGCACTCTAGGAATAGACTTGGGACTCAGATGTATTTTTAATTATTTTCACTAAGGATGTTGCTAAGTTACTTACCATGTAATTTGATTGGTAGTTTACCTCAAAATTAATAATAAAATTTTTCATACATTTTTTCATTTATAATATTTAATATTAGAAGTTACAAATATATTTATCAGTTAAGAACAGAAACCTGGTGCTTCTTATGTCATACCATAAAGGCATTTATCTTATTGAAAAACAACATGTATAAAAACAACTTACTCTGCACAATTCAATCACAAAGATGGGGCTTAAGACAAAGTACAATCAGTTATGTTAAATTGCTTAACTTATTAAGATAGTAAAACTTATTCTCACTACAGAAAGGAGAAGTGAGAAGTGACAAAGATTTTTAAAAATAACCACCAAATCTCTCCTTCCTCTAAAATCCCCTGTTACTACCAAGTATACAACCAGACTTCTATTCATTGGGATCCATAACTCCAGTCTCCTCCCCAACTTCTGACTCTGCCAAATAATCAATTAGTTACGTTAATAGTAGTCAGAAAGTTTGGAAGATGTAAATGTTGGAGGGATAAGAGCAATGAGCTCTGTTTTGAAATGGTGTAATGAAATTCAGGAGGTAGCCTAGAACTGAATATTTAATTCAGACATAGAGAAGGTTAACTTCAGCCAGGGGACCTGATAAGAATACCTACAGAGACAATTTCATTTGGATTGGAATGGAGAAAGAATTGAATCTTGGAAATCAATTAGAAGATTTTTTCGATAGTCCAGAGAAGAGGTGATAGAGGCTTAAACTAAAATGGGGACCCATGTACATAGAAAATAACAAGATGTATGAAAGAGATATCATAGATTTAGAAATCAAAATATTTGGCAACTAATTGGATGCATGAGAAGTGTATGAAGGAAAGTGAAGAAAGAGAAATGATACTTTGCTTGTGAATCTTGAATACTGGAAAATTTATGGTATCATTGTTAGTAATAGGAAAACTTAATGGAGATGTGGTTTGGGGGGAGAAATGAATTTTATTTTTGATTTACTGAGTTAGACATATCTAGGTATCAATCTTTTCTCTCAGGATAGAAACAAGGAATATTAGAAACAATATAAAGGAAAGAAAAGAAGGAAATGTTTTTATTTCATAGCTATGTGACTTAGGACAAGTAATTTCACCAATATGACTGAATTTCCTCATTTGTTAAATGATAAATGAATTGGCCTTGTAAAATAAGCAAAGAATTTTTAATAGAATTATGTACTATCATACTCAATCACATGCTAAAAGCCCAATATAATTTAGAGGGAATAGATTATGTGTTTTTTAATGCACAAAATAATAGAATATGAAATAGACATCTTAAGCAATCCAAACTTAGAAATTGCAAAATACAAAATGGAAAATCCAACAAAGGAAATTATTCCCTTATGTATGACATTACAAATGAAATTCCATCTAATATTTAATATGCAAATAATTTCAACAGTAAAATAGGCTTCTAACAAAATATTTTTATATGACATTAAATATATGAGGATAACTTGTATGTAATGTTATGATTAAGATTTATTTAGTCTTATTAGGAGCAGGGGTTTAGGTCAGAGAAAGGCTTTGTCTACCTTTACTACTTCCCTTTTAAGAGGGAAGACACACAGAATTTGCAGTGGTCACTTTAAGAGGTCTAGGATAAAGGAGAATCAGCTGGGAGTTCTGGGGGCAGTCTCTCCTAATTTCTTTTGGAGACAGTTGGTGGCTGGGTCATTCACTGACGGAAAAGAAGATTTTTTTGTTATTTTGAGACTTTGATTTGAGATTTGAAATTCATACTGAGATTAGAGAGTGTGTTTCCTGAAAGCTTTTCCCTTCTGAGCCTGAGGGGGTGCTAAAGAGCTGTTTTGTGTGAACTTTCATAGACAGTTGAGCCATTGGAGTGGAGGGAGAGAGAGGAGCTGTGTCAGCTTCTTTGTGAATAGAAACTGACAGTTATATTTGAAATTTTGATTTAATATATTATTTTAAGGGGGTGTTTGAAGATGAAGAATTCATTATTAATTTAAGATGTTATCATTTAGCTTAGGATAAGAGAGTGAAATAGAATTTTATCTATAGTTGGAAAGTATAGTTAAGTCAGCTCTGTTTTACGAACAAGAAGAAGCTCTGTGCGGAGTCAGTTTGGAGGGGGTTGTGTTATATAGACAACTTTTGTATGAGGGATTAATAGATTTCATACATTATTCTTAACTCCTAGTTTTTTTTCCTCCTTTTTTCTTTTTCTCTCTCAACCAGTAATAAAGTAGGGTTGGATTAAACTCCTTCCTGAAGTCCATCCACCACCAGTAGTTTTGTAACTGATAGCTATAATTATTATAACAGCTTATCTATATTCAATACAAACAGAAAGATCAATATATCAGCTAATTAATAATAGTATGATTATCATTATACCAGCTATTATTCACCTATTACAGTTGGCTATTACAGTATGTATATATATATACATATATATATACATATATGTATATATATATATATATGCTTAAAGTAAGTAATTACACATGGATAACCAGTAGACCTCAAGCCTCTTGGTGAGTTAGGAGGATGAATATCCCAGGTATGTGAAGTCTTCTCCTGGTAGAATGGATAGATAACAACAATTTCTTCCAATGGCCAAGAAGTTGGTGGAAGATCATGCTTAGAGCTTGGACACACATCAAAGAAGTTAAAGCATCCTAAACCATCAATAGTTGTCTTGACTTTTGTCTTGCCTCTGCACTTAAATGACTCTCAAAGAGAGAATGAGGCCTACAACTTTGTGAATCTCTGCCTCACTTAAGTTCAATTTATGCACAAGTCAAAACTCTCAACAGAAATGTTATTTTGTTCCTCTTCCAGTATGAAGAATAGCGAACTAACCAATGATATGACAGTAGTCTTTATGTTGAAAGACAGGAAAGATAAACAGAAGGGAAATGAAATAAGCATTTACATAATGCAAGAATAACAATAAAATATATAATAACCTACTATGATTCAAACATTGGGTTAAGCATTTATCAACATCATCTCATTTATTCCTCACAACAACCCAAGAAAGTAAATGCTGGTGTTTTCCCTATTTTACACTTGAGGAAACTGAAGCAAACTTGAAGTGATTTGCCTATGGTCACAACACTGTGAAAATGAGATTTGAAACCGGGACGTCAATCCCCAGGAGTGCTTCATAGCTCCCAGAATTCCCCATAATCTCAGATGAGGTCATCACCTGGGCAGCAAGGAAAGAGGGGTTTTTAAAACGGACTCTGCCTTCTTCTCTCTCTTTCTTCCTGCTTGCGTTTCCAAGCATATGTCTCTCTCTGGGCTTCCGCTTCTGGGCACACACGGCTCTACCAGGCAGGATGTAGAGTAAGTGATTGTGAATGGACTCTCTGGGCCTAGACATGTGCTTTCTTATTTTGTATTTTCTTTATTTCTTAACCTTTAATAAACCTCATAAAAATATAATACTTTTAGCAGAGAAACTAATTTTTACTCTTACAACTTATAAATATTTGAAACTAGATTTGAACTCAAAAGTATATGCCAAATATCATACAAAATATTGATTCAAAAGTTTTATATGAAATCCTAAAAAATCCCAGAAAACTAATGTATCTCTAATTGCCCTCTCAGAGAGTCAAACTTTTTATCAAAGAAATAGCCAAAATATCTTTTACTCTCACCAACTTGTAATTATATGATGTATGCAAGAATAGTTCAATATTGTGAAAATAATTAACATGAACATATTAAAAATAAAAGACCAAAATCCTTTGGGGGAAAGAAATGTAATTATTTTGCTTAAGACACTAAAAAACATAAACACAAAAGAAAAATTTCAATTTTATTGTAATGAGAAAAATTTAGCTAAAAGCAAGAAAAAAAAACATGATAATGCAATGGAACTGAGTAGATAAATTATTGATTTACTGTATTGTGGGGAAAAGGTTAGACAGTCAGGGCAGGTCTATTACCATTGGCAATTTTAAAATGGCCTGACTTTGGAGAAGGTAAGTACCAAATCTTTAGTCAGGTTTTATCTCCCTGTTAGACATGTGGAATAGCCTCCTCTGGGTATTTTTACAGGTTGTCTGCCTTGCCTAGAATTCTTCCCTCTTTATCTCCACTTTTCCAGATTCTTGATTAAAATCCTTCCCTAAAAAACAAAACAAAACAAAACAAAATAAAATAAAATAAAAATAAAAACCTATCCTTTGCTGGAAGCCTTTGAGAAGCCCCCTTAATACTATTGCTTTCCCTCTATTGATTATTTTAATTCTCTTATCTGGGGCAGCTAGGTGGTGCAGTGGACAGAGCGCTGGGCCATGAGTCAAAAAGACACAAATTCAAATTCTGGATTAAAATACTTTCTAGTTGTATAATCCTAGACAAATCTGTTAATCCATTTGCCTCAGTTTCATCATCTATAAAAATGAGCTTTGAAAAGAAATAGCAACCCACTCTAGTATCTTTTGTAAGAAAACTCCAAATGTGATTACAAAGAGTTGGTCACAACTGAAACAAGAAAAAGAACAACGTTTTGTCTGGACATAATTATTTACAAATTTCCTCCCCCATTAGACTACCAGAGCAGACACTGTCTTTTGCTTTTCTTCATATCTTCAGCCCTTAGCATAGTGCCAGGCACATAGCAGGAACTTAATTAATGCTTAACTCTGTGAATCAAGTACCTGCTAGGTTACTTTGTATAATATTTATTGGGAAAGGAAATAGGATTGGGAAAAATGGGGATAAATAGGAGGTTTCTATGGGGTATGGAGGAGTTAAGGGGAGAGAGGGAATACTGTTTGGTGAAGCAGGGGAGGGAGATGCCCCCTGCTGAGAGGAAACAGCTGGAGTCTGATAAGGTTTTTTATTGCCTTGATGACTGAAAAGTTCAGCTCCCTCTATGACCAGAAAAGATAGTCCACTTATCTGACTGCATATTCAAATAATATAAAGTTTAATAATCCAGTTGGAATTGGAGTTTTTCCTTAGCTTCAGAGTATAGGGCCAGGCCCTAGAGGCTGGCAGAGAGTTTGTCCCACTCCCATCTACTCTCGTTGTTCTAATTCAGAGTCTTAGCAGTACACAGAAAGCAAACAAGAACAATTCTAACCTTCAGAAGCCTGTGTCTTTGGGCTGAACCAAGAAGAGCATGCCACTCCAGACTGGGCTGAACAAGCTCCTCTCTCCTCTGACACCAGGACCCCAGTCTTCCCCCGGCCGGAAGGCAATGCTAGTCCCAAGACCCAACTGCCACTCCCAGTTGGCCCTCCCCCACAAAAACTGTTAGTCTAGTTTCCTTTCCACATTTGTGAATGCCTGATTGTGGGGATGAAAAAGAAAACAAATAAAAACTTCACATATTAAATAGGAGCTCAGAAAGTAGAGTAGTAAGAAATGAAAACATAATTCCCTTGAGCAGAGTTATCCCAAGTACCCTAGGAAAGTGAGTGAAACTATCTAGTAATGGTCTATCTCTGCAAATTTAGATATGCTAATATTAGAGATGATTGGAATGAAGAAATAAATCAAGAGAAAGAGTGAGGAGTTGACATCCCTAGTAGAGAGGTATGAAACCTCTGCACAGTATGAATTTTAACTCTGTTTTACTATGGTGAAAATGTCACTTTTTTAAACCTTTGTTAAACTGAAAATCATCAGGAAAAGATCAACCAGAATGGTGAAGGGCCTTGGGCTAATGCCATTTGAGAATCAATTGCACACAAATGGGGATGTTTAACCTGGAGAAGAGAAGAATAAGGAGAGATCTACTACTTCTCTGAATTTTTCATGTAGAGAAGGGAATAGAATCTTATGTTCCATTGAGTTGAACTAGAAAGAATGAATGAAATTAATTTCATTAAAGGAGAAAAAAAGGAATAACTTTGGCTTATGTTAAGAGGGAAAACTTTTCTGACAACTGAGCTTTCAAAATTAGAATATAGTGCCTTGTGAGGTAGGAATATCCTGGATTTCTTTAAGCAAGGCTGGATGATCACTTGTCAAAAACACTGGGGAATTCTTTTAGCACTGTAGGGTGTATTAAATAACCCTTGGGATCTCTTCTATTTCTTTGGCTTTTTTTAAATTCTGGAAAAAGAATTTAGAAGACCAATTGTTCAAATGGCAGTATCAGAATTCAGGAAAATAACAATAATAATAACATTCTGAAAGCAAATACTATTTGTTCTCTGACCATTGTTGTCATATTTTCTTGTGTTCTTAAATATATTGTAGGTAATGACTACAACTAGACAGGAAGAGGAATATTGAGCTAAATCTGAGCTAGGGCAAAAGGTTCAGAACTGCAGGTGTCCTGTTTTATTTGACCTCATCATGGCAGGGCCAGGTGAGAAATCAGGGGATAAATAAGCATCTTTCATTGTTTCAGCTGAAGTTTTTAGAGACACAATACTATTAGCACTAGATAGCATACAGAGGTCAATCATGGAATTGGGAAGTGGGATATATAAAGGGTCAGTAGCATAGGAATATCAATAACACAAAGAAAACCATGGTCAGATTTCCATTATAACCTAAGAAGACTCAAACACCAACATTTGCCCTCTTGTATGTAGCAAAGAGGATGATAGTGGAGAGAAAATAAGCAAAATATGAGAGCAGAAATAAAATCATAATCCACATGAAGAAAATCTGTAATGGGAAGATCAAAACAGGAGGTATGATAAATTTCAAAACAATTCAGTGTAATTATTTTTTAGGCCCAAGGAGTAGAGAGTGGCTGTAAATTTTCCCCTGAAGTATACAAGGCTAGAAGCATCTCTCTGATATTTCTAATAAGTCACTACTATGGAGGATTTCAGTTTCTCTTCTGGAAGGATAGAAAATGATCTTATGATCTTATGGATCTTGGTGGGAAATGGTAAGGCTTACAGGAAGAAATGTGAGGATCAGTAACATAAGTTTTCCAATGGACAGGATGAATATTTAGGCCAAGCCATTTTAGTTGCCAAATCTAATAAAGAGGTAGTAAGACTAATGAAAAATGACAACTGACAGTTTAGAAGATGAATGTCTTTTTAGGTTCCATATAAGTTTAAGGATTGTGAATAGGTTGAGAAATGCAATGCCCCATATTGCCTTAGCAGAGGACTTTTAATACACCTCAAAGGCTTGAAAGCATATTTCCTGTTCTGTGACTTGAGACTATTAAATAGTTCTAAACAGTTAAAATCAATCAGATATTTATGCACAGAAGTCTCCTGAGTCAGTCTCCTGAGAGATACATCATCTATATGTGTGAATAAATAGACATAGATATATATGTGTTTGTATATTGAGTAGGCAATTCATTTCACAGAGAATAATGAAAAGAACCCAAAGGGAAAAGACTTCAATCACTTTTTCACATGGGACCCATTCAAACTAGTAGACTCAAAGGGAATAACGGTTAGTCATTTTGGAGATCCTACTGCTACATAATTGTTGAATAAGTGGTTGCTATGTTTTCTGATGTTCTGCATATTAAAAATATTTAAGTCTTCAGAAAAAAACACAAAAGCATGCATATTTCCCTTTAGAAAAGGATGTGTAACGTGAAAAACAATAAAGAATGAAAGGTACTTTAATTTCATTACAGAATCCAGTTCATTCTAAAGGCATCCATGATGTGAAGGGAGATGGTTAGAAATGGGGAATTTGGGGGGGTAATATTTAAAGGGTGGAGGTATAAGCTTTGAAGAGAATTAGAGAAAAACTTTGGTTGAAATAATACCTTAGTGAAACAGATTCCCTTGAAAGAAGAAAAACAATAATCCAACAATGTTGAATAAGGCTTAGCAGGCCATGGATGAAAGACAGTATGTTGCTTTTTTGTTTTGATTTAATCAAGAATCAAAAAGAGAAGTAGAGGCTTGTAACATAGCAAATTTTGCAGTGCTTTGCAAAATAATTTTTATAAATATTATCTATAAAGTAGGGATAGTAATAGTACTCACCTTTTGGAGTTGTTGTGAAGATCAAGTGAGATAATAAATGTAAATCACTTACCACAGTGCCTGACACATAGCAAGTACTATTGTATTATCAGCATCTCATTTTATCATCACAAAAAAACTGAGAGGTAAATGCTATTGTTACGTACATTTTATAGGTAAAGAAACTGAGGCAGACAGAGGTTAAGTGACTCGCCAACTGTCACACAGCTAACATCTACGTTAAGGTCAAATTTGAACTAGGATCTTTTTGACTCAGCACTAGTGCTATAGTCTATTATGCCACCTCACTTACTTATAATAGGGTGTTTGTTGTTTTTTTTTTTTGCAATACTTTGTAGATTGTTCAACTAAAATATTATTCTGAGGAACCCAGAGGCCTTACCAGAAAAAAACTGATTTAAAAGCAATTCATACGTGACCTAACGAAACCATAATTTTGCTCCAGGTTTTAGAAAACTTTTGTTGTCACTTCAAGGGGATATTTTACCTATTTTTATTTTGTGTGCACTTATGTGCGTATGTATATGTGTGTGTGTTCATAGTGTATAAGTGTACTGTGAAACAGTGGAGTAACTACACTAAATAAAGAGGGCTGCCCTCAGAGTCAGGAAGCCCTAAGATCAAGTCCTAACTCTACTACTGACTGGCTAAGTCATTAACCTTACATTAATTCTAAAACTCTTTGAGTCTACAGAGCCAAGGTGGTGGCTTAGTAGAAGCAAAAGCTGAAATCACTAAGAGAATCCTCCCATATCAATCTTTTCAAAGCATCACAAAAAGACAAGAGTTAAAAAATAATAGCAAGATGGAGAGAAAAGTCTCTCCTGTGGAAAACAATTTGAAAGGTAGACCGAGACAGCCAATTTTCATGTGATAAGGGGGAATCAGATGCAAAATTACACTCAGGGCAGTGTTGTCCAATCATCCCTCACCTACTGCTCCCAATTCTGAGTCAACTAGGATCCTGCCCACATCAACAACAAAGAATCCCCACTCCACATCCATCCCTTGAAGTCCCAGCGATCTGGCATCAGCAGTAAGGCCTGAAAGTTCATAGCATTTTGCCCTTTCAAGCCTCAGAGAAGACAGAATCAGCAGCTTTCAGAACTCCCAGTCCATGAGGGGCATGTGGGGAGGGGGGTAAGGCTGGGAAAATTTCTATGTAAACAAAAAGAAAGGCACAGAATCAGTAGGGGAAGGTAAGATCCAAGCAACCACATGCCAAACTTCAAAGAAAAATGGGATTTGGTCTCAGGCACTGAAAGACCTCAAAAAGAAATTTAAAAATGAGGAAAATAAATGAAAGAAATGCAAAAATAAAATAATGGTTGAAAAAACAAAATTGACAAAATATTCACAAAAAAACTTAATTACTTAAAAAAGGACTTAAAAAAACTGAATTGAACTTATGGAAAATGAGGTAAAAAAAATTCAATGAAGAAAAGAGTTTCATGAAAAGTTACATGAACCAAAGGTGTATAAGAGGGAAAGACCAGAAGCAATGGAAAGATTGAATTTGACAGACTATCTCAGGAGAAGAGGAGATGGAACCCAGCTGCCATCAGGGCATGGTATGGAACTTTCTAATTAAGCTCAAAAAGGCAGCAGTTGAGAAGCCAAAGTTTCTTTTCTCCCTGATCTGGAAGGAGAGGGAACTACCCTTTGCTGTGAAGATTACACACATCTCTTAATCCTTTTGCCTGAGCAACAAAAGATCTTATCTATCATTAGTGACTCCTTTAGGATAAAGACTTTTTCCTTTAGGGGAGACCCAGAGCTTATTCTAAAGAAGACTCCCTGGTTCAGCTGTATATGGAAATAGCTGGGGATTTCCTCTTTCCCTTTGTCCTCATTATACTTCAACCATTTTTACCCAATTAAATAGACATCTTGGTTTTTACTAGACTCAACAAAATTCAATATATTAGGAGGGGAATTTCAAAGAACATCATTTAAAGAAGAGTGGCTGAGGGGAATTTTACTTACCCTTTAACTTCCAGTCAGACCTGACTCCATTTTTAATAGCACTACTTGGGGAAGGGGAGAAAGAAAGTGGTGCTACCTTATATTTATTGCCCAAGTATCTGGCAACTTTGGTTCCTTCTCAATTTCCCCACTAATACAAAGGGGGGAGGGAAGAAATTCAATTTCTAAAAATTATAATTGGGCAAATAGAAGCCAATGACTTCATGAAACTTCAAAAACAATAAAACAAAATCAAAAGAATGAAAAAAAAACAAGAAAATGTAAAATAATCTCATTTTTAAAATAATTGACCTGAAAAATAGATCTAGGAGTGAATATTTAAGAATTATTACACTACATGAATGTCATGACAAAAGAAAAATAAGCCTAGACAAAATATTATAAGAAATTATCCAAGAAACTGCCCTGATATTCTTGAACAAGGGTATAAAACAGAAATTGAAAGAATACACATAACTTTCTATAATAAATCCCCAAAAGACAACTCCCAGGAATGTAATAGCCAAGTTCAAGAACACCCAAGCCTAGGAGAATATACTGCAAGGAGGGAGAAACAATTCTGAATATCATGGAATCTCTATCAGGATTACATAGGATCTGACAGTCCCTACATTGAAAGACTGGAAGACTCAGAATATGATATTCCAGATGACAAAGGAACTGAGTTCACAAAAAAGAATCACCTATGCATCAAAACTGACTAAATTAATTCATAAGGAAATATGATCATTTAATAAAAGATTTAAAAGTATTCTTAAAAAACCTAACAGAATAAAACAGAAAATTTGATAACACAAATATAATTTTAAATTCAAGAAAAGCATTAAAAGATAAATAATAAAAAGAAAAAATTATAAGGTTGAATTATTTATATTCCTATACAGAAAAATGATATTTGTAACTCTTAAAATTGTTTTTTTCATTATCATAGTAGTTAGAATAATTATAAATAGAGGGTGTAGTAGTTAGCTATTTAAGATGATATTCACACAAAAAAAACCAGTAACACAGTATATAATGCACATTGAAAGAAGTACCAAAGACCCCAAAATTCACAATAGCCCAGTTAATTATAATAGCAAACAAACCCACTATCATATTTCATATAAGTTGCTGTATGACATTTAAAAAAAAACACCTATGAACTGCTGGATATTTGTCACAATTTTTATAGATATAGCAAATCTTTCCACCTTGGCAAATATATTTTTAAACAAAGTAAAACTTATTTAAGTCTATAACATCACCAGGAAATCTAGATTGTTCTGGTGGAAGTAAATTAAACTAAGTAGTTAAATTATTATGCATGCACAGAAGCTCTTTTTGACTTCTTGCTTTATATGAACTTTTTATTTTTAATACAACATTCTTTATAATATATAGAAATATAAAAAATCATCCATTCAGAAACCACTAGTTTATCTAAAAATATTTCAGAAGACTCCTTAAAATTACAATTTAAATTCTTAGCTCATTAAATTCTCCAAAGGTTGTATATAGCTTTTGATGAAGTCCATCCATTATCATCTATGTGACAATTCACAAAGGCAAAATGAGATCTCCAATGGATATAATGATAAGGGTTTGGGCAAGATGTTCATGGGCTTATACAATATTTTGTTCAGCAAAGGTAAAGGTACAAACTAAAGATTAATATAGGCAAAACATAGTAGCTTAAAATGATTCGGTATCACAGAAAAGTATCAAATAGATTAACCCAAATAAACAAAAAAATTTAAACCCTAAAGCAATCAGTAAATACAGTAATATAAGCAAATGACAAGGTACAGGCAAGCAGTGCAGTCAAAATACTTTTCACCAATTCCAATAGAATTGTTCTATATTATAGGAAGAGAATAAATTCAAAACACTTAGCAATAAACTTCCAGATCTCTTTAAAGTTTCCTTCCCTTCCCCCAGTATTTATCATCCATTTGCACCTCTTTTGTCAGAGCTCTGAAGTTGATCATAGTGAGAGAGAATTCTGCACTGAATATAATATGGGAGGATCTCAAATTTAAGGAATTGTAGAGGTTGGGAAGGCCCAAATGCATGAATCTCCCCTCTGTATCTCAGGATTATTCAAGCTAAACACAAGGATCCTTGTTCCCAGGAACAGTAGTAAGAAAAGACACTCCAAACTTTGATCTGCTGGAGATAGGCAATGAACTGCTTTTTCACAGAGTGAGCCATGCTTTGTAACAAGTTTACTCCTTAAAGAAAATTTAAACAAAAGGAGACCCTGACTGAAGGTAAAGAGACTTTTTAAGGGTTTTTTTACTAAAGGGTTTTTTAAAAGCTTTTCTTCTGTACTCACTTTCCTAAAGACAAAACTTTGAGGGGCAACAATAGCGTATTTGCATACAAAGGAGTGGTGTTTTGGGTCAAGAGAGAGAAAGAAAAAGAGGCTTATTAAACAAAACTGACTTTTTTTCTTTTTTTTTTAACCCTTACCTTCCATCCTGGAGTCAATACTTTGTATTGGCTCCAAGGCAAAAGAGTGGTAAGGGCTAGGCAATGGGGGTCAAGTGACTTGCCCAGGGTCACACAGCTAGGAAGTGATTGAGGTCAGATTTGAACCTAGGACCTCCCATCTCTAGGCCTGGCCCTCAAGCCACTGAGCTACCCAGCTGCCCCCTCAAAACTGACTTTAAATCTACTGATTTGGACTCCCTGCGCTCTGTGTGAAAAAACTTGAATAACAACCTTCTAAACTAGAAGTCCAGGATTAGCTTTAAAAAAATCTGCTTGAAAATTAGAAGGTATGGGGTTCTTTTCTCCACATTGAAAAATGGCTATGGCATACTAGAAACACACACATGGAGTGTGGAAAGGGATCAGGGTGGAAAGATTTTTATATGTCACCTTCTTTGGAAGAAAAATGGCTGGGATTGGCAGACTCTTGTGGTGGGTCTGGTCTCAGCAAGAGAAGGCTCCAAGCTGGGTGGAGAATGGTGAGGAATGGTGGCTCAAACAAATGGATAGGAGAAAAAGTAGGCAGCAGCAGGCAGCAGGGCAGGGCAGGATCACTGGCACACTCTGCCGCGCTCCCCTTTTGGTGGGCAGCAACTGGGCAAACATAACTTTCTTTACTGTAAGGTTATCTGCTAAAATTTTTTTGAGAATTTGTGTTCACTTCATGGGAGCCAAAAAAGTAAAAAAAAAGAATATATATATATATATATATATATATATATATACATATATATGTATATATATATATATATATACGAACAATAACTAAATATTGTATTTTATAAAGTTTTATTAATAATAACTAAAGCAAAAGAACTGCCTGAATTCAGCCTGGTTGCAGGTCAAAAAGAGCACAGGGGAAGATCATACATCAATTTAAATACCAATAATGTTATCTCACCAATGTGAAGATTCAGGAGAGATAATAGGGAATTTTGGGTAATAATAAGGACTTCTGGGAAATGAAGTCAAAATTTCAAAATATCCATTTATAAAGAAGAGAAGTAATATAAGGTAGAGAGAGTATGGGGAATGATTAAAAGCAAAACACTAGTGTGGATGGAAAGAGTAAAAGGAGAAAGGGCAGGATTAAAAGAGGCAAACAAGATGGAGAGGAATACACAGATGATAATCATAAATGTAAAATGTAATTGGGATGAACTCTCCCATAAAACATATATATATATGGTAAAGAATGTTCTGTTAAAGGTAGAGAAACAAAGAAATGTTCCTACCAAGGTTTTTCTATGAATCAGGAAACCAAAGAGAGCTCCTGCAAAACTCTTCAGTTTAATTTACTTCCACCAGATCAATCTAGACTTCTTGGTGATATACTAGACCCAAATAAGTTTTACTTTTTGTTTAAAAATATGTTTGCCAAGGTTGAAACATTTGCTACATCTATAAAAATTGTGACAAATATCCATCAGTTCATAGGTATTTTTTTTTAATGTCATACAGCAACTTATATGAAATATGATAGTGGGTTTGTTTGCTATCATAATTAACTGGGCTATTGTGAATTTTGGGGACTTTGGTATTTTTGAATATGCAAATATGCATTATCTACTGTATTATTGTTTTATTCTGAAAATCATTTGTACTCACATATGGTTGACACAGAGTGTCCCTGATTGTAAGCTATATATATTTTTTATTTTTAAAATATTTTTATTATTGTTTTTCCTTGCATTTGTAATATAGTATCTGAGTTTTATTTTTCTCTCTTTTTTGTATTTGAAGCATGTCAACAGTATTGAGAAAATTTTTTCTTTAATTTTTTTTATTTTGCATTAATATAAGTTTAAAATACATTTGCCCTAATGTCAATGCAAACCCAAAAAGCTTTAGACTATAAGAATGATGCCATTGATTGTTCAAAAGAATTATGGGACTTTACTTAATGATTCTGTCTGATTCCAGGAGAAGAGATTACAAAAAGAGCCATTGAACAATGCCAAAGAAGCACAAAGCTACTTGCATAATGCCAAAGAGCACAAGGTCAAAGAGACCAAACCAAACCTACATGGATTGATGACATTCTATGCAAAGAGCACAATAACGTGATCAAGGTTGAGGCTGTTTAACATGTGATAAATGCATGACTTCCTTGTAACACACATTCTATATCAAATGCATATAAATCAATTGTTCTGGCTCCAGTATCCCTGAGAAAAAATACGTAAAATCAGACCAGAGAATGACACTTCCCTATCAGTCCTTTATTCTCTCTTATAGTATGGCAACTTCTTGTAGTCTTGGCTGCAAATGGGTAAGTGAAATATTACTATATTTTGTCCTAAAGACTTGTGGGATAGACATTACTTTGATTTGGCCCTGATTCAAGGACCTGTTATAAATTTGTTTTTCTTTTACTTAGAATTTTTACACATAAGACTTTGATAGTCTATATTTCATCCAGAAATTATCTTTTTTATTTGGGTGGTTTTTTTTAAGGTTTTTTTTTTTAATTTCTCTTGCCAATTATTTCATATACCTCATAACTCAGCTATGCATTCCTAAGTGATCCCTGTGTTTTTTCAACATCCTCTTCAGGAGGGAATGTATAATTATTCTAAATTGCAAAGTTTAAATTCTTTTTGAAAGTAATTTTAGGTTAAGAAACATGCCACCTCTCCAAATCCAGAAAATGAACTGTTTGAAGAAGGCACCATGAAGATGCTTTCACAGACCACACACTGCACCAGAAGATCCAGAGTGAACTTTGGGATGTCGTGATTTGTACTGTGTGGGGTTGAATACATTTCTTTTCTATGTATACTCTTATACTGTAGGGGACTGCCCCCTAACTGGCTTTTTTGTCAATGCACCTAGTAATCACTGGTTTTGTTCTCATTTCCTCTTGTCCTCAAATTATTTTAATTTCAAAGTTGGTATGTTTACAAGACCCACTGGAGAGATTAGTCTTCTGCGGGTCTCAGTGGGGAATGTATAATTGTAAATCTGTTACCCTAAAAAAAAAAAAAGAACTACAATTCCTGAGACACCACTGACTTCCTATCATTATGTACTGCCTGTGTAATATTTATTTGGGAAAAGAAATGAGGGATTGGAAAAATGGGAGATAATGGGAGGTCCCTAAAATGTTTGGAGTTTTTTCCCAGCTTCAGAGTTGAGGCCAGGCCCCACAAGCTGGCAGAAGGTTTCACCCCCTCCTGTCTACTCTATATCTGTGCTAGCTTTGTCAAATTCAGAATCTTAGCAGTAGACAGAAAGCAAACAAGACCAGTTCTAACCTTCAGAAGCCTGTGTCTTCGGGCTGAATGGAGTAAAGTCACTCCACATCAGACTGGGCAGAAATGAACTCCTTCCTCCTCCAACACCAGGAAGGAAGGAAGACCAGCAGGAAGGAAGTGCTAGTCACAAGACCCAACTGCCACTCCCAGTGTCCCACCAACTGTCAGTCTTGTTTCCTTTTCACACCTGTAGACAGAGGATAAAGGCATTGGGAGTTGAGGCTCTTCCTCCTCTTTTGGCTTGCCATCAGCAGTGATGGTGGTAAGGTGGGGAATTTTGAAATGGATAATCAGCCATGGGCACATGATTTTTATTTTGTAGCCTCTTTATTACATGATTTCCAATGATCATTTAATAAATCCCTTAAAATATATTATTTTTATTATTTGACATTTAATTTTAAATTTTACAATGGTCCATAACTATTCTGAAGGACTACAACAAAGAATGCAATATCTATCTCCAGAGAAATAACAGGTGGAGTAAGAATATAGATGAAAGCTTATGGTTTATATGGGTATTTTTTATTTGGATATATATTTGGGGTTTTGTAACAGAGTCTAAAATTAAAAATTGCAGTGGAGGTGATGATCTGAATAGGGAGTGTTAATTCCTCATTAGGAACTCCTGACTAAAAAAAGTTACAAGTACAATAAGACAATAACTAATAATTATTATCATTATTTTCTATAATATTGTTTCAAAATTTCAGTCTGAGATTTGTGGACTCATCCTTCATTGGTGGAGCTTACTATTCATCCATACTTTTCTATCCCTTGATATTCTTGTCCATGTTTTCTCCTCCCCCCCCATTAATCTATTAATAGAATGAATATTTTAATGAAAATTATATGTTGTTTAGAAAACTTTTAAGCAGCAGTTATCTTGGTGATCTGAGAAATTAGTTTCTAAAAAGAAACTTGTTTGCTTGGGTCATAGCCACCCAAATAGAAAATAGAGCCTTCTAGGGATATTTAACTCAACTTGTCATGTTATTGTCCAGAGAGGTACTTTAGTCTTCCAAAAAGCATAACTAAAAAGTGGAAATGAATCAAAAATCCTACTTATGTTTGCATCTGTCTCCATGAATAATTTATGGTAGAAAGGAAAGAAAGGATAACATTTAATGATAATATTTATCATAGCTAAGAAAATAGATGATTTAATTTTTTATCCAAGAGATTTTGAGATGCCTCTGTTTGCTCTTTTATTTGCAATATGGCAAAATTTAGGCTAAAAAAAGTCCCTTCGGTATTCCTCATGTTCTTTTTGAGCTTGTCTAAGAATTTATATTATTTTAATCAACTGTAAGATTTTTTAAGATGTTCAAAAATATTTCTCAATGTATAAAAACATCAACAAATTTTATCTACCTAAACCCCAGGAGTAACAGCTTCCTTAAACTGTTTTTATTTTTATTTCACATTTGAAAAACAAGATGCATTCCTGATAAAGGTCTAAAAACTAGGTTGTACATGTTTTACAAGAATCCCAGTTCAGATAAAACATAACAATGACAGTTTGGGGCAATAATGCATAAAAAGTATTCTCCCAATCCCTTGACTACATTTGATTTTTTTAAAAAATCTATTGTATTGAATAATAATGAGCTGTTCTTTATAACTCAGATAATACTACTGAAAAACATGAATAAAGCATTCACAAGAAGATAATGCCACTGATATAATATCAGCTTAAAGATTTCTTTTCAAACAGTGGGACTACAATTTTGCCAATTTTTCACATTCTTTGTCTGACTTTCCCTTGTGACCAGTGATCTACATTTCCTTGGTGTTTGAACTAGGGAAGAATCACATTCCATAGAATTAAGTATTTAATAGTGAATTGGCCACGTCCAGCCCTTATATACATACACAACCTGCTAGAATGTTGACAAAATTCTGTTTCTAATCTGCTAATCACATGGTAATGAAATGAATTCCTAATTCCCTTCTGAACCAGACATGAACATATATGAAAATGGCCAAAGTGACTGAATTTTGCCCTTCTGGTTCAAATATGTAAATATACATGGGTGCAAGGGAAAAAGGTGATCTATAAGTGTCTGGGTCCAGCTGTGAGCCTTTCCCTTCTAGGCCAATACATGGTCTGGGAATTCAGGTCTCTGACTCTTTGAAAGGAGTTCACATTCCAATAGGGAAAGACAACGTGTATAGGATGTTTCATGGACTGGTCCTGTGACACAGAGTGCCAATGCATTTTTGGCATCACTTCTGTGAAAGAGAGAAATTGGGAAGCATGCAAAGAGGCAGAAGCAGTGGATGAGTGGTGACCTGTCAGTCAAACGAGAGGTTCTATTTGGAATGTTACCAGGAGAAACAGTTGGAGACAAAGCCAACTGCTGGCTGGACCCTGGTTACCTGGTTGTGTTTCTGACATTGGATCATTTACAACTTCAAGGACTTCTGGGACCATATCTTTCTTTTCACAGTCTTTAAGTCTTTAAACAGCTAAGGCTGCTGAGGAGTTAGGCACTACAGGACCCAAAGTGGAGAGTTTTCAGGTAAGATCTCTACTAGGGTTGCCTGAGGGAAGCTACTTTTTACAGTTATCTTGTGAGTCTTAGTGGTACTTAGATACCACCCTTCCTCATATCTGTATGGAAATGTATCTATTCAGTGAGGCAAATTTAGGTAACCTGAGTAATCTTCTAAGTCAAAATGGCTCCAAGTAGTTGCTGTATTGCTAGTAGTATTGTTATTAATACAAATAACAAGCATGTATACAAAACTTTGAGGTTGACAAAGTGCTTAACCAATATCTTATTTTTCTTCTTTGTAACAACCCTGGGAGATAGAATTATTGTTCCCTTCCTATAGATAAGTAAACTGAGCCAAATTGAAGTTAATTGACTCACCTGACGAGCTAGTATCTGAGGCAGGATTTGAACTTATAGTTTCTTAATTCTAGATTCACCTCTCTATCCATTTCCACCTGGCTACTTAATATGCCATAAAGCTATATGCAGGAGACAGGGAACAATTAGGCCCCAGGGACAGTTTTATTGCTTTTTTTTTTTACAAAAATCCCTGCTGTAGGGAAATGAGAGGAATCTTGGTCCTAACACAAAAGCAGTTGTAACTTTTCCCACTTGGCACATGTTGCTTCCTATCTCAAAATAATCTTTAGATTGAGCTCCTTGACATTGGTACTAGATTTTGGAAATGTCTAATACTTGCTTGATTTTGAGTTGGTGAACATCTGGATGATGGAGAGAGTGGGATTTGTCTGGGGAAAGACACATCCTTAAATGGTCTTTTTTATATGCCAAATGGTAAAAATTTAAGTTATATGAAATATTGACTAGCACTTTGTAAATATACATTGGAAATAGCTAATGTATGCCAGGCTTAGTTTGAAAATGAAACATCTGATTCTGTTGTAGTAAATCTTCACAAGAGCTTTACCTACATACATTTTTCCACTTTAATAGACTCTACCAATGGCAACTACCCAGTGGTGGTAAAAAGAGACATCTGTGAATGGGTTTCACACACTTTGTTTAACCTCATAGGATACAAACCTGTGGGCCTCTTGGTACTGAAAACTGTACATTATCTAGTGTTTATTGTTGTTTGGTCATATCTAACTCTTTGTGACTTCTGAGACCATACTGTCCATGGGCTTCTCCCTCTATAGCATCTAGTGTTACATAGTCCTGGAAATCCCTTCTTGCTCTTCAATAATTCTGAATCATGTACATTAATTTGTACTCTTCAAAGTTATAATTATTTAAAATATGATCATTGTTTTTATCCCAATGGAAATAATATGACTTCTTCGTAGGATTCATTATTGGCAATAATTGGTTCCTAGTCGTAGTTTTGTTTTAATCTGCAGATGTTCTTTTGACTTAATCCAAAAGAATATCATCAACATTTTAAGGATCTTCCCCTTCTTCAAAGTGTCATAACACACTGTACATACTTGTTTGGCAATCGTAGACCAATGTTCTGCTCTACCCTAGTCTATCATCTATTCAGCTGTTAAAGTGATCTTACTAAACAGAAAATCTGATCATGTCACCTCACTATACAATGAATTCTATGGGCTCCCTGTTACCCCCAGATTAAATATAAAATACTTTCTTTTGTTTTCATAGTCTCTTCTTAGCTTTTCAATCTTCTTCTACATTAACCTCTATTGTTCTGGCCCTACATGTTCTAAAGTCCTGTTATGCTGCCTTCTTCCTTTTCTTCCCCCTTGTCATTCCATCTC
Source organism: Monodelphis domestica (assembly GCF_027887165.1). NCBI lineage: Eukaryota > Metazoa > Chordata > Mammalia > Didelphimorphia > Didelphidae > Monodelphis > Monodelphis domestica. The sequence goes on from NC_077229.1 coordinate 364,807,202, forward strand.
CAAAGTTTGGGCATCTCCACTGACTGTCCAACAGCTCTGAATCTTTCATTTCCTCCTCTCTGCTTCCTGGCTTCTCCAAATTCCTTCAAGTCACAATAAAAGCCTTCTTTCTGCAACAAGTTCCTTCTTATTGTGAGAGTAAAAATGAATTAATACTCTAAGTATTAAAATGTATAGGATTAAATAATATCAAAGTGAGAGAAGAAAGGGTTAATTCAACCAACTGAGCAGAGCACAGAGCCAAAGACCCACAACTGCAGTACTTTACCAAGGCAAAAGCCCAAAAAGCTTTGCAGCATGGTTTTCTGCAAAATTTATCTCTGAAGCAGGCTGAAGTAAAGTGGGCACAGAACTTAAGAGGATGCTGGGTAAATGTAGTTCAGGTGTATAAAAGTTTTATTTGTACACTATCTTCCTTATTTTTATTTATTAATTCATTTATTTGTTTATTTATCTATTCATGTATGTATGCATTTATCATTATTAGCATTTTTCCTCTGAGTCTACCTCCAATTTATCTTGCATATATATTATGGGTACATAGTATTTGTTTGCATGTTTCTCCCCTATTGAACTTTGAATTCCATAAAAGAAGGGACTATTTTCTTTTCCTTTTTTTTTTTGAATCTCCAGAGCCGAGCATAGTGCCTAGCGCAAAGAAGGCTCTTAATAAATGCTTGTTGTCTATAAGACTTATAGTATCAATCCAGAATCTAATCAGACATAAAATCATTATTTCTTGGATATCTCTAACTTTTCAAGTCTATTTATTGTCTCCTCCATTAGATTACCTGAGATGATACTACAAAATGATGACTTTTGATGCCATATGGAAACAGGTTGGGGGGGGAGGGGGCAATATGACCAAGCAACTGTTTTAGCAATAATCATTTCACTTTCCTGTTCCTGTCACCTTATACATACAAGCTCTTTGACCTGGAACTAAAAGAGAAATCAAAGTATGTCTTGTTCAACACTTTCAATTTATGGTGAGAAAATTGAGGCCCAGAGAGGTTAAGTGATTGGTCCAAAATCATACTAGTTGCTCAGATTAGAGGTAGGATTTGAAGATGGGTCTTATTCTCTAGACCCAGAACTCTTTCTTCTCTGCAATATTGCTGTTCCTTACTTAAGGACAGAGCATTGAGCTTAATCACTGAGAATCATATATGCAATTTCAGGCTTAATATATGATGCATGTCTTCACCTTTTTGACTTGTTTTGTGCCCAACCTCCAAAGTAACACAGAATCTGACCATGGACACATTTTAGATTTTCTAGGATACATAAATATACCACAACTCTAAATGCTTCCATAAAGTGTCAGTAGGCAGAGACATAACAATAATAATGGAATTAAGTAATGTGATTTTTAAAATTCCTCTATCTTGCTTGGTCTAGCACCCAGGTATGTGCACACCCACACTACACAGGCATGTGCTAGCTATTGACAAATAAGAAACAACTATCTGCCCCACTGGGCTGTCCTAAGCTAAGCTTGAGCCACCATTGGCACATGTGAGACACAGGAAGTGAGATAGAGAACAGCCTCTGGAGTTCTCGTCACTTCCTGTAGAGAGGGCTAGATGCTAGTTCGATCCTGGAGCTCAAGCTTAGAGGATCCCCACAGACAGCTTTCCTTCAGATTGGTCAAGTGAGTGATAAGGACTGACTCCCTTCTCTGCCTTGGTTCTCCAAGGCCTTAAACTCCCGCCTTGGCTAAGTTTGAGTCAGAGCAGTTTTGAGTTAAACTCCTTTCCTTCTCTCCCTCTCTCTCTCTCCCTCTAATAATTTCTTCCTCCTGTTGTAATTAAATCACCATAAAAACTCCATTCTAACTTGAGTGTTTCATTTAGGATTTTATGAATAAAATCCTTGGTGACCAATAATTATTATATTCAGTCTTAACCCCTAAATTTAACCCCAACAGTCAGCATTGCTAGCTGCTGTAAGAGAAGAATATGCAAAAGAGAGGAAGATGCAAAAGAAGGAAATCTGATCCAGTGAAACAAGAAGCACCCCATGTGGGGGAGGGGCAGAAAGGAAAAGACCCAGGATTCCAGGGTGAAAAGATAGACAGTAGAACTCAAAATTGCCACTTATAAAAATTAAATTTAGTCTCTAGTAATAAAGGTATTATATTTTGTGAGGTTTATTAAGGATTATTAGGAAATCAAGGAATAAAGAAAATACACCACATACCCATGGCTGATTAGCCAATTCAGAATGCTTAGCTTACTTACTACACCATTGCAATGACTGAGTAGAGAGGCACATGGGAGGCAGAGAGTCAGTTAAATACTAATTGTGATCTCACCCAGGTGGAGACTCAGGTGAGATTATAGGGAATTCTGGGAAATACCAAGGACTTCTGGGGATTGAAGTCTAGGATTCTAATCTCCATTTTACAACCCACCCCCCTGAGGCCCAAGGAAGACTAGTCTCTCCGATGGGACTTGTAAATATACCAACTTTGAAATTACAATAATTTGAGGATAAGAGGAAAAAAGAACAAAACCAATAATTGCTAGGTGCACTGACAAAAAGCCAGTCAGGGGGAAGTCCCCTTTGGCATGAAAGTATACATACAAATACATGTTCAATCAACCACACCCAAAGTCCATTCTTGATCTTCTCCTGCAGCTTGTGGTCTGTGGAGGCATCTTCATGGTGTCTTCTCCAAACAGTTCACTTTCTGGATTCAGAGAGGTAGCAGGTTTCTTAACCTAAAATTTCTCTCTCAAGGAATTTAAACTTTGCAATTTAAAATAATAATAATTTTACATTCCCCCTTGAAGAAGGTGATTGAAAACACAGGGATCACTTAGGGAAGCATGACTGAGTTATGAGGCATATGAATCAATTGGTAAGAGGAATCAAAAACATCAAAAAATTCAAATAAAAAAGATTATTTCTGGATGAAATATAGACTATCAAAGTCTTATGTGTAAAAATTCTACGTAAAGGAAAAATAAATCTATAACAGGTCCTTGAATCAGGGCCAATTAAATGATATGAGCAATTAATAAGCATTTACCTAGTCAGAAGCCAGGACTACAAAAATTTGCCACATTATGAAAGACAGAAAAGGGACTAGATTATAGGAGCCAGGTAGGAGCCAAATTTTGGGATACTTGTCTGTATTTTCACAAAGAGTGTGGATACAAGGAAGACCTACATCTTAACATATGTCAAGCATCACAACCTCAAGTCTCACACTAGGTTCAAGTCCTTTGTATTTTCTTAGAAGTACATCATTCCTACCTAGATTGGTTTTTCTTCTTTTTTCACCTGTGTGCTCTTTTGGCACAATTCAGGTTTAGCTTTGTGCTTCTTTGGCCCTGTGCAATGGTTCTTTTCTATATCTTGTCCTGGAATCAGACAGAATCATTAAGCAAAGTCCCACAATTTTTATCAATAAATGGCATCATTTTTTATAGTCTCAAACTTTGGGGGCATGCATTGACATTATAACAAATGTATTTTAAACTTATATTACTGCAAAATCAAAAAAGTTAAAGAAAATCTTAATACTGCTGATGTGCTTCAAATATAAATAGGAGAGAAAATAAAACTGAAATAGTATATTGCACATGCAAGAAAAAATATAATAACATAAGAGTTTTTTAAAATAAAAATATAGCTTATAATCATTGACACACTGTGTCAGCTAAGGAAATATAGAATACAAGGCTTTCTCACCAAAAATGAGATCCATTTCCTCTTCATACCTGGCCATGATCCACAGTGAGTGCAAGCAAATAAATTTCACAAAGTAACAGTTTTTTTTTTTAATAAAGAACAGTAGTTTAAAATTCCCAAAATTCTCAATAGCCCAATTAATTACAATAGCAAACAAACCCACTAGCATATTTTACATAAGTTGTATGACATTTAAAGAAACTGTATACTTGTCACAAGTTTTTCAGGTGTAACAATGTTTCAACCTTGGCAAACATATTTTTAAGCAAAGAAAAACTTATTTGGGTCTAGAACATCATCAAGAAATCTAGATATCATTACAAAAATGTGGCAGAGGAGTCTAGGGAAAACCCAAACACCTGTACTGTTGATGTTGGGTAAAGTGAGCTGAAGAGTTATAAATGAGAGCTGCTCCTCTTTTGGGAGTCATCCAGGGGTACTATGCCCTGGGATTAACTTCCCAGTTCCTTTGGTATGAGACTGTGATGTCCTATCCGTTCACAGTTTTATAAATGTGGGAGATGGGGGTTATAATTGTGTTTCACTTCAGCTACTAAAATGGACCTTACATCCTGTTAGAGACAGGCAAATGATCAGAGTTGAGGGAAAAAAAAATCTAAAAATCATGTCTAAAAGACCTCTTAAAAACATTTTGAGATATTTAGCTCATTAAATTTTCCAAAGGTTGTTATACAATTGTAACTAGTTCTGATGAAGTCTATCCATCCTTTAGGTGATGGTTTACAAATTCAAAAATAGAAAGGGCTGGGGGCAGCTGGATAGCTCAGTGGATTGAGAACCAGGCCTAGAGACGGGAGGTCATAGATTCAAACCTGGCCTCAGACACTTCCCAGCTGTGTGACCCTGGGCAAGTCATTTGACCCCCATTGCCTAGTCCTTACCACTCTTCTGCCTTGGAGTCGACAGAAGGTAAGGGTTTTAAGAAAAAAAGATAGAAAGGGCTGTTTTTATATATGGGCTTATTCAATAATATTTGTTCAGTATAGTTATAGGGGAAACGCAACAGAATATAACAGTAGTTAAAACCCAGTACATTAAAGTGATTCGGTGTAACAGAATAGTATTGAATGCATTAATATATGAACTTAAAACCAACAAAATTAAATCTTAAACAAAACAATCAGAAAAATGCAATAAAATACAGAGAATTTTATAAAACATTGGAGTCTAAAAAGTCTTAAAAATATAACCTCTAGTCTCTTTAAAGTTCATTTTTTTCTTTATTTTTTTTTTATCCATTTAGATGCCTATTGTCAGAAAGACAACAGATTGGTAAGGAGTAGGCAATGGGGTATAAGGGACTTTCCCAGGGTCACACAGCTAGGAAGTGTCCTAGGCCAGATTAGAACCCAGGACTTTCTGTCTCCAGTCCTGGATATCAATCCATTGAGCCACTGAGCTACTCCCCCATAGTGAGGGTGGGTTTTAGGAATCTCAAATTGGGCCAAAGAGTTGCAGGGGCATGAAATTCTCTCCTGAATCTCAGGTAAGATAAATAACAGAATCAGTGCACTCAAAAGATATTCCTTGAAATATGCCATGCTTATAATCAACCTCCCAATTGGAAAAATCTCTTCCTTCCCCTCCTTGTCCCCCCTTGTGGTCCCCTGCCACTGTGAAGGCTAATTGTAGCCTAATGAAAAATCACCCCCATTTTTACCAGCTGGTTTTTGATTCTGAAGACACAAGGGGCAGCTACCAGCAGCCTGGGTCTTGGGGATGGCCTGGGGTTATCTGGCTCAGAAGCTGGAGATCATCTGGGGCTAAGCCAGGGTGGGCCAGAATCGGGAGAGTGATCTGGGTCAAGCAGGTCCAGAGTGGTGCAGAAGCAGGCAGCAGGAGCGTGTTGAATCAGAAGCTTTCCTGAAAAGCCTTGGAGAAATGTGGCTTAAAAAAATAATCTAGGCAGTTGTTCCCTCTATAGCTGATCAAAATAAGCTATTAAAAGCTAAACTTATGGATAGTCACAGTAGAGAAAAGGTTTAGGAAAGTTAAGAAGTTTGAGGATATTTCATCACAACCAATGTGGTCAGCCAAAACTGTAAAAATTAAATGTAGTATCTAGTAATAAAAGTATTATATTTTGTGAGGTTTATTAAGGATTATTAGCAAATCAAGGAATAAAGAAAATACACCACATGCCCATGTGATTAACCAATACAGAATGCTTAGCTTACTTACTACACCATTGCAATGACTGAGTAGAGAGGCACATGGGAGGCAGAGAGTCAGTTAAATATTAATTGTGATCTTGCCCAGGTGGAGACTCAGGTGAGATTATAGGAAATTCTGGGAAATACCAAGGACTTCTGGGGAATTGAAGTCTAGGGTTCAAATCTCCATTTTACACACTTTAACTCACTCTTTCAGCTGAGAGTCTGACAAGAGGATCTCAGAAACTGGAGATCTCTCTCTGGACACCAACTGTTTCCTAGTAATCCCTGGAAGTCTTTTGCTCACCTCAACCACTATAGATTGGACTTTGATGAAGCCATCTACTAAGAACAGAGGATTTTCTTGACCTCTCTATCCCCAACTTGTCCTGAACTCCAGCAATTTAATCAGATTAGCTCAAGAGTAGATACCACCATCAGCTGACCAGTAGAGGGATGAAGACTGAGGGCCTGGATTCCTGAGATTGTGGGGGGAGGGTGAGTCTGCCAGTCTCTAGGGACTCCTGGTACCCACTTTTTATATCCAACTTTCAATTTCCCTTTCCTGTGTGGTTCTCTATTAAAGTGTTATTAGTTAGATCTAGTCTGACTACTTTCTGACAACAAAGAAGGAGACTGGATATTTGGAGAGAACCATACCCCTCCCCTAAGAGGAGGACTAACTCAAGACCAGGACTGAGGAGTGAATTCAGATCTTAAAGGAAAACATGGTAGTTGGGGTACTGGGAGAATCCAGAGGAAGGAAAATCTATCCTGCTTCTCAATAATAGCTAAGATCAAGAAGGGAGGCAGTGGGGTCATTTCCCTAAAGCCCTCTCCTTTCAGTCTTGAATCTCCACCTCCCAACTGTGATAGAGAAATGATCCAGAGACTTTGAGGGACAAAGCCTGGGGGACATGCTGAGATTTGCATCCACAGTGGGGGATGATGAAGGAGGTTTGGAATCTTGAGGGAAGAGATTTCAGGGGTAGACAGTTGATCTCTCTCTTGCCTGAGAAAGCCAAGGGTGACAGGCTGATCAGAGATTTCTCTCCTGAGCTATACAAATCCCTCATTGATCCTAATCACCATTTCTTTCCCGCTCCCCAAAGACACCAAGAGTTGTGGCAAACCTGAGAAGAACAGCATCAGAAGATTTCACACAGCTCCTGTGATAACCTGAGTCTGGACATTAGCTCTGCTGTACTAAGACCAGGGGTCACCAAACCCTGAACTTCTTAGAGGCCAGGCTGACAAGCCTGGGTCTCTCAACTTTGGGGGGAGGGAGAAAGATAGTTTTAGACAGAAAGGGACTTTCCTTAACCCGTTTCCTATAAACTCCAACCTACAGACATATTGCTTATCTTACCCCTAACCACCAATTGTTAGAATAATGTGTCAGTTATCTTAAAGTGACTTCCTTGTCACATTGAACGGGAAGAGAGCTGATTTATCTCTCTTTCCCCAAGGGAAAAGGTTCACCCATTAATCAGTTATTAGAGAGGAGTAAAGGCAGGGTTAGTGGAGAGACATATTTGAAGAAGACTGAAGGGAGAATTCATCTTACCTTCCTTCTACTTTCTTGGATCATCTATTCTTTCTTCATTATACCCAAACCAACCCTCTAATACACAACCCCAATCTCTGAGGAGACATATTCTATCCCTCAGGAAGACAAATTCAGGTTGTCTTCACTGAAGGAAGAGAGGGTAATATCATCCTCTTCTCCTCCCTCATTCTCTCAACCTGTTCTCTCCTCCCCAATTCACCAGTGTGGGTGGGTGTAACATCAGTTATTGGCCTATATTACACTGCTTAATGTGCCAGGGTCTATGCCAAGTATCCACATGGTATATTGGGAGACACTTGGAGTCAGGAAAACTTGAATTTGAATCCTGTTTCAAATATTTATTTGGAAATTTACAGATATTTATAGAAATTAACAGATATTTAACCTTGGAAAAAATAATTTCACTTCTCTCAGCCTCAGTTTCCTCTTCTCTAAGTTGGGGATATTAAGGGTAATAAACACACAGGGTTGTTGGGAGGGTCAAAACAGGTAATATATGTAAAGCACTTGACAAAGTTAAATATATATATATATATATATATGTGATGCGAATATATGTATTTTGATCCATATATACATATATATACTCCTATACTTTCTCTACTCTCTCTCTACATATTCCTATACTATACTCTCTCTATATGTATTTATTTGTGAATATATATACTTCTTGGCAATAAGGATATAAAGAGAAAAAATAATTAAGCTCCAACCTCAATTTGTTACAAAGACAGCAGCATCACTTGAGACCATCAATAAAACTTTTAGGCCATATCCCAGATCTTCAGCCAGCCTTGAACTTTCACATTCTTTCAACTGCTGAATAATAAACATCATTAGGAATTGTTTTCAATTGACAACAGTATACAATGTCTTTCTCAAATACTCTTACTCTTTAATAAATTACCTTTCTTGCCTGACTCCCATGTAGCTGAAGTTGTTGCAATTTCACATGTTTATTAGGTCATAGATCTAAAGATAAGAAAGTTCCAAAAGTCATCTTACACAACTCTATTGTTTTATATGTGAAAACAAAAAACCTTGGGTCTAGGAATATTCAGAGATTTGCCCAGAGTTACCCAGTGAGCAAGTGTCAGAGACACTTCCCTCTCCTACTTCCAATGGAGATCATCTTATATAACTGAAAAGTCAGCTTCCTTGTTGATGACCAAGGAAAGGGTTGATTTAGTTATATATCCCTACCCTTGGCAGAGAAGGTTATATTTTCATATTAAATGACATCATCTGAAATCTCTAAAATTTGTCAAATACTATTTTCAATCTATATCTTCTAACTGCAGACCAGATTTTTTTTTTCCAGTCTACCAGCCTTACTTATTTTAGGTGTGTGGTCCTTTCTGTGTTCCTCTGTTCCCACCCCTGCTGCTAATATTTATTCCTAAAGACTGAGAATAATAATACCAGTGAATCTACATTGATTTTGTATTAAGAATTAATTAATAATCATGAGATAATTTAAATCCAATTCTATTTTCTTATTGAGGAGTTTATGATTGTATGTGTGTATTGATTGTAATGCTACTTAATTTTTTTTTCTATAAGAGGCACTGTTACCAAGGAACAGAACAAAAGATTGATCACTGTGGTGTGTGTTTGAAATGAATGTTATTGACTGAGGTCATGCTCAATATCAGGACTAAAAAAGGAAGACAACATGTCACTAAGTTGAGAAATAACTTAAGGACTGTACCAATAAACAAAAAGAGAAATGGAAAGAATACTAAGACAGCACCTTCTACCCAAAATGGAAAAGGGATTTTTAAAAATACTACCATCAACAGAGCCCGTGCAAAACCCAAAACTTTCCTTGATTCTATAAAAACAAAAACAAAACAACCTCCACACACAGGGAACCAAGTTTGACCCAATAAGCTCTCCATCAAAAATGATATATTTTCACCAATAACTAATGCTGCCAGCAGATTGAACTTTATATCTAAAAACTCACTGCTTAGTGTAACTCTGAACTGACTAACCAAAAAAGTGATTCTAGACTAATTAAGAAAAGGAATATAGAATAAACAAAATGTCGCTCTAGAGAATAAGAATTGGGTTCAGTGTTAGTAACTGTGTATATCTAGGTATATCTGTGTGTATCTGCACATTTTAAGACTGCTAAAGTTTCTAATCAATATTTTATTACTAGCTAGTACATTTTTGAACATCAAAATTATTATTCTTTTTGTAATTTACTTTCATCTGTTTCCACTCTTTCCTAACCTATCTATACTAACACAGCTGGATTTTGTCAGTCTGGTTATTGACAGAGCTAAGCCTGCTCTTCTTTTTCCTGTATACTTCCATTTATAGCAAAGAGTAGATAAAACCCTAGGAAATTCTCACAGCAGTTTTCACCTATGGCTTTTTTGAATTGGCTATCTACCTGGACACATGTGCATCTGAGACGTGGTCTACATGATATCAGGGACACCTGACAAAATGCTGCAAATTCAGTTAGGAGAAAAATTGATAAAAACAAGTTGTTTTGTAATGTGCAGAAAAAATAGCTGACTACATGCTCTTTTCAGTTAGGTGAGTTTGGCATTGTAAAGACAAAGATATTTATTTGAAAATTGAAATGCAATATATTTTAAAAACTGCTAATTACTATGAGAGAAATTTCATAGAAACAGAAGTATATTTGTAAAAACATTGAGTTAACTTTAGTTAATACTTTAAATATTCTGAATTATGAACATATTAACTTTATGTTGATATACTTTTTTTCTTTTTTTTTTTAAATATTATTTTATTTGGTCGTTTTCATACATTATTCACTGGAAACAAAGATTGTTTTCTTTTCCTCCCCTCCGCTCCCCCCCCCCCCCCCCCCCGCCTTTCCCTCTCCCATAGCCGACGCATGATTCCACTGGTTGTCACATGTGTTCTTGACTCGAACCCATTTCCCTGTTGTTGGAGTTTGCATTATAGTGTTCATTTAGAGTCTCTCCTCAGTCTTATCTCCTCCAACCCTGTAGTCAAGCAGTTGCTTTTCAGCGGTGTTTTTACTCCCACAGTTTATCCTCTGCTTGTGGGTAGTATTTTTTTTTTTAGATCCCTGCATATTGTTCAGGGATTGCATTGATACTAATGGAGAAGTCCATCACCTTCGATTGTACCACAATGTATCAGTCTCTGTGTACAGTGTTTTCCTGGTTCTGCTCCTCTCGCTCTGCATTACTTCCTGGAGGTTGTTCCAGTCTTGTTGATATACTTTTAAAAGGATTGTTAGCAAACACTTAGAATGGGAAGCAGTGATCACAAAGAAGCATCAATTTGTTGATGTCTTTTAAAGTCCTCCATTAAATGTAATGTTGGATTTTCTTTTGAAAAGATATTTCTTTCATATTAGGAAAACTCTCTATAAGAATTTTTAAAAATAAATGAATATTGTACTTTGTCAAAGGATCTTTTCTGTATCTATTGATAAAATCATGATGTTTAGGATATTTTTAATAAGATTAATTATGTTAAACATTTCTCTAATGTTGAACTATACTTATATTCCTGCTATTAATTCAATATAATTGTAGTGAATTAATTTTTCACAAATTGCAAAATCCTAGATTTTATTTTTAAGTTTCTAATCTGATTACCAAAAACTTGGATAGCTATTAATCTGCCCTGCACTGCCTTACCATGATGGCTTTTATATTTTCAGAAACCAGATAAAGTAAACTCAAGGACATGGATGGAATCAAATAAAAAATTAAAGACATAGGGAACTGTTCACAGGGTAGAACAAACTTAGGAATCCCATAAAAGGCAGAAAAAAATCATAGAATTAATAACAACATATGGGAGTAATTGAGACACTTGGAGTCTGGGACCTATATGAGAATGGCAACCAGCCACCAAATAGATATATGGTTACTCTCTGAAAGGAGTATAATGAGGCTCAAGCAAGAGAAGACCATACATTAAGACTAGTTTTCCTGACCTCAGATTTCCTACGACTACCTTAAATTGCATCATTTTACACAGTGAAAAAGTGTAACATCTTCCTTATCTATGTACCTCCCAAGAAAAGGTGAATTGTTTTCCATAAACCTTCACTGGGTCGAGAATATATTTCTATATGTAATGACACTGTTTAAAATTCCCCAAATTTGTCAATAGTTGAGAACTTTCACTGCAAATTGACCCTCAGTTTCTTGGTTGAAGAATGTTTCCCATAAATTTCATTATAGTGTAATATATAGTCATTATTATTATACTATCTATATATATATTTACACATATATGTATATATATTTAAAAAAAGAAGGGATCTCATGGCCAGGTAAATCTATATTTCCAGGCACATGAAGAGACCTACATTAAATTTTTAATAAAAAGCAACATGTCTTGGTTTTTATTACTCTAGCAATTTAATATATTCCCTAAATGAAATTTACTTAGGAAATATACACATACACATATATAGATATGGATAAGGAAATAAAAATAAATATAGATATATGAACAAATATGGAAATAAACAATGAATGCTTTTTGGGCACAATAAAAGAATGATATTTTTCCTGAATCATCCTAGAATTTGCACACAAAAAGTTGTTCTTCCATTTTAATTTTTTACATATAGCAAACGCCCATGAACATGATTTTTGATTATTGGATTCTTAATAAAAATATATACAATCATGGTAAGTTTTGAAAATATCACAATCATTGTAAGTTTTTAAATAGTTGATTCATTTCTTTTTATTATCAGGAGCCATGAAAATTCTAATGAGTCTGGCTGCTTTCTGACTAGCAGGCACTAATATGTGGTTTTGTTTTTTTTCCCCTAGTGTTTTAACACTCAACTGAAGATATTGCTAACATTTCCCCCCTTTAAACTGTCAGAGCTTGGAACTGTTCTTTATTCAGTACTCCCAGCATGATTTTCCTTGAGTTCAAGTGAGACAGAAGTCATGGCCCTAGTGTGCATTATTGAAACACATTGCTTTCATTAATGAACCTGTGAAGATAAAAGATCATTTTAGTATGTTAATGTGTCAGATTATGTAATCACTTCCTTTTAGTATATGTGACATTGAATGAACCTAAAGTAAATGAGTTGTCATATTTGAGGGAAAGACTGAAATTTCCTTATATCACTTTTGTGTTCACATTAATTTATAAATAAAATTTGTGAATGCAAAAGTATTTTATGATAGAGCCTTTAATTAAACATGAATAAAAGATAATTAATAAAATCTTAAAAGACAAATCCTGAAGCAAGGGCAATGTGATATACAGTGTGTAGTTCATTGAAGGCAATTAGAAAACATGAAACAACCATATGTATATTTCTCAACAAAAAGGAGAACTGCCTATCAATTAGCCTGGCACATTTACCTGGCTAACCTGTGACCTCCTCTGTCTTGTTGAATGTAGAACAAGTTTAATGAGAAATTCTTATAGGTGACAATCTAGGGCATCAAGCTGGTGTGGTAGATTAAGCACTGGCTCTGGAAACAGAGAGACCTCAGTTAAAAATCTACTTTCACCCAGAAATGTGAGCTTGAGCAAGTCACTTAACCTCTGTTTGCTTTAGGTCCCTTATCTGTAAAATGGGGATAGTATTAGCACTTACTTTCCAGGATTGTGTTGAGGATCAAATGAGATATTAATTATAAAGCACTTTGCACAGATCCTGGCACATATGATGAGCTCCATAAATGTCACAATGTTTAAGTATAAAAGGTGTAGCCTTCCATTAGGCATCATCAATGTGAAGGGCAGAAAATAGATCTGATTTTGTATTTCTATCTCTTCCTTTAAACTTGAATCTCTAAATTGGCTAAATTGAATTGTCAGGGATACCTAGCCAGGTTTCTATTACTAGAATACAAGTTCTAAATAGCAGACCCTGAAATACTCTGAACATAGTATAACATAGTAAAACATAGTAAAATGAACATAGTAAAACAGCAGAGATACTTTGAACATAGATATATGAGCGTTCTAGTCCTTTGTTTTATAGCCTTGAGCCTTTGTCCCATTTTCTCCCCTATTAGAGGAGATCCATTCCCTTGATTTCCTGCTTGCCCAAATTGATCAAGTAGTGACCAATAGAACTCACACTGTACTGAGTTGATATTGGGGGGTGGGGTGAAGATTTCTGATCTTGCTTACTAGCATGAATCATAAGCCTGAGAACTTATAGTATTTCACAGAACATATTGGCAAAAGACAGAAGCAAATGTTATCTGACTTTCCATTCATATAATAGAGTCATTGATCTACTCACTTAAAACCCTCTTTTATTATTTTTCAGAACCTTCCCTTCTTGCTCTTTATTTGGGGGAGAGGGATCTTGTCCTATATGTTAAAAATATCAATACATAAAGTCAGGAAAGAAAAAAATATCAGTAGTAATGGCTAGTGATGGTTTGCCTTTGATACGAAATGCTTTATGTTTGGTAATAATTTTTACATCTTAATGTTAATCACTTCTCTCCAGGAGCTAGTTTGCTTGAAGTTCTGATGAACTGGAAGGTAACATTTAGAGCAAGTAATCTTTAAAAGAAATTCCTAATCTAACTGCACTGTAAATCTGTATTTAGATGGTAACTGAAAAGTTTGTAAACTGATCAGAGTTTTTGTTTCCCAAAATTATTTCCTTTGTGGGGACAATTCTGTGTGTGTATGTGTGTGTGTGTGTGTGTGTGTGTGTGCATGTGTGCACATTCATGCATGTGTTTTTCTGGATAAACAGAGAAAAACTTAATACTAAATTTGGAAGTTTCCTCACATAAATAGCTAGATTTTTTTTTAAACATCAATTTGACCAGCAAAAATGGCTGAGCAGCAGAGCAGAACTGACAAGGGAGAGGAGAATTGGAAACTCGTCATATGTCCAAAGAAAAAGAAGTTTGATTCATCTTTGAAGATTAGGAAAGCTTCTCCATAATAAAAAAGCATATGAAGGAAATTTAGAAGAAAGTGGCATGGGGGTGGGGGATTGACTGTTTTACATCTGATGGCTAATGATGAAGTGTTTTGCAAGCATTTAATTACTCTATTCCTGTATGCCTAAAACACTTGAGTGAAATCTATTCAAGAATACATGGTATTTTGTGGCTAACTAATGGAATGGTTGCTTATATTATATTCTCCATCCCTACAGACTATTGATCAACTACCATGTCTACAGGGGAATCAAGCAGGCCTATATTAAGTACCAAGGCAGCTGAGGGAAGGAAAGGAGGTAGCCTATCTCAGGCAAGCTATATCACCACTACCTAAATCAGAACCTCAAATTCTGATAGAGATAGTTCAGGATCCTAAACACAAGAACCTTGGAAATAGGGATTACATCAAGAACACCATGTATATTTCCATATTGGTCTCAAAATCATCACCTAGGGGAATAATCACTGGAGAAGGGATCTACCATCCTTGACGACAACACCACGAATTGCTAAAAACTGGCTGATGTGCCCAAGAATAATGAAAGTGTCAGAATCCCTGTGAGAATTAAAATTAATATACAACTCAAGTATTATATTTATAAGATTTATTAAAATAAAAACTAGAGTTAAAAGGGAACTAACTAACTGTAGCTATGGTCTCAAGGAAGAAGGAGAGAGAGGGAGGAGTCTCAGTAAGTTATATACAAATCACTTTAAAGATGCATGTAAACAAAGAGAAAAGAATGCTGGGAAATGCAAAAGGAATTCTGGGGAATGTATTCCTAGGGTTCAAGATTTTCTTACTATACACCACTCAAGGTTTCCGAGAGTCTTTGGGCCAAGACCCTGCAGCCATCATTACAGAAATCCATTCTGTGAAGATGAGGTCTAGCAATTAATTTGTTTTTTTATAAACCTTTATCCTTCTGTCTTAGAATCCATATTGTGTATTGGCTCTAAGGCAGAAGAGCAGTACATTCTAGACAATGGGGATTAAGTGACTTGCCCACCATTACACAGATAGGAAGTGTCTGAGGCCTGATTTGAACCCTGAACTTTCTATCTCTGGGCTTGCCTTTCAATTCACTGAGCCACCAGTTGCCCTAGCAATTACTTCTAGAGGTAAGGGAGTCATCTCTTCTGAAGGTTCCCAAAAGAAGTTGATATCACCAAGCAGTCACTTGCATTGTCACTGTTAGGCAATTTGAAATGGTTTAATATCAAAATCTAATATTATTTAATCATTAGAAATGACAGTAAAGAAGATAGTAAATATGTACATTACAAGTCTACCTAAAGATCAAGGGACTTTTCCATATGATTTATAGCTAATTCTTTCTATGTCCTGTCTCTCCCATTAGAATGAGAGTTCCTTGAGAATAAAGGCTATCTAAATCAATTCATATCTGTAAATACAATATTTTGTTTCTCTGAAACATAGCACAATGTTTTGCACATAATAAAAACAGGTATTTTATCATTCATTCATTCATTAATTTATTGTATAAGAAGACAGTAATTAATCAAGTGCATAATATCTATGCAAATGTGGTATTTGAGCTATTGTTTTGATTTTGCATTGAACATCTCTGTTTTAGTGGATGTAACAAAATAAGCGAACAAATTAGTACTGGCAATTGCTTTTGGTGGCCTGGGTTAGCTAGGGGTGCAGTGGATAAAGTGCAGAGTCTGGAGTCAAGAATACTTATCTTCCTGAGTTCAAATCTGGCATCAGACACTTATTAGCTATGTAACCCTGGGCAAGTCACTTAACTCTATTTGCCTCAGTTCCCCATCTGTAAAATGAGCTGGAGGAAAAAATGGCAAATGATTCCAAGATCTTTGCCATGAAAACTCCAAATGTGACCATGAAATGCGGAACATGACTAGAAAACCATTGAACAAGAACAAATCGGTGTATTGGGCTAGTGGATATAGTAAACAAAATTTTACAATAAATGACAAACAAGATGTTCAGACAAAAATCCTGGAAAGATTTCTATAAAATGAAACAAAATAAAGAGAACAGAACCAGGAGGATGTTGCACACAATAATAACAATGATATAAGATGATAAACTGTGAATGACTTAACTATTATCAAAAAGGCAAGAGTTCAGAACAAATCTTGAGACTCATGATGAAAAGGATATCTATTGCCATAGAAGGAACAGATGGAGTCTGAATGCAAATAGAAACATACCATTCTTCACTTAACATCTTCCATGAATTTTTCTCTAGTGTAAGCAAAATATTTTATTTTATATATTATACAATATATAATATAAAATATAATAATCACATGATGAATATGGAACTATGTATTATGTGATAATATATGTACAACATATAAAAAGAGGCAGAAGAGTATGTACAAACTACTTAATGACTTCTTATATGGTGATGGTATTATGAAGTTTTAATGACAGAGCTGAATGGCACCCTTGATCATTGAATATGTCCTAGATAAATTTATAGAAAGAATGGCAATGCCTAGAAAATCATCCTCCAAAAGTGGTAGTTCTTTCCTTTTGTTTCTTCTTTGTTTTCTTATTCCTTCCTTTTTATCTTCCTCTCTTTCTTTCAGAAGTTAAATGAAGAGTCATTTAATAACAATATTTGAACAATAAGGACATTTACCTAGTTGTATACAGTATAATATACAGAAATAACTAGTTCAAGGACTGTCCAAAATGCTACTTGTTTTGGAAATACTATCCCATCTTGAAGTAGAGTTTCTAAGCTCTAAAATCTCTCCCAATTCTTGCCCCATTTATGGAAACTTTTCAGAAATTTCTATTCCCTTTACTGTTTATTCCCAACATCTCCCTACCTATGCCATTATAGATAGGAAATCAATCAGGCAAGTTTGAGTGAGAATTCCTCCTTTTCTCATTTCTCCCCTACCTGGGCCCTCTACTACACTTTCCTAGAAGCCTGGTTTTGTTTCCTGAATGGATCATGGACACTTCTACTGCACTTGATGGGAGATGTCAGAGAGTTCATTGACTTGTATAATCCTTTCTGTTTTTTGTTTTGTTGATGCCTTTTCCACCCCAGCCATTCATTTTATGAGTTAAAATAAGCAATAAAGAAGCCTTATTGCTTTAAGTATTGTCTGATCTACAATCTTTTCATAAAGTTTCCTTTAAGTCTCCAAAGTACACTGGGTACTTGGGTGGATTAGAGTATTGACAACCAGGCTTAGAGCTGGGAGGTCCTAGATTCAAATCTGATCTCAGATAATTCCTAGCTGTGTGACCCTGGGAAAGTCACTTAACCCCCATTGCCTAGCCCTTACCATTCTCCTGTCTTAGAACAAATACACAGAATTAATTTAAGAAAGAAGGTAAGAAATTTTTTTTAAGTCTCCAAAGTGCTAAAATAAATTGAGATGACCCAATGCAATAAATGGTATTATAACATTTGAAATAAGATTCTTCCTGGGGCAGCTAGGTGTCTCAGTGGATTGTAATTCAAGCCTAGAGATAGGAGGTCTTGGGTTCAAATTTGGCCTCAAATTCAGCTATCCAGCCCTAGGCAAGTAACTTAAAACCCATTGTGTAGCCTTACTGCTCCTCTGCCTTGGAACTAATACACAGTACTGGTTATATGATAGAAGGTAAAGGTTTTAAGAAATAAAAATAAAGACAAGATTGTTCCTAACTAATTGATTAAATGGACAAGCTAATCCTCCCCAATATACTACATTATTATTTCATTCATTCCAAATTACAGCTTAAATTTATGTGGTCATAAAATGCACATTTTTCTAACAGCAAGACAATGTTCATAATTCTCAACCTTCTTCACCATTATGTAACAGGTTACTACTTGATTTTAAAAATGGTAGCAGAATGTCAAGACTCAACTGAAGAGTTTTATGGTCAAGTTTATAAATTCTGAATAAAACCTGAAATTAAATGTTAACCTTCAGTGTTTCAGCACCTATTTTATTAAGTAGATATATGCCATACCTACCAAGACTATTAATATTTCTCATTGGAAAATTAATTTTAAGGTATTATTATAGTTCTGCATTGTATTATAAGGAAGAGAGGATTTGAGCATATGAGGTGGGTCTGCAGGGAAATGCAGATGCAGGGAAAATATTATAGAATGTGGGTGGGGAAGGGCAAGACAGTTAACTGAGGTTAGATCTGGGTCTTTCTCTGATTTGACCTTGAGGGACTGGTTGCTTTCCCTTGGTGGCTACCTTGTCCTTCCCATCCTACCTGCTTACTTGCTGGCTTGTTGTCATCTACTGAGCTTCCTGGTGTGATCATGAACCATCTGGTCCATCTGTCTGTAAGATTAGGTCAGGGGTCCTTCTGGATCCAGGCCTTCTTTCTGAGCCCTGTCCTGCCAAACTGCCAAAACTCCCTATCTCTATTGCCATCAAAAGGAGGGGTTTGGGATTAGTGTAGGTTTGTCTATATTGGGGATTGGGGTCTTTAGACAGATAGGTGTGAATCTTAAAATTTCTCAGACTTGTGAATGTTAAAAATTCTCAGACTCTACCTTAGAACATTTGGTTAAGACCATTCTCCATTTTAAACAATGAAGGTAATTGATCAGGAATGTGAGAACTCTAACATTACTCCACCCACACTTAAGCATACTTTAGGGAAAGATAAAGTTGTAAACTCCTTTCTGAATAATGAAAAGTACTTAACCCATACTTAAAGTAAGGCAAGAACCCTTAAGCTAAGTCTATTTTTAGATCTAATACAAAAAGGTGCTAAGTACCTATAAATGTCAAATTAATCACTAAAAGGTCAGGCAATTTACAAACTTGCAAGGGACAAGCTTAACAAAAGAGGTGTGAAGTTTTAGTCTACCCAGAGAAGTTGAAAACTAAAGAAGGTGTGAATTAAAGAATGGTCAGTCCTGTGAAAATGTCTACTGTGATTGGTAGATGTGAAAACTTAGGAGAGATGTCATAGGAGAAAATTCTCTTTAAAAGGAGGTCAGTTTGCCAAAGCTGAATTGAAGGGCTCGGTGTCTGAACTTAATTGAACTGAGGAGCTGAACTGGTGGGTGTCTCTGAACACTAGAATCTTGCTTGGGACAAATCTTGTGATGAGTGGATTAAAGACTGACTGCTCTCTCTCTTAAGACTTAAGCCTAGGCTGGCCTAGGCTGACCTAGCCCTTTTCTCATTATTTCCTCTTACTCTCTCTCTCCCTTTCAATAATTCCTTAATTTGTATTAATTAAAAACTCTATAAAACCCAGCTGACTTGAGTATATTTCATATTTGGGAATTTTCCCATGGCGACCACTTTATTTTTTATTTAACTCAAGACACTGTCTTGAAACCATATTCTCATGGTCACAATTTAAGGCAACCACTCTTTTAATTGTTACAGTTTATGCCAACCACTCTTTTAACTGTAACATAGGTAAGGATTAGGTTAGTTCAAAATCTGTGAAAACTCTCAGTGACAAGACATTTTGATCTGGGGGAGGTTTAGGTAGTTGTTATTAGCTTAAAATTATCCAAATTCCCTTTTCACTTTCCTTGTCATAATAAATCCAGCATCCATCCCTGTTATATAGTGGTCTGTGTTTATTACCTCAGGACAGGCTCTGCCTAGCCTGGGTCTGTAAGCTTGTCAACTCACCATCAACCTACTAACATTGGTTCTGTTGTCCTTCCCAAATCAGTTACATCTTCTGATACTGGCCCTATCTAAGCCATCTAATCCCATACCTATACACCCTCCATTATAGTTGCCACAGGATATCATTTGATCAAATGGCCATTTTTTTTTATTTTAAGATCCTTCTAAAAGATTACAAGAAAAAGTTGATTACTATCAAAATAAAGACTATGGAAGATATTTGGGATAATCTAACCAAAGTAATATGTCATTCATCTCTAAATAGTAGACTTCTAGTGAGAGTAAAGCAGAAATAAACATTATGTTTCCTAATTTAATTATAAAAATATAGCATTGCATGTTCTCCTATTGATTTCTAAATAGAAACTATATTTTTAAATGGGCAAAATGCAAAAAAAAAAAAAAAGAGAGAGAGATGAGTTATAATCCAAAGGATATCATAACAAATGATTTCTATTAAGAGAAAAAACAATATTTTTCTGGTAATCATATCAATAATTTCAATAAAAAATATTAAAATAATAGCTGCTATAGTTATGCATGTACCTTTGATAATTTAATAGCAATAAGACTGAAAATTAATTTTTAAAAATTTAAATTCCTTACATGGATATTGTCTTTTTTAACTTGGCATCCCCAGATCCTGGCCAAGTTCTTTGTAGATAATAGGTATCAAATAAATGTTAATTGAATTAAATTTACCTGAATTTGCCTCATATACAATTGTTCATCTCCTCTCCCAACTCCTGCCAACCTACCATGTATTAGAAAAAAGAGAAAATCCCTGAAAAAGGAATATTTTGTATTTTAACTTGCATGTATTCTATTGAAATTTATCCATATACTTCTGGGCATAAGCATAAATTTTGTTTTCCTTACTTTATGATGCATTCACTGGGAAAATTGTGAAATGTAATCTTTAGTCTGGTATAAAAAAATATATTTGAAAAAAGATGCAGTGCTCTCTGTTTTTGGAGTTGGGTTCAAGCATTTAGATCTAATTTCTTGCTGATTCTGAAGTTTATCATCCTAAAAAGATCATTTTACTTCTCTTGAGTATTGCTTCAAACTTAGGCAGGCATTCCCAGATGATATAATATCTGCAGTGGTTGTGGTTAATTGCTATCTAATCATTGTACAATTTCCTATTTTCTTTTAAAAAAAATGACAATCTGCCAAACACACAGCATCTAGAATTTTGTTGTTGAAATCTATACCAAGTGAAAGAGCTTTTATTAAAGCTTTCCCTCTGAGACACTTAGGCCCAGATGGAAAGGTTACAGAAGTAGATACTCAAGATAAAAGTACCTTTTGTTTAAGAGACTTGGACTATCTGCTTGTATTTTGCTCAATCTTTGCAAACCTGTGTTTGTCATATTTAGTTCCTTTTCATGGTTTGAAATGCTTACAAGTATACCTAGAGTTTAGTATATACTCAGACACCATCTTGCTGATACAACTTCCCCGCATGGAGAATTGAAGATCCTGCTTCTAAAATAGTCATGATAAAATGTAAGGTAGAAACTTGAAGGGACTATGGAGCATGTGCAGAAATTCTATAACTAGAGCCAGCTGGTGAACCTTACACCAAGTGGAGATTCTTTGACTGATGAATTTCAAAGCCTCAAACAGCTTCCACCATGTGACTAGCATCCTTCTTTGAGCTGTTCTGCTCCTACAAGTGTTAATTCCTTTGCCGATTGCATCTGGTTAAAGTGGTGCTGTCAGGGGAGAGATTTTGAAAACTTCTCCCCTCTAAAGCCTTGTGACCTGAGAAATGAGCCTCAGTCCTTGGTTTCTACTTTTTTTTGTTTGGTTTTGGGGTTTTTTTTTTTCCTATTCAATGTGAAGGGAATGGATTGTCCAAAGACTTCTGAGTTTCCAGCTTTTTAAAGGACTCTTCAGTAAACTGAAGTTACAAAGTACAAAGTCCAAAAAAAATTGCTTTTGCGTTCCAGCTTCAGCAATCCAGGCTGGATTTTGTAGGCATGTCAACATTGTTATCTGAAGAAAAAAGAGAGATTTTCTAGACCCAGAGACCTTCTAGACCCAGACCTGTGGATAGGAAGATCTGTCTGCTTATTTGTTCTTCACCTGATCATGAACTTAGTGAGACAAGTGCAATATAGAAACTGGGTTGAACATTCTCCCTCCCATACCTTAGAAACTATGATGGTATAAGAAAAATTATGCCCCCAGTTATTAAGTTTGTTCATTACTAGAATTACTTTGAACTAATAATCCCTTGATAAAAGCTACTCAATATGAAATGGTGTTGGCCACTGGCTCCTATTAATGGGGTCCCTCGCCAGTGGACATTCAAGCTGAAGATAGCAGATAAAAGAAACACTTTTAACCCCTAAAGTACCCTAGAATCCTGAAAGGTAGATATAGCAAGGCTGAGTCATAGTATACTAATTATAAAAGATTCTTGTGACAGCTTCAATCTTCTCTGTTGAATGTATAGTGATATTTTTCATACTTGTCTCATGAATTTCTCCCTATTAATCTAAAAATTGCAAAAATGGTCTCAATTTTTTCCTGATTCTTTGTCTTCAATTATTTAAATATATCTATTTATGAATCAGCTAAAAATAAGACTTGTATATACTCTTTGGTTTCATTTGGATAACGGAAATAGGTGTTGAAAGGAAAATTCTCTGTTCAGGCTTTCACTCTGATTAAGGAAGCAAAACTAAGGACAAAGAGAATTAAAAGAGTTTGCTGAAGTACATCAAGGTAGCAAGAACAAAGAATTTTCAACATAGGTATTTTGTTACATATACTTTATAGTTCTACAAGGGCATCCAGAGACCATCTAACCTCTTAACCTAAGGAATTAAACAGAAAGTATTCAGCAAACAACCTTTTGTATCCACTCTGCCCCAACTTTCCACTTCTCTCATCTCCTTCAAACCCATTCTACCTACCACTGTCATATTAATCTTTAAGCATAATGTTGTCATGTTATTCCTTTGGTCAAAACCCTTCAGTAGTTTGTTCCTAACTAGTGAAAAAAAGATTCTCTAGCCTGGAATTCAACTCCATTAATAATATGGCTCTGAATCAAGGCTCCCTTAGCTCTTCCAACTTAGCAGTAGCATAATCAATAACTAATACAGTTGACCAATTTGAAGAGATATAAGGTAATGGAAGAACATTCCTTCTACAAAATTGCAATATTGCACAGTGGATCCTGGAATGGGGAAGTGATTTTCTATTTTCAATATGGTATGAATGAATGAATGAAAAAGCACTAATTGTTTAGAAAAAATGCTAATTATTGAAGATACAAATAGAAAAGAAAGGCAGTCCCCTCTCTCAAGGAATATACTGTCTTATTGGGAGGGACCACATGCATAGGTTTAAACCCTTAGTAGTCTTAAGGACATAGCAGCAAAGCATCCATTTAATATCATTTATTTTTCTAAAAATCATATCTATTTTGCCTCTTTAGAGTCCCAAAGAATTTGCCACTGACAACTTCCATTGCTTAACCATCAATCATTGGCTGCTGAGGAGATGGAGGCTATAGCACTGACTATATGTTTTGGGTTACAAGCATGACAAGTGGTCTGGAGGGTATTAATCTTCCTGGGGTTCTTAAGCTTACCTTACATTGTGTTCAAGGTCAATTTCTTAATTTAAAATAATCCTTTCATTAGCAGCACTTGGAAGGTAAGATGTTGTTTGGAAGAAGATTTAAAGGGAAATAAGAAGGACCCTTTATTTGAGTATTAGCAAAAAGGAATATGCCATCAACACCATCATTCTTTTCCTTCTCCTCCTCCTCCTCATCATATCAGAATTTATTTGGCATTCTTATTTATGTTAACTCATTTGGTCCTCTCAACAAGCAGATGCTCTTATGAAATAATATCTAAAAATATCCTGGAATGACCAATGATGTAGAAAACTGAAAAGAATAAGAAATAAGTTCATCTATCCAGTCACTTGAGGAAAAAATATAGTACAAAGCTGATAGATGGGGTTAGCAGGCAAACCGGCCCAAATAAAGAAGATGGCAGATGCTGAAAAAGAATTTGTTTCTATGAGATCAGTTGAAACCAAGGAAATTTAGACTGAAATGGGATAAATGACTTGCTCATAGTCACAAGCAAGTAAATATGTGAAACAATATTTGAATTCAGGTCTCACTAACTGTAAATAACCCAAGGTATCTCCCAATGGCCCATGTTCTTCATTGTCTCCAATAGATACTTCCCACTTGAAAACATTAACAAATAAGCTATGTTTTTGTGGTATTCAATGTCCAGGGTCTTTTTTTGCCTAAAGTCTAGGTTTCAGAAGTATAGCTTCCTCAACTAAATGATTCATGGTGCTAATCCACTTGATTAAATTAAGGAAGGAGATGGAAATCCTTCCCCTATACTGCCCAAGGGTGGTCCTCCCTGTCTTAGCAAGAAAGATAATCAATAGACATTTATAATGTATCTACCATGTCCCAAGAATTGTACTAAGTGTTAGAACTTCAAAAAAAAAAGAACTAGCAATCCTTTTATTCTCAAAAAACATATCCTACTAGAGAAATAATATATGTGTATATATAGAGAAAAAATAATTATAAAATATCTACCAGGTAGTTTAGGGAGGAATAGCACTTGAGAGATTAAGGAACAGCTCCATTTAGCAGGTGATGCTTATGGGCAATTGTGAACAACATAATAGATACTCTAGGGTAAGAGTGAGAAAAAAGTGTCTCCCAAGGGGAGAGATGGTAGGGACAATAACATGGAGAGAAAAGATGGAGTGTCCTGTGTGAAGAACCCCAAGAAATATAATTTATCTGTGCTTGGTGTATGGGAAGGGGAATAATGTAAAATGTGTTTGGAAAGGTAGGATTGTGAAGGACTCTAAGTACCACACATCAGAGTTTATTTTATCCTAGACAGTTTTATCCTATCCAAACTATCCTAGTTTTGTTTTGCCTAGCAGCACTAGGAAACCATCAATGCATACTAAGCAGAGAATAATCTGTTCTCACCTACATTTGAGGAAAATCACTTTTGAAGATGCATTAAAGTAAAAAGATACTTGGGACAGGGAGATAAATTATAGCCATTATAGTAGTCCAGGCTAGGGGTGCTGAGACCCTGAGCAAAGCTTTTGACTATGCAATCTGAGCACATGCAAGAATCTGAGAACTATTGTAGAGGTAGAATTGTCAAAATTTGACAATTGCCTAAATATATGGATTCATTTGAGATGTTAAAAAATATCGCTAAGGTCACAAAGGTAAGACACTGAAAGGAAATGTTATTTCTGACAGAAATAGAAAAGTTCTAAGAGAGGTAGTTTTTTGAGAAAAGATGATGAGTTCTGCTTTGGTTCTCATAATTTATGAATATCTATAGGGCACTGGATTTGGAATGTCTAAAAGGCAGTTAACAGTACAGGACTGGAGCTCCAAAGATAGATGGAAGTATATCTCAATAGAGAGATAAGAACTAAGTTGATAAAGATATTAAGTGAGAGGATACATAGAGAGAAGATATGGGGCTAAGCCTTGGGGCAAATCCATAATTACAGGGGTAGAGATGCGGATGATAAAATAGAAATGGTGACCGAAGAGGAAGGCAGGGAGGAGAAGAAAGATAAAATTATATTATAAAAATTCTGAACAGAGAAAGTGTCCAGGAATGGAGACTTGGTCAATATAACAGTAATGTCAAATTCTCTTGACGTCAATAAGGATTAACTTCAAGAGAGGTCACTGGGCTGGACAATTAATAAATGGCCATTGTAGAAAAGTTAACTGGAGGGAAAAATTGGAAACGAAATTGCAAGGACTGGAAAGAGTGAGAATGGAATTAAATCAGTGTAGATTTGAGGGGAAAGGGGTAAGGAGATAAGATGAAGGAATGTGGGGAGCTTGGCTATACAAGGAAAGAAGAGGTTGCTTGAATGGATGGGATATGTAGTGCAGCCTTTTTTTCTTTTTAAGATAAGAGAGAAAAGGCCATGTATATAAACTTCACAAAAGGATTCAGCACTTAAAAAGGGATTAAAGATAGTTTGCTTCTATAATTTTTACTTCTCCACAGTTTGCAGCACTGTCACAGATGCTGCCATGTTCATAAGCCTCTTCTATATTCCCACTTTTGCTCTTCTAATTAAAGCAACCCTTTATTCCCAGAAAAGGTAGATCATTCAGTCACCATATGGCCCTATTTAGCATACCTCTGACTTTTTGGACCAAAGTGCTCCTCCTTGGCCATCTCTTTCATTTGGGGGTTGTCTCCTTTTGAGGATGTAAGTAAATGAACACCAATTCTCTTAGCCCTTTGATTAATTAACCATTGTTCACAGTTTTAAAAACATACCCCTGCTTTATAGCTTTAGAGACCATGCCTTTCTGGTTTAGGTATAATAAAATAAGAGACAGGATTAAAAAGAATAAATTAGGCTTATATCTTATTAATTACAGTTAACAGAAAGGACTATCTTGACCTCACTGGCCTCATGGTTGGAATAGATCATATGATCTTTTTGAAAATTTACCACTACTTGATCCTTTGATCTGATCAGATATTAATCATTCTTCCCCTTTGTTATCCCCTCATATTCACTTCTCCCTGTTGTAGTGAATTTAAGAAGTAGCTCCTTGTTGACAAAGACATGGCAAGTATGCTCTGCTGGCACTTGGAGAGTTGCGCCATTTCCCTTCTTCCCAGTTCCTGAGGTGATTGACTTAAGCTGACTCTTATTCATTCATGACTAGACATACATTCACCACAAAGAGCATGGCTATAAATATTTTTGTACAAGTATTTTTCCTTATTATCTCTTTGGGATGTGGCTGTGTCAAAGGGCTGGCTTTCTTTTAAAGCCCTTTGGGCATAATTCCAAATTGCCTTCCAGAATGGTTGGATCAATTCACAATTCCACCATCAGTGTACTAGTGGCCCAACTTTGCCAAATCCCTTCCAACATTTATGATTTTACTTTGCTTTCATATTGGCCAGTCCACAAGGTGTGAGGTGGTATTTCAGAGTATTTATTTGCACTTCTATAAACAAGAAGAATTTAGAATACTTTTTCATGTGCTTATTGATAGTTTTGATTTCTTCATGTGAAGACTGACTATTTATATCCCTTGACCATTTGTCAATTGAGGAATGACTTGATTTTTTGTAAATTTGACTTAGTCCCTTATGTATTTGGAAAATTAACCCTTTGTCAGAGAGTTTTGTTATAAATTTTTTCCCAGTTTATTGCTTTCCTTCTAATTTTGGTTGCATTGGTTTTGTTTGTATAAAACCTTTTTAATTTGATATATTTTAAAATATTCATTTTACATTTTATAATGATCTATATCTCTTGCTTGTTCTTAAATTATGACAGGTACACAAGTCTATTTTCACCTCATCTATTTATGATTTCACTCTTTATATTTAAGTCATTTACCCATTTTGAATTTATTTGGTATAGAGTGTGAGATGTGGATTTAAACTGATTTTTGCCATACTGTTTTCCAATTTCCCAGCAGTTTTTATGAAAGAGTGAGTTCTTGTCCCAAAAGCTGGGATCTTTGGGTTTATCAAACACTAGCATGCTGAGGTCACATACCTCTAGTATCTTCTACTGATCCCCTTATATCCCTTAGCCAGTACCATATTGTTTTGATGACCACTGCTTTATAGTATAGTATAGGCCACTCTCCTTCACTTTTTAAAAATTATTTCCCTTCATATTCTTGATCTTTTGCTCTTCCAGACAAACTTTGTTATATATTTTTTTCTAATTCTTTAACAAAGGTTTTTGGTAGTTTTATAGATATTGCACTGAATAAGTTGATTAATTTGGGTAGAATTCTCATTTTTATTATATTAGCTCATCCTACCCATGAGCAATTACTGTTTTTCCAAATATTTAGATCCAGTTTTAATTGTGTGTAAAGCAGTTTGTAGTTGTGTTCATATAATTCCTGTGTTTCACTTGGCAGATAGATTCCTAAATATTTTATATTGGCTAGGGTGATTGTAAATGGAGTTTCTCTTTCTAACTCCTGCTGCTGAGTTTTGTTGGAAACTTATAGTAATGTTGATGATGCATGTG
The DNA here is from genome assembly GCF_027887165.1 of Monodelphis domestica. Classification (NCBI taxonomy): domain Eukaryota; kingdom Metazoa; phylum Chordata; class Mammalia; order Didelphimorphia; family Didelphidae; genus Monodelphis; species Monodelphis domestica. Next base: position 364,835,275 of record NC_077229.1, read on the forward strand.
GGTTTATTTTGTACCCTATAACTTTGTTAAAGTTGTTAATTATTTCCACTAGCCTTTTAGTTGATTTTCTAGGATTCTTTAAGCATACCATCATATCATCAACAAAGAGTGATAGTTCAGTTTCCTCATTGCCTACCTTAATCCCTTCAATTTCTTTTTTTTACTCTCATTGCTACTGCTAGTGTTTCTAGTACAATGTTAAATAATACACACGATAATGGGCATCCTTGCTTCACTCCTGATCTTATTGGGAAGGCTTCTAGTTTATCTCCATTGCAGATGATAATCACTGATGGTTTTATATATGTACTGTTTATTATTTTGAAGAAGGGCCCTTCTATTTCTATACTTTCTAGTATTTTCAATAGGAAAATATAATCATTTTTGACTGAAGTAGTATGCAGCAATTCCATAAACCCACTTTAATGTGTGATAAAGTGTATTCTTAGGCATACTTCAATCTTTTTTTCTTGGTTTACCACCAGTTCACTTGCTCAAAGGAGTTTAGGGGAGTTTGGAGGCTTTTAATTAAGGAATAAAGATAAATGTTCCCCCCAAAAAAATGAAAAATAGAGATTAGAAGGGTTTGCATATAGTCTCTTTGATTAGATTCTAAGCATTTTAAGCAAAGAGACGGACTTTTGTCTCCTTTTGCATCCTCCAGCTATTAGTACAGTGGTTGACACATAATAAGCCCTTTAAAAATGTTTATTGATTGACTGGCTTTTCTGCTTATTGTTAGCTCTCTTTCCAATGCATAGTCAATACTAACAAGGAGTGGAAGAAGTCTGTATTTGTTGTATAATGTAATGTACTATTTTGTGTAACTTTTACAACTCAAGTATTTTATATAAATTAATTATTTCCAGTTATTCCACATACCATTAAATGACAATAAATGAATCAGTAGTTTGGGTTTTTCTGAATTTAACTTTTATACACTTGCTTAATTAAAGCAAAAAATGAAGTGGGATTTACTGAAATTGCTGATTGTGTTCTTTCACTTTGAAATGGAAAAAGCATCCAGTTCTCTGTGTTTCCTCTTTTGAAACATAAATCATTTCAGTCTTACTTGAATAGTAAGATTCATGAAAGAATTGACCCAGGACCATTCACTTTTAAGAACCTTGGAAAATAACCAATGAATATGATCTCAAAGTCATGTAAAGAGTCAATTAAACCTCCTCTGAGTTACTTGTTTATGTCCTTAGTAAGGATCCAGGATGCATAATATTACTTATTCTAAATTAATTGCAGTTTTATTATTTTCCCCGATCCAAAATATTTAACTATTCTTTTTTCTTATGAACTATTTATTATGCTAGAGTACTCAAAAGATGTCATGAAAGATTACAAATGAAAACCAAATTCATACAGTCCTACATGAAATATTTTAAGGAGAGTCAGAAAGATATACAAATTATAATTCATAAAAAATGCACATAATGGACCATAAAGTCTATTATTTAACTTAAAAATAAGAAATATTCACCACAAAATCATTTATGTGCCCATTAAAATTAGTATTGAAATTGAATACTTCTGACCAATACTCTATAATTTTATCTCACCATTAAAAAAGGAAAGTAATAACTCATACATTTCTGTTCCTTTGACCTAAAATACAACCTTTATTATGGTACCAGATGACTTTGTTACACATACATATGGTCATGTCATTCATCCAAAGTTATTCAGTTTGGTTAGGAAAAAAATATCTTCTATGACTTTTTTGTCATAATCTATCATTTCATGATTGGATTCATTTGCCTAACATTTAGGAATTTCCACCATTTGGCCAACTCTTATGTTTCCAGCATATGTTATGAGACTTCCCTCCATGTTCACCATCTCCATTCAAACTCAATTACTCTCTGTTCTTTAAATGATCATCCATTTTCTTGCTTCTGTCACATTGTAGGTATGGTTTTCTTTTCCTAAGATACAAACTCTCCCCTTATTGTTCTGTTGAATTCCTAACTATGTAGCAGGCTTCCATGAAGTATTTCCTTCAATAATAATCTTTCCCTTGGACTTTCAGTATTCCTTGTATTGCTCATCTATTGTAAGGGTTAAGTTGGAGTTTTGACTAAATAAGAGAGTTATAAATTCAATGTTGGAGTCTCCAAATTCAAAATATTATCCCTAAGCCAGAAAAAAAAAACTGTTAGCAGATTTTATTTATGACAAGGAAGAAAAAGAGTTGAAGTATGAAATGTAGAAGGAAAAAAGGCAAGGGTTGCCCAGCCTACCCTAAGCCCTGATCCGATGAAATTTAGCTCACTCCCCAACAAAGTTCCAATCTCCACTTGGAAGTCTGAGTCACTCACCAACAAGCCAATACAATATCCAAGGAAAAGAGTCTCTCCACAGACTCACACTAAAGGGAGTGTCCCACCAAAGCACCAAGGAGCAGAGAGGGTCTTCTTGTAGAGCCAACAAGGAAGGAATCTCTCCAAACCAGAAGTGCCCATGGCATCTTCAGCTAGGGTTCTACCAATGTAGCCTCCTCCAAAGCCAAAGCAGGAATCTCCACAACCAATCTTTCCAAAAGCCAGGAAGGGAAAGAACAGAACAAGTCTCTCCAGATGCCTGGAAGGGAATGAATGCTAGACCATGTTGGTCTGTTTTTATAGGGCTTTATTCCATGTCACTTCCTTTCACTTCCTTTAACTCCTCCTTCTTCACAGAAACCAATGGCAGTCTTTCAATTTGCCTACCACTGCCCAATGTGGGGGAGTCATAGTGGCCTTGGAGTTGTCACTTACTAAATGATTTGTGTACTCTCATACTTAATGGTAAGTAGAGGTACTTTAAGTTCTTCATTTGATAAGCTAAAAACAGACAAGGGGAGAATTAAACCTATTTTCACACTATAAAGTATATCACATATTGTTGCATATTATAATTATTTCTCTATAAGTTGAGCACCTTAGTTAAATGGCAAATTCCATATGTTCATACATTATGCCTTAATTAAACTTTATAACTTTCCCAGAGCTGAGTACAATATTTTGTAGATAAGTACTAATGCCAGCATCTATTGAAGGAAGGCTAACATAGACACACAAGAATATATAAATTCTAAGGATTATAATTTTTTTTTATTTTTTTAATATTTTTCCCTGTTCACATGATTCATTTTCTTTCCCTTTCCTCTTCCCTCCCCACTCCTAGAGGCTTTAAATACTTCCATTGGGTTGTACAAATGTTATCACTTTATACCTATTTCTACATTATTCATTTTCACCATAGAGCTTAAATCCCATACCATATATGCATATAAATAAGTCATAAGTATTTCTTTTGTGTTTCTATTCCCATAGTTCTTTCTCTCAATGTGGATAGCTTTCTTTCTCATTAGTCCTTCAAGAATGTCCTGAATTACTGTATTTCTACTAGTAGTAATGTCCATTATATTATATAGCTCTACAATGTTTCACTTTCAATGTACAATTTTCTCTTGGTTCTTCTCATTTTACTTTGTACAAAGGATTAAAATTTTTGAAAATTATACTTAACAAAGCATCTATGCTAAATAAAGCTTCACATTATTGTGCTGATTCAAAAAAGTATTTTAGAACTTTTCAGTATAAAATTCTATTATTGTTAGTATCTCTTTTTTTATAGAACTGTGAAAAATCTGGTTATTCTAGTCATCTGTGGATTGTTGTATAAATTCAGGTTGAATTTTACTTTATTTAATTTTAAGTTCTATATTTCTATCTATTTATCTGTATTTATATCTATTAATTTCTTTATACCAAATCAAATCACCACCTTAGGTTTTTAGTCTAATGATTAGAGTTGCCTGTGGATATCAAAAAGTTAATCACTTGGCTAGAATCAACAACCAATATACCTCAGAAATTATATGGGACTGGGGTAGGGGGGAGGTACCTAGGTAACTCAGTAAATTGAGAGATCTCCATAGAAATAGGAGATTCTGGATTCAAATTTACTTTCAGCTATAGCCTAGCTGTGTCACCATGGGCAAGTCACTAAATACCCATGACTTAGCCCTTACCACTCTTCTATCTTGAAACCATTACACAGTACTGATTCTGAGAAAGAAGATAAGGTTTTAAAAAATGAAAAAATAAAGGCATGAGCCTTTATTCTGAAAACAAGTCTATAATCAGTATACCAGAATTCCTCTCACACTTACAAAGCAGGAATATATATATATATAAAGATCCATCATCTATGGGAATTACTTTCAGGAGAAATCCCACTCCATAGATGAAAATTCATAGAGACATATTCATCTTATTATGTATGTATGTATATACATATATATGTATATATATATATATATATTGCTTTATAAACCCTTCCCACTCTTCTATAAACATTTTCCAAATTAATTAACCTACAGTCACTGAGCCAATCAGCATCTAGGATACAGAACATAACACTGTGGTTGGTTGCTTTTCATTCCATCAGCCAATAGTGTGCCAGGATAAGTGTAAATCCACAATTCAGAATTAGAATGTTTTTTAAAACCCATGATACAATGAAGATGTGAACCATAACATAGGAAGGCACAACTGTATGTGTGTGTATATACACACACATGCATATACATAAACACATACATATGTATATACATAAAAATATACATTAGTGTATACATATATGTACAAAGATTTACATGTATTATAAGTTGCATGTATAATGAAATGCAGAAGTTCATCCAATCTGAAATAAAAGAACCGAAGCAGAGTTCCAAGCCAATAGCTACTTAATTAAAGTGACCCGATACCTCACATCTTCATCATGATCTGAAACCCCAGTACAGATTTTATAACTCTCAGGGCCCAGAAAGTCCAGAGATGGCACCACAAAATACCAATTCTCATTAGTGTTCCCATGGTCACATTAGTGGTCTTAAGGAAATGGGCAGAAGTTAAATAGTCATCCAGTGATCAGAATCCCACTCAATGTTGGGCAATCAAAAGAAATGGAAAAAGGTTATGAAGTTGTTTTTTTTTTAATACCTTGTGGACTTTCTATGGGTGGTCACAAGAAGTGAAAGGAAAGGGTCATCTCTGGGCAGGATGTACATGTATTGCTGACTAAGGGGTCATAAGATGGGCATTGGAATGCTTACCTCCTCAAGCTGGATGAATTGAAAATATCAGAAGACATAGATCTGGATGATCCCCTTCTTCACATTGGCCTTATTCATCAGGCCACAATGGTGGAGGTCCTCTAACTTGATTTTTGTAGTTAAACATGTACTCTCATGACTCGTAGTACGCAGTATTCTTGTGGCCTAAAAAGTCTGATATAAGAAAGAATCCATTTAATCATTTATGAGTTTAAAATGGATCAATATTTATATGATCAAACTTGATTATTCCATGTGAATATGGGGATAATAAAGAATTATATATAATCATACTAACCTGAGTAATATTGATTGGAAATAAGCTATGGATGGATCATAAAAAATTATGGATATGTCATCAATCAATAAACCAAACAATTATTTTTCAAAATATTAAATTGTAATCCTTAAAAATAAGTAGAATTAATAATTATTATAATTAATAAGATTAATACTCATGTATCTAGGTGAGATTAGAAAATACTTTATTGAGTAGGTGGCATTTATAGATATATAAGTACTTAGGACTCTATGTAGTTATGCATATGTGAATATAGATTGATAGAGATATAAATTTATAATAAGTTCAGGCACTTAGCATTATATTTTACTTTTTTTCCCAATAAAATCTTACAAGTAAAGGAATAGGCTTCTTGCTGTATACAAACACACATAGAGTTCTATATCTATATTATCACAATTGAAATTAAGATAAACTGAGGCATAAAGTTATGCACAGGTTCAATTTATTGATAAAGATGACAATTAAAAAGATAAAAATAAAAAAAAAAATAGACGTGGTCTTAGACTCCACAGGAAGCCAAAACAGGCCAAATCAATTGTTACAGACAAAAGCAGGAGCATGTAAAAACCAAAAGATATAATCATAGATGGGGAAAACAATATGATTGTTTACAAAATTTGAAGCATCATAGCATAGGAGATATTCTGATTGGCTGGAAATGGGAATGCAAGCTAGTAACAACTTGTCCTTCCACCTAGAAAATTCTAATTGATTTAATACACCTGGTAGAATAACTAATAGTATAAACATAACAGATTTCTTCTAATTGTACAAGGGCAGACAATGGTACAAATATAAGAAGCTTTCCTTTAATTAAAGTGATTAATATGGAAACTGAAGGTTTAATCTTAATTCAAAGAAGAAAACTGAACTTCTGAACTCATGAAGTTCTGTACTTAACTCAGAGACAAAGAAACAACCTTACAAAAGATTGATAGTGATATAGAATAGAATCAATTTCAAAATAGGATCAAAATGATTTTGTCAGTATCTACAGCTATCTATCTATATCACCAACAGCTGTATTTTATTGATATATATATAGAGAGAAATAATTTGTCCAGCATAAGAGATAGATTTCTCCTTTTTTATCAACAGAATTTTCCCACATTTATTAGCTTCAAATGCAATATTTTGTTAGTTTTTGATACATCAGAAAAATCATCAGTTTGGTTGTAAGTAAATATCATACAGCTTGACTCAAGTATGATTATACTATAACCATGATATACTATATACTCTACCTGTTATTACTTATTCAAATGCCAAGTAGCTTTGAAAAAAATTTTTCTTTTAATTTTTACTAAGGTCATGAGTCATAAGGTCAATTGATTTAATTTTAACATTTTTATAATCCTATCCATACCCATCTTTTATGATAGAACATGTTTATTTTACTATTGTTGCCAAATAGATTTTAGATATTGCTTAATTAAAATAATGTAAATCCTGCCTTCATAATGAAACAGAGATTCAAACCTCTTCACCTTTGTGGAAAGCAAACAAAGAAAATATTTCTGACAAAATATTTACAAATGATTATTTTTAAGTGGAGGAAATATGATGGAAGAGAATACAAAATACTGAGTAACAAGTATTAAAATTTGTGGCATATTTTTAGAATGCATTTTACCACATTTCTCTTCTTTTTAGCAACAAAAATTCATAATTTCTTTATTTATTATTTTCTTCATCCTATACTACAAATAGTATATTTTACTATGAGTTTTGCGATATCTATACTTTTGGAACATTTCAGGAATATTATTTATAATGTCAATTTTTTTTCCTTATTTGATGCCATTTTGTAATAATACTAACTTCAGCGTTGAATTATTCAATGCAATATATTTCAAACTGTCTATCAATATTTGTGCTTAAATTCTAGTAAAAACCACTATCTCAAATTCATCTAACTAGAAACCGCAAAAGGCTGATTTACAATATTTATTGGCATTTAAGTACTTCAAGCGATCAAATACTTTTTGAGTGAGAAGAAATTATAGTCCTTTTTTACTACAGATATTAGTACTATATTTTTAAACCTTCACCTTCCATCTTAGAATCAATACTAAGTAAGATTGGTTCCAAGGTAGAAGAGTGGTAAAAGTTAGGTAAATGGGGTAAAATAACTTGCCCCAATGTACACAGGTAAAAAGTATCTGAGTTCAGATTTGAACCCAGGACCTCTAGGCTTGGCTCTCTATCCAGTGAGCCACTCAGCTGCCCAGCTAGTAGTACTATTGACTGCAAATTATATTCTAATTCTTAAAAAGATGTTAGCAAATGTTGTTGAATGTTTTTGGAAAGAAAGTGAGGATGGGAAACCAAAGTAAATGGTCTACATTACCTCTCCCCAGTATAAAGGGAAGAGTCACAGGGTAGAGTTTGCTTTGAATGGATTATAGACATTAGCACTATATTTTGATAAAGTGATGGAATATTTCTTCCAATTATGCAGGTTGCAACCTATTTACAACCTTTTGTATGCTCTATTATTCCTATCCTAGTCCTATAAATTCTTTGCAATTCTCTATCTAGTATGGCAAACACTTCCTAGATTTCTCAACATTGTATGGATGTCAGTGGAGCTTGTTTTTATTCTCATCATGACTAGCACTCATTTTCCCAAAAGCACAAATATCTCATTTGGCTCTATGTTGGTATTACAACCTAATAATGCCCTAAAAAGCTGCTCTCCATTGATTATTATTTAAATACAGTATTATTTCAAAACACTGGCAGATATGACCAGAATATTATTAAAACCATGGATTCTGGCTATATAGGAAATTAGCACAAATATACAACAAAAGTCATTGGACAAGTAGTAGGCCATTAAATAAGGAATTTCACACCAAAAATATAAACTGAAAAAATTACATGAAAAATAGGATTGAAATTATTAATAAGATAAAAACATTTTCCCCTAACATCACATTTTATTCATACCATCAAATTGGCAAACATGACAAAATAATAATATATTTTGGAATGATTATTGGAAGATAGGCACAAGAATTACTTAGGGGAACTGTCAATTGTTCCAAGTATTTTGGAAAGAATTTTGCAATTATTCTAAAAAAAAATCTAACTGAAATGCCTATACTATTTGAAAGAAATATCTAACTGATAGGCACATACTTGAAGAAAATTTATAATAGTGAATCAAGTTAATATGATAATAAACAAATATTTATTGACTTCTACCATCTGCCAGGTACTACAGCACTTTTAATTTTAATTTTATTCTTTATTTTTCACATATAAAAACAATTCTAATAAGTTATCTGACATTTTATAATCCGTGCTTTTGCCATCCCTCCTACCCCTCTATCCTCACCAAGACAACAGATAATATGATATGTGTTGTACATGTGTTAACATGCAATACATATTTCCATGTTCATTATATTATGAAAGACGACACACACACATCACTTAAAATAGAGAAAAATCATGGAGAAATTTAAATGAAGATTCAATCTGCATTCATACTCCATCAATTCCTTCTATGGAAACAGATAGCCTTTTTCATCATGAGTCCCTACTGGTTGTCCTGAATCCTTTCATTGCTGATTATTATTCATTCATTCACAGATGAACATGATACCCAATTGTGTTAATGTGTATAATGTTTTCCTGGTTCTGTTCACTTCATTTTGCATCACTTCACGTGTCTTTCCAGGTTATTAGTGATCATTTTGTCATTACTTATGGCATATTAGTATTCCATTACAATTATATATCACATGTTCAGTCATTCCCTAATTAATGGACAATGCTTCAGTTTTTTATTCTTTGCTGCTATAATTATTTTTACACAAGTGGGTCTTTTTCTCATATATTTGATCTCTTAGTGATATAGACCTAGTGGTGGTCAACGGGTATGCAAAGTTTTATGGCCCTTTGGACATGGTTCCAAATGGCTCTCCAGAATGTTTGTAAGAGTCCATGGCTCCACAAATAGTCTATATTAGTATCCACGTTTTATCACATTCTCTCTAACATTTATCATGTTCCCTTTTTTGACATATTAGACAGCCTTTGAGGTATAAGGTTATACCTCTGAGATATTCTAATTTGCATTTCTTTAATAGTGATTTGGAGTATTTTTTCCTATGACAACATAGTTTTAATTTCATCATACATCTAAGAATTGCCTATTCATATTCTTTGACAATTTGTCAATTAGGAATGTATGCTTATAAATCTAACTCTGTTCTCTATATATTTGAGAAATGAGACCTTTATAAGAGACATTTTCTATAGATTTTTTTTTCAGTTTTGTTGGGAAAACAGACCTCCACCCCCTTATATTTGATTGGATTTCAGTTAATGATAGGTTCAAGATAATACTGTGATTTTAAAGTAATTAGTATAAATTTCATTATAATCTTAATATAATCAGTAGAATACATGATTTTTAGAAGAATTTCTAACTAAAGCATAAAAACTACTGCTAAAGGAATTTCTAACCCCTCCCTAAGTTTGTACTTCCCTTTATCATAAGATGCTGACTATCCAGATCTCTTGTCCCAATATGGTGCAAACATCATGCACTCTTCTCTGTTAGAAATAACCATTCTTCCCCCCAGATCAGATGAGTCTGAGGTCATCACTAACTGCCCAAATAAGGTTGTTTGACCTTGTGGTTTGACCATTAGACTAATATGGGCTTTCTGAAATGAACTGACCAATTAGCTTTGTAATTGGTTAATTGTTTCGAAATAAGGTCTATATGATGTTATGCCTTCTGATATGTCATCAACCTTGTATGGAAATATTCATTTTGTTACTGCCCCAGTAACAAAACCAGGTCTTGGCCTCTGGGCATTGTCTCTTGCTGAGGTCCAATAATGTAATACATGTAAGAGTACACTTTTATGGGAGGACTTGGCCCTCTTCCAATAAATTCTAACTTTCTACCTTGACTTGGAAAAATTTGACTTTTTGGCTTTATTTACCTAAATTGTCTATATTAAGTCGGTGGGTTTCTATTACTCAACAGTTTGTTGTTTTCCTTCTAATCTTATCTACAACAATTTTGTTTCTACAAAAAAAGTTTTAAATTTCATGTAGTCTATTATCTATTCTGCATCTTGCAATGTTTGCTGTGTCTTGTATGGACATTAATTCTTCCATTATCCATAGCTCTGACAGGGAAATTACATCATGTTTCTCTAATTTGCTTATAGTATCATCAGTTCAATTTCCCATTCACCACCAAAAAAAAAAATCCCCTGCTATATGTCAGCTCCAGAATGGGAGAGAGAAGAGGAGTAGGAAAGATCATGAATCATGTATCTGTGGAAAAATATTCTAAATAAATTGTTTTTTTTTAAAAAACTGCTATAAATATTTTTATACAAATATATCCTTTGCCTTTTCTTTGATCTTTTTGAGATACAGATTTAGTTCTGGAATTTCTGGGTCAAAGGGTATGCATAATTTTATAACCCTATGGATGTAGTTCCAATTTGTTCTTTAGATTGATTGGAGTACTTCACATCTACTCCAACAATACAGTAGGGTCTCACTTCTTCCACATCCCCTCCAGCATTTATCATTTTCCTTCTCTGTCATGTGAATCAATCTGATAAGTATGCAGTGATAACTCAGAGTTGTTTTATTGCATTTCTCTAGTCAATAATGATTTAGAACTTTTATATGAGTATTAATACCTTTGATTTCTTCCTGGAACTGTCTTTTCATATCCTTTTACCATTTTTCAATTGGGGAATGGCTTTTTTTCTTGTAAATTTACTAAGATCTCTATATATATTTGAGAAATGAGGCCTTTATCAGAGGAATTTCATTCTCCTCCCCAAGTTTCTAATTTTCCTGATAATTTTGGTTACATTAGTCTTATGTGCTAAACCTTTTTATATTTAATATTTCTGTAATCAAAATTATCCATTTGACTTCTTGTGATTCTTTATGCCTCTTTAATCATAAACTATACTCTTATCCAGAGATCTGACTGGTACATTTTTCCATGGTCCCCTATTATGATGTCTTCCTTTGTGTGTGAATCATTTATCCATTTTGACATTCTCCTAGTTTAAGGAGTGAGATGTTTGTCTAGGCCTATTTATTGCCAACTGTTTTCTAGTTTTCCTAATTGTCCCAATTATTGTCAAAAATTGAGCTCTTACCTAAAAGTCTTGACGTTTTGGAATTATTAAAGACAAGATTACTGTGGTCATTTGCTCTGGTTTATTGTGTATCTAATCTATTCCACTAATCCCCTACACTATTTCTTAACCAGTAACAGATTTTTTTTTAAATAACTACCATGGTGTAATATAGCATTAAATCTGGAATTGCTAGGCATCTTTCCCTCACATTTTTTTCATTGATTCCCTTGACATTCTTGACATTTTGTTCTTCCACGTGAATTTTCCTATGACTTTTTTCTAACCCAATAAAATATTTTTGGGTAATTGTATTGATTTGGAAATGGATGAGTGAATTAAATTAGGGAGAATTATCATTTTTATTATATTGCCTCAATTTACTCATAAGCAATTAACATTTTCTGTTATTTAGTTCTGTATTTTTCTGAAGAATGTTTTGTAAATGAATTTATGTGATCCCTCAATTTTCTCTGGCAAGTCAATACCTCAACATTTTATACTATATCCAGTTATTTCCAATAAATTATCTTTTTAATAACTTCCTATTAGATTTTGTTAATAGATTATGGAAATACTACTTTATGTTGGTTTGTTTTATAACCATCAATTTCACTGAAATTGTTCATTATTTCAGCTAGAGTGTACAGGATTTTCAGGGAAGACTAGCATCTCTTGTATGACCTTACTGAGCAATTTTAAGGGCTATTTACCCACCTTGGGTGTCCATTCAGCACTCAACTCTCACCTGCAGTTTCAAGAAGCTACAGCATGCACAGTAGCCATATTATGGCAAACCACCTTAGCAGATGAGATGAACTAGGTTTAGGGGAACTAATGGGCCATAAACCCATTTGTAAATGAAGGAGATGTGAAGACTTCCTCTAGTAGAAGAAGCAGATGAGAACAACTTATTCCAACAGCCCTGCAAGCAGCTGAGGCAAGCACCATTGAGTACTTGGAGCTTGGTCAGACATTGAAGTTACCAAGGTTATCCACTGCATCAAGGACCATCACAAGTCATGCTGACTTTTGTCTTGTCACTGGTCTTAGATGACTCTGGAAGAGAGAATGAGGCTGAAAACTTTGTACAACTCTGACCCACTTAAATCCAATCAATGAACAAGTCAAGATGAACCCATTTTGTCATTGGTCCTCTGAAAAAAAAAGGAAAAAGAAAAAATTCATTCACTTTTTACATTGCCTTTTGGATACAAGGAATTGGGGAAGTTTTTCTAGATAATTTCTTAAAATATCATGTCTAGGCCCATTTTTTTTATCATGCCTTTTAGTGAATATAATAATTCTTAAATTTTCTTTCCTTAATATATTTTCTAGGTGAGTTTTTTTAATGAGTTATTTCACATTTTCTCCTATATTTTTCATTCCTTTATTTTTTGTTGTTTCTTGATGTATTATGTAGACATAAGCTTCCTTAACTTTTAAGGAAATATTTCCTTCAGTGATTTTTTTTTATCTTTTTCTATTTGCTCAGTTCTGATTTTCAAAGAGTTATTATAGTTGGAGGTTTTCATTTTTTCCATTTGGTCAATTCTGTTTTTTAATTTATTTTTTCTTTAGCATTTTTTGTGCTTTATTTTCCAAACTATAAATTGTCTTTTCATAATTTTCTTCCCCCCCTGTCATTTCTTTACCTAATTTTTTCTCTATTTTGAAAAAAATAGCTCTACAAAGAATTCTTATTGAGCTTGTGTCCAACTTAAAATTTTTCATTGAGGCTTTAATTATAGTTGTTTTGACTTCATTATCTTCTGAGTTTGTGTCTAAATGTCTCCTGCCATCATACTAGATTTTAAAGAGAAGTACTTTTTTGTTGCTTACTCATTTTCTCAAACTATTTCCTGTCTTTGAATTTCTGTAAAAAATAAGCTCTGCTTCTGGTTTGAGGGTGGGAAAGGCACTATCTCAAACTTCAGGCTTTTTCACAGTTATTTTTAAAACTAGATCTGGGAGTTTGGATATTTTTGATGCTTCTAAGGTAGTATGATATGTATAGAAGTAGGTGACTGATTTTTACCAAGAAAGGTCTCTCTGATTTCTTAGGAATTAAATTGATTATTATTAATTGAATTAAATTGATAATGATCTTCAGAGTTCCTCTCCCCTTGGGGCAAGAAACCATAGTACTCCTCAGGGTTTCTTGGCCTTTATGACTGAAAGTGATTTTACTTCTATAGGCCTCCAGTCCCTCTTGATTGAAAATGCTCCCCTCTGCTCTTGAATTTTGCCAAAGAAATAATACAAGAAATGGAGTTGCTAGACAACCTCCAGTTCTGCATCCATTGACAGCATTGTGATCCTTTATAATCACATTATGTTCAGCAGTTAATAAAGATTTAGTCAATAACTACTACATGCCAAGTGCTGTACTAAGCACAGGAGATATTATTAATCAAAACAAAGATTCTCTGCCCTCAATGAGCTTATAAACAAAAGGAGGAAAGAACAGTAAGGGGGCATCTTATCTCTAAAAATGAAACAAAGCAGAACAGTAGATGCAAAGTGGAATGAGCTGAAAGTCCAATTTTTGCCCTCTATAAAGGAAGGTATTGGGAAAAGTTTGGTGTTCTGTCTTCCCGATTTCCAATCAGAGAGGTGAGGAAATTGAGGAAGGTGGTGCGACCCAAGACTTGAGTTATAAACACAATGATGAGTTTAAAAGTGATGAAGTTATCATAGGAGAAGTATATTATTCCATAAATTTGAAACTAGTCAGAGCAGCAGATGCAAAGTGGAGTTACTTAAAATGAAAAATACACAATATGTTAAAGAGATTCAGTTTCATGTTTAATCCCCTCCTTCTGTTCTACAATATATATGGAAATGCTCATTTTATTTGGTGTTTCAGATCAGAATAAAAATGAAAAGAGAAGAGAAAGGCAAAGAGACAAGAGACAGAAAGGAGAGAGAAAAAAGTATAAATAATTTCTTTCAAGTAAGGGATTTGAAACTAGGTCTTCCTTGCCTCCAACTCAGTTTTATATCCACCTACCTTCTTTCACTTTTTTTTTTTATTAAATCCCTTGATATTCTTGATCTTTTCTTCTTTTGTATGGATTTTTCTATTATTTTTTCTAGCCTTATAAAATAATTGTTGACCAATTTCTTTTTCCTGTGTCAGTCAAGGTATATGGTTAGATTACTTATACAATTACTTGAAGCTCTAAATCAATGATTCTATAATTTACATATGTGAATAAAATTGAAGTGAATTTTTAATTTTATATGTGCAGATATGTAATGATTTGAAATGTTAATTATTAGTTTTATTACTTATCAATATTGCCACTAAAAATACCTAAATATCATGACTTGTATAGCTAGATTTTGAGAAGTACAGCAAATAGAAATAATTTTTAAGCATAAAAAATAAACTAGAATTGTTCTAAAAAAGTTATTTTGAATAAAATTAATCAACAAATATTTATTAAGTGGCACACTATGTATCAGGAACTTTGCTTAGCAATGAGAACTGAAGTACAATGAATAGAGCATAGCCCAATGGCAGTTAATTTACATTTTAATTTCCTAACTTACCAAATCAATAAAGAACAAAAAAAACCTGATTATTCTCTTTTTACCTGCATAAAAGAAATAGTTCTCAAAACCTGGGGTCTATTTTCATTGTAACATTTCAATAAAGGTAGTTTATAAAATCAGTCATAAATGCAGTCATTCTGAAGCAACCTCATGTTTTAACTTTACCTGACTTTGCCTACTTGCAGGCAGCCTGCAAGGGAGGGCTATACAGCATGAGCACTAATCTCATCTCCTTACTCATAATCCCATCTCCTCATAATAAATACCTGGCAGCTAGCCTACTTAGCATGCTCACTTATGCAATGTTTTTAGAAGAAATGTGTGCATATCTGGTATGTTGGCTGTTGTCTTACCTACTCAAGGATGACCAAAATGAAACCACAGATGTTGTCTTTTGACTAGCACACAAATGCAGTTGCAGAAAGTCTTTGGCCTCATTTTCTCTTCCACAATTGTCAAAATGCAATGGTAGCCCAAAGTCAAGATGACTGGTCTTGGCTTGGGATGAAGTAGATGTCCTTGACTTCTGTGATGTTTAATCAAGCTCTAAGCACTCTAGAGTGCCTTGCCTTCTCTGCCTTCACCTGTCAGAACAAATTATTTTCATCCATTCCTCTGCCAAGAGAAGTCTTCACATACTTGGGGTAGATACTTTCCTCTCTCACTGCCAATTTTGATCTTTGTTCTTGGACTGGTTTAGCCCACCTCCTAATATGGTTTTACTGGAGAGTGGCTACTGCATTCTCCAACTTCTTGGAGTCACAGGTGATATTTAGGTAGCAGGTGGCATCACAAGAGGAAAATAGCCCTAAAAAAGTTTTGGCAAGCCCTCACACCAGAGGTATTAGTGTATTCTGAATAGCCAGTACACACATCTAAATAATTAAAGAGAGAAGACAGCACTAAACACATCTCTTTGAAATATGAGTGAATCAAGATTCTTCTTCCCCTATATGGTAGTGATTTATTGCTGTATATAAAAAGTAGGAATAGATTCAAATAGAATGCTGACCAACCCAATGCTTGTTGCCTTGGAATGTTGAATGAAATCATTTAAACTTTTTCTTCCTGAGTTTGGCTTATTAACCATAACAAAGATTTCTTTTAATACTGATTTTTTGTTGTTATTTTTCATTTATAGTAAGAATAAATATTTTACAGTTTAAAACCAAAACATGATTGTTATAGCACTTATATAATAGCAGGAATGCATTTTCTTTGACAATTTCATTTACATTCGACATTTCTAAAATTTGTTATTCTCAAGACTGTACTCCAGATTTTCATTACCAAATGTCAGAAACTTTTTCATGATGAAAGCTAACTCTACTCCTGAATTTCTCACACTGGAAGTACCCATAGCCTCTTTCAACCCTTCCTCTGATTTACTGGATCTTCCCAGAATCTCCTCCTTAAGCTAATCATAGAGATCAGATGTGACTTCATTGCTCTTTTAGGCTATGCTTCCATTCCTCCAAATTTTCTCTATGTCCATTTGGGTTTTCCAAATCTTTTCCAACATTTAATACCTCTTCTATTAATTTACATTTGAAAAAAATAATAATTACCAGTAATTTTTGTTTCCTCTTCAATTATTTTTCTTTGAAACACTAGTGGAAAGATAAAAAAAATATATAGTGACTCAAAATATGAAATGTGCACATTAAATAATTAATTAAAACAATTAATTTAAAGCAATGAAATTTTATGTGTATTTTATTTATTTAAAACACCATTTTGGGCTAGCTAGATTGATTGCTTGGCCCAGAGACAGGAAGTACTGGGTTCAAATTTGAATTCTGGTATTTCCTTGTGTTGTAACTCTGGGCAAGCCATTTGACCTACATTGCCTAGCCCTTGTCACTCTTCTGCCTTAGAACCAATACTCAGTGTTCATTCTAAGATGGAAGGTAAGGGTTTAAAAAATAAAAACAAATAAAAGAAAATATTGATTTCAAGTTTCCTTCTATATATTTTAGGGAGAAAAACACTAAGAACTTTCTCACCAAAAGTACACAGATATATAAAGATAATAAAGAAGGATTTTAATAGTTCTTGCTACAAAAGAAATTGCAAAAAAAAAAAAGAATGTTATTTGCCTTAGTAAGCAAGATGACATTAAATACAATTCAGTCAGTATGAATTATGCACCTACTATGTACAAGACTCTATGCTAGTCACAGAGAATAGAATGACGGGGAAAAAAAGTAACATAGCCCCTGACCTCAAGGGTCTATTTTTTTAAATTTAGTTTTGAAGGAGGAGAAGGCTCTATAATATTGTGCTGTTCTCAAATGTTTGTAATCCATAGAATTTTCAGGGCATTTCAACTTAAAACAGTATAAAAGCTATTATAAGTGATCATTTAAAATATTAAGTTTAAATTTTAAATGGCCATATCCAAATGTTGGGAAAAAACACATTATTAAGAATTTTATATCCCCTAGTCGACAAAATGGTCAAGGGATATGAATAGGCAGTTTTCATCTGATGAAATCAAAACTATCAATATTCACATGAAAAAATGTTCTAAATCCCTCCTGATTAGAGAAATGCAAATGAAAACAACTCTGAGGTACCACCTCACACCTAGAAGACTGTTCAATATGGCAGCAAAGGAAATTGATAAATGTTGGAGGGGATGTGGCAAAATTGGGACTGCTGGTGGAGTTGTGAATTAGTTCAACCATTCTGGAGGGCATTTTTTGAACTATGCACAAAGAGCTTTAAAAGAAAGCCTACCCTTTGACACAGCCATACCACTGCTGGGTTTGTACCCCAAAAAGATAATAAGGGAAAAGGCTTGTACAAAAATATTTATAACATCACTCTTTGTGTTGGCAAAAAATTAGAAAATGAGAGGATGTCCATCTGTTGGGGAATGGATGAACAAATTGTGGTATCTGTTGGTGATGGAATACTATTGTGCTGAAAGGAATGATGAACTGGAGAAATTCTATGTGAACTAGAAAGAACTCCAGGAATTGGTGCATAGTGAAAAGAACAGAACCAGGAGAACATTGTACACAGAGACTGATACACTGTGGTACAATCAAATGTAATGGGCTTTTCTACTAGCAGCAATGCAATGATCTGGGACAATCCAGAGGAATTTATGAGAAAGAACACAATCCACATCCAAAGAAATATCTGTGGGAGCAGAAACACACACACACAGACACACACATTTGATTGATCACGTGGATCGATGGGGATATGATTGGGGTTTTGATGTTAAAAGATCACTCTACTGCAGATATGAATAATGCGGAAATAGGTTTTGAACAATGATCCATGTATAATCCAGTGGAATTGCTTTTCACCTCTGGGAGAGAGGAGAGAAGAATGGGAGGAAATAATAAATCATTTAACAATGGAAAAATATTCTAAAGAAAAATGATAAAAACTAGAATTGTATATAAGACAACTAATTGGCATGTTTCATTGTTGGCAAGATATTTATATTGATTTCCCAAATTTGGATGAAAGAGAAATCATAGCATGTTCATGTTTGTATTTCAGTTATTTCAATTTGATGGACTTCACAGAAAATTCAAAAATATATTTCAGTAAATAAAAAGGCTATAAATTAGGTTTCATTTTTGTATTATATTGCTGGTTATTTATGCAATTTCCCATGTCTTTTTAAGTCATGCTTAATTTAACTTTGTTAACTGTCCCTTTCAGAATTTTTGGATGTTAGACATTTTGTTAATATGCCAAACACATCAAAACTTTGGGTTTTTTCTCTCTTTTTTGTTATAATGTTTCTTCATAGTGTAGTATTGTGAAAGGAGTGTCTATTTTGGATTCTGGAAGGCCTGATTTTATGATCTGCCTTTGTTTTGATACCTGGGATAGTCGCTTAAACTCTTAGTGAAGAAAAACCCCATTTAAGATTAAAAGTATCAAAAAAAAAAAAGGAAGAGGATGAATTTTTATCAATGGCCTACCATGTGCCAGGTACTGTGCTAAACACGTTGATGAATATTATTTGGTAATATTATTTTATTTGATCATCACAAAAACCCTGTGAGTTAAGTGCTATTATTATTATTCCTATTTTATAGTTGAAGTAATTGAGGCTGACAGGGATTAAGTGATTCACCCAAAGTGACACAGCTAAGTAAGAATCTGAGGCTAAGTGTGAACTCAAGTCTTTCTGATTCCAGACTCAGAACATTTGCCAAACCACTTAGCTGTAATAATGGCTGAGGGAATTTTCTTGCACAGAACAAAAGGAAAAGCTATGCTACATACATGAATGAATAAGACTGAGAAGATTGACAAACCTGCCAAAAAACATGTTATAGATACCAGAAACAATATATTTGGAGGTCATATTAAAATGTATAACTGCTTTGTCCTCACTGACTATCAGAAAGTTTTATTAAAACTATGTGAAATGTATTGAGTTGTTTTGCTAAATCTCTAAGTTTACTTAGTTTAAACACTATGACCTAAATGATTTTCATTGTTATAACAAAGAAATGCTATCCCAAGCATTCTCAACCTGTTTCTGCTAGCATGTGGAAATTCAATTCCATTATGAGGACACAATATAGATTTTTTTAAGTATAAAGTCCATAGAATTAGAATCTCATCTGTTGAGTCTTTCTTGTTTGGAATTTGTTATATATTTAGTACATATTTATTAACTAGCATTATTTTGAGAAATGATTAGAAGACTTTTCTGATAAAGAGGCTAAAAAAAGACCCTTTTCAAAATATCTCAAACCCTCAGATATCTTTAACTAACAATATTCTACACTTTCCACAAAGGCTGAGAAAAATTTTTTTTTTCTTTTCTTTAAATCTGAGAACCAATTAGTAGAAAAAACTCAAAGAACCTTCTACAGTTTTGGGAAAGCACTCACAACTTGACATTAAATTCAGACATGTTATAAGGGGGGGGAAATGTGCTTTTAAAGGAAAAAATATAACTTGTTTTGGTGCTTCAAATTTCTCTTTATTTAAAAAGTGGTTCAAATATGTTTGCTATTTTTAATAAACAGTTCTTCGCTTAAAATGATATTTTACTTCAAATTCTAAGGGATGTTCCAGAACGGTTGACTTCTTTCTCTAGCTAAGTTTGTTTCTATTCATTCAATCAAATTTTCTTTGGAATATAAATAGTATTATATTGGCTTATTTTTCTTACCTACCTCTAATTTTTTTTATTTTTTTCCCATTTGAATTAATTTATTCAATTTAGAACATTATTCCTTGGTTACAATAATCACATGATTTCCCTCCCTTCCCTCCACCTACCCTTCCCACAGCTCACATGCAATTTCATTGAGGATTACTTGTGTCCTTGATCAGAACCTATTTCCATGTTGTTGATGTTTGCAGTAGGAGATTCATTTAGAGTCTACATCCCCAGTCATATACCCTCAACCCATGTATTAGAGCAATTGGTTTTCTTTGGTGTTTTTACTCCCACAATGTCTCCTCTGAATGTGAATGAATAGTGATTTTTCTCCAAGATTCCTCCAAGTTGTTCAGGATCACTGCATTGCCACTAATGGAGAAGTCCATTACATTTGATTGTACCACAGTGTATCAGTCTCTGTGTGTATATATATATATATACACAGACTGTCTTGCTGAGGTTATTTAACCCAAGTCTGTTTCACTGATCCTACTTTCTGTCTCCTAGGCAGTACCAAATTGTTCTGATGATCACTACTTTATAGTATAGTTTGAGATCTGGGACTGCAAGTCCTCCTTGCTTTGCATTTTTTTTATGATTTCCTTGGATATTCTTGATCTTTTGTTCTTCCAAATGAATTTTGTTACATTTTTTTCTAATTCCATAAAGAAGATTTTTGGTAGTTTAATGGGTATGGCACTAAATAAGTAAATTAATTTGGGTAGGATTGTCATTTTTATTATGTTAGCTCATCCAACCCATGAGCAATCAATGTTTTTCTAATTGTTTAAATCTAGTTTTAATTGTGTGGAGAGTGTTTTGTAGTTGTGTTCATATAGTTCTTGTGTTTGTCTTGGCAGATAGATTCCTAAGTATTTTATATTATCTAGGGTGATTTAAAATGAAATTTCTCTTTCTAATTCTTGCTGCTGAAATGAGATGGAGATATAAAGAAATGTTGATGACTTATGTGGGTTTATTTTGTATCCTGTAACTTTGCTAAAGTTATTGATTATTTTGACTAGCTTTTTGCTTGATTCTCTAGGATTCTTTAAGTAGACCATCATATCATCTGCAAAGAGTGATAGCTTGGTCTCCTCATTGCCCATTTAAATACCTTCAATTTCTTTTTCTTCTCTAATTGCTACTGCTAATGTTTCTAGTACAATGTTAAATAATAGAGGTATGGGCATACTTGTTTCACTCCTGATCTTATTGGGAAGGCTTCTAGTTTATCCCCATTGCAGATGATATTTGTTGATGGTTTTAGATATATACTGTTTATTATTTTTAGGAAAGGATTGTCTATTCCTATACTTTCTAGTGTTTTCAATAGGAATGGGTGTTGTATTTTATCAAAGGCCTTTTCTGCATCTATTGAGATAATCATGATTTTTGTTGGTTTGCTTGTTAATATGGTCAATTACATGGATGGTTTTCCTAATATTGAACCATCCTTCCATTCCTGGTATGAATCCTACCTGGTCACAGTGAATAACCCTTGTGATGACTTGCTGTAGTCTTTTTGCTAGTATCCTATTTAAGATTTTTGAACCTATATTCATTAAGGAGATTGATCTATAGTTTTCTTTCTCTATTCTTGACCTACCTGGCTTTGGGATCAGTACCATATTTGTGTTGTAAAATGAATTTGGTAGAAGTCCTTGGTTTATTCTGTCAAATAGTTTGTCTAATATTGGGATAAATTGTTCTTTGAATGTTTGATAGAATTCATATGTGAATCCATCTGGACCTAGGGATTATTTCTTAGGGAGATCTTTGATGGCTTGTTCAATTTCTTTTTCTCATATGAGGTTGTTTAGGTAATCTATTTCTTCCTCTGTTAGTCTAAGCAATTTATATTCTTATAAGTATTCATCCATATCAAGTAGATTGCCATATTTGTTGCCATTTAATTGGGCATAATAGTTTTTAATAATTTCCTTAATTTCCTCTTCATTAGAGGTGAGGTCTCCCTTTTCATCTTGGATACTGTCAATTTGGTTTTCTTCTTTCCTTTTTTTTTAATTAGACTTACCAGTACTTTGTCTATTTTATTTGTTTTTTCAAAGTACTTTGACTTTCAATTTTATCAATTTCTCCTCTTATTTTTAGCATCTCTAATTTACTCTTCATATGAGGATTTTTCATTTGTTCCCTTTATAGTTTTTTAACTTGCAAGCCCAATTCATTGACCTCTGCCCTCCCTAATTTGTTAATATATGAACTCAAGGATATAAATTTCCCCCTGAGTACTGCTTTGGCTGCATCCCATAGGTTTTGAAAGGATGTCTCATCATTGTCATTTTCTTCAATGAAGTTGTTGTTTTTATGATTTGTTCTTTAACTAACTAGTTTTGGAGAATTGTATTGTTTAATTTCCAATTAATTTTTGATTTTCCTCTCCATATGCCTTCACTAATTATTATTTTCATTGAATTGTGATCTGAGAAAGATGCATTTATTATTTCTGCCCTTTTGAACTCATTTGCAATGTTTATATGGCCTAATACATGGTTAATTTTTGTGAATGCACCATGTGCTGCTGAAAAAAAGGTGTATTCCTTTTTGTTCCTGTTTATTTTTCCCTATATATGTACTAACTCTAATTTTTCTAAAATTTCATTTACTTCTCTTACCTGTTTCTTATTTATGTTTGGTTTGATTAATCTAGTTCAGACAGAGGAAGGTTCGGGTCTCCCATAGTATAGTTTTTCTATCTAATTTTATCCTTGAGCTCCCATAGTTTCTCCTTTAGAAATTTGGATGCTATGCCATTTGGTGCATACAAGTTGAGTACTGATATTTCCTCATTGTCTATACTGCCTTTTATCAGGATGTAATTATCTTCCCTATCTCTTTTAACTAGATTTATTTTTACTTTGGCTTTGTCAGATATGATTGCAACTCCTGCTTTCTTTTTATCAGTTGATGCCCAATAGATTTCGCTCCATCGTCTTACTTTCACCCTATGCGTATCTACCTTCCTCATGTGTGTTTCTTGTAGACAACATATGATAGAGTTTTGGATTGTAATCCACTCTGTTATTCACATGCATTTTATGGGTGAGTTCATATCATTCACATTCAGAGTTATGATTACCAGATGTGTATTTCCCAGAATTTTGATTTCTACTCCTGATCCTGCCTTTTCTCCTTTCACTATTTCTTTCTACACCAATGTTTGTTTTTAGTCAATCCCCTAATTCCCACCCTTATTTTACTTCCCTTTCTACCCCCCTCCATTCTTATTCCCTCCATTATTTGTCTTACAGTCTTTCTAAAACTACCCCCCAACCCTTCCTCCCTTTTACTGCTTCCCTCCCTACCAGCCCATTTGTTACCCTACTACTCCCCTATGAGGTGCAAATCTATTCTCTGCCCCAATGGATTGGATTGTTCTTCCCTCTTTGGGTCAATTTCAATGCATGTAAGAGCTGAGTATTTCCTATCTCCAACCTCTTTACCCTTCCAGTGTATTGATGTTCTCCCCCCTCCCACCATGAGCTTCTTTGTGACATATAAATTTACCACTTTTTGTTTCTTTTCTAATTTCTTTTAGTATTAACCTCTTTTTTTAGTTCTAGTTGTATATATATATATATATATAATATATGTACATGTATATGTATTTATGAATACATATATCTATATATCTATTTATGTCTTGTCATTCCATCCAATAGAGTTTGTCACTGTTGCCTCTGTGTAATTCTTCTAGCTGCCCAGTTGAAAATAACAATTTTTAAGAGTTACCAATGACCTCTTTTCTTATAGGGGTACATATCATTTTAACTTATTGAGTCTCTTTAAAAAAAGGTGTTTTTTGTTTTGTTATGTTTTTCTCTTTTTCCCCCCTCTTTTTAAATTACCTTTTGATGATTCTCTTGAATTCTGTGCATGGGCATCAAATTTTCTGTTCAGGTCTGATCTTTTCTTTACAAATTCTTGGAATTCTTCTATTTTGTTGAATGACCATACTTTCCTCTGGAAGAATATAGTCAGTTTTGCTGGGTAGTTGATTCTTTGTTGTAGACTTAGTTGCCTTGCTTTCTGGACATGCCTTTCAGTCCTTCAATGTGGATGCAGCCAGATCCTGCACTATCCTTACTGTGGTTCTGTGGTATATGAATGACTTCTTCTTGGAAGCTTGTAATATCTTTTCTTTGGTCTGATAGTTCTTGAATTTAGCTATAACATTCCTTGGTGTTGTCAGTTAGGGATTAAGTACAGGAGGTGATCTGTGGATTCTTTCATTCTCTACTTTTTCCCTCTTGTTCTAGAATATCGGGGCAATTTTCCTGAATAATTTCCTGTAGTATTATGTCCAGGCTTTTTCTTTTGTCATGGTCTTCTGTTTATTCCAATGATTCTTAAATTGTCTCTCTTTGAACGATTTTCTAAATACTGTTTTGTGAATGAGATGCTTCATATTTTCCTCAATTTTTTCATTCTTTTGATTTTGTTTTAGAGTGTCATACTGCCTTGTGAGGTCACTTAATTCTAGTTGTTGTATTCTGGTTCTTAAAGACTGGATTTCATCCCTAGCTTTTTGGTCATCCTTCTCATTCTGGTCTGATTTTCTTTGGAGGTCATCTTTTATTCTTTTTACCTCATCTCTTATCTCCTTTGCCTCATATTTCATCTTCTTTGTCTCATCTTTCATCTCCTTTGCCTAATTTTCAAGCTGGTTGATTTTAGCTTTCAAGACACTATTTTCTTTTTCCAGATGACTTATCCTAGTTTTTAAATTCTTTTCCCAATTTTCTTCAGCCTCTCTTAATTGTGTTTTGAGTTACATTTTGAGTTCTTCCAAATCCTGTATCCAATTAGCTGGGATTTCTGTTTTATTACTTGCCTCCTCCTGTGAATTGTTTGTTCTTGGTTCGTTGCCTGTGAAGAAGCTATAATTTGTTATTTCTTTCTTCTTTTTCTGGTTTTTGCTCATATTTACCCCTACTTTGCTCCCTGCATTTGTCTGTGCTATTGCTCCTCTCATTTTTTTTTTTATTTTGGGGCTTTCTCTCAGTATCCTCTCTTGGAGCTTTGTCAGATCTCTCAGTGCAGTCTCTGGGGTAGGAGTGTTAGAGTTTGAGCTTCCCTGTCCTCTTGAGGCTTTTGATTGGATTAAAGTCCAGCAGGCAGTGAAGGAGAGGTATTGGAACTTGGGCCTCCCTGAGCTCTGAAGACTTTTGATGGGATTAAGTTCAGCTGGGTTGGGCTGTATGTGCTCTGAGGCCAAAACTTCCTGGAAGGCTGGAGCAATATGTAGGGTGTCAGACTTCCTGTCCAGGCTGCCAGCTCTTCGCTCTCTCTGCAGCTGCTTCCCTGCCAGCTGTGTTCAATGCTCTGAGCCTGGCACAGCCCTGGCCACAAGTTTCACCCTCCAGAGCAGGGCCTTTGCTCCCCAGAGTTTCCTGCTGCCACTGGAGGCTTAGCATTCTAGTTGGGGATGGGGTGAACCTTCCCTTTCCCTTCCTCCTAAACCCAAGTGTTCTTGGATTCCAGCTTTTGCGGGGTGTACCTTTTGAATTGAGTCCAGCAGGAGGGTTCCCTGGCGCTGTCTTGTTGTTAGGTTTGATTTTCAGTCCCCTAGAAGCACTTAGTTTGTGATCAGTAAGGAAGAGTTTTCAGAGGTCTGAACTATTGCTGCTCCTAAGCCACCATCTTGACTCTCCCCCTACCTATACTTTTATTTATTGTCATTTTGGGGGTTTTTGTTGTTGTTTTTAGTTAGGCAAAGTAAAACACACTTTGAAATAAAAACACAGAAAATTATGGCTGTTTTCTATATAGAAACCTTCATACTTCCTCTTCCTCCATGCTTGTATCTCATTTTGTAGGATTTGGGGAAAAAATATAAATTTCTAATCCTTTAAAGATATATCTATAATTTTACTACAGATCTATCATTCTGAAAACATTTTGTGATAGTGATAAGAAATCTTTGTTTTTATGATGTGATTACATGCCTTCTGAATTTTTTTTCTTCTAAATGACATAATTTTACCATGAATTTTTGACATAATTCATTCTGGAGTTTGTAGATATGATAATAATACTTGACTTAGTTGGTCTAATCTATTCTTGGTCAATATTGAGATCTTTAAAGTAAGAAAGCATAGTTATTTCTCATTGGAAAGCATAGTTATTTCTCATCAGTAACATCTCTTCATACCATCTGTTGTGAAATTTTTTATTAGAAAAATTACAATAAGCTTCTAATAAATATAATGCTTCTTTTTTATTAGTGTACAATAATTGGGTATAAATATTTTACTGTCCAGTAGCAAATTTTTATCTTATTTGGTGATATTTCTGTATCTATCTATCTATCTATCTATCTATCTATCTATCTATCTATCTATCTATCTATTAATCTGCCTGGCTGACTGGCTTTATGGCTATTTACCTTTTTTATCTGTCTCTGCGGTATCTAGGTAGCAAAGTGGATAGACTGCCAGTCTTGGAGTCAGAAAAACTTGAATTCAAATTTGGGTCTCAGATACTTATTAGCTGTGTGACCTTGGAAAAATCATTTAATCTCTGTTCACCTTGGTTTCCTAATCTCTAAAATGGAGATAATAATAAGACCTATCTCTCAGAGTTGTGAATATCAAATGAGATCATATTTGTAAAGTCCTTAGCACAGTGCTTAGTATATAATAAGTTCTATATAAATATTAATTTTGTGATTAATTATAACTTCACTCAGTCTGATACACATATAAACATATATATGCATATATAAACATATATACATTTATATATGCATATATACAATTGTAAGAATTTAAATTTAGGTTTTATGCTAAGTATGAGAATTCTAAAGTAATGTTGTGGTAGCTGATTTAAAAATATTACAGCTTAAGTCAAAATGACTTTTAGCAGCTTTATTTACAAAGAGGTAGAAAGAGTGAAAGTAGAAAAATGTTGATAAAGAGACAGAAAGCATTTCCTAGCTACAAATACCCTAAGTTTAATTCTAATGTCTCCAGACCACAGATACAAATCCTAAAGCAAATCTCACCAGAATCCAAAGTCCTAATTAGGAAGCTGAAATCCAAAGATCTAGGAGACTGAAGAATTCCCCATGAACCTTCAGTGCACAGGAGGCTAAGACAGCCAAGAGTCTCACCACAACTCACACTGAAAGGAGAGTCCCACTAAAGAGCCAAGGAGCAGAGAGGGTCTCCTCACCAAAGAAACAAGGAAGGAATCACTCCACTCACCACCATAGGATCCAAGGGAAGCTTCTCTTCAAGAACCAAGGAAGTCATAGTCTTTTTATAGTCCTTTTGTACATGACATCCTGTCTCTTCCCCACTGGGAACCAATCACAGTCTTTCAATGTGCCTAGCACTACCCAGAGGTTGGTCAGTTGCCTCTGAATTTGCCACCCACACTATCAAGTGACTTGTGAGCTATCCTGCTTAGTGACTGGTAAGGTAGGGGTACTTAAGTTTTTGATTAATTTAAAAGTTGCTGATTGATAGACAAAGAGAGTTTCATTCACTCTTCACAAGTTCAGATCATTTTATCTATATACATACATATATACACATATGTATATATACACACATTGATAAAATATTACAATGTCCTTAATTTTAGACTCCCATTAGGTCAATGGCAGTATCTTTATGTAATTAAATTTATTCATCAAAATGATTCACTTTTCCTAATTGTATATTTTAATTTTATTTACCTACTATTCATTCATCTATGATATCAGCCTACTCTTATTCTATTCAGATATTAAATTATTCCCTTAAAAACAAAGGAATCATCATTTTGGAGCCAGTCAATTCAGAAAGTCTGTTGATCTGCAGAGTGAGCACCATTTAATTTTTCCACCATAATAAATGACTTTCAATAGTACCATTTCCTCTAAAACTATGTCACTGAGATTTATTTGCTCTTTTGAGGCAGTATTGGCATTGCAGACAATCTTTTTAAACTAGTAGTTTGAAATTGCATTCATGAAAGGAAAAAGGTACTAGTAGATGCATTTCAAATTTTTGGTTTTGTGTATCTTTCATGGCAAGTGATTAGTCACATTGTTGGCATTATTGGCATTGCAGACAGTGTTTCTAAACTAGAAATTTGAAAATACATTCATGAAAGTAGGACTAGTAGACATACTTCAAAAATGTGGTTTCGTGTGTCTGTCATAGCAAGTGATTAGGTTAGTGACATTATTAGTTCCTTCAGTCCTTGGTTTCTCTGCTGAGAATGCCAAAGAATGATCCCAATTAGTGCCAGTCAAGATGTGAATTCGTGGTGGTAATATTTACACATGAATAATGATAGAAAAAGAAACTCCTATTACATGGAGTTTGAAAACTGATTAGCAACAGATGGCAACTGGAAGTTATAATCTAAATGATTCAACTTTTAACCATGTTATTGAGATATGCTGCTGATCACATGTTACCAGACTAATTGCCAGTTCTCTTCCAGTACCCAGAATCTCTTCAATAGTTCACAATTGTTAAAAACTAACACTCAAACTGATGCCATTATATATATATTTTAGAGGTTATATTTTTTTGTCTATTTTAAAAGGTATATCTACATAGCTATATTTAATTTAGGACATATTTTCATCAAAACAGATATGGCAACAACATATTGCTATTTGAAATGGCAATGCTTATCTCAATGGTATTACCAAAAATTAGAAATATGTTGCTGTTAATTAATGATCCTCTAATTGTTATATGAATCTAAAATGTCAGTTTATGATTTGAACATACAAAAATTTTCCAGGCATCTCAATGCTATGCTGCTTAAATACTAGCATATTCCTACTACCACTATATCTCAGACTCCTAGTCCTGTGGCTCTGGGAATCTGGAACCTTGAACTCTTCTAAGTAAGCTTTCAGCTCATCTTCCATGGGTCCACTAGAACACTATGTACCTATTTCCAGTTCTTGCGTCTACACACATAATTTCTGTTCTACCCTCCCTTTCCCTATATGATTATTTTTTTTTTGCTTTAGATCATAATCTCCTTGAGGGTAGAGACTGTCTCTCTTGCTTATATTTGTATTCCCAATGTAAAGCATCATGCATGGCATATGATAACTAAATAATAAGTTCATCTCCATTCAATTATATAGAACTTTCAAATTTTCTCTCTCAACATGGCATTGCATTATCTTTAAGAATAACAAAGTGTATTGGATGATTTCTAATATTGCTTTTAGCTCCCAAATTCTATTTGATTTCATTATGATATAATACATTTAATCTTCAAATTTTGTGTTAAAAATACTTACTATGGTCATCTAAATATCTTTTCCATCTATCTCTATTGGTTTTTAGAGTACATAAAAGCATAATCATTTGTTCTGTAAAGAAACTAGGAAATTACTAATACAGATGCTTATAGAATATGTTTTAATTTCTGACAATAAGTAGTTCTCGTTATTTAAAATTATTCATTGAGAATGTGTTATACTTTCTTGTAGGAACAGTATCAAGATCATGGTCTAAAATAAGGAGGCATTCAATAAATATGTATTTTTTGCTTACTAGGTGAAGACTTCCATGCTAAGCTTAGACAGTATTAAAATTAAAACAAAATGAAATGAAATATAGTTTCACCTTTTCTGGAGCTTACAATCTTGCCAGAAGTTATAAAATATGTACACACACACACACACACACACACACACACACACACACACACACACACACACATATATATATATATGTGACATGCTTAATGATCTCAAAGGACTTTACAGAAGAAATCAAATCTGAACTTTGTCTTGAAAGGTAGACAAGTTTTTATTGAGTAGAGACTAATAGGGATACATTCTAGAGTAAGGATTTAATAAGAGGCAGTGAAAGAAAAACAAGCACAATCCAGGGAAATAGGAGAGAGGGGGAATTTGGGGGGGAGGGTGACAAAAAAAATACTGGTGAAGAGGAACAGAAAGGGAATAGAGCAGGATTTAAAGGGGATAAGATGGAGTACAAAACACAGTAATCATAAAGATGAATGTGAATGGGATGAATTTGCCCATGAAATGGAATCAGATAGCAGAGTTGATTAAAAAACAAAATCCTACTACATATTGTTTATAAGAAGCACATTTGAGACAGCATGACATACACAAATTTAAGGTAAAAGGCTGGAGCTGAATTTATAATCATAATCTAATTTTTAAAAAAGGAGCAGCAATCATGATATCAAAGAAAGCCAAAGTAGAAATTGATATGATTAAAAGAGATAAGTAAGGAAATTTTGCTAAAGGGTACTATAAACAATGAGGTAATAGCATTACTAGACATTTATGAACCAAATGGTATAGAATCTACTTTTCTAAAGGAAAAATTAAAGGAGCTCAAGGAGGAAATAGATAGTAAGACCATATTAGAATTTGATCTCAACCTTCCCTTTTCAGAACCAAATAAATTGAAATGAAAAATAAATAAGAAAGAAGTAAGAGAAGTGAAAGAAATGCTAGAAAAAATAGAGCTTATAAATATCTGGAGAAAACTGAACAGGGATAAAAAGGAATATATCTTCTCAGCAGTACATTGTGTGTGTGTATATATCAACCATATAATAGGGGGAATGGAAGTCATAATAAAAAAATGAAAAAGGCTAGACATCAAATTATAAGAAATTATCAAAGAAAACTGCCTTTATTTCCTAGAACAAAAAGGTAAATTAGAAATTGAAAGAATCCATATATCACTTTTCTACAATTAATTCCAGATGACAACTCCTAGGAATGTTATAGTCAAGTTCAAGAGCTTACAGGCCAAGGAGAATAAACCACAAATAGTCAGAAGGAAGCAATTCAAATATCATAGAGCCACAGTCAGGATTACACAGTATCTGACAGCTTTATATTGAGGGATTAATTGGAAATTTAGAACATGATATTCTGAAAGGCAAGAGAACTGGGTTTACAACAAAGAATCATCTACCCATCAAAACCAATTCTATTTGTTCTAGAGAAAATGTGGTCATTTGATAAAATACAAGATTTCCAAGTATTCCTGTGGAACAGATCCAACCTAAACAGAAAAGCTGATGTCCAAATACAAAATTCAAGAGAAGTATAAAAGGGTAAATAAGAAAGAGAAAAAAATTATGTAGTAAGATTGAATTGTTTATATTGCTATGTAGAAATGTAATATTTGTACATCTTAAAAAATTTTGTCTTTGTCATAGTAGTTACAAGAAATATATATATATATGTATATGCATATATATATATATATACATATACACATAGACAGAGGATATGATAGTAAGCTATTTAGGATGATGTGCATAAAAATAATCAAGGATGAAAAAGAGGATTTCTCTGAGAGAAATGGGAAGAGAGAAGTAAAATGGGGCACATTCTACTGCATAAAGAGTGTGAAGACTAAATTTAAAACTCCCCTGATTATAACAATAAAAATACTTTACTCTCCCCTGATTGTGGAGATTTAAATTGTAATCCTTGTCTATTTTGAGAACATGCTACTTAAAGTTGAGTATGAAGAACTGCCCATTTTTAGATTTAATCACCAAAGGTGCAAACACTCCATTTCACACATTGAGTGGGGGAGGTCTGTGACCCACGTGTGTGATAGTGAGTAATAAATGAGAATCCACTGACTGCCTTCTGGGCAGTCTTAAAACAAAGCATCAACTGTGATTGGTAGACATAAAATTAGGGGAATATACAGTAAGTGACACAGAGGAAGTGTCTTTAAAAGTAGCTATTACTTCCTGTGAGATACAATTCTTCATTCTTTGATCTGCTGACTGGACCTGAGACCCTGTTCCTGACTGGACTGACAAATGGTGAGTGAATGAAAAGCTGACTCTTAACTGCTGGATTTTCCCTGAAGAGACTGGACTCAGGAAAGACTATGCTCTTGAGAGAGGCTCCCTGTATCCCCTCCAGCTAAGAACTAACTCTCCCTGCCCAAGGGCCAGGATCAAATTAATTAGTATTTAGGCCAGATATATTACAGTATACTCTCTCTGATTTCTTACTTCACTCTTTCTACATTTTGTAAAAAAATTGTAAATAATATCTTTAGAATTAATAAAATTCCTGGTGACCACATTCTTAAATATAAAGTCCAACCCTTTTAAAATTGAACCCCTTTTTAACCCTTACAAGTCATAGGGGGAAAAAGAACTATTGCAATGGAGGAGAGGATGAGTGTGGTAATAGGTAATATGTAAACCTTAATCACATCAGAATTGGCTCAGAGAGGGAAAAACAGCCAGGTGTATTGGGGTATAGAATCTCATCTTACCCTGTTGTAAGAGTTAAATTAATGTCTAATACTTCAAATATTATTTTAATAAAGTTTACTATCTGACAAAATAGAACCACATGACTAAATCAATCTACCTGCTCAAAAGGTCCAGCTCCACCCAAGCCACTAAGAAGAAGGAAAGAGCCAACTAGGTAGAAAAAGGGAAAATTTATATCCTGCATAGGTCAATAAGTAATGACAGGAGGAGAGTGGGGTGCTGGGTAGTATAGTTCAAGAGTTCAAGATTTCTAATTACACATTATAGAGAAGCAAAGGAGGATAAGAAAGGAGGTGGTGGGAAGGGGACAAATATTAGGAAAGGGGAAGTTGAGAGAGGGTGATTGAAAGACCCTATAGAGAAATAGGAGGATAATAAAAAGGTGATGGTGATAGGGGAATAATATAAAGGAGAGGGAATGGAGGAGAATGATTAAAAGCAAAACACTTTTGTGGAAGGACAGAGTGAACAAAAGGTGCAGGATTGAATAAGGAAAACAAGATAGAGAGGAATACAAAGACAATAATCATAACTGATTGTAAATGGGATGAAATCACGGATAAAAAGGAAGTGTATAGCAGAGTCTATTAAAAACAAGCATCTTACAATATGTTGTTTATAAGAAACAGATTTGAAGCAGGTTGACACACACAGAATAAAGGAAAGGGGATAAAACTGAATCTACTGGGTTTCAACTTATATTTTAAAAAAGGAGGAGCAATCATACTCAAACAAAACTAATGCAAAACTAGATCTGATTAAAAGATATAAGGAAGGTAAATATATCTCAATAAAAGGTAGTATAGACAATTAAGTAATATCAGTACTTAAGATGCATTTACCAAATGATATAGTCTCTAAATTTTTAAAAGAGAAATTAAAGGAGCTTAAGAAGAACATATACAGTCAATCTATACCTGTGGGAAACCTCAACCTTCCCCTCTCATAACCAGAAACAAACCATAACCAAAACATGAACAAAAAGAAATAAAGGAAGGGAATGAAATTTTAGAAAAAAATTTGATTTAATAAATATCTGTAGAAAACTGAATGAGGATAAAAAGGAATATACTTTCTTTTCAGCTGCACAAAGTACATACACAAAAATTGGTCATGTAGTAGAACATAAAAACTTCACAACCAAATGAAGAAAAGCAAAAATAATAAATACAACCTTTTCACATTATAATTCAATGAAAATTTTAATCAATAAGATATCATGGAAATACAAATTAAAAATTAATTGTAAACTAAATAATCAGGTTATTCAAAACAAGTTAAAAAGAACAAATCATAGAAACAATCACACATTTCATTAAAGAGAAAGACAATGAAGAGACAACATATCAAAACTTATTGGATACAATCAAAAGAATACTTGAGGGAAATTTATATCTCCAAATATTTATACCAATAAAACAGAGAAAAGACATGAATTGGATTTGTGATTAAAAGCTATTAAGAATGTAAATTAAAACTTAAATTTCAAATTCTAAAAATTGAGGAGAAATTAATAAATTTGAAAGTAAAAGAACTATTGAATTAATACATAAGACTAAGATTTAGTTATATTAAAAAAACAGAGAAAATAGAACACTGATTAATTTGATTCAAAAAGGATAAAAAGAATATCAAATTACCTGTATCAAACATGAAAATGGTGAATTTACCTCTAATAAAAAGGAAATTAAAGCATTCATTACGGCCTATCTTGCCCAATTAAATGGCAATAACTTTGACTAAGTAAAATGGATGAATAACAATATAAATTGCTTGGGTTAACAAAAAAGGAAATAGATTACTTAAATAATCCTATTTCAAAAAAATTGAACAAGCCATCAGTGAACACCGTAAGAAAAAATTCCAGGGCAAGATGGATTCACAAGTGAATTTCATCAAACATTTAAAGAACAATTAATCCCAATACAATACAAACTATTTGGCATAATATGAGAAGCAGTCATGAACAATTCTTTTCATGACACAAATATGGTGCTAATAACTAAGCCAGAAAGACCAAAAACAGAGAAAGAAAATTACAAACCATTTCATGATTGAATATTGATTCAAAAATCTTAAATAAAATGGTATCAGAGACTATAAAAATATATCAGAAGAATTTTATTTAGTATGGCCAGGTGGAATTTATACTAGGAATGCAAGGCTGTTTTAATATTAGGAAAACCATCACCATAATTCACCAAGCAGATCACAAAATTAACAAAAATCATATGATTATCTCAACATGCAGAAAAAAAAAACTTTTGACAAAATATAACACCTATTCCTAATTAAAACACTAGAAAGCATAGGAATAAATAGGTCATTCCTTAAAGTAATAAGTAGTATCTATCTAAAACCATCAGCAAATATCATCTGAAATGAGGATAAGTTAAAAGCCTTTCCAGTGAGATCAGGAATGAAACAAGGATGCCCATTATCACCACCCTTATTTAACATTATGCAAGAAAATGTTAGCAATAAGAGAAGAAAAATTATTTCGACACATGAAAATTTTTTAATTATTAAAAAAAAAGTAACCGATATGGCTGTGATAATTCATTATGATTCAGTTGGCAAGTTCTTTGTATTTCAGCTACAAAACTTCTTTGCACTGTGACTTTCAACAAATTGTTTCATCTTTCTCAGTCTCATTTTCGGCATTTATAAAATAATACTAGGAATTTATCCTAACTACTCCACAATATTTTTGCAAGGAAAATGCTTTGTTTAATTTACCATGATATGTAAATGAATATAGCATAACACAGAGAATAGAATGCTGGAACTGGATTCAGAAAGACTTCATTTCAAATCCTGCTTCTGTGTTATCATGGATAAATTACTTAACCTACTTCAAAAAATCCACTTGGGTTTTTCCATTAGGATGTAATCTATGTTTATGGAAGGCAGATTAAGGAATCTGGAGAGGAAGAGAAAAGATTTACAGATACATATTACGCAGATGGAAACACCATTGTGTCTATAGATAGATGATTTGGTTTCCAGCTGCTGTGCTACTCATCTATACTAACTTTGGGGTGTCATTTAAATTATTTGGTTCTTTGTTTTCTCATTTATGATATGACGGAATTAAACTCACTGATCTCTAAAGTTATTTTACAGTTGTACATCTATGAAACATGATACATTAGTTTATTTTTTATTCAGCATTTAGACTGTGTCATATTGAATTATCATTTAATGTTTTATGTAGATGTCTTCTCTATACCTTGAATATTTATCCCCTAAAGTGCAGGGAATGTGCCTTAATCATTTTTTTTTTTTATATCTAGCATGGTGTCCCATATAAACTAGGACTTCAGTGAAGGTCTGATAATAATCTATGTTAATACATAGTTAATTTTAGAAAAATACATATATATGAATACCACATTCTTATACATATCTTGTATAATAATGATAGGTAAGAAATGCAAACATTTTTATCAATTCAGTA
This sequence comes from Monodelphis domestica, assembly GCF_027887165.1. Classification (NCBI taxonomy): domain Eukaryota; kingdom Metazoa; phylum Chordata; class Mammalia; order Didelphimorphia; family Didelphidae; genus Monodelphis; species Monodelphis domestica. Next base: position 364,871,293 of record NC_077229.1, read on the forward strand.
TATTAAGCAAATACTCTGAACCTGATAGGCATGTGGGTGGTAAAGTGAATAGAATTCTAGGTCTAGAGCAGTGATGGTGAACCTTTTAGAGACCACATGTCATGCCCCACAACCCAGAGACCAAGTACCACCCCCCTCCTCACCATACTTCAGACAGCAGAGGGAGAAGTGAGGGGAATAACCCAAGTGCTCTGCTCAGGGGAGAGAGTAAGAGCTTCCATTAGGCTTCTAGGCAGTGGAGTGGTGGAGAGGGGGAAGGGAGCATCTCCACTCAAGTCCCTTTGCCTTTCTAATAACTAACTCTGGCGGGTGATGGTGCACATCCCTACAGAGAAATCTATGTATGACATCTTTGGCACAAATACCATAGGTTTGACACGAAAACTAATCTTCCTGACTTCAAATTTGGTTTCCGACCCTTACTAGCTCTGCACCCTGAGCAAGTCATTTTGTTCTGTTTGCCTCAGTTCCTCATCTGTGAGATGAGCTGGAGAAGTAAATGTCAAGTCACACCTGTATCTTTGCCAAGAAAGCTCCAAATGGTATCAAGAAGAGTAAGAAATGATTGAAATGACTGAACAACCGGTGTGCCTGATGGTGTAGGGAGGGACACAAAACAATAGAAAGTAGAACATATTTCTATAAAACAACACAATAACAATATAGGAAAATAGTATTTATTCTTCATCTCCTTGATGTAGACTACATGTATTTAAAGAATTCAGATAAGGAAAAGACTATTGAGGGCTAAGATGTCATTCCCTTATTTCACACAGTAGAATATTTTATATCTTATAGAATAATCAGTCATATAATTGAAATTTTTCCTATACATTAATTAATCTGCCCTCCCCTTCATTAATCTATTAAATAATAGCAGTGCATTGTGTATGATACATAAGTTACTGAGGAAATAGTACAAAGGTAAAAATAAATTTGACATGCCCTCAAGCAGTTTATTACCTAATAGAAATTGGCAACTTAGTTTGTGGGTACAACTGATTGGAGGAAGCATTTTAAAACATTAAAATGTAGTTAGACTTGTTCTGAATGGATATTTAAACTTGAAGGGATAAAACAATTTAAAATATATCCTATTTAGCTGCAAAAAATAATTAAATTATATACTTTAAGGCTTTTTCCTAAATAAGATTGAAACCAAAATCTGATATTGAGATTTTAATAGCAGCAACTCTAGTTTTAGACACTGTTGGGAAAATAGACCCCCTACTTGTTTGGATTTTAGTGATAGTGATAGGTTTAAGATAATTAGTATTGGGATTCTAAAGTGATTAGTATAAATTCCATTATAATCTTAATACAGTTAGTAAAAGTCATAATTTTTACAAGGATTTCTAACTAAAGCATAAAAACTGCTTCTAAAGAGATTTCTAACCCCTCCCTAAGTTTGTACTTCCCTTTGTCATAAAATGCTGACTATCCGGATCTCATGTCCAAATATGGCACAAATATTACCCACCTTCCCTGTTTGGAAATAGCCCCCTTTCCCCACAGATCAGATAAGAGAGAGGTAATGGTCATTTGACTTGACTAAGTCATTAGTCTAAAGACTAATATGGGCTTTCTGAAATGAACTAACCAATCAACTTAGTAATTGTGTAGCTGTTTCTATATAAGGTCTATATGATGTTATGTCTTGTGATATGTCATCAGCCTTGTAAGGTAGTATTCATTTTGTTATATAAACCAGTTCTCAGCCTCTGAGCGTTATCTTGTGCTTGGGTCCAACAATGTAACATATGCAAGAGAATGCATTTATTGGAGGATTTGGTCCTCTTCCAATAAAATTTAACTTTCTACCTTGACTTGGAGAAATTTGGATTTTTGACCTTATTTACCTAACTTGTCTATATGGAGCCTATGGGTTTTCTGTTTCACAACAACACTTAGAAAAGATCCTGTTCAATTTAGAACACTTTCAGACTTGTTCACAAACACACACAAACGTATTCAGATGATTATGTAACCTGGGAGGATTGAATTTGAACAAACTAAGTGATTTATTTCAATACTTCAAGGATCCATTATTTCATATTCATGGGCACTTCTACCAAAGCTTATCTTAGTCTCTCTATACCTAGCTAGAGAGTCCTCATGAGTAGCCATGTTTGAAAAATTCCATTCTCGATTGGCCAATTGTTTTTTTGTGATTATTACCATCAAAATGATTCAGACTAAACCTTTGAGGATTTTCTCATGAGTTATGGGGCAGTCATGCCTCTCCCCTTCAAGATTTTTGCTGTGAATTTTTGGAATTCAACTGTAGGCTTTTACATTTATTCTAATTAACTTTTTATGTAATAAAAATAAGCTTATCCTACTACCATATCAAAGCAATTCCCAAACTATAACTTATATGACTTAACTTTGTTTTACTTATAACTTTGAAAAACATGCCATCTATATCTTCAAACTAGTTATTCAAAAATTATCTGATTATTGTAAAGGAGAATTAATTTTTGCGTGTGTTTGTTCTTTGCTAGAAATGATAATCCCTTCTCCCCATGACAGAAAGATTAATGTAACATTTTTTGTCATTTCCTTAATAGTAATTTTTATCAAGGTCACCATTTAGTACACCCTAAATATAAAGCTCTGTCAGGCCCTTTTTCTTATCCCTCCCTCTTTATTATCTTCCTTTATGATCACCTTCATTAAGTGCAGTTAGGAGATATAGTTGTTAGAGTGTCAGTCCTAGAGTCAAAAAGCCGGAGTTCAAATCCAACCTTAGACACTAAATACCTTTTAATTCACCTGGTCCTTTGGGAACATGCCTTCAAGAAACTTCTAGAATGACCCTTGTCCCAGAGTTGAGCAATAGGTCATCAAGTGCCCATTGAATACCTTAGAGAGGAGTAGGGGATGTAGTCAAGTCTTAAGTACCCTTTTTAATCTTCTAAATTTCTCTTTTTGTATTTAGGTCTTTCTTAAGTACCTTAGCCTTGATCTACAACCTCTTTCCCAAGCCACTAGGTAATAAAACAGCTGCTTCTTTTGGGTTCTATCAGGTATAAATAGAATCCCAAATTCTTCAATTTTATGAAAATTCCCATTCATAGTTTTTATTTTTTTCCCCATAGACATTGTTTCAAGACTCTCAAAGTTTGGTTAAGTGCAGTGTTGTGGGTTTGTATGTTTCAGAGTGGTGACCACAAGAGCATTGTCTTCGTTGTCCTGATTAAAGATCTGATCTTTGTAAGTAGTTTGGTGGTTCTTGGTTTTTTCCAAGTTGACAGCACTTACTATGTGACCCTGAGCAAGTCACTTCACCTTTGTTTGCCTTGGTTTCCTCACCTGTAAAATGGAGGTTATCATGACACCTACATCCCAGGATTCTTGTGAGGTTGAAGTGCTATAATAATTGAAAAGCAGTAAGCATACTGCCTAGTGCAAATTAAGTACTATACAAATGTTATATATTATTATTACTATAATTATTATTTCCATCAGATCAATGATCACCTTTACAGAGATGATTCCCAAATCTACATCTCTAATACTGATTTTTAAAATAAACTTCAGTAATTTAACTATAATTGCTGAATACCTATCACTGGGTGTCAGCCAATACCTCAAGTTCAAAATGTCCAAAACTTAACTCATCACTCTGCCCCTTTAACATGTCTTTCCTCCAGTTTTCCCTATTTCTACCTGCTAAGTCACCCAAATTTGAAGCCTTAGGTTACCTCTGATTTTTTTCTTTTCTTTCTCACCCAAATACAACCAATTTCCTACTCCTGCCATTTCTCTCTCAATACCATTCCTCATCTTTCCACTTCACTCACAATACTCACTCCCTTGTACTACTGTAATAGCCCTGTAATTTGTCTTGCTGCCTCCAGTTTCACTCAACTTAAATTAGTCTTTCACTCAGCTCAAAAAAAAAAATCTTAACACATTGACTAAATCATTTTACTAATAAATAATATTTTTATCAGGTCCCTTGGGTCACGGAAAAGATGCATAATACTTAGCATGGCACTTAAGGCCTCTCCACAGTCTCTCTTCTACTTACCTTTCCCATTTCATATTCTATAACTACTCTTTTCATACTTCAAATTCCATTTAGATTCAATTACTATCTATTCCTCAAACTACAACTTGCTGAAAGTCCCTGTTCCCACCCTTTTGTATAGATGATCCCTTAGACTTGGAATATCATTTCTCCTTATCTCTGCCTCAGAATTCTGATCTTTGTTCCCTGCCTATGACTGGTGCAGCCTCCTCATTAGAATGTTCCCTGACTCCTCTAGTGGACAGGGATATTTTGAACACACTCTCTAGATTATTTCTGGAGTACTATCACTCCACATCTGGTATTATATCTATGAGTCTATGTGCCATATGCCACCCATATTCATATATCCATACACACACATATACACAAACACACACAGACTAGAATATAAACTCTCTGATGACAGGTACTATGTCTTCTATATTTTTTTCTTTAGATCCCTAGGTTCAAATTTCACTATTTTAGTTGTTAAATCTTTTAACCCCGTACTTTCCATCTTAGAATCAATAGTGTTTATTGGTTCCATGGCAGAGGAGCAGTAAGGGCTAGGCAATAGGGGTTAAGTAACTTGTCCAGGGTCACACAGCTTGGAAGTGTCTGAGCATAGATTTGAACCTCAGACATCCTGTCTCCCGGACTGGTTCTCAATACACTCAACTGTCCCCCATTAAATCTTTAAGTAAAGTATATTGGATAAATCTTTAAAAGAAGGCAATTCCATATTTTTACATCCCTTCTCTAAGGATAGTCAAGTCCATTCAACAAAATAAATATTTATTAAATTGTGGTTATTTTCACAGTTCTCTTGAATACAAAGACAAAAGCAAAATTGTCCCTTTCCATAAAATACTTAAAATCTTTTGGAAGAAAGGGGAAAATATAAATCTGAATCTGTACAGACATAAATACAGTAAATACAAACATATTCGAGGGAGAAATTTAATATTGATTTTTGTTTCTCGTTTTGTTCTTATGAAAAGCCTCAAATATGAAATGGCAACTACACTATTTTTTAAAAGAAGTTCAGGATTGTGTAAGGCAGATGAGGAGAAAAATAACATTGCAAGTACACTGAAAGATCATTTATACAACAGCATGAAGTTGGGAGATGTTCAATATTGTGTGGAGAGCATTGGTAGAACAATGTGTTAAGAATGGAATGTATGTGAAGGGAAGTGATATAAAATAATCACAAAAGTAGGTGGGAACCAGATTGTGTGGGCTTAAAATATCAAACTGAGGATTCTTTATTTTATCCTAGAACAATATGGAAACGTTACATATTTTTTGTAGTGGGAATGACAAAACTTTGTAGTTGTGCAATTCTATTTAGAGAAGTCAATGGGCCTGCCAGGTGAGGTTGTCCAGCTGGTAGTCAGCAGTATAGAAATGGAGCTCAAGATAGAAATAAAGTCTTAATACAGAGATTTGAGATCCAACTATTAAGAAAATATAATTAATACAATGGGTGCCACTATTATGATTAATGCAAAGTCTATAGAGACCAAAAAGAAACAATTCCACAACAGAACTAAGGAGAGTAGTAGTGAGAAGAGAATAATGTTAAAATAAAATAAAAATGATAAAATAAAGGAGACATATGGAGAGTTCAGCCAGGAGATCTAAGAGATAAAAGGTGACATGAACCAAGAAAAGCTAGTGTCCAATAAGAGAGAGAATGCCAAGAGTGTCAAAAGCTAGAAGGCTGAAGATATATAAACACTTAGGAGAGGTTTTTAGATTTACCATGTTAAAAATCACTGATGACCTGGGATAAATTAATTCTGGTCCAGTGGTTCATTTTGGAGTGATATTACAAGACATTGAAAAGTAACTAGAAAGTAATGAAATGAAGGAAACATGTAGAGACAATTCTTTGTTTGGGTTTGTCTATAAATGAGAAAAAAGTTTTTGAAGATTACAGGGTCAAGTAAATTTATTTTTTAATATCAGAAAGACCTTGCTATGTTTTAAGGAAGTGTATTCAGAATTGCTTATAAGATGACTGAAAATTATGGGAAAATTTGGAAAAAGTAATAGAGGAAATTGCTGGAGGAAATGAAGGGGAACCAGATCAAGAGTTTAAGGAGATGAATTAGCTTTGACAAGGAAAAATGAATGTATGCATCAGAACATAGTAAAAAACAAAAATGAAGAGGATTTTGATGTTTGGAATTAGGGAAAAGAGGAAGCTTATAGCAGATGGCTTCATTTTTATTTTTACTAAAGTAGTAGCTGAGGTCATCTGCTAGAGTTGTGTAGGAGGTCTGAAGAAACTGATGTGCTAGAATACTTACTGTGAAGAGTAGGGTAGAAAGTCAATTTGAAATAAATAAAGGTATCATTGTGCAGTTACTGGCGATCAGTTGAGCTGAGAAAACTTTTTTATTTTTTTTAGTGAATCCAGTTAGCACAAATGCATGGCCTTGACTAAAATTATTGAGCCCATGAAACAATGGAGAAGAAATTAGCAAGTACAAAGAAGGTCCTTGGTTGGAGCCAAGCAATGGGGTATGGAAAGATAAGACTGTCCATGTATCCATCGATGAAAAATGAAATTCAAAGTTGAACTTGTTAATCATAACATAAAGACTTTGAAAAGAGGCAAAGGAGGGATAAAAATTACCCAAAAAACTTTTTGTAGAGCTAGAAAAAAAATACAAAACCTATTTGGAAGAATAAAGTGCCAAGAATGTAAAGGGAATTACTGAAATAAATATGATGAAAGGCCTAGCCATACCATATCTCAAACTATATTACAAAGTAGTAATCATCAAAATTATCAGGAACTGGCTGAGAAATGAAGTAGTGAATCAGTGGAATAGGTTAAGTCATCAACACATAGTGGTTAATTACTATAGTAATCTTGACTGGGGAAAGAACTCACTATTTAACAAAAACTGCTGGGAAAATTAGAAAACAGAATGGCAGAAGCTAAACAAACATCTCACACCATACAACAGGATGAAGTCAAAATGGGTATTGGATCTAGAAAAAAAAAAGAGTGACACCATAAAGAAATTAGGGGAACATGGAAAAATTTTCCTATTAGTTTATGATTAAGGGGAGAATATATGAGCAAATAAAACATATTCAGACATTACAAAACATTATAAAAAGAGAACATTACAAAAATGAAATTGATAATCTTGATTACATTAAATTAAAATGGTTTTAGACAATTAAAACCAATGTAACCAAGATTTGGCGGGAAACAAGAAATTGGGGGAAAGATTTTATGACACTGAAAAATGCCTCATTTCTCAAATAGATAGAGAAATGAGTAAATCTTATAGGAATATAAAACATTCCCCCCACTGACAAATAGTCAAAGGATGTAAGTGGAAAGTTTTTAGAGGGAGAAGTTAAAACTATAATCAGATTTTTAAAATGCCCTGTGTCTTAAAAAAAGATAAATGAAGGGAAGTTTTTTTTTTTTTTCCCCCGAGGGAAGCTTGGACTTTCGGTATGGAGGTGGGAAAGAGAGGAGAACACCCTTCTCAAAGCAGGGTTCAGAGGAAACAGCAGATGTAACAGGTTGGCTCAGAGAGAAGAGAGGGGGTTTGAAGATCTTCCCTCTTCTTCTTTCCCTCCTTAGCTAAATCTGCTCTCCCCAATTCACTCTTGTCCCTCTTGTCCCCCCTACACTACTGGAGACCAAAAAGTCTCCCCTTGATCTGTTCACTCACATTCAGCTTGGGGAACAGATAACTTTTAATGTTAACTCAATCAGGTAATGCAAAAGGAATAATGGGCAGGGAAGAACAGGAAAAGGAAAGTGGGGAAAGGAGGTCCCTGTCTCTATCTAAACCCTTTTCCTCCCTCCTCAAATTTGGAGGGAACTCAGGCCTTGGCAGCCCAAGCCCCCTGAGAGAAAGTCAGGTTGACTCAACCCCTGAGCCACAGGAGCTGAGGTAAAGTCTGCTCAGATTTCTCTTCAGAAGTACCTTCAATTGGGAAGTGTTGGGGGGAAAGATTTCCAGTCACTAGCAGGAAAAGTGGGAAACACTCAGGAGAAAGTCTTTTTTCCACCTTCTCTCTTTGGGGTCTCAAGACTGAGAGAGCCTCACTGCTCTCTCCCCCAGAGTCTTTTCTTTTCAGGATTCCACTCCTGGGACCCCTCCCCTGTCGAGGTGATCAATTCTCTTCAGCCTGGCACTTTTTCCTAGTGCCAGCCTCTGTCACAAATGTCACTATTTATTTGAGAAATGTAAATTAAAACAACTGTGAAATATACCTCATACCTATCAGATCATCAAGATCATCAGATATCATCAAGAAGGAAAATAATCAATGTTCAAGGGAATATGGGAGAACTGGGACACTAATAAACTTTTGGTTGACCTCTGAACTGATATAATCAATCTGGAGAGCAATATGAAACCACACAGGTCATAAAACTATGCATATACACTTTGACCCCCAGTAATGCCACTATTAGGTCTTTATCTTGAAGAGATCAGAGATACAGAGAAAGGACCTATCTGTACAAAAATATTTTCAGTAACTCTTTTTGTAGTATAAAGAAGTGCAACTTGAAGGAGTGTCCTTTAATTGTCGAATGGCTGAACAATTTGTGGTATATGGTTGTAATGGAATATTTATTGCTCCATAAGAAATGCTAAACAAGATGAGTTCAGAAGTTCATGAAAAGGCTTATATAAAGTGATATAAAATCAAGTGATCAGAATCAGAAGAATGCTGTATACAATAACAGAAATGTTCTATGGTAATCCTGAGGAATTTATTAGAAAGAACGTTATCCACATCCAGAGAAAGAACTGTGGGTGTAGAAACACATAAGACAAACCTGATTGACCACATGGTTCGATGGATATATTATTGGAGGTTTTTTTTTTAAATAGTCACTCTATTGCGAATATTAATAATGTGAAAATAGGTTTTGAACAATGATACATGTATAAACCAGTGGAAATGCTCATCAGCTCCAGGAGGGGAGAAGAAAGAAGGGAGGGAAAAAATGTGAATCATGTAACCGTGGAAAAATATTCTAACTAAATAAACACATTTAAAAAGGGAAATGTTCTATGATGATCAACTATAAAGAATTAAACTTTCATAAGCAAAACAAGTTTCTGAGATATCCACAAGAGATTCATGATGAAAATTGCCAAAAAAAGAAACTGTTGGAGTATGATTGCAGATCAAAGCATGCCATCTTTCAGTTTATTCCTTTCATGAGGTATTTTTTTCCTTTTTTAATACATTTTAGATTGTTCCAAATTATAAGACAATTGAATTTCTAATATTTATTTTCTGATATTTTGCAACCCAGGTACTCTCTTTCTCTTATGCACCTCATAACTCTCCCTGAGGAGGCAGGTAACAACATACAGATGCTAAAAGTAATATCATATAATATACTTTCTTATATTCATAATGCTGTGAAAAACATATTGTTTACACTCAAGAAATAATCATGGAAGAAATAAAGTAAAGAATATAATGTCTCAATTTGCATTCAGACTTCATCTGTTCCTTCTATGGCAATGGATATTCTTTTTTCTGTTGTGGGTCTCTTGGAGCTGTCCTGGATCCCTGCTTTATTGATTTAATAGTTAAGTCATTCACAGTTGATTATCACATATTAATGTTGTTCATGTGTACAAGGTTCTCCTGGGTTCTGTTTATTTCATATAATATTTTCCATGTTTTAAGTTGAATCATCTTGTTTGTCATTTCTTCTGGCACAATAGAATTCCACTATGACCATATAACAAACCTTGTTAAGCTATTTTCCAAATGATTGACATTCCTTTGGTTTCTAATTTTTTGACAACACAAAAAAAAAAGCTGCTAAAATATTTTTTACAGTTTTTTTACAGTAATGGGATACAGATTTAGTAGTGATATTTCAGGATAAAATGGTATTCACAATTTGAGAGCTCATGGTGTTATAGGCGGGAAAGATACCCTTGAGATTTGGGAAGGATACCTTTTGCTCTGTCAGCTATGGCCACCACAATGGAATCTATGATTGCTGCCACAGGGATAGGTGGGCTGACAGCTTGCAATTGCACTGGCAGAACTGCACAGAAGCTCTTGTTAGAGTGTATGAGGTCAATCACAGACTTGGGTTTGAGTTGGGTGACCAGAGATTGTATCTGATCCAGGATTATAAATTTGGGAAAAAATAAAATTAGAAGAACTAAATAGGACCCAGGAAATAGCAAACATAAAAAATGCTGAAACCTGAGGCATCATCCCTCAGCACTCTAGGACTCCAACCTAAAGCTAATAATAATTAAGTCTATTGCTCTGGCCACTCTGTTTCTTTCAAATGAGCAAGCAAAGAAGAAAGATGTCAACTATTGAGAGCTATTATGAAGACAGAGATTCAAACTCAGATGACAGTGAAATAAAAATATCATTTTAAAAAACAACAATGAAAAATAATAGTCACTAGTTCAAAAAGAACTTTTACAAAAGCTTAAAAAAGATCAAAGGAAACAAAAAAAATAGAAAAAAATTAGAGTAATTCAAGAAAAACAAGAAAATTATGAAAGATCACCAACCTGCAAAAAGGGATTCAGAAACTCATAAAAAGTAATGTTTTAAGAACTAGAATTAAACAAGGAGAAATGAACAACTTCATGAGAGAACAAGTAATAAAGCAAAATTTTTTAAAAAATGACAAAATAGAAGAGAATATGAGACATCTTATCATAAAAAATGTCCAGGAAAATAGATCAAGGGGAGATCATATAAAAATATTTGGGTTCACAGAAAGATATGATCAAAAAAAGAGCTTAGACTCCATACTACAAGTAATTATCAAGGAAAAAAATCCTAGAAATTCTAGAATCATAGGGTAAAATAGAAATTGAAAGAATCCACATATCACCACCTCAAAGAGACCCAAAGAGGTGAATATAATATAATGAGTCAAAATAATAAAAATATTAAACAGGAAGAGGTAAGATGGACCAATTAATTATCTCATTTTAAAGAGGAATGAGTGAAAGAATTGTCAAAAAAAGGAGAGGAGGGTGTTGAGGGCTGGTAGTAGTAGAACCTTATTCTAATCATATATGGGTTAAAGACAGAACAATATATACAACTAGAAGAGTAAAAGTTTTCTTAATGTATAGAGAAACTGAAGGGTAAGGGAATAAGATAAGCGAGGGATTAAGAGTCCACTAATGGGGTTTAAGGTCAAAAAGGATGAAAGATAGATTAAGAAAAAGGAGGGAAAGGGAATGAGAAAATAAAGGGGTAACTAGAAAGGAGAGCCTATTCACAATATAGTGGGGTAAGGTGCAGAAATAAGGGAGGCACTCAGGACACAATAAGGGAGGGACTTATAGAATCAAACTAATATCCAGAAATAGAAGGCTGAGTTTGGAGGTATAGGAGGAGAACTTTTGGAAAGAAAGAGAATAAGAACTAAAAGGTAAGAGGGAAAGGACAAGGGATGGACCTTTAGAAAGGTGGGTCAATTTGAAAATAGGAGTGGAAAGGGAGAGGAAAAGGGAAGGATTTTTTTAAACCCTTACCTTTCATCTTGGAATCAATACTGTGTGTTGGCTCTAAGGTAGAAGAGGAGTAAAGGCTAGGCAATGGGGGTTGAGTGACTTGCCCAGGGTCACACAGCTGGGAAGTGTCTGAGGTCAGATTTGAACCTAGGATCTCCCATCTGTGGGTCTGATTCTCAATCCACTGAGTCACCCAGCTGCCTCCAAAAGGGAAGGCCTGTTCCATAAGAAGATCAAGGGAAAAGGAAAATAATTTATTTTCCAAGATATTTATAGATATTTTGTTTGTGGTGACAATGAACTGGAAATTGAGGGGATGCCCATAAACTGGGGAATGAGTAAACAAATCGTGGTATATGGCTGTGATGGAATATTATTGTGCCATTAGAGGAGATGAGTAGGCTAACAAAAAAATCTTAGAAAAATTACATGGAATAATGAAGAGTGAAATGAATAGAACAAAGAGAACATTATACACAATTATGAGTTAATACTAGAAGAAAAAATGGGAGTGTTATTTCCAGAGAATGAAAGGTTAAAACATGAAAGAATTAATTAGTATTAACATGGTGGTCTGAAGTTTTCTGTGATATGGGGAAAGTGGGACATTTATAGATGTTTATTATGTAGATGTGAAGAAAAGTAAATTAAACATAAAATAAATTTGCAATTTCATATGTGTATAGCCTTTTTCTTTGATATGGAAATGGTTTTTTATTTGTTTTTGTAAAATTTGGAATAAAGAAAAGGAAATTTGTGATGATTTAGGGGATACCTCATGAGAAGAAAAATTCATGTAGGACCTAAAATTAAAGAAAAAGAAAAAGTATATTTCAAGACCCAAATGGTCATAGTATTTACATAAAATAAATAGATGAACTTTTCTATAGTTACATTGGAAATAAGGCTCCAGTAGTATTATTAATCTAAATGAAGATGGATTGAAACAAGTATTACCAAGAAATCATCTAAGTGTCCATGGTTTATCATTATAACATCAGTTATTTAAGCCTGGTGGAGTTCAAGGAAATAAAAATACCTTTTATTTTCCTTAGTTAACAGTTTGTTTTTTACTTCCAGAGATTAGACAATAGTCCTTTAAGTAAAGTAGAATTTTTTAAACTCTTGGCAGTAAATGAGTTAATCCTTAAGGGTGCTATGAAAAAAAAGATAAGCTTTACTCTCAAGAATAAGAAAATGCATTCCTTACTTTTATTTGTGGGTGAGAAGACAATATAATGAACCCCAGAATCAGAAGATGGGGAAAAGATGAGAAGTGAGTGGAAAGATGAGAAAGTCAGGATTAAAAGAATAATAGACTAACTAAGTCCTTGCTTTTTTTTTTCCTTGTTTTTTAGAGTCAAATCTTTAGTGTTCTGTCTGGGGCCCAACTTTCTCCTGGAAGAAAGATCAAAGAAATGGAAAAATAAATCCAGAAATTTCTAGAAGAAAATAATGTATTAAGAACTAGAACTGGATAAGGGAGAAGCTAATGAGTTCCTAAGCCAACAGGGAATAATAAAGCAACAGCAAAATAATGAAAAAATGGAAGAGAATATGATAGAACTTATCACAAAAATAATTGCCCTGCAGCATAGCAGTACCAGATCTTAAATTGTATTATAAAGCAATGGTCATCAAAACGATATGGCACTGGCTAAGAGACAGAAAGGAGTATCAATGGAATAGACTTGAGGTAAGTGATCTCAGCAACACAGTCTATGATAAACCCAAAGATCCCAGCCTTGAGAACAGAAATCCACTATTTGACAAAATCTGCTGGAAAAATTGAAAAACTGTATGGGAGAGATTAAGTTTAGACCAACATCTCATACCCTACACCAAGATAAACTCAGAATGGGTGAATGACTTGAACATAAAGAAGGAAACTCTAAGTAAATTAGGTGAACACAGAATAGTATGCCTGTCAGATTTCTGGGAAAGGAAATATTTTAAGACTAAGCAAGAATTAGAAAAAATTACAAAATACAAAATAAATTATTTTGATTATATTAAATTAGAAAGGTTTTGTACAAACAAAACCAATGCAATCAAAATTAGAAGGGAAGCAACAAATTGGGAAAATAATCTTTTTTAAAAAAACTTCTGACAAAGGTCTAATAACTCAGATTTATAAGGAGCTAAATCGATTGTACAAAAAATCAAACCATTCCCCAATTGATAAATGGGCAAGGGCCATGAAAAGCTAATTTTCAGCTGAAGAAATTTAAACTATTAATAAGCACATGAATAAGTGTTCTAAATCTTTTATAATCAGAGAAATGCAAATCAAAACAACTCAGAGGTATCACCTCACACCCAGTAGACTGGCTAATAGGACAGCAAAGGAAAGTAACACATGTTGGAGGGAATATGGCAAAATTGGGACATTAATGCATTGCTTGTGGAGTTGTGAATTGATCCAACCATTCTGGAAGGCAATTTGGAAATATGTCCAAAGGGCTCTAAAAGACTGGCACCCATTGCACTGCTGGGTTATTACCCCCAAAGAAATAATAAGGAAAAAGAGTTGTACAAGAATATTAAAAACCATGCTCTTTGTGGTGGCAAAAAAAAAATGGAAAATGAAGGGATGCCCTCCAATTGGTGAATGGCTGAACATATTGTGGTATATGTTAGTGATGGAATACTATTGTGCTCAAAGCAATAATAAACTGGAAGAATTCCATGTGAACTGGAATGACCTCCAGGAATTGATTCAGAGTGAAAGGAGCAGAACCAGAACATTGTACACAGAGACTGATACACTGTGGTAAAATCAAATGAAATGGATTTCTCTACTAGTAGCAATGCAAAGATCCAGAACAATTCAGAGGGACTTATGAGAAAGAATGCTATCTATATTCAGAGGAAGAACTATGGGAATAGAAACACAGAAAAAAGAGAACTGCTTGATCACATGGATTTGTGGGGGATATGATTGCAGATTTGGACTCTAAATGATCACCTTAGTGCAAATATTAATAATATAGAAATAGGTCTTAATCAATGACAATAAAACCCAGTGGAATTGCATGCCAACTATGGAAGGTGATTTGAGGGAGGGGAGGGAAAGAACATGAATCTTGTAATCATGGAAAACTATTCTAAAATTAACTAATTAAATAAAATTTTAAAATAAAATAAAATAACAACTGCCCTGGAAAATAGATCATGGAAGACAGTATGAAAATAGTTGAACTCTAAGGAATTTGCTCTAAAAAAAGGAGTTTAGACACAATACCCCAAGAAATCATCAAGGAAAATGGTCCAGAAACATTAGGAACAGAGAGTAGAGATTGAAAGAAAGCACAGATCACCACCTCAAAGAGATGCAAAGATGAAAATGGCTAAAAATATCATTGCCAATTTGTGTAGCATCCAGGTTAAATATAAAATACTATAAGCAACAAGAAAAGAAAGTCAGTTATGGAGTTATATAGTCAGAATAACACAAAACTTAGCTACAAAATTAAAAGAATGCAGGAAATGGAATTCAGCATTTTACAGAATAAAATAACTGGGCTTATAACAAGAACAATAAATCGAGAAAAGATAAAAATAATTATAAAAGGGGGAAAAACATTGGTATTTAACAAACTACAGGAGTTTCAACTATTCCTGGAGAAAAACCCAGTATTTAGCAGAAAACATGATTTGTAAAAAACATACAAAGTAATGCAAGACTAATCATAAGCAACCCCCAAATGTCAAATTGTTTGACAAAAACAAAAATAAAATAACAATAGGAAAATACTGTCTATCACCCCTGGGATGGGTATCATTACCTTGGTAATTTGAAGGGTAT
Organism: Monodelphis domestica; assembly: GCF_027887165.1. Taxonomy (NCBI): domain Eukaryota; kingdom Metazoa; phylum Chordata; class Mammalia; order Didelphimorphia; family Didelphidae; genus Monodelphis; species Monodelphis domestica. The sequence continues at coordinate 364,886,636 of NC_077229.1, forward strand.
TGATGGAAGACTTGAAATCAAGGGAATATAATGTAATGAGGTGAAATAGTAGTGGAACAGACCATAGGGAAGCAGGGTTGAATGGTTATCTACATGGGCAAGGAAGGAATGGAATAACTGCCAGGGAGAAGGGGATCAAAGGTTGGAGGACTGGGAGTACTAGCACCCAACTCTCATCAGACCTGAGATAAAGAGAGAACAACATATACAGTTAGAAGAGTAAATATACTAATGTATAGAGAAACAATAGGGAAATGGATGGGATAAAGGAGGGACTGCTAAATTCCCTTGGGGGACTGAGTGAATAAGATAAGGAAGATGGATTAAGAGAAAGGAGGACAATGGGGATAAGAAAAAGGAGGGAAGATAAGAATATTTAGAGAAGATTAAATGTCAAAAGTTAGGTGGTTAAAGTAAGGGGATAAGTGAATCAAGAAGTAGCAGGTGACAGTTGGGAGATAAGGAAGGGATTTGGGGAAAGTTGGAGAGAATAAAAAATTAAAATGTAAGGGGGAAAGGATAAGGGAGTGACCTTTGGAAAGATGGGCCAAATGGGAACTAGGAGGTCAAGGAGAGAGGATAAGAGAGGATCTTAGGGAAAGGATGTGCATTAGATATATACTAGTCAAAGAAAATGGAATATCTGAGAAGGGATTCAGCAGAAAAATAGAGGAGGACAAACAGTGAAGAGCAACAAAGTAGATGGAAATGCCCATAATCTGAATATCCTTTCTGGTGGGACAATGGTTTAGAGAGCATAAATATCATGTAAAACTCTTATTTTAACACTGATCATACTAGTAATCCTGCATCCCTGAGGTGCTATGTCATTGGAACAAAAGTTCCTTTGCATATGACCAAGCTGGAAAGACTATTTTTGGAAAGAGTATGGTCCTGGCAACAGATTGTGTCTGTTGCCTAAGCAATTTTAGCAAAATATGTTCCTGGTAATATAGGTTAACTGAGAACCAGATGAGCTAAAGCCATCAAAGTATATACTGATAGCAACAAGGAGAAACAGGTCTTTCATTGTTAAAAGCAGCTGAGATTTTTTTTTTTAAGAAAACAAGATGTGAATATATATTAATAATTGTAAAACTGTTTGTGCTTATTGACCTAGAGATCCCATTACTAGAATTATTATGTAAGGTGATTATTGAGAGAGCAAAAGTTGCACATGTATGGAAATATTAATGGAAGCTTTGTTATGAGAAAATAACTGGAAATAAAATTCAATGAATGGGAGAAATGTCTGAATAGACCAATGATGTTTGAATATAATGAATTGTAGAAATGACAAATATTGGAAATGTAAGAAAATAAGAGCAATCTATGAATAGAGGAAAAGAAAATAAGAATAACATATACCATGATTAAATTTTTTTTAAAGCCACAAAATTAAAAGAAAAAAAAATGTCCAAGTAAATATATCCAATGGGAACTATAGGATGTTCATATTTTAAATATATTGTAAAAAATGCAGATTTGGGGATTTTGCACATGATCTTTTTGTGCATTTGTTTAGTGAATTTTTTTGTTGGTAGTAGTGGTTACTAAGTATATAATAAAAATTAATTAATTAATTTTAAAAGAATAAATACCCTTAAAAAGAATATCATAAAAATATAGTTATCACTTTTGTTATATATTTCAAATAATCTTGAATAATTTTGATTTCTAGATTTTATGGCTCCCTTTTCAAAGATAGACTTTAAGATAGCATTTTGCTGTAATGAATCAGTTGATTCTTTTTTAAAAATTAACAACATAAAATAAGCAAAATGTCATATATTCTCTACATTTTAAGTCAAATCAACAACTAGGTGGCACAAGGGCTAGACCACAGAGCCTGGAGTCAGACAGATCTGATTATAAAGAGTTCAGTGCCTTGGGGCAATCATTTAGCCTCTATTTTACTTCTTTTTCATGCATTACAGAACAGAACTAATAAAAATATTTACCTCCAAGGGCTGTTGTGAAGATCAAAAGAGACCATATTCATTGATTTGTTTTCCTATATTATGACCATTTATCAATTTGGGAATGGCTCATATTCTTATCTATTTGATTAAGTTCTCTTTATATTTTATATATCAGATCTCTATCTGAGAAACCATCAAGAAAAAATTTTCCTGATATTGCTTTCCTTTCAATCTTACTATATTAGTTTTGTTTGTGCAAAGTCTTTCAATCTATTATACTCAAAATTATCCATTTTACATTTCATAATGCTTTCTATATCTTAATTAATCATAAATTCTCTTGTACATAAATCTGGAAGGTAGTATGTTCCTTGTTCTTCCAATTTGTTTTTAATATCTCCCTTTATACCGAGATCATATATCCATTTTGATCTTATCTTGATAAACTCTATAAGATATTGGTCTATATCTAGTTTGATGAATTCTTATTCCAAAAACTTGGGACTTTACCTTTGTCAAACATAAGGTTTCTATAAATTTCTACAATTGTTTCTTGTATGTCTATTCTGTTTCACTGACCTACTTTTTCTATTTCTTAGCCAGTACTAGTACGTAGGCAGTACCAACTTTGATAATTATCGTTTTATAATATAGTTTGAAATATAATATTGCTAAACGTCCTTCCTTAACTTTTTTTCATTATTTCCTTTGATATTCTTGACTTTTTTTGTTTTTTTTTCCCTAAATGGATTTCATCATGAATTTTCCCAGTTTAATAAAATTAATTCTTAGTAATTTAATTGGGAAGTCATTTAAAAAGTATATGTTTAGGTAGGATTATCATTTTAATTATACTGGTTTTTCCACTCTTGAACAATTAATTTTGATCTAATTATTTAAATCTGACTTTATTTGTATAGAAAGTGCTTTATACTTATGTCCATAAAGTATTTGGATTTTGGAGAAGACATTCTTCTAAGTATTTTTATTCTGTCTACGATTATTTTGAATGAATTATCTTTTCCTGGAGAACACTAGTAGAAATGCAAATTAGCTAGGTATATTTACTTTGCTAAAATCAATAGTAATCTTAATTAAATTTTAAGTTAATTTCTAGGATTTTCTATATGTATCATCATATCATCTACAAAATTAGAAGGATTCATTACCTCTTTTCTGATTCAGATACTTTTAATTTTTTTCCCTCTCTTATTGCTATTGCTAGCTTTTTTGGTACAATAACAAATAATATTGCAATAATGAGCACACATTTTTCTTCTGATCTTATGGAGAAGACATCAAATTTATCCTCACAACAGATAATGTTTTCTGGTTGTTTTAAATATACATTTCTTATTAATCAAAGAAAAAATCCATTTGTTCCTCTGCTTTCAAATTTTTTAATAGTAATTAGTTTTATATTTTTCAAAAGATTTTTTCTGCACCTATTGATATAATCATATGATTTTTATTACTCTTGTTGATATCATTAACCAGTTGATATTTTCCTTACATGAAAGCATCCCTGCATTCCTGATTTAAATCCTTTTTGGTCATAATGTATTATCTCTCTAATGTACTGTTGTTTTTTATGGTTAATATTTTATTCAGTATTTTCATATCCAATGAATTTACATTCATTAACTAAGTTGGCATATCATATTCTTTCTCTGTATTTTTTTTATCTTCCTGATTTAAGTATCACCACCATATTTGGAGTTTGGTAGGATTCCTTTACAAATTGTTCTAAAATTTTTGTTTAATATTTCATATACATACTTTCTAAATGTTTGGTAAAATCCATTTGTAAATCCTTCTAGTCCTGATAATTTTTTCCTCTTATGAAGTTCTTTTGTAACCTGTTCTATTTTTCTAATATAAGTTTATTTGAATATTCTATTTCTTTCTCTTTGTAGGCAAGATGTATTTTTTTGAAAATATTATCTATTTCACTTAAATTATTAAACCTGTTGATGTATAATTTGGCAAAACAACTCCTAATAATTGTTTTAAATTCATCCTTTTCAATTTTGATGCTAATGATTTTGTTTTATTCTCCCTTTAAAAAAAGTCTTATCAACCAATGTTTTATCTATTTTGTTCGTGTTTTAATGAAAACAACTCTGAAAGTTTTATTAATTTATTTTTTATATTATGATCTGAAAAGGATGCATTTAACATTTCTGCTTTTCTATAATTAATTATATTTTTTTGTAAAAATACTGTCGTTTAGAAAAAGTATATTCCTTCTTATCCCAATACAATTTTACATATCTATCACATCTAGCTTAGCTAAAATTTTAGTCATCTAATTAACTTCTTTCTTATTGATTTTTGAGATATTTATATAGATTTGAGATGGGAAGGTTTAAGTCCTCCACTACTATTTTGTCGTTGTCTATTTTCACCTGTAACTCCTTTAACTTTTCCTTTAATAATTTGGTTGCTATAACATATGGCGCATATAGGGTTAGTATTTAAAATGTTTCATTCTGTGGTACCTTTAATCATAATATGGTGAACTTTTTTAAAATCTCTTTTAAATAGATTTATTTAGCTCAAACTTGTCTGGCATTATTATAGCTATCCTTATTGTTGAGGGTATTTTTTGTCTTCTAAAGCATAGCTTCATATAGCTTTCCAGGTTTCTTTTGTGATAATTTCTTTTGTTATTTCCTATGACACAATAGTATTCCATCACAAACATATCCCACAACTTGCTCAGCAATTACTCAATTGATGCACATTCCTTTAGATCCCAGTTCTTTGTCACCACAAAAAGAGCTGCTATAAATATATTTTATACATTCTTTTACCCTATTGTTAATGTCTTTTGAGATCTTTAATCTCTTTAGTATTGCTGGGTCAAAAAGCATACACAGTTTTGTGGCCCTTTGGGCATGGTTACATATTGCACTGCAGAATGATTGCATTAGTTTGCAGCTCCACCAGCAGTGTTTTAGTGTACTAATTTTCCATATCCTCTCCAACATTTGTCATTTTCCCTTTTTTGTCATGTTAGCCACTATGACAAATGTGAGATAGAATCTTGGAGTTGATTTAATTTGCATTTTTTCAATCAGTAGTGCTTGAGAACATTCTTTTCATATGACTAAAGAGTGTTTTAATTTCTTCATCTGAGAATTGCCTATTCATTTCCTTTGTTCACTTGTCATTTAGGAAATGCTTTGTATTCTCATAAATTTGGCACTGTTCTCTATGTATTTGAGAAATAAAGTCTTTGTTAGAGAGAATTTTATGAAGATTTCCCCCCAATTTGTTGTAAATTAAGAGTGTGGATGTTATTCCCACTTTGTGCCTATTCTGTGGAGAGAGGAGTTTAAGCATTGCCCATTCTTCCCCATTTCTTCTGTTCTATTGTAGTGATTCTTACATGCCTCTACCCATGAGATTATTTGCCTCCTATTTTCTTTCCATTTCACTTTTCTCACTTTCTTATCCCTCTTTTCCCTTTTCCCTCTTTCCTATTTCCTGATTTTTAAAAATATTTTTCCATCATAATCAAGTTACTTCTTGCTCTTTGTTTATATATGCTCCTATTCAGCATTTATAGGGATAAAGATTTTTAGTATATTCACTATCTTCAGGATCTCAGTACTTCAGTTATCTGAAATACTTCAAGTACCGTAGATATCTTTAGCGTCTTATTTTTCACTTTCTTATTAGTAATGTAATATAAACAGTTTAGTTCTATTGTTTCCTTTGATTGTCTTAAATTATCTTAAATTTCCTTTGTTACCATAAGTATCTTAAGTGTTCTAGTTGTCACTTTCCCATTTAAAAAGTAATCAGTTTAATTACATTGTTTTCATTACTTTAAATAGCTTAAATACTTTAGGTATCTCTTGTAATATAGAAACCTCAAGTATCTTAGTTACCACTTTCCCAAGTAAGGATGTGGTTAGTTTAACCACACTGATTCCCTTGATTTTTTTCTGTTTACATTTTAATTCTTATTCTGGAGGTCAAATCTGGTTACTTAATTTTCCTTTTAGCTCTGGTCATTTCATCAGAAATACATCAAATTCTTCAATTTCATTTGGTGTCAATCTCCCCCACCCCCCCATCCCCACCCCTCAGTATAATGCTCAGTTTCACTGTATAGATGATTTTCAGTTGTAGGCCAAGATCATTTGCCTTACAGAATAGTATAATCCATGTCCTCTGATTCTTTGATGTAGAAGTTCCTATGGCTCTGTGTCATCCTGATTGTGGTTCCACAATATTTGGGTTTTTTTTTCTTACTGCTAATAGTATTTTCTCCTTGGCTTGGGAGATTTGGAATTTGGCTATAATGAATTTAGGGTTTTTAAATTTGGAATTTCAATCAGGAGATGATCAGTAGATTCTTTTGATTTCTATTTTCCCCTCTAGTTCAAGAGCATCAAGGCAGTTTTCTCTTTTATTTTCTTTCAATTTAGTGTCTAGTTTCTTTTTGTTGATCATGACTTTCAGGAAATCCAATGATTCTTAGATTGTCTCTCCTGGATCTTTTTTCTAATGAGTGATTTAAATTTTTCTTTCATTTTTTTGAATTTGTTTTAGAGTTTCCTACTGTCTTGTGAAATCCTTAGCTTCCATTTTCACAATTTTAATTTTAAAGGTATCATTTTTTTCTTCAAGGGTTTAGATTTCTTTTCTTGGGGCTTTATTTTCCTGTTTGAGATATTATAGTTCTTTTTTTTTAACTCTATTTTTCAGTAGGTTTTTATCCTAAACTGTTGGGGTTTTTCTGGTTTTCTTTTCTAATTGTTTTTCTAAGTTTCTTCTTTTTTTCTTTTTGTAACCCTTCTTTAGTTTCATTTTGGACTTAATATCCTTTCACATTTTCCTCTGAGACTTAATACATTTTTATTTTTATATTACTGTTCTCTTCCTGGCTTATACTTTGGTCATTCTCTCTTATTGAAATATTTTTCTGTGATCAGGCTTTTTCTTTGTCTTTTGCACAACTTGGGGTAATTTTTTCCTGTGATTTTGTCTATATGCTGAAGCTCAGCTCCATTCCTGAGGTGCAGGTAGTACTATTCTTGACTTGAATTGTCCCTGTGGTTGGTTCAGCTGTCAGGGTCTCAGATTGTGTACTTTCCCCAGGCAACCTAGTTTGCTTATTGTGTGTGTGGTTTGCAGTTGTTACTCATTTCAGTTGTGTTATATTAGGTTCTGTTTAAACCTACAGAGGCTAGACCTTATTGGGCTGAGTTCCTCCCACTGCTGGCTATGATGAATTTTCACCCAGGCTCTATTTTGGCTGAACAATGCAAGAATGCTTTCTTCCTAATCCTGCTTTCTCAATATTGTGTTGGTTCTTCTCTTAACCTAGCTAAAGCTAGACTTAGCTGGCTATACTCTTTCCCCTGCAGCTTTTTATTGTATGCCAATTCTCCTGAGTCTTATTCAGTGTTTTTTCCTCATATCCCCATGAGATAAGCCCTCCTTATCATCTCTCTACTTTGTTCTGGGATGAAGCACCACTTCACCCCTTCTTCTGTTTGCTCCAGATGATATAAATTTACTGTTTTCTGTATTTGAACTCTGATCTTTATTTTCAAAGAATCTATCTGTGGTGAGTTCATTCTCATTTGCTTAATTTTTTTTAGTGGCCTATTTCTTACTTGCCAATTTTATACAAGTGTTAGGTTCTTTCCTCTTTGTGTGGGGGAGAGATAATATTTCAGAATTGTCTTTCTTATTATTTCCCGAGCTCTTTGGGGGATCTTTGATTTCCTAGTTGTTATTTTTATAAATTTCTGTATTGCAGAATCCCCAGCAAAGAATTTACTTTCAATACTCTAACCTCTCTGCAGTTTCTACTGAGGCCATAAGTTTCTTCTTACCCCTCTATACTGGAGCAGCAATTAGGAACTCCATTTTCCTAGGGTTCACTCACTCGTATGTATTTACTCCTCTTCTATAGCCATAGTTTGGTACAGTATTTGGACAGGGCATGTAGGCCTCATAGTCTTCTCCCATTCAACTGTCCACACAGTCAATTGTTTGAAGATGAAATATTGTCCTGTACAGCTGCCCAATAATCCATGTCCAGTCTCCCCAATAATCCATGTATGGAGTCTAATAACTTAGGAGGGAAGCCAAAAACTGGAAAAGCAAATGGGAAGGGGTTTAAGAGTGAGAAGGAAGATGCACAGAGAAAATAACAGATGAGACAGAGAAATCAGCAGTGGGGAATCTGTCAGGGAGGCAAGTGAGAGAGAGTTTGCTCATCTCTGACCAGTTTATTAAACTTCTTTTTTAAGATTGAGGGGTTTGGGGCTTGGGGGTATCCATTGAACAAAGGAAGCAGCAAAGGTTTTTACATAAGATTACAAGTCCAGTTACAAAGATAATGAATGTTAGGCCAGGTGGCCAGGAAAGAATCTCATTTGAAAGTCCTTCCTGACTTGTCAAACCTTCTTCTTCTGGGAAACCAGGTTAAAATGTATTCAGATGTTAAAGGTTAATCTTTACAGATTCAAAAAGATCGTTTTTTAAAGCCTGTTTGCTGGCTACAGCTTTATTTCTTTGAAAGTACAATTTTTAAGCCCAATGAATTTTCATCAAAACCAATAGAAAGATTCAGTATTTATCAACCATATAAAATATTAGAAATATATCCAGATAAGTCTGATCCATGGATACTTTGCTCATTAGAATTTTTGAATACATATTTAATATCTTCATGATTTGCCATATGCTGAAACCCTTCCTACTTGATGGTCAAATGATTTTTTTTAAATAATCTTTCCATTTTTCTTCAATTTTCCTTTAATTTTCATCTTTAATTGCTCTTAGGTTGACTTCTTATTGGCCTCTTGTTAAGTTTCCTTTAAACTGATTTTGTACTTCTCTATTTTATCTGTTTTTATGAGAAAATATAGTTCACAGTTTTGAAGCATCCTTGTTGCTATGATTTTATAAAAGAGTTTAAGAAACCAATTGGCCCCTACCCTATTTTGGTAGATCCCCTACCCATTATATGTCAGTAATTTTATCCTCTTGATTAAATCCTCAGGATATTTTAGTTTGGTGTGATTCCATAGAAATATTAATTAAAATTACTTATTATAAATAAAAGCAACTAGTTTTATATATATATATGTATATATACATTTATTGCATTTTTGAATAATTTCTAAAATCAAATCTTTCCTCTCTTAAACTATATGGTAAGCTTTAACTTATCAACATAGCTTGAAGGGCACCTCTGTAAACCTTAAAATTTCTTAGACTTATGAATGTTGGAAATTTCCCCATTGGGAAATTTCATACTTGAAAAAATTTCCTACTGATAGTAAGAACTCTATTGGAATATGAAACTCCTTGGCATGGGAGGATCCTTCTCCTCCCTACTTAAGACTACTTTAGGACAGAACCCTTTTGCTAAACAATGGAAAGGGCTTTGACCTATGCTTAAGCATAGAACAGGAAGTTCTTTGAGTCATGATTGATTTTAGAATTGATACAATAGAGATACTTGGAATGACAGAACCAGGTCTTGGAAACTACAATCTCCACCCTACTCAGAGTAACAGGATTTAGGAAGGGCTGCAGCAAAGATCAAGATTTAATTATTTGAGAATATGACCTTTAGAGCCACCATTGGCACAGGGGAGACATCGACAGTGATTGGTAGATGTGAGAACTGAGAGGAGGGAACTTAGATTTTTTGCTTAAAGATCTTGAAGGTTGATGCTCTGGAGGAGGTCTGAGAGGAGGGAGGTCCTGGAGGGAGAGCTCCTGGAGAGGTCTTGAAGGAGGCTGTGGAAGGAGAACTCAGGAGGAGTCAGGAGGAGAATTCTCTGGAAACATTTCTTGAAAGGAGGCTCCCTTGAAGGTGAAGCCTGAGGTTGGCATGAGAAGCCTTACCTAGAGAGATCTTGGGTAAGTGATAAAACCAACTGACTGATTTATCTCTTAGGACTGAGGTCTAGGCCTTATTGGCTTGAGACCCTTCATTCTTATTCCTTTCTTACTTTCTCTCTTTTTCTATTGATTAATCAGTGTATTATAAATTAAATTTCTCTATAAAACCCAGTTGGCTTGGGCATATTCATAAATTGGGAATATATTCCCTGGTGACCATCTTATATTTATATAAAACCAAGACACAGTAGAAAACATATTTCAGTGGTCATAATTGTTATATATTTCCTTTGCTCCCAAACATTTTAATTATCATATTTTATGGCTCCCACTCTCTTATCTACAACTATTTAATGCTCAAAACTATTTTAAGTCTAACACCTCCCCCTAGATGTCACAAACCTTGGTGAATAAGAGCCCCTCCACTCTGTATCACTTTCTTCTGATGACCCATGGACAGAGGCTTGGCTTAATACCAAATCATAGCCATTATTAGGATGCCATGGGAATATTGCAAGGAGTAGGTGTCTTGAGGATGAGGTATAGATGTGCTGATTGCCATGAAGATGGTTTATAGATGGACTGGTTGCTATATGTCTATTGTGATAGAGACATGAAAAGAGAGAGAGATTTTGCAGGACAAGCCAAAATGCAAGAACTGAGGCTGGGGACCTGGCTGTCAATCAAGAAGAAGGTTCCAAATGGAATGTTCCCAGGAGTTGGCAGTTGAGGCTGGCTGAGGACCCTTGTAGAACTGGTTTGGTTTTGGGGGGCTCTCTGACAAAGGAAGAAACCTCTGCTCTCTCTGAGACTTGACTGAACAACAATTGGAGGAAAGCCAGGCTGAAGGAGAGATTTTGAACTTTGTTTCTCTCTGGAGTTAAGCTGAGAGACCTTGATGGCTTTGTGAAGAAGAGAGAAGATTTTAAACAGCTGTTGTCCTTCATCTCTCTAAATGTCTCAGAGTCACAGTTTTAACTGGACTATTTTCTCAAACCCTTCAATTCCCCCTCATTTAAGGTTAGGGACATCCTCATATGGGAAGAGGAAGACATGCCCCGAGAACTCAGAGATGCCTCCATTGTAGCCCTATACAAGAACAAAGGCTCATGATCAGCCTGTGACAACTACAGAGGCATCTCACTACTCTCCAATGCTGGAAAGATCCTCTCCCGTGTTATACTCAACAGACCCCTGTCATCTGTTTCAGAGCAGAATCTGCCTGAATCACAATGTGGCTTCCGACCAGATCACAGCACCATCAACATGGTCTTCACAGTGAGGCAAATGCAGGAAAAATGCCTTGAGCAGAACCTGAGTCTCTACATTGTCTTCATAGACCTGACGAAGGCTTTTGACACAGTGAACAGGGATGCATTGTGGGTGATCCTCAGCAACCTCTGCTGCAAAGCAAAATTCGTCAAACTGATCCAGCTCTTTCATGTCGACATGACAGGGGAAGTCCTATCTGGTGTAGAGACTTCTGATTGCTTCAACATCTCCAATGGCGTGAAACAAGGCTGTGTCCTCACTCTGGTACTATTCAACCTATCCTTCACCCAAATATTATGACATGCTGTGATGGATCTAGACCTGGGCATCTACATCAAATACCGACTGGATGGCTCACTATTCGACCTTCGCTGCCTGACCGCAAAAACAAAAACAAACAGAGAGACTCATCCTGGAAGCTCTCTTCGCAGATGACTGTGCTCTCATGGCCCACCAAGAAAATCATCTCCAAACCATTGTGGACAGGTTCTCCACCTCAACAAAGCTGTTTGGCCTGACTATCAGCCTCAGCAAAACAGAGGTGCTGTTCCAACCTGCACCAGGGAGGCCAATGAACCAGCCGTGCATTACAATCGACAGCACGCAGCTCTCTAATGTCAACACTTTCAAGTACCTGGGCAGCACCATTGCCAACGACAGGTCCCTAGACCACGAGATCAATGCCAGGATCCAAAAGGCCAGCCGGGCACTCGGGCGGCTGCGCTGCAAAGTCCTCCAACACAGAGGTGTAAGCACTGCGACGAAGCTCAAAGTGTACAACACAGTGATCCTCAGCTCACTCCTGTACGGTTGTGAGACATGGACACTGTACCGGAAGCACATGAAATAGCTGGAGCAATTCCACCAACGCTCCCTCCGGTCAATCATGAGGATCCGATGGCAGGACCGAATCACCAACCAGGAAGTCCTCGACAGAGCCAACTCCACCAGCATCCAAGTCATGGTCCTCAAAACCCGGCTACGATGGTCTGGACACGTCATCCGCATGGACCCACAGCGAATACCAAGACAGGTATTCTATGGTGAACTGTCAGCTGGACTCAGGAAACAAGGCCGACCAAAGAGAAGATTCAAGGATCAGCTAAAGTCCAACCTGAAGTGGGCTGGCATGACACCAAAGCAACTAGAACTCGCTGCCTCTGACAGAAGCAGCTGGGGAACCCACATTAACCACGTCGCCACCACCTTTGAAGATGAACAACGTCAACGTCTTGCCGCTGTGCGTGAACGCTGACACCAGGCCACAACCGCACCTCCCATAACAACTGGCGTCCCAGGCCCCATGTGCCACACACTCTGCGCCTCAGCCTTTGGACTCCAAAGCCACATGAGGGTACACAGTAGATGAAAACACACAAAGACAATAGTCATTCTCGGTCACCAAGAGACTACCACTACTATTCTACTTGGTATTACCTAAGCAACTATCTCTTTCTTCTTAGCAAGTAGCTGTCATATTTTTCTAGTTAAAGAGCATTTTTTGGCTCTTCAGGACTTTTTGTTATACCAATGAAATTGTACCTCTTAAATTTTTGTGTTAAATTATGATAATCTACCTTTATGCTTTTCTAATCTTTAATTATTAAAGTTTTCTTGGCAATGCTGGTGTCAATGTGGAATCTAGAAACCCCCAAACTTGTAGCCTAGAAAGATTTAAACCTGAGGCTTTCACCTTGTGGCATTAGAGTTCCTCGGAGTCCTTTACTAAGGTGGCCCAGCTTTTGGCTGGTCCTTCCTTTTTGTGTCCATTGTAAAGCATCAGCTCCTCAAGATTATTCCTGTATGGAATTCCACATTTTCCTTTATTACCATTGTAAAGTCATTCAACTGTCCCTCTCCATCCTCAGCCCCCATGTTTCACCAAGAAAAGTATTTAAACTCTGCAACTTTAATGGCTCCTCAGAATTGTCCAACCTAGCGTGGTTGACTTTCCCAGGGGTCACTGTCCAGAGTGAACAGAGTTCAATCCTAAGACTCTGTGTTGGTGAGTGTCAAGCAGCTCTGTGTGGAGGCCTACTATCTCATTGAACTCCTTTCCCTTGATTAAAGAGTGTTTTATTCTGACTAATAGTTTTGTGTTTTTCTAAGTCAACACTGGTGATAAAAATGTATATAAAAGCTCATTCAGGAACATCATTAATGACTTGTTTCTGATCTGGTAAGATCTTTTAGTTATTTAATACTTAATGTCTTCTGCCTACAGGTTACTTTTTCTAAAGAAAATATTCAAAGTATTTGGGCACAAGGCTTCTTTGTCACTACAAGCCCTGATTTCTTCCTTGATTTGTTTTAATCTGTATCTTCCAATTAATTACTTTACATTCTTGCCTATATTCACCAACACACCAAATGCTTCAAATGTCAGTTATATTTTAAACATGGACAGTTTTGTGTTCTGTTCAATGTTTCTCTTTATTTTTATCTTATGAAATATATGATGAACATGTTGCAGTTATTTTCATAGTGGCCTTTTTGCCAGTTTCTCTGATGAACACTGGTATATAAGATAACCAAATGTCCAATGAAGTTTGATGTTTCTTGCTGCCATCATTTGTACAACAAAAGCACATAACCCCACTCATTCTTTTATTTACTTCTCCAAAGACCTTCTATAAGCCATCATTTCATTTAGTCGTAACTTCCTTTTTCTCTATTTCTTTAATAGTTAAAAAAAATGTAAAGAATGATTAGTTCCTTCAGTAACAGACATATTTGTTGATCACTGCACACAGGTTTCAAATTTAGAGCGTCAACAATCAAGTTACATTTCAAATCTAAGGATGGTGTGGTTTTTAGTAACTGACCTAGAAGAATACCACCCTAGATTAAGAACTTCTTAATTTTAGGATGAATGAAAAAAATCAACTGTTAAAGCTTTCTAAACAGCCTGGGATCCGCACTTTTGAATCTTCATTTTCCCAAGTTTTCCCTGAATTTGTACAATCATTATTTCCCCATACATTACTTAGCAGGTCTAAAATTGTGATAGACATTTCTCACCAACCAAATATCATTCCCCATATTTAATGGTCCATATCCCCTTTCTCCTCTTATCTATGTATTCTATGAATAAAATGAGCGCATTGATTCATATTTCATTTGCAAGGGTATTTTTCTCTTCTGTCTTCCTTTTAGCTTTTATAAAGATATTGCTCAAAAATACAAATATATTTCCTATATTCTATCTTTGTTACATTCTATCAAGCTCTCTCATTTAGATGTCATTTGCTTTGTCATTTTTTATTATGTTTCCTGTTTAAATGACATTCCCATAATGAGGTGCAAACTCTAAAATGATATGATTTCTATTTGGGAATTTGTTCTGCTAAATCTGAGAAACAATGATGTAGTATGCTGAACAAATTGATACCAGCTAGCTAGAAATGATTCTCATTGATTTTCTTACAAGTTTATTGTGTAACTGCTATAATTTGCATATCTACTGATACTAACCTTAGACTTCAAAAATAAAAGTTTCTTAATATAGAATCATTGTTATGTGATTTATATCACACTGAAACTTTGGAATTACCCTGGTACTATAAGATGTACTTTTAAATCCCTTTGGAAATTGCCTTAATAAATATGTATACCCAATCAAATAAGCCAAAGCTGTTAAAACTCAATATTTTCCTAAAAGTGCTGACTTTTCATTTCATTTCATTTTATTTTGGTTTCTTGACCCAGTTTACATATATTGTCGAAATGTAACCTCAGGCCACATAGTCAAAATTTTGCCTTTGAAACATATTTGCAAACATTTCCCTCTGGGCAGTTGTGTGACTCTCACTAGAAGTTAATATTTATATAGATCAGACTTATGTGCATTTATGCATGTAAACAGTTGTATTGTGATTGGGTATGAACATGTCTATTGTGTAATTAAAATTTTGTACCCCAAGACTTCATTTCCCAGAATTCCTCTTTTATCCCCACAGAAGGTGTAACATTTTGTAGATAAAGTTTTGCATAACCCTGCCCTGTCTTCTGCTTTTGTGGTCCTCACAGTTTTTACTTTTCTCTACTTCAAGTGATTATTAATAAATCTTATAAAATATAATAGTTGGAGTTATTGGATATTAATTTTAATCTTATACTACTCAAATGTTGTTGTTTTACCTGAAATAGACTACCTAACTCTCTACTGATAACCCTAAACACCCCTCCTATTATTCTAGTTGATAGAAGGAGGTGGAATATTTCAAAGGCAGATGTTATATTTTAAGATTTTTATTGTTAATTTTGTAATTTTTTTCCACTTTAAAAATGAAAAAGGAAGGGTATTCTCAGTCAGCTTTTTTTTTTGCTAATTACATCTATTGAAGAGTGTCATATGTAAGGCATGAGAATATAAGAGATATTAAAAAGATACAAATAGTAGTATCTGTACTCCAATAAGAGGTTTCTGACAGTGACACTCAAGATATTTTTTTCAAAAATCACAATAGTTATCAGGTGGCTAAGTGTCTTAGTAGATAGATATTTTGCATTAGGTAAGAAAGAAAAGGCAGGGATAGTAATATGATGTCAAATAAGGGTAAGGCTGAGATATATTTAATTAAAAGAAATAAAAAGAATCACTTCATCATGTTCAAATATATGATGGATAATGAAGCATTACCAAGACTAAACTTATATGCATCATATCTTATAGCATCCATTTTTAAAGGAAAAGCTAAAGGAATTAAAAATAGAAATAGACAACAAAACTACAATAGTAGGGGTTTTTAATTTTCCCATTTCAGAACTGGATAAATCTAAAGAAAAATAAATAAATAAGAAAGAAGTTGAGGAGATAAAAAAAAATCCAGTCTAAGCCAGATGTTATAGATAACTAGAAAAGTATACAGGGATAAGAAGGAATATACCTTTTCCTCAGAGGGACATGTAACTTTTAGAAAAATTGACCATATATTAAGACCCCAAAATGTTATAATTAAATAAAGAAAAACAAAGAGGCAGAACAAAGATGATGGCTTATGAACAGCAAAAGCTGAAACCACTATGAAAATCTTTCCAAGTTGAAAATCTTTCCATGTCAAACTTTAAAAAGAACCTTAAAATGATGAGTCAAATACTGATAGCTAGATGGAGTGAGTCAGGCTCTTTCACTGAATAAAATTTTAAAAATAGGCAGGCAGGGTCTATTTTCATGTGATATATGTGAACCAGGAGCTAAACGATACACAGAGGAATGCTGGCAGACCATTTCTTCACACATACACACACACACACACACACACACACACACACACACACACACACCCCTGCTGTGACAGGTTCTGAGCCTGGGTAGAGGCCAACTTTGGGATCCTGGCACCTGCACTACACTAGTAAAACAGTACCCTACAACCTAGGTCTACCCCTTTAAGTCCCGGACCCTGGCAGCACACTGCAGTGAGACCCAGAAGTCCATAACTCTTTGACCTTTCAAGCATGCACTGTGGTGAAGAACTAGCCCCAGGGTAAAATAGTTTACAGTGCCAAGTCTTGCAAGCCATCAGTAGAGGAGACAGAATCAACAGCTTTTCAGAATTTCCAGACCACAGGCAAAAAAAATGCTCAGAAAAATGAGGAAAGAGCAAAAGAAACACCTAGCCCTAAAAAATTTGTATGGAGACAAATTACAAAGCAGAGTAAATAGGGGATGGTGAGATCCAAGCAACCACATGTAAAACTTTATAGAAAAATAGAAATTGCTCTCAAATTTTGGAAGAACGTATATCAAATTAGATAGCTCAAAGACAAATGGGAAAAATAAATGAAAGTAAAGGAAAAAAAGAAAATAGCCTAAAAAGCAAAATTGGTTAACTCAAAAAAGAGGCAAAAAAATCCAAAGAAGAAAAGATTTCCATGAAAAGTAGAATAGACTAAATGGAAAAGGAGAATTAAAAGGTTGTGGAAGAAATTGAGTCTTTAAAAATTAGAATTTGTCAAATAGAAGCCAATGACTTTACTGATAGACCCTGGGACCACACCCACCTTTCCATAATCCCTACTTAGACCAATAGACCTCCTCTACCCCAGCACCTGTCCAAACCATGAGATGAAGTCCCAGAAAAACTGTGCAGCACATTAGGATTTGGCTAATTTGACTGTCAGGCCTAGAAAAATGATCTCTTTCATCACTGACCATCAGGCCTAAGAACTTCCCTCTCCCAAAGACTGAGTTTCCTAACCCCCTTACAGCCATCTAATCATATGAACACAAACAAGCTCACCTGAACCAACAGAGACAATACAGATTACCTCATCCCAGACCACTACCCTTTAAGAAATTTTTCTGTTCTCTACCCAGGTTCAGACTCCTAACTGTCCCCAGGTTTCAGGCACCCCCCCTTCCTCCCACCTATCCACTCCACTGCCTCTTCTACTGCCATTGGCCTCCCATTCTCTTCTACCCACTCTTTCCTCTAAATAAAGTTTTGCTATGTAACTCCACTCTTTGTCTCATTAGTCTCAGGTTGGATCCCCTGTCAGCAAGGTCTGACATTCATGAGACATCAAGTAACAATAAAAATAAATCAAAAGCATGAAACATTAGAAGGAAAATATGAAGTATTTCATTTAAAAGTACATCTGACCTAGAAAATAGGTCCAGGAGGAACAATGTAAGAATTATTAGACTACCTGTAAATCATGACCAAAAAAAAGCCTAGACATCATATTACAAGAAATTATCAAAGAAAACTGAACAAAAGAGTAACATAGAAATCAAAAGAATGCACAAATCACCTCCTGGAATAAATCCCCAAATGACAGTTCTCAGGAATGTTATAGCCAAGTTCAAGAGCTTCCAGGTCAAGGAGAAAA
Organism: Monodelphis domestica; assembly: GCF_027887165.1. Classification (NCBI taxonomy): domain Eukaryota; kingdom Metazoa; phylum Chordata; class Mammalia; order Didelphimorphia; family Didelphidae; genus Monodelphis; species Monodelphis domestica. Next base: position 364,904,548 of record NC_077229.1, read on the forward strand.
TATTATAAACAGCAAGAAAGAAACAATTCTATTATCATGAAGTACCAGTCAGGATTACACAAGATCTCACAGTTTCTACATTGAAGGATTAAAAGGCTTGGATTATGATATTCCAGAAGACAAGGGAACTGGGTTTACAGTCAAGAATCACCTATCCATCAAAACTGACTATATTATTTCTGTGGAAGGTGTGGCCATTTAATAAAACAGAAGATTTCCAAGCATTCCTAAAAAGACCAGATCGAAAAAGAAATTTGAAATTCAAATACAAAATTCAAGAAAAGCATGAAAAAGTAAATAAAGAGAAAAAATGTAAGGCCTTTAATAAGGTCAAATTGTTTATATTCTTATATGGAAAGATAATATCTGTATCTCTTAAAAATCATTATCATTATCATAGTAGTAGAAGAAGTATGCATAGACAGTGGGTGTGATAAGCTCTAAAATGACACGTTAAAAATGTCATGGGATGAAAAAGATGATTGTACTACAAGAAAAGGGAAGAGAGAATTAAAATGGGGCAAATTACATCACTTAAAGAGTGATGGAGTGAGGTGGGAATCTATTACAGATATGCCGGGATGATTTAATATGAAGAAAACTATTAAAATAATTTATTGTTTCAGAAAAATCATAACAAGAATCATATGACGATATTGAGAGATGCAGAACAAGCTTTGGACAAAATAAAAGTCTCATTCCTATTAAAAACATTTGAAAGCATAGGTATAAATGGATTTTTTCTTAGACTGATGAGTACATATTTAATGCCATCAGCAAACATAATCTTTAATGAGGAAAAGTTAGAAGGTTTCCCTGAGTAAGAAATAAATATATCTGGGCAATCATTCTGAGATGAATCTCCAACTTTAATTGTGGAAATTAGAGCTGGAGATCTCACCACACAGCCTGTGGCAAATACATTTTTTGGATTTCAGAATTGTTTATACAGGCTTTTGATAATTAATACTGAACAGAAGTTAACAAAACCAAATGTTCACAGTATGTTAGCTAAGAGGTAATAAATTATAGTACAAAGTCCAAACATTTATTGATCCTATAACTAATACCCTCAGACAATGACTTTTAAAGAAACTTATTGATCTTTTAACTAATACATAAACAGAATTGTCTCTCTGAGTCATAAAATCTGAGGATGCTATTATTGACATAAGTTCTTATAAAAGTAAATACTAGTAATATTTTTTTTCTTCTACAACTGACTATATATGTTTACTTCTGTTATCTTTTATCTGATATCAGGATTCTGTCAAGCTGTGCATTTAACAATCCAGGGATGATAACAGGAGCTCTTAAGCTAACTCTTCTCCTTAATTATCACTGCTCATACACAATTAATTAAGAACTGAAACCAACCCTCCTAACATCATAGTTATAGATACTGTATAGAGGATCATAAGAGATAAACTAATTTTAATAATTAATAAATAAAATTTCACATTTTCACCAATAAGACTAGGAAAATTTGAGGATGCCCATTATCACTGATATTATTTAATATTGTACTAGAAATAATAGGATTAACAATAAAGAAAAAGAAATTGAAGTTATATGAATGGGCAAAGAGTTAATGCCTCTATCTCTTTTTTTGCAGATGATATGATGATATATGTAGAAAATCCTTTTGATTCAACTAAAACTTTTCTAAACTATGAATAATTTTAGCAAAGTAGCAGGATATAAAGTAAGTTTACACAAATTATTAGCATTTCTCCATATCATCAAATTTCCTGCAAGAAGAGATTAAAGACTGAATACAATGCCTACAAGTATAACTTTCCCCAAATCCTCCCCAAAACATAAAACATTTAAATAAAACAAAAATCAAATTTAAATAATTGAAGAAATATCCATTGTTCATGGCTAGACAGAGCCAATATAATAAAAATAACAATTCTCCCTAATCTACTTATTGAATGCCATTTCAATTTTATTGAAAGAGAAAAAATAATATCAAAATTCATATGGAAAAAAAAAACAAAAAAAAGAATATTAAAGGAAATAATGAAAATAATGTTAAGGAAAGAAGTCTAGCAGTACAAGATTTCAAACTATATTATAAAGAAATTGTCAAAACTATCTGGTTCTTTCTATGAAATAGAAAAGTAGGTCAGTGAATAAAAGAGTCATAAAACAAACAATTGCAAAGATTTTAGTAACCTAGTGTTTGTTAAAGGTAAAGTTTCAAGTTTTTGGAATTTGCTATTTGGTGAAAATTGTTGAGAAAACAAGAAAATAGTTTGGCAGGAACTAGTGTGCAAAGGAAAACTGTGAATCAAGCTTTTGCATTTCTGCCCACTGAGATTGAGTAGCCATCATTTGGAATGTGAGAGGAGGAGGGAGTGACAGTCGGAGTGAGAGAAGAGTATTGTGTAAGAAACTGCTAAACAGAAAGGGTCTTTGCCCTCTGAGCTCAGTTGTAGAGCAACGACCTGGAGCTCTATATCCCAATCTGTGGAAAAATTTTGCCTCAATTTCCCTCACCCAGAAGAAGAAGATTCCTGTATGTTTGAGAGCATCTATTAGAGGAAGAACCAAACAACTATAGCTGCTGAAAGGGGCTGACCCCTTAATTTCAGGGTGTTACACTGAAGATCCTTTCCATCCCTTGACCTTCCCAAGAAGGACACTTAACATTTGTTTAGTTAGGATAGAGAGAATGGCTAGCTAAAGAAGACGATAAATAAGCTGAAGCTGAGCCAAACAAAGAAGCAAAGAAAGCCTCTAGGGTCTCCTATTCCCACAATCCCTTGCCCTTTTCTCTTATTACTAAAATTATTAAACCATCTTTTAAATAGAAAATGGCAGTCAGATTTGAATTGAAAGAAGACACAAAGAAAAGAGGGTGGTGGGCTGGCTAGCCATTAGCCTTAGGCTAAACAAGAAAGCAATAGCAACAGTCTGCCTGCCAGACAAAGGGGACTTCTGGGGTTCCAACTACCAGTAAAGCCTTGAAGAGTAAAATCCACTATTCTCCCCAGAAGTTTAAGCAAAAACACTGATCCTGTCATCCTTCACCTAAATTTATCCAGTGTATCCTTTTGTGAGTTGAGTGTGAAGGAACTACAAAGATTTGTCTCTCAGCACAGAGGCTACCTTTATGCATTTACTGTACCAGCCCTCCATAGTCTCTCTTTCCCTTTACCTCTTCCATTCCCTATTACCACATGGTATATGCACAATAAGGTAGATTAAGAGTGATAGTGCAGTTTATGTCTTCCAGGATGGGCTAATTGAAGTCCCCCAGAAAATATGACTTAGCCTTTCCATTCAAAATATGAGGAAAGTTTTACATCTTGAGCAAGACCTAAGAGCCAGAATAAGTGGGAACTGTTAGCCATTTTTTGGTTTCTGAAAGGAACTCTCTCACTAGAATGCTATTTGGGGATCACACTGCATTGGGAAAATGGAAGTACAGCCTCTTAGGCTCTGATCCCTTCCTGAACTCAATCCAGTTCCTTGGCTAGCCTTCATTTGTCTGGCCTGATGACCATGTGGATAGCTGGGCCTCCTGGCCCCACCTTGTGAAATGGACTAGGTCTGGTTGGGAATATAGGAACTGATGAAGCAGAAGCAATGTAGCTACAGACTTTGGGTAATTAGAATGGTAATAGTTCTTCTTTCTTTTTATTAATAAATACTTATAAACTTAGTATAAAGTCTCTAAGATTAATTTTATTTATAATAGCATGTGAGGAGATATTATGAACAAATAAAAAGAACAGGGAATATGAAGATTTATGGATTGGTGAATTTAAAAATAAGAGATAGAAAACATTATGAAATAATTTTGAATATGAAAAATTGAATAGGTTTTGTACAAATAAAACTAATGTACCTAAGATTAGAAGGAAAGCAGTAAGTTTGGTAAGCATTTTATTGACAGAAGTCTCATATCTAAAATATATGGAGAACTTTGTCAAATATATAGGAATATGAACCATTCTCTAAATGTAAAATGGTCAAAAGATATGAAGAGAGAATTTGATGAAGAAATCAAAGCTATGTATAAGTTTATGAAAAAAAATGCTCTAAATCATTATTGACTAGAGAAATGCAGATCAAAACAATTCTGGAATGTCTCATACCAATGAGATTCACTAAAATGTTAAAAGGGCAAAATGACAAAGTTGGAGGGAATGTGGAAAAATAGGGACTCTAATTCTTTATTGATAGAACTGTTAACTGTCTGACCATTTTGTAGAGCAATCTGAAATTATACTCAAAAAGTTATAAAATTTTGTATATCTTTTGAACCAGTAATAACCAATATAAGATTTTTTCTCTAAGGTGATCAAAGAAAAAGGAAAAGAAAATATGTGTTCTAATATTTAAAGCAGATATTTTTACAGTGTTAAAGAACTGGACACTGAGGGGAGATCCATCAACTGGGGAATACCTCAACAAATTGTAATGTAATATTATTATGCCATATGAAATGACAAAATAGATGATCATAAACATACACAAAAGTCTGGAAAAACATAAAATGATGCAAAGTGAATTAAGCAGAACGAAGCGAACACTGTACATATTAACAATAGTAATATATGAAGATCCACTGTGAATGACTTAATTATTAATAAGGCAACTATGCAGGAAACTCCAAGGGACTCTGGATGGAAAAGGATATATACCACTATTGATGGAACAAACAGAATCTAAAAGCACACTGAAGCATACCATTCTTCACTTTTTTCCTCCATGAATTTTTCTCTTGTATAAGCAAAATTTGTCTATATAATAATATATGTACAACCTATATCATATTACCTGCCCTTTGGGGGAGGTGTTGAGGGGGAAAGGAGGAGGATAAAGAAAGAGCCAGAGTTTTGAACATATATAAAATGAAAAAATTATTTCTGGACAAGCATATTTATTATAATTCACAATTAATTATATTATTCTTGTTATATTATGTTATATATTTAAATAAAAATAACTGGAAATTTTAAAAAGTGTGATAACGTGAAGAGAATGAGAATCTTTGACCCTTTTTAATATGGTCCTAGATGATAAAATTAATCAGTATTTAGCCAAAGGAAATAATTAATCTAAGATAGTGATTTATTAATAATTAATAGAATTTGTACAAGGTTATAAAGTTAAATGAATACCACATATATACATATATATTTAACTATTTTACTCATCCTTTTTTTTAACCCTTATCTTCTGTCTTAGAATCAATACTGTATATTGGTTCTAGGGCACAAGAACAGTAAGGCTTAGGCAGAAGGGGTTAAGTGACTTGCCATAAGTCACACAGCTATGAAGTGTCTGAGGCCAGATTTGAACCTAGGTCCTTCTGTCTCTAGGCCTGACTCTCAATCCATTAAGTCACTCAGCTTCTCCCTACTTTTAATTTTTATCTCTCAATAATCTAACATTTTTCAATAATATGTGACGCAACCCAGGCAGAAGGGCTGTGTACCATATGCATTAGGATGTGACTCATTTGTGGGAATTTTTTTTCAAATTCATTGCATAGATGGATTGTTGGCCTCTTCAAAAACAGCAGAGCAATTTTTGTAAATCTTTTGATTCATTTCTGCAGGGAGAGTTGTAGCTCATTCAGTGTCTGATGAAAGACCATTGATAAGGGGCAAGCAGTTAGGGACTTATTCCTTAAAATCACATGGTCCCTAAGCTGACTTTATAGTTTATTTTTTTCTGTTCTATCTACAGGTAAGGGTAGGTAACTTTGGTTAGGAGAGTGAGCCATAGGAATCAGGAATTTGAAATCCAGGATGAGTTTTGCATGATGTGGGATATTGATACCTTGAGGAATATGAAATAGAATTTTGAGAACAAGACCCCAGCCTACCTGAAGGACTCACCCAGCAGTTATACTAGTTCTGAACATAAATTTGTCCTCTATAGGAACTGAGCTACTCGCAGCCCGCCCCCTGAAAGACCAAGAGTGTCTCACAAACAGTCTTGGGAGAATATGGATCAAGGGTTTCAAGGTAAATTTGTTCTTGATAATTGATATTAAGTTCTGAAATGGTACTGGGGCTTTAACAGTTGGGAGGCAACGAGGGGTATTCAGACTGATAGCAATAGAGATATGACCTCCCTCAATCCCTTAGGGTAACCCTCTGGCACAGGAGAGGCAATATAACATATATGGCGCTGGGAGGGAGGGTCAAAGCAAACTATGATCCTTTGAATTTATGATAGAGTAATTTAAAGAGTAATATGCCTACTCTCTTGCCATTTTTGAGTTTGTAGTTCATTTCTTGCTATGTGACCTTTAGTAAATCATTTATATTCTCTGACTTCAGGTTTATAATTATAAAATGAGCAAATTATATTAGATGATTTAATTTCCAGTTTTAATTTCTATACTGGTACATTAGCAAGGGGAAACTCCTCTCTGTTTGGTCAGTATGTGTTGTGTTATTCATGTTTAAAAAATTAAAAATAAAAATAAGAATCTTTTAAAAGGGGCATATTATTTCCCCCCTCAAAATATCAAAAGAATGCCAATTTGGCCAGCTGCCATTATTCCTTAGCAGAGGCAGTAGGAAGTAAATGCCTTTAATTGTGTGTGAAATAGTCTACACCAGTGATGGCAAACCTATGACATGGGTACTGAAGATGAAATGCAGAGAGCACTCTCTGTGGGCTCTTGGCCACCCTCCCCACCCCATCAGAGTTCCTTACTAGAAAGGCAGAGGGACTCAAGTGGAGCTGCTCCCATTGCCCTCTCTACTTTTTCTGATGACATTTTTCCCCATCCCCTTGCCCTATGCCCAGCAGCCCAATGGAAGTGCATAGGGGGTAAGGTAGGCAGCTTATAGGTGGCAGAACTGGAAGGAAGGAGAGTCCTCAGGACCCTCCCCTCCCGCTCACTCCACTTCCTGAGGACATTCCTCACTTCATCCACCCTTCCACCCAGCAGCCAAAAGGAGAGCTTCCAACCTCCCCTGTGTAGGGTAAATGGGGGTGGCACACCTGGCACTCAGGGGGGGGTGGCAAGGGGGAGGAGCACTACACATGGTTGGGGGGGACAGCACTCTCTTTCTAAAAGGTTTGTCATCACTGGTCTATGCTATAGAACTACAGAGAAGAAATCAATAGGACTAGAAAATAGACAAAAATAGAAAACAGGTCCCAGAATCTGAATCAGAGAATTTGAGAGTTGGAAGAGATCTCAACAACTATCCAGCCCAATTATTGAAAGTTGTGCTGATTCATTTTCCCCAGAGTTCCCAGTTCTGCTTATGAGTCAGTGTTAAGGGATCTCTGTTGGGAGGGATATCAACCAGTTTTCAGCTTTCTTATTATCAAATTGTCCAGTATTACCTGGTCATGCCTTACCTGTTAGACTGGAAATTTGTGAGGAGCTGAGACACAATAGTTCATCCTATTTTGTTGATATGGACCTATCCAAATTGTTTTTCATCTCATTATGAAAGTTATCAATAAAAGCTGGTTGCATCTCAAATCATTTGCTGATCTATCATGATCAGCACATCAAAGTGTTACTACTTTGATGTATTTTTTATTAAATTCCTTTTATTTCTCTTCTTCCTGAGTTTTGCCTTATTAATCAGGGTTGAAGCCCAAAAGAATTTTCCTTTTAACAAAGTCCTAACCAGAAAGAAATTTGCACGATAAGATACATACCAAGTGGGTCATCCAGCTTTTGCTTGAAGATACTGTAATATTTATTGAGAAAATTGAGTGGAATTGATGAACAGGGGATATGGAAGATTTTATATCAGGAAATGGAGGAGTTGAAGGGAGAGAGGGAATATGGCTGCTGGTGAGGTAAAAGGAGAAAGATGCCCCCTGCCGTGAGGCTATTTTGAAAAAATGGGGTTCCCAAGAAATGGGCCACTTATGATAACCTGAGGGGATGTCTTCTCTATGGATTCAGGTTGCAGATACCCCAGAGCAGGTAAGCATGGGCCCTCTTGAGGGACAAGCCTTCCCCCAGACTTAGTCGCCCAGCAGGGGTTCAATAAGGACAGTTCATAGTTGAATGGCTGTCCTTGGATTCAGCTCCCTCTCTGTCCCCTGAAATGTTATTACTCTTATCTGACTGCGATATTCAAATAAAGATAACTTTTAATAACAAATTGCATTGGGAGGGTATCAGGGAAGAGGGAAGAGGGATTCCCTAGATGAGGTTTGTGTCTCTCTCAGCTTTTGAGCTGAAGCCAGGCCTCACAGGCTGGTGGAGGGTTTCTGTTATTCCTGTCTATGCTATATCTATGATAGCTTTCTTAATTTTAAAAGTCTTAGCAGTAGACAACAAGAGGAAGAAAAGTTCTGACTTTCAGAGCTGGTTGGGCCTGTCTCTGCAGGCTGACGCCCCTAAAGACTCGCCTTACAATTCAAACTGCTTCCCTTAAGATCTTTTGTCTATGACACAATCACAGGAATCCAGGGAGAGCACACAGTTGGGAAAATCAGGAATAGAGGCACTTCTATCCAGATATAGGGAGCAAGGTTTTACATGGGAACAGTGGAACCATGAGTCTTTCCTTGCAATTTTTATAGCTATTGGGGTAGTAAGCAATACTTCATGTGGTCCAGTCCATTTTATGTCTGTAGCCAATTTTCTATTGAAATTTTTTAAGTATACTATGTCTCCTGATTTTGTGCAAATTTTAATCCAGGGGTACTGTTTGTTATATCAAGCCCATTTCAAGCAACTCTGCTATTCTTGGTTGTAAAGCTTGTATATATTTTGTTAATTGACAATCTCCACCTATCATTGCAATGTAAGCTGGTTTACAAGTCCTTCCTTGCCAAATTGCATGTCCATATAGCATCTCAAATGGAGAGATGTACAGATCTCCACTGGGTCTTGTTCTAAGATGAAACAGAACTAATGGCAGAATGTCAGTCCATTGTTGGTGTGTTTCTGCACAAAATTTTCCTATAAATGTTTTGATGTCTTTCTTTAATCTCTCCACTTGCCCTGAACTTTGGGGATGATACAGTGTGTGGTATGGTTCTTGCATTCCTAGATTTTTATAAATTTCATTTAATATTGATTGAGTAAAGTGACTTCCATGGCCTGAGTACAATTTTGTGGGAATCTTTTAATAGGATTTTGACCACAAATGACACATTGTTCTTTTTGGCAGGAAAAACTTCTGGCCATCTAGTCAGTCTGTCTATGATGACCAGGCAATACTTAAAACCTTTGTCTTTTGGCATATTGATAAAATCTATCTGTATGCATTCAAATGGAGAATATGCTAAGGGGTGACTTCCTAACCCTTTGGTCTTAAAAATTCCTTGATTGAACTGCATACAAATTTTACATTTTTGACAAACTCTTATGGCATAGGAGGATATTCCTGGTGCAGTCCAAAATTGTCGTACAAAATCGATCACGCCTTGGGTTCCATAGTTTCCTTGTGCATGTATTGCATTGCACACGTGATAGAATAACGTTCTAGGCTTGCCTAGTTGTGAAAACCATATACCTTTAATTTGTTTCACCCCTAAGTTCTTTATCCATGATTGAATTTCCTGTTCATTGTAGGTATTAGTTAGATTGACCTGTTCAACCAGAGAAATTCAATACATGTAGAGGTCCTTCTCTAGCTCCAAAATTTGCTGTTATGTCAGCACTATGGTTTCCTAAGGACACATGATAATTAGCCCCTGTGTGTGATCTATAGTGGATTATTGCCACTTCCTTGGGCAGATATAGGGCCTCAAGAAGTTGCATTTTTATGTTGGAATATGCAATCTCTTTGCTGCACTTGTCAAAAATCCTCTATGTCTTGAAATTTCTGCTGTGGCATAAATTACTGAGAATGCATACTGGGAATCTATGTAAATATTGACCCATTTATCTTTCCCAATTTGCAAAGCATTTAATAAAGCAACTAGCTCTTCCCCTTGAGCACTCATGTGTTTTGGTAAGGACACATACCACAATGTCTCTGTTTGTGTTACTACTGCCACTCCAGTGTACCTTTCTCCGTTAACTATCATGCTCGAACCATATGTATACATTTCAATGTGAGGTTGTTCCAGGGGAGTGTCTTTTAAATCATTTCTTGTTTTTTCTACTAATGATATTGTTTCCTGACAATTATGCATGGGTTCCCCTTCAAACAGCAGATTTGGAATCAAGATTGCCAGATTCAATGGTTGACAACATTTTAAAGTGATGTTTTTGTTGCTTAGTAACACAATTTCATATTGAGAAAGTCTTTGCTGTGTGCAAGCTTGTAAATGACATTTCTTCAATATGGATTCTAGTTGGTGTGAAGGGTGGACATTAAGTTTTGATCCTAATACCAAATCAGATGACTTTTGAATCATAGTTGCTGTAGCTGTGATTGCTCTCAAACAGGGAATCATTACTTTCTCAATAATATCCAACTGTGTACTACAATATGCCATTGGCCTAAAATTGGATCCTAAAGTTTGGACTAATACTCCAGAAGGTATGCCTCTTGCTTCATATACAAAGAGATGGAATTCTTTGTTGTAGTCTGGAATACCTAAGGTTGGAGCTGTTATGATTGCTTCTTTAAGCTGTGCCAAGCCTTGGAGATACTCTTTTGGTAGTTTCAAAGGTTCTGTGACTGTGGTTTTGGTTAAGTCCTTAAGGCATTTTGTTATTTGGCTATAGCCTGGGATCCATTGTCTACAGAAACCTGTCACTCCTAAAAAGGCTCTCAGTTGTTTCTTAGTCTTTGGCACGCTGAACTTCTGTATGTCCTCTACTCTTTATTTGGAAATCTTGCTCATTCCCTTTTCCAAGATAAATCCTAGGTATTCCACTTTAGGCATGATCCTTTGTAGCTTTGATTTGGAAACTTTGTGGCCTTTCTTATATAGCTCTAGGAAAAGTTTTCTACTGTCCTGGTAACAAACTTTAGTGTATGGTAATGCAAGAAGGATGTCATCCACATAGTACATGATTTTACTTTTATTGAATTGGATGTTCTTTAAATCTTGTTGCAAGATTTGGCAAAATGCTTTTGGGCTATTGCAGAATCTCATTGGTTATCTTCCCCATGTCAGCTGAGTCCCATTCCAAGTGAAAGAAAAGGTTTTTTGGCTTTCCTTTGCAATTGGAATGCTAAAATAAGTACTACACAGATCAACGACAGTATAATATCTAGATTTTCTTGGAATTTCTGAAATTATTTTAGATGGGCATGGAATGACTGCATGGGACTTTTTAACAAAGTTATTTACTGCTCTTAAATCTTGGACCAGTCCCCATTGAACTTTTCCTTCAGAGTCACACTTTGCTTTCTTTATGGGTATTATTGGTATACTATATTTCGAAATTGTTGGGATTAAAATTTTCTCATCTAATAAGCTTTGGATAATTGGGTTGATTCCATCTATGGCTTCTTTACTTAGTTTGTATTGTGGTATCTTTGGTGGTGTCCCTACTTTAACTTCTTCTTTTACTGGTGTTGCTGACTTTAGAATCCCTACATCTGTAGAATGTGTAGCCCAAAGTCCTTCTGCTATATCACTTGGTATTTCAAATATTGTACCTTCATTCTGAACTTGTTCATCATTTACTTGTCCCATGAACATGAATGGATAATGTTTTAAAGAGTCTTTTGGTAGATGTAGATTTTCCCCAATTTATCACATTCAATGGTTGCTTCAATTTTGCACAAAAAATCTCTCCCAAGAAGTTTGATTGGGCATTCTGGGATTAACAAGAATATGTATTCTGTTGTTAGGGGTTCTAGAGTTACCATTTTTTATTTTAGTTTTGGTACTCCCTGTTTTTTCCCAGTAGCCCCCATTATTTGTATGTAACTTGTGATTTGGCTGGCTTCAGGAGATGTTTTTAAAACAGATTTAGTTGCCCCTGTATTGATAAGAGCTGTGTAGATTTCATTACTCACTTTTATCATGACCCTTGGTTCTGTGTTCTAATTTTGTTGGCAAACATGGACCATAGGAGCATGTATTTCTATTTTGTTCAAATTCCAGTTTTGTTCTTAAGCTACAGACTTTTCTTGTGGCTTTGAACATTTATTTTGCAATGCATCATCAGTTTGCAACATAATTTCATTAGCATGGAAACTTAAGGATGGTGTAATAATGTTTGAGTTTGCTTGCTTTTCCTTGTGCAGTTACTATTGGTTGGAATTCTTTGACATAAAGATTTAAGTTTGACTTTTCTATTATGTCATTGGTATGTTCTTTTGTAATCTCATCTCTGCTTTCAGTGTTATTGTCTCCAGGAAGTCTGCTAATTTGAATGTTCTCTGTTATTGCATTTTCCTCACCATTGGATCATTCAGCTATTTGTTCATGTGTTTCAATTAATTCAGTTGCAGTTTGTTTAGAATATTTAGAACCCTCTACTATTTGTGTCTCATATGGTTCTGTTTTGGGTTTTGCTATTTGTTCAATATTTTCTGTTTCTAAAGTATATTCTTTTCTTTGTTAAGTTACTTTTGTCTTGGGCTGAGAAATGTTGCAATTCACTGTTGCTTGGATCTTTTGTGTTTTTTTGCTTTTTAAGTCATAATGTCCTAATAAGTTTAAGGTTTGTATATTACAGACTCTTGCCATATCTGTTCCTTTCCCTTTCTTTGTATTTTGTTCCACTGTTCCAAAAATTTTCTCTTTAATCTTTGTTACATCATTATCTAATTGGATGTCTTCTTCTATCTGCTCTTTAGTATTATTTTGTGCTTTTGGTCCCCTAAGTTCTATTTGCATGCAGTCTCCTTCCTTTTCATTTTCCCCATTTCTGTTCCCATTTTTCCTTTTTGATGTTACCCCATGTGCATGGCTTCATAACTGACTTTATTTGGCAGCACCTGTGACTAGTTGCAAATAACGTGATTTTGCTCCTTGTTGGATATATCTCTCCATGGTTTCTAAATTTGGTGCTTGCAATGAATTCTTGCAATTCCAATTCCAATATTTTGTATTTGTTTGAGTATTGTTGCCGCCATACTTTATGTTGCTTTTTCAGGACCTCTGTTTGTAAGCTTGGACTAACTGTGCCTTTAAATAACAGTCTTGAACCACATGACCCATTTTTCCACATAGGAAACATTTGGGTACATTTCCCTTTTGTTTTGTGTGTAATTACTTGTAGGTTTGTATGATTGCAGAGTGGCTTGATTTTTTATTTCTTCAATTTCTTTATGTTTAATTGTGCTATTTGCCTCCTTGAGCTTGGTTTTAAGCTCTTTTATTATTTCATCCTTTTCCTCTAGGATTTCTTTATGACCTGTGAATATATAAGTTGAAGTTTTTCTTAAATTCTCCAGATTTAGTTTTCCCAGACTGGGCATGGAATTTTAAAATATGATCTAATAGGTGTGTTATTGCCTTTCCCAAATTGTTTCCTTATGTGTTGGAGATTTTAATCAGTCAAATTTTCAAATCCAAGCACATCCTCTGCTACTTCAATCACTCTATTTAGGAACTTTGATGGATGTTCCCCACTTTCCTGTCTCAATTTCTCAAATTGTCCCCAAGTATCTGTTCTTTTTGAAAAACTTTTCATTGCCTCTAATAGATCTTCTCTGGCCTTTTTTAATTAACATGGATTTTAATTATTAGATAACTCTAAGTCTGTTCCTTCTTCTGGCCATGATGTTAAATTTGGATTGTTTCTAGTTTCATCAATGAATTGCTATTTTTTCCCTTTTTGAAAATAATTCTGAGAGAATAATTCAGTGTCCTGGAAATTTGGAACATAAAGCCTAATAGTTTTTTTCAAATTCTTTCAAACATCTCACAGGCTCTGAAAACCAGGAAGGCATACATTTTTTCAGACTTTCAAGGTCAGCTGCTGTAAATGGCTTATGTGTTTTAATATGAATTATGCTGCTGTCTGGTTGTAGGCTTGTTTGATCACTTAGTGGCAATATTGATATTCCACCTTCAGCCCCATCTGTTTTTCCTTGCCTAGCTACTTATTTTTAGGTATGTCCTGTTGTGTGTTAATATATTTGCCACTTTGTTTCTCCTCAGTCAGTTGCTTACTCATTTGCTTTAGTTGTGTCATCTCCTCCCTCATGGTTAAAATCATCACAACCATTTCATTGTCTTTTGCTTTATTCCCATAAATTAGATGTTCACCTTTTTTTAGGGCATAGTATAATTGGATTAAGAAGAATAATGCTCTAGTATATGTGGGAATGAATGAAATCAAGTGATTTACACTTATATTCAACCATTACAAACTTTCATAGATGGTAAGCAGAAAATAAATATAACCTGGAATCTTGACAAAAAATAAGTTGTAAAACATATAAAAGAAATGTCTAATCAGGGCTAGATAACCCATAGCAAGTAATAGTTTCTTTGCCATCTTATATCTTGAAAAGCCTTTTGCAATGGAAAAAATGTCTTTTAAGTCTGACCCTTTAAGAGTTGCCTCCTCCCTTCAGAAGGAGTGGTTTCTTTTGGTTGTGGTGTTGCTAGGCAGATTAGTTGCACTCAACACAGCTCTCAAAATGGCTGCTTTCCACAGTCACACAGGCTTTTGAAATGTATGTAGGCACAATTTCTCTGAAACTTACCTAACACTTCCAACTGCCTTCTTTTTCCCAAATTCTTGGCAAAATAGGTTGGAAAACCTAGCTGGTTCTGTCAAAAACTTTCCTTTTAACAAAGTCCTTATCAGAAAGAAATTTGCACAATAAGATACATACTAAGTGGGTCCTCCAGCTTTTGCTTGAAGATACTGTTGTAAGGAAGAGAGGATTTGAGCAAATGAGGTGGGTCTTCAGGGACATGCAGATGCAGGGAAAAGATTCTAGAATGTGTGTGGGGGGGAGGTGCAATGAGTAACTGAGATTGGAGATAGGTCTTTCTCTGGTTTGACCTGGAGGAAGTGGTTGCTTTCCCTTAGTGGGTATTTCTATCTTGTCTTTCCCATCCTATCTGCTTACTTGTTGCCTTATTGTCATATACTGAGCTTCCTGATGTGATCCTGAACCATCTGGACCATCTGTCTGTAAGATTAGCACTGGGGTCCTTCTGGATCCACAACCTCTTTCTGGGCCCTGTCCTGGCAACCTGCCAAAACTTACTACCTCTATTACCATTAAAGGGGAAGGGAAGGTTGGGTTAGTGTAGGTTTATCAATATTAGGGACTGGGGTCTTTAGACAGATAGGTAAGGATTAGGTTAGTTCAAAATCTGTGAAGACTCTCAGAGATGAGACATTTAGATATGGGGGAGGTTTAGGTAGTTGTTATTAGCTTAGAATTATCCAAATTACCTTTTCACCTTCCTTGTCATAATATCCATCCCTGTTATATAGTGGTCTGTGTTTGTTACCTCAGGACAGGCTCTGCCTAGCCTGGGTCTGTTAGCTTGTCAACTCACTATCAGCCTACTGACACTGGTTCTGTTGGCCTTCCCAAATCAGTTACATCTTCTGATACTGGCCCTATATGAACCCATCAAATCCCATCCCCTAAATCACCCTTACAACAATACCTAAGGAGGGAGAACTCACTCACCTCCTCTCAAGCTTATTCCATTTTTGCACAGGCCCAATTGTCAGTCAGGATTTTGGGAGGTTAAATTTATTTCTTTGTAACATTTACCCATTACTTTTGGTTTTGCCTTCTGTGGTCAAACAAGAAACCTAACTTTGCTTCCAGATATCAGTCTTACAAATATTGTAATACAGTTACTATTTCACCCCAGTCCCAAACCACTTTAAGTATTCTCTTGTTCAGGCTGAACAATCTCAGTTCCTTTATTCAATACTTTTATAATCTAACCACAAATCTCTACACTTTCCTGGTTTTCCTTTTAGATGCTCTCCAGCTTACCAATTTCTTTATTAAATTATGGGGTGAACATAGTGTACTGAAGTGAGGTAAACTAAGTCATTGACCAGAAAAATTTGTTTTTTCCTGGGAAAGTAGAAATCAGAACTGAGCTTTCCTGTGAAGGTCAGTCAGCTCAGAATAGTTAGAATCCCTGAGAAAATAACTCCCTTAGTGCTGGCAGCTGGGATGAGATAAAAGGAATGCCTTGTACCCCATGCCACTGACCGATATAGCTTCTAGATGATAAGGCTGCTTGCTCTATCAAGTATATGTCTCATAATGAACATTGTTTGCTTTGTATCTTTCACCCTATAAAAACTGCACTGTGTCTTCAGTCCAGTGTAACTTTCACTAGGAAGGTTTCCCTGACCAGTTAGGTATGCATTATTAATCAACATATTAATAAATGAATATTGGTTCCATTAATTGAACTTCTGGACTTGCTTTATGAAGTATACCACTTCAGTACCATATAAAGTTTAAAGGAAGAATTTAGCAGCCCTATGATGTCCTTTATGCTAGTGTATTCCAAATTGCTAAATTTGTTGGGTTTCCACATCGCGCTACTAAGTTATAATCAGCTTGCAGTACACCAACTTTTTTTTAATGTAATGATACTTCTTAATATTTAAGAAGTTGATATTTTATGTCAAAGTGTAAGACTATTTATCCCTCTTTGGATTCTCTTTATTATATTAGTCCCAATGTGCTAGTCTATCAATATTCTTTTGGATCTTCATTTTGTTATTGTGTGTTAGTTATATTTCCCACCTTTTATCAGGTGCAAATCTAATAAACATTCAAGTTATGTGTTTACCCAATTCATTAATAAAGATATTTAACTATACAGGACCAAGCAGAGATCCTTAGGCCATTATACTGGAGATCACCCACCAAACTTACATTGAGCATTTGACAATTATGCTTTCAGTTCACCCGTTAAACCTTTTCTGAAACCATCTAATTGTATCAATATATAATCCATATATGGTATGGGATAATTAATCTGTAGCTTGGCTGAAAATCCAAATATGCTATTCTGCTTATCTACCAGTTTAGAAAACCCTGTTACCAAAGAAAATATGGGTAGTCTGACTTGGCCTATTCTTGATAAAGCCATACTGACAATTTGTAATCAATGACTTTCTTTCTAGATTTTCTCCAATAGCCATTTTTTTCAAATGTAATTACAGATTATCAGTGTAAATAAGTGTGTGTTCTCCTCCCACAACATTATTTACAAGCAGTCATTAGTTGTTCCCTTATTCATACGAGTAGGAACCAGAACCTTCCAGAAAAGCTGCATTCTGAAAAGAAGACAAAGAAAGAGTAATAGGTAGCAGTTCTATAGTGCTATCAGTTTTGTAAAACACTTTACATTTATCTCATTTGACATTCACAAAATCCCTAGGAGATAACTATCGTTATGTTCCTCATTTTACAGACGAGGAAAATGAGTCAAATAAGTGATTTGCCCAGTAACACAGCTTATAGGTCTATAGGAGTTCTGAAATTGATCTAGCTCTTCCTGACTCAAGGTTCAGTGACCATGTCACCTAGATGCCAGTATGCGAATATCAACTTTAAACAAGACTTTTATTCACTAAGATTCTATTTCTCAGGAAATGTGATATTTGGATGATCTAAATGTACTGGAATTTCTTCTATGAAGAGAGGTTTATGCTTTGTTGTTGTTGATGAACTGCCAAACACTCCCCCTCCCCGAGTGTTAATTAATGTATCTTTTCAGTTCTGTAGTTAGAAAGAACCACAGCTACACCAGATATAAATGAGACAAAATTCTAGACACTAGCTTTCAGAGTGTGAGCATCTACATTTTCCCTTATTGGTTTTAGGGTATCCCTTATGGGTCAATGTTATTTTAAACTAATGCTCTTAGTTTGATCATTATTTTGTGTTACTCCCACTATTTACCACCAATGATTAGTGCCTTAATTCCATTTAAACAATCAACACCAGTTTTGCAAAAAGAAATTTTCTGTGGAGATACAGTAGAAACAGAAATACACACATTTTCTACTAATACTTGGGCCCACATTGTCCCCTATAATATTTTGATTTCTGAGGGAATGGGATTAAACTTGCTATGGTTTCTAAATAGCATTCTCCCCCCAAAAATTCAATTTCCAAATGTAGTATGGCCAAATGGATGAATAATTTTGTATCTCTATTACTGCTGGTTTGAGGTGAGTAGAACACACAGGACTTTGCTGATCATCACCTGGCTTTTAGAAAATAACAGCATAGACTAGAGCTGCCAGGTTTCTGTTGGCTAATTCTTACAATCTTTCAAAGTATATGTCTGCAGCATTCTCCAACCTTGTACTAAAAGTAGGTAAAAATAAACATAAAAGATAGAGAAGCAACAGAAGGGCCATGCATTCTTGGGCCACATGGTCCAGGTGTGCATATGGGATAGGGGCACAGAGATTAAAAGTCAGAGGCATCTCTTTCTATTTGGGTTCAGACTCTTCTCCTTATCGGAACATAGCCAGCCTTAACTGATCAATAATCTCTGGTGACATTTTCAGAAATGTCCAAGAAAACAAAGTTAAGCTTATCAATGTATTATTTAAAAGATTAGTGTCTTTCCTTTTGAGGATGTTAGGGTAGTTTTCCCCTTGTATCACCTTTTGTGGTTTTCATAATCTTTCAAGTATTACTGTCAATGCTGTATAAATCATATTTTCATTGGGGTCAGGTGATTTACATTTATCAAGGGCAATTAGGTGCTTTTTCACTATCTTCCTCCTCATCCTGGATAAACTATTAGTCATATTTGTCTTGTCATTTCCAAAACAAAAGCTATTCTCACTCTAAGAGGAAAAAAAGAACAAAATAAGCACTGGACAACAATATTTCCTTTCTCTTCAATTGACATCATCTCACCCAGACAAAGCAAAAATCCTTTGATCCTGTACCCCAATATGGTGAAAAATCAAAACAAGATACAGCAGAACAAAACAAAAAATAAACAATTTTTTTGTTGTCATTTTCTTCTCTTTCAAGCTCTCAGTTTATAATGAGATTTAGCATTCTTGGAATTATTTATTGATACTCTAGCATTTCAGGGTTCCATAAGAAAAAAAAATACATCATTTTCCATCTTTTTGTTAGAGAATGTTATTGGATAGATTTCCAGTGTTGCCTTTTTATCAGACTAGTTTATTGGACATAACTTTTGACTGCCTTAATCCTGATATCCTGGTATCTTCTGTAGAACTGGACCTGTTTTATATATTATCATTAATATGAGCACTATAGGTTTTCTATTCATAAAATACTGATGCTTATTAGTTTATGTAGAGCTTATTCATGATCTTTCTCACTTTCTCTTTCTTCTTCCATTTTTCCCTTTATTTCTTCCTCCTTTTCTTCTGTTTCTCCCTTCCATCCTTCCTTCCCCTTTCCTTCCTCCCTTTCTCCCACTTCTTCCTTCCCTCCCTTTATCCATTCCTTCCTCTCCCCTTCCTCTTTTTCCTCTTCTTTAACTTCCTTTCCTCCTCCTCCTTCTTTTTGTTTCGCCTCCCCCTCAGAGAGAGTGTGGTAAGAGACCTAAATTAAGCCAGAGCATTTTGAGAACATTTAAAGATGAAACTGGAAGGACAACAAACAGATGGAAAACTGAAAAGAATTATCAAGATTTTATAATAATCTATTTTTCCAGCAGTGACAGTAGAGCCAACACATTTGGACTCTAACACCATAGGCCCCAATGTACTACATGGCAGTACTGCATGGCAAAGTAGAAATAGCAATTAAAAAAAAAAAAGAAGATGAGAAGAGCAGCTGGACTAGATACACAGAGGAAGTCTGTGCTGGAGGACATACAAATTTCATGTTATTGAAGAACACATTCTCAAAATATCCAGAAAAGGGAAGAATGCCATTTGCTGGGGTAAGGGGGGAATTAAAAGACATTATTAGGAACAAAAAGGTAATAGAAAAATATCAATAATCATAACACATTTCAATCTAATAATGGCTAATGTTTATATCTTAAGTTTAGATTTTCAAAGTGTTTTATACATGCATAAACTATCCTTTGGAATTGTAATCCCATTTTGCAGATGAGGAATCTAAGGTTGGGAGAGGTTAAGTAACTTGTTGAGGATCACATGGCTAAGTAAGCATATGAGGAAGAATTCAAGGATAGATAGGCAGACACAGACAGACAGACAGACAGATAGATAGATAGATAGATAGATAGATAGATAGATAGATAGATAGATAGATAGACAGACAAGACAGATAGATAGAGATAGATTGGGAAGGTATGAAATAGGAAGAGCAAGGCTTTCATATAAACATATTACATAGCTGATGATATTTATATAATTATACAATTCACTGAAAATTTCAAATAATTTATAATCACAGTATATTAGCTATTTGTTTATTTTTTTAAAGTATTTAATTTGTTAAACTGGCTGTCCACTTAAAGACTCTAAAAGTGTGCCTGCTATGCACATATATTAAAACAAGATTCCCTGGAAGGAAAAAAATGTAGCAATATAGAGAATTTTGAACAATTACGCAGTGATTATTAATATTAAAGTAGGAAGAAATAGGGAGATATATGATCCCTAACTGTGTTTTAGAATGTTATGTTGGACAAAATGAGAAAAAATGAAAAAGGAGAAATTGAAAAGAGATTCCTTTTAAATAATGATACCAAAAGGCGTCAAGCCTCAGAACAATACAAATTCTCCTAAATGGGATCCACATTCAAACAAAAGTATTCAAACTAAGTATTCACACAGAGGGAAAAAAAAACACAAGTGGATTAAGAATGCTTATTGTGTCCAGATTATTATATGCAAATGTATTGACAATTTATATTTTATGTATCAGGGAGATTCTCCTAAAGATAGTTGAGTGAGTAGAAGCAGAACCATCTGTCTTCCTTGCAAACATGCTAGCAAGAATTGGAAGGAGGGGGAAGTGTCAAAGTGAGATGGCTTTTTTAAAAAGTTCAAGGAGAAATTACAGTAAATACAGGGCAGCTGGTGGGACAGTATATAGAGCACTAGGCCTGGAGTAAGGAAGACCTGAGTTCAAATTTGGCCTCAGACACTTGCTAGCTCTGTGACCCTGGGCAATTATCTTAACTTCATTTGCTTCAGTTTCTTCACCTTTAAAATGAGCTGGAACAGGAAATGGCAAACCACTCCAATATCTTTGCCAAGAAAACTCCAAATGGTATCTCCAAGAGTCAGACACAACTGAATAAAAACATTTTGTCAGTCTAGGCCCATAGAAAACTGTGGGTTTGGGGCATGAAGGGAGGAGTGCAGACAGAAAATCCCATCCTGAGAAGGAAGCTCATGGAATTCTTGCAGGTCAGGGACTGGGAACATACGAAGGAAGCCTAGATCTTGAAGCTATGGACTAGGGGCAGAGAAATTAGATCAATGTACTTGAGGATACCTGAAGCCTACAGCTATCTCTCTTTAATTCCAACTATGTCTCCAGAGCCTAGAGGACTGGAGTGAGAGGGCAATAATCAGGATACATATGCCCTGGATCATACTGCCCTGTGCAGCCCACCCCACATCGACACTACATATCGCAACTTTAGTGCTCTGTATGTGTGTATACATACACATTTTGTTATTGTTCTGTTGCCTATGAGGTGACCAGGGAGGACGAGCACCTCTGGTGAGAGGGCTTGCTGACACCTTTCAGGCTCACCTTCCCACCTTTGGCATCCTCCTGTCATCCAACTCTCACCTGTGGATTCAAAAACTTACGCCATGTACAATGAACCTGACCTGGTAAAAGCATCTCCAAAGATAGATTAAACAGTTTGTGTTTAGCCAAAAGGCCTTAAAACTGTTTGTAATCTGAGGAGATGTCTACCTCAAGCATGAGAAGACGTCTAGTGAAATGGGCTGATGAGAACAGTTGTTCCAAGGCCACGAAGGCAGCTGAAACAGGCAATGTGGAGTGTTTAGAGCTTTTTCAGACATCAGAGATAACAAGATCATCCATTCTCTGCATTCCAGGCCATCTTTAGTCATCCTGACTTTCGTTTTATCATTGGATTTCAATGACTGGAAGAGAGAGCAAGGCTGAATGAATTTTGCACAACTCTGCCTCACTAAAATCCTATTGGTCTTCTTTGAAAATGAAGCATGAACTAAAACACTGACAACATAATTATATACAGTATATAGATAGTATATAGATATATAGAGAGTATTTTGTATATGCACAATATATATAAGTAATATACACAGTTTATACACATAGATTCTATAATATATATATATATATATCCAGTGTTTATTTAATATAAATATAATATAGTATATACTACATATAATGTACTCTATATTACATTAGCATACATTATATACTTTATACTGTCTATGTTAGTTAATCTATTAATATAGATTACATACATAGCATATATACTCAATTTTTATATTATAAAATATATTAATATATTATGTATATTATATTTTCATTGTGTGTGTTATGTGTATATATACATATAAAGTGTTCACACACATATATATTACACACAAACACCCAGGGAGAGGCTATGTGTGTGTGTGTGTGTGTGTGTGTGTGTGTGTGTGTGTGTGTGTGTGTGTGTATGGGGTGGGCTGCCCCAGGGGCAGTATAATCTAAGACATACCCCATTGGTTGCCCTTCTGGTCTGATCCCTAAATTCTTTGGAGCTCTGGTTACATTCAAATAACAATTGCAGGCTCCCGGTATCCCAGACACTCCATGTTCTAGACTACTGTTTCTCTGACTGCAGCCCCCAATTTCAAGAATTGGTGACTCTGGCTTGTTCCTGATCCCTGTAAAAACTACATGAGCTACAGTCCTAGGTTAAAATTTTCTATATATGTATATAGGTAATGCTATATTTATGCATACAGACATATATAGACATATGTATATGATAGAGAGATACAGACAGAACAGCAGATAGATAGATAGATAGATAGATAGATAGATAGATAGATAGATAGATAGATAGATAGATAGACAGACAGACAGACAGATAGATAGATAGATAGATAGATAGATAGATAGATGAGTGCATATGTGTTTTGGCATGCATGTATATGTGTATGTATATATATTTATGAGTATATGTATATGTGTGTATATGACTTAGAGATTTAACTGGAAAAAAAAGGAAATACCATAGATTTAGTGGGAGGAGTACAAAGACCAAATTGCCTTTTCATGTGAAAAATGTGAGTTTTATCACTTAAAAGGTTAGTGAATTTGAAAAGTTGTTGTCTCTGTCTGTCTTGGGCTCAGAGAGCAAAATGGTGGCTCTCAGTCCTGGATATCTCAAGAACACAATCTGACTGCTTTATATATATGTATAACAAAAGGGTTTAATGACTTATATAAAGAAGGACTGGGTAGGAAGGAGGGCTAAGGTATTTCCCTGAATCTAATACCTCTATTACTCCACCCTCCAAATCTTCTAGACCTTCTCAGGCCTCTCTTCAGTTTCTTGAACACTAATTAACAACCTGACCTATCTGTGCTGTAACCCAAATCCCTATTCTAGCTTCTCTATCTAAGCCACTCCAAAATAGTCCTTGGCAAATATGAATAGATAAGATCTGCTGGATAAGGGTGGTGACCAAATGTTAGGGCCATGGTGGCCTACAGGGTTGCTGGAGTACAGACAAATCAGTTTTATGCTCAGGCCAGCTTTCTTTTCAGAGTCACACAGGTAGTTTCAAATCAAGCTCAGAAACAAAACAGGAACAGAAACAGAAGCAAGAACAGGGGAAGAAATCAGTCCAGAAGCTGGAAACTTCTGAGATGGCTCCACTGCTCCTCCCAGGGCTGGCAGTTAACTTTCCAGAAGTCCCCTGTCCAAGTTCCAAATGAATCAGGAACTCCTAGTTTCAGCTTCAAGTCAGTTGTCCCTTTATCCTGTTCCCACATTCTTTTTTGGAACCCTTGTTCTTTGAATTCCAACCAAGATCTTTTGCTTTGCACCCTGTATCTCTTTGCATTTATCTTCCCTCTCACTCTATTTTCACAAGCTTCTTCCTGAAACAAAGATCAATTTTTTAATATCAAATTTGTTCATGGGAATCTGACTGTTCAATAATCATTGTGTGTCTCTGTTTCCACTATTTAAAGACTCCAAAACATATTCTGTCTCAAGATGGTTTTTCGGATCATCTGTGCCACTTCCTAAGATATTTAGTCTACTGGGATAGGGGAGATATTTACATTCCAATCTTTGTCCTTAGACCATGAATATTATTTCCAAAGTTTAGACCTTTGCCTAATTTCTTAGGTCCCAAACTTGGTTAGTCTCTGTCAAAGTATTTCATGGTATTCAATAATGATGAGAAACAAGAAGAATTGCATTGGTAAGCATGAAGGTTAATTAGCTCAAATGGTCTTTAGAAACAGTGAAGTTATCTCTAACCATATATCTTAAAGAATACTAGTGGTCCAACTTTTATTCAGTACAAGAACCACAAAACTCCTTATCTCTTTTTGTCTTCATTCCACTTCTAGCCCTAGGAAGGCTTTCTGCATCCTCTGGTCATTATAGAATAAATGCACATGGCATGAAACTTATGAAGGTAATTTTTTAGATAAGTCACTTCCTTCACATACAATCAATGTTGCCTTGAACTCAAGGTTTACCCATTCTTATTAAATTCCATAGACACAAAGGCCTGATTTATCTTAAAGACATTGAAACTACCTGCTCCTGCTCTTTATTCTAATAAGCAGCTTCTAGCATCTAATATGTCCTGATTGAAATTAATAGTACTTAATGATTTCAGAAACTATGTTTCAGGTCAGCACAACTAATTCACCTTATTTCGTTGAGTTAAATCAAAATATTTCTCTACTTGTTGCCATGTTATAAAACAAAGAGAATACAGATTAAGAGCTTTGTCTGCTGATCGTAGGATGCATTATATCATGGGATTCTTTGTCAAATGAAGGTATTTGTTTGGCAAAAAAGTAAATAAGATATCACCACACAAACTCAGGGTAAGTGTTGTGACAGTAAACCTGAAAAAATGAAAAATATGAATTAAATATCATTTTAAAAGAATTAGAGCTTTATTGCTTCCAAGTACATTTCTATAGTTTTCATAAGATTGAACAGATTGACTATTTGTATATAAGTAGGACTTCTAAAATGCTTGAGGGTAATAAGCATTTATTAATAATGGGGTGACAACAAATTCAAAATATTTTTAGGATAAAAATCACTCCCAAAGTAGTGTTTGATTTATCCTTTCTGAGGAACAGCCCTTACTAAGCAAAAGCAGGTTTGTTCCTAACCCTCTCCAAATTTTTACACATTTCTAATTAATCCAGTCCTAATTAATAACATTAGACTTTACCACCACATCAATAACCACAGAGGGGAAGCAAATCCCTGCCAATAGTTTTACTTTGCTTCCTACTGAGCAAAAAGGTATAAAAGCAACTAAATGTGACAATGTGACAACAAAACCATCATTGCCAAAGGGAATTCATTCTTTAAGGGACAAAGATTATACAAGAAATTTAGCACGTTTTAGCTAAAGAAACCAAAGTCACATTCTTCAAGAAACCTTTTGGAACTTCCCCAAATCAATATGATCTCTCTCTTCTGAACTCAAGTAGTATAAAATATGTGTCCCATTAATGTATACATATTACAGTTCTTAAAGTATATGTGTTTCTCTTATTCTCTTGCCTCTCTTATTCTTACCCACTAAGCTCAATGTAAGAAAAAATTGGATTTTACCTCTCTTTGTTTTAAAGAATGAATTAAAAAAATTAAAAACTTCCTATGTGTTAAGTATTGGAACATACAGATGACACATTTTCTTCTCTAGTGGGAAACAATGCTTATAGGGGAATGAAGACCAGGGAAAGGTATTTGGTTTTGATATTCAGAATGAGTGAGAGTAGAATGATAGGTCATGTGATTAAAATGACTTTTCTAGTCATTAATTTACTATTTTTCAGAGAAAGAAATGTTGTAGGGAAGAGGAAAACTACACAGGAAAGTCATAGGCCAAAAGGCAAGTTTCCTAGGTAAGCTTAGACTTTATGGAGGGAGAAATAGGAAGCATGGAGTGGGACTGGCCAACTAGAGTAGACTTGCAGGAACACATATATTCTCTCACAATAGATTATCCTAAGGACAAACTTCTAAACTTCAACAGCTCAACTCCACAGGGAAGGCAGGGGAATAGTCTTTGAGGCCAGAGGTCCAGAGAGTGCTGTTCCAAGTGGAGGGAAAGGGTACTGTAGATGTCAAGATTCATTAGGAGGAGATCCTGGTTTCCAGGTTGATGAGTGGTGAGATAGGAAGCATGATATGGGGCCCGTTATATCTTGCCAAGAGTATTTAAAACTTGTATGGCCCTGAAGAGGTCTCAACTTCTTTCAGTCTGTTTACTTATTTATAAAATGGGAATAATAGTAACACATAATTTATAGAGTTTTGAAGATACAATATGATCCATTGTAAACCTTCATGCTATGTAAATGATATTTATTATTATTGTTCTTTTGTTTTTGAAGAGGACCAACATCATCACAGAGTGATGTCTTGACTTGCACATGAATTGGGTTTAAGTTAGGCAGACTTGCACAAAGTTATCAGTCTTATTCTCTCTTCCAGAGTCATTGAAGTCCAGGGGTGAGGCAAGAATCAAGATGCAGTGGACCACCTTGTTATCTTTCATATCTGATGAAACTCTAAGTGCTAGAGATCACCCACTTTATCTGCCTTCATGGCTATTGGAACAAATGGTTCCCATTCCACCAGGGGAAATCTTCACATGTTTGGGGTAGACATCCCCCAAACTCACCAAGAGCTTTAAAGCCCATTAGTTACCCTCAACCTGGTTTAGCCCATCTGCCAAAATGTTTTCATAGATATGTAGCCCCTCTAAGTGCTATAGATTCTTGGAGTATATGAGGAGTTCAGGGAGGACCAGCCCCTCTGAGGTCGGGGCTTGCTATGCCCTTCCAGTTCTGCTCACCCATCTTTCAAATAGCTCTCATCTGTGGATCTGTTATTATAAGGCCCAGCTAAAGAAGAGCTGGCAAGATTTCTGGAGGGGTGTAAGGGCTATGTATCCCTAGTAATAGATAGTGTCCTGAATAAATATTTATTGAAATTAATTGTATTAAACAAACATCAACAGAATATCCCAGCTAACACCAGTTTCTATAATTTCAAATGTATGTAGTTAATCAGTTCATAACAGTACTATTACTTTTATTATAACTATCATTCACATATTTAAGTTTCTCTATGTTTTCATTGTGACACCTTTTCCTGCCACTGTGCTGAGTTGTGATGGTTGATCATCCTTGTTCCCTCTGGTAATGCTGCTTGCTGTGATATCCAAAAGAAAACCATAAACCAGTCTACGATAGCTGATAAAACAGTTTATCTAGGCAGGAGTTTATAATTCCTTCTCTACCATTTACAGTGCCCATATATAGGTTAATGAACCATTCAGAGGTTAAATGTATCTGGTTTAACTTGACCATATAAATGGCCAACCTTTCCCTTCCCCACATTAATATGCTTAGTTACTGCATCATTATATATCTCAGCTATTATTTCTTTGCATTTTATTTTGTTTCCTTCTTGTAGGCACAATCAAACTTTTTTCAGGAAAATACTATTTTAATGAAATGACAAATCACTGCAAAGGCAGAAATCAGATGCAGAATTATTATATTATAATCAAAGAGGGGTGATAACTCTTAAGAAGCTATAATACAACTAAGCTAGCTTTATTAATAGCTGAATAAAAGCTGAGATCTTTTATGCTACAATGTTCACTCGATAAGCTTCATAGAAGCATCCTTGTATCTACCTATCAAAATGGTCTTGCCTAATAAATTTCTCTTCCTGGGGCCAATAAACTTATCATAGCCCTTCAGTTACTTTTTTCAAATTTCATTCAATATTCTAAATATAAACCAGCAGTAAAGATAGAGGACTCTAAATCCATGGGCTTTTACTATTCACTTTTACAGTGAGCTGAGTATATGATGGTTAATACATTTCATATTACTACTCAACTTGATGTTAATTGATTATTTCTAAAAGTTTAAAACCTCATATGTAGGTTTCTCCTGGAATATTCAAATGGAAATATATATATATATGTATATGTGTACATATACATATATGACATGTGTATATACATGTATACATATATATGAACTTTGAGGATTACTTAGAATGTTGTCTTTCCTTTAATATATACTTATATATAATAGAAATTTCTTTATATGTAAAGATAAAGGAAAGACAAATTGTCTAAGTAATCCTCAAAGTTCAGGCAAGAAATCTAGTTTGTTAGGAAGCTCAGGAATATGCTTCTGCCACCCACATTTTAATCCCTTTTTCCATTGTAAAAGGATAGATTGACATGGAAACAGCAGAATTATATGATCTAAATGTTATCTTAAATGATTATTTCCTAAGCCATTCTCTATGGTGCCCAAAATGGCAGGGAATCTACCAACAACCTACCATACATCTCACATGGGAAAAAAGTGTTTTGAAATATGGGAAACTAGACCCAATCACTCTGTTCACCTCATCTCCAATTCTGTTGGTGCACAGTTACTAAAATTTTCTTTGGTGTTTAAGAGAAAGTAGATGAGTTTTTGGTGTCAGGTCATTCTTATTCTGTGACTTATTTCAAACTTATTTCAAACATCACCTTATTCCTAGGACTTTTAAGTTATTTAAATGAATCAATTCAATTCAATTTTACCAATGTCAATACTAGTTGCAAAATAGAATATGCTAGATGCTGAAAGAACAAGTAGGTGGTGCAGTGGATAGAGTACCAAATCTGCATTCAGTAAGTCTCATCTTCCTGAGTTCAAAAATAACTTTAGGTACTTTCTAGTTGTGTAATCCTATGCGAGTTGCTGAACCTGTTTGCCTCAGTTCCACATTTGTAAAATGAGTTGGAGAAGAAAATGGCAAATCATTCAGTATCTTTGCTAAGAAAACCCCAAATGATATCATTAAGAGTCTGACATGGCTGAAGTGACTGAACAATAAGATGCTGAACAGGAAGCAAAGATAAAAGAGGTAATGTTCCATGGTTCTATAGAGTTCCTAAGTTAATAGAGAAGATAAAATACATACACAAATAATGATAACTTATCAATTCTGTTGTTTACTCTTCAGTCATATTCAAATCTTTCTCATCCCATTTGGGTTTTTCTTGGTAGAAATATTGGAATGGTTTCCTAGTTGTTTCTCCAGTTCATTTTACAGATGAGAAAACTAAGATACTAAGATATAAGTGACTTGTCCAGGGTCACATAGTGAATGTATTTAAGGCTGGATTTGAAAGAAGTCCTCCCGACTCTAAGACTAGAACTCTAAACATTTCTAATTGGTTGAAGATCCCTCCACCCACATCCCCCAAAACTTTTTTTTTGTTTTTGTGGGTTATTTCTCTTGATATTTGTTGTTGTTCAGTGATTCAATCCTCTCTGACTCTTCATGACTCAGCAGATGTTTTCTTGGCAAAGATATTAGAGTGGTTTACCATTTCTTTCTCCAGCTCATTTTATAGATATGTAAACTGGGGCAAACAGGGTTAAATGATTTGCCCAGGGTAACACAGCTAATAAGTGTTTAAGGTGGGATTTGCACACATATAGATGTCTTCTTGAACCCAGTCCAGTGTTCTGTCCCCTGTGCCACCTAGCTACTAATACAAATTGTAAATCTAAGAATTTAAGTCATGTTTCTCTTTTTCTGTGCCAGGTACAACTCAGACCACTACAATTATTATATATATATATATATATATGTATATATATATATATATATATATACACACACATATATATATATTATAAATAATCAAGATTAGAACAAAATGAAATATTTGATGACCTTAACAAAAAGAGATTTAATGACTTTCACAAAAAGAGATTTACTTACCAAAAAAAAAATATTTTTAAAAAGACACAATTACTGATTCAAGTGTACAATTATTCTCTCTGCCTTCACTTTCATTGGGAGGACACAGCCTAGTCAGACACAAATATTGGCTGGATTGGCAATGGGAATTCTATGAAGCCCAGAGGTCCATCTGCTTCTAGACTGGTATCTTTATGCTTCATTTGGCCAGAAGGTTATGCCATAATCCCCTAAATGGATCAAATCGAAAGGAAAGCTTCCATCACCTTTTAAAGAGAATAAGACATGCCTATATAAAAGAAATATTACTCTTAATGATTACTCTTATTGTTCCCCACCTCCTTTCTTTAATCTTGGGAATATTTCTTTGTTTAGCTTCTTCTCCAATCCTGGAAAACGATCGCTCTTTACTTCCACCTCTTGAAATTTCCATTTTTCTTTATGACTCAGCTCTTGTCACCTGAATGTAACCTTTCGTGGTCCCCCTCAGTTGTTAGTACTTTCCTCATATGACTTTTAGTTTAAATATTAAAAGCATCTTGTCTCTGTAGATTGTATAACATGCTTTAGTGACTAGAGAACCTATCCATGTATAAGGAAGACCTGTGTACCTTTACAAAAGTAAAACTTATGTTTACTAAAGAGACATTATAAATTAGTCTTAAAAAGCAGAAATACTAAATATATTATATCAAAAATAGTATTTAATATTGGCAATATGAGTAAAACATACAAACTCAAGTGGATAGATAAAGTGCCAGAACTAAATCCTGATTACAGATCTAGCTTTAAATGCCTCCTACATATATGACATTGGGCAAGTCACTGTGATAATTAAAATGTTTGGGAGCAAGGGAAATATATATATCAATTATGACCGCTGAAATATGTTTTCTACTGTGTCTTGGTTTTATATAAATATAAGATGGTCGCCAGGGAATATATTCCCAATTTATGAATATGCCCAAGCCAACTGGGTTTTATAGAGAAATTTAATTTATAATATACTGATTAATCAATAGAAAAAGAGAGAAATTAAGAAAGGAATAAGAATGAATAAATCAGTCAGTTGGTTTTATCACTCACCCAAGATCTCTCTAGGTAAGGCTTCTCATGCCAACCTCAGGCTCCACCTTCAAGAGAGCCTCCTTTCAAGAAATGTTTCCAGAGAATTCTCCTCCTTCAGAGCCAGCCTTCTCTCCTGGTCCTCCCACAGAGCAACCTCCTCAGTCCTCCTTCAGAGCCACCTCGCTCAGAGCAAAACCTCCTCCTCCCCCTCAGTCCTCAGACCCCACTATCTTTAAGGAAACCATCTAAGTTCCCTCCCCTCAGTTCTCACATCTACCAATCACTGCAATGTCTCCCCTGTGCCAATGGTGGCTCTAGCTTAACCCAGGACTGCCCAGAGGTCTGTTTCCTTTGCACATGTCTGTTGTAGGTCATATTCTCAAATAATTAAATCTTGTTCTATGCTGCAGCCCTTCCTAAATCCTGTTAGACTGAGTAGGGTGGAGATTGTAAGTTCCAAGACCTGGTTCTGTCATTCCAAGTATCTCTATTGTATCAATTCTAAAATCAATCATGACTCAAAGAACTTCCTGTTCTATGCTTAAGCATAGGTCAAAGCCCTTTCCATTGTTTAGCAAAAGGTTTCTGTCCTAAAGTAGTCTTAAGTAGGGAGGAGAAGGACCCTCCCATGCCAAGGGTTTTCACATTCCAATAGAGTTCTTACTATCAGTAGGAAATTTTTCAAGTATGAAATTTCCGAATGGGGAAATTTCCAACATCCATAAGTCTAAGAAAGTTTAAGGTTTACATCACTTAATCCTATTTGCCTCAGTTTCCATATCTGTAAAATGAACTAGAGAAGGGAATGGCAAACTATTCCAGTATCTTGCCAACAAAGCCTTAAATGGGGTCATGAAAATTCAGAATCAACTAAGTAACAATGAATGGCAGAACCAACAGCATGATAGTAGTCCAATACTAGTGATGGGGTAGGAAGTAAGAGCCTTGGAATCAGCAGCATAAGGAGCAGTCTTGTGCCAGCACATTCTGATGAGCTTGAGGATCAGACTAATTAAAACATACTCAGGGAACAATCCCAGCACAATAACAGGGAAAGCTGGCCACTGAAGAGTGAAACACAGCTACATTCACCATATAAGACATGTAGGGGAACACAAGAACAATACTCTCTCCATCCCAGAAATAGAGCCGGCAAGATAACAAAAAGCCCCCAAATGAGTAGAGGACAAAGAAAAGGTCCAACCATCGAAAGTTATTTAAGCAAAATGGAAAACCAAAATGCAAGCTCAAAAGAAGACAGCATGCCAAAATGGAAATATATGAGCCCTCAAAGGCAAATGTGAATGCCATGCCCAAAATGAACTCCAGGAGGAGCTCTGAAATAGGATTTAAAAATAACAAAAAGGTTTGAAGAAAACTTAGAAAAGAAAATGATAGAAAAAGCCTATTGTTTAGAACAAAAACTCACAGAAGAAAACAGATTCTTAAAAATATGTAATATACAACTTCAAACAGGCAAATAATTGTCTTTAAAAATAAAGTATAAAGCCTCAAAGAAGAAATGGATACTCCAAAATTAGAATTAGACAAATGGAAACTAATGACTCAATAAGACCCTGGAAAACAATAAAACAAATTAAAATGAATGAAAAAAAAATAGTAGAAAATCTGAAAATCTCAATGGAAAATAAATGACCCGGAAAATAGATTCAGAAGAGATCATCTAAGAATCACGGAATTGCCTGAAAACCCAGATAAAAAATAATCATGCATAGCATATTGTACAAAATTATCAGACAGAAAGGCCCTGATGTCCTAAATAAGAAGGAGAAATAGAAATTGAAAGAATCCACCATTTACCTCCTGGAAGAAGCCCTAATTTTAACATTCCCAGAACTATTATAGTCAAATTCTAAGGCCAAGGAAAAAACTTTGGTAGGCATCCAGGAAAAGGAAATTCAAGTATTGTGGAGCCACAATGAAGATTACATAGGACCTAGAAGCTTCTACATTAAAGGACTGAAAAGCATGGCATATAATGTTCCATGAGGCAAAAACGATCTAGAGAATCACTTATCAAGTGAAACTAAGCATAATGCTTCAGGAAAAAAAATATATATTTCATGAAGTAAAGGACTTCCAGGTAGTCTTATGAAATAACAAGAACTGAAAAGAAATTTTGACTGGCAAATTCAACACTCAAGACAATCATAAAAAGAGAAAAGAAAAACTCAAGGAATTATTGGACTTAAGCTGAACACCATCCTACATGGAAAAGTGTTAAATAATGTATAATTTCTATGATACACAAAATACTTATATAATAATTAAGGTAGTCAAGGGAAAGAATGGAGTTAAACATTATTACATAAGGTGATAACTAAGATATTTAAGATATCTATGATACTTGAAGTACATTACGTATCTAAATTACTTAGGAGACTTAATAACTTTATTACTCTCATGGCAATGAATATATAAGGAGAGAGCAGCAAAAAAGTTGATATGATGGAATGATATTAAGAAAAAGCAAAACAAAATTAAAGGATAAGGAAAAGTAATATACTGGGAAAGGAGAAAAGGAGCAAAAACTTGATGTAAATTATCTTCACAAGGAGGCAAGTTAGAAAAAATGTAATGGAGGGGAAGATAGGAGTAGGTTGGCAGAAATATTTGATCCTCACTCTCTTCAGAATTAGCAGAGAGTAGAAATAACATCTGTACACACTTAGCCATAGAAATCCATCTTACCTTATAATGAAGAAAGAAGGGGTGGGAGAATATGAATAGAGGGGGAGAGATAAAATGGACAATGAACTCAAGGAAGTGATAGTCAGAAAAAAAAATATTCCTGAACAGGGAAAGGGTAAAAGGAGAGGAGGAAGTGAAGGGAAAATGGGGTGAAAATAACATGGAGGGAAATAATAAGTGAGAATTTAACATCTTGTACAATGAATGGGTTAAAGGACAAATCATAGAAACATTCAAAAGTATGTAGAAAAACTGATGATTAGTGTTATAAGAAAAAGTTAAGAAGAAGGTGTATAAGTTTGCAGAGAGAAGTGGCATGAGACCAGCAAGAAGATTCTGGAACTTAGAAGGAAGGGTTGGACTGGTTCTGAGGCTGTTAGCTGACTCTCTCTCTGGAGATATCCAGAGGTGATAGTTGTATTTCCTTAGTTTAGTGGCTGATCCTATCCTTGTCCCTGTCCTGCTTGCTGTCTTGGTTGCTGTATTTCATCAAAGCAGAACCTGGGGACCCTGAACAAACATATGCAGTGATTGTGAGACCAGACCCGGGTCCTTATGGATCTAGAACCTTCCCTGGGCCCTATCAGGCTTACAAAGACCCTTTCCTTAAAACCAGCTAAGTGGGGTTTAGTTTTAGCTTAGCCAAGAACAGAGACTAGGATTTTAGGCAGTGAGGAGAGGATTAGAGTAGGAAAATCACTCTGAAGAATCTCTGTGAAGAGATATTAGATCTTGGGGTATTAGACAATTAGATTTAGGTTATACCATACACTTCTACCCTATTCTTTCATTAAACCTACTTTCCCATTGCACTGAGCGACCTGCGTGTGTAGTCCCAGACCAGGCTCTGCCAGGCTGGGTTTTGTTGGCCTTCCCAAACCACAGATAATTTTCTGATGTAGGTCCAACACAATTTATCCCTAAAGATTCCCAAACTCCTTTCCTTTTTACATTAGACAACATACCCCAAATTCTGAGGCATATCTAATGTAGTCCTCACAGGAATAGTTATATTCCTAATAGCACATTGGCACATAATAGGAAAAAAAAACCTTATGAACTGAGTGAAATTTTTAAAAATAAATTCATAGATATAGAAGAACTTCAGAGGCAATCTAATTCAATTTTTTTTTTATAGTTGAGGAAATTGAGACAGGGAAGGAAGGAAAGAAAGAAAAGAAGCATTCATTGAGCACCTACTATATGTCAGATAATAATTTAAGTAATTTACAAATGTTATTACTTTTAATCATCACAACTCTCAAAGTAGTTGCTATTTTTATCACTATTATACAGCTGAAGAAATTAAAGCAACTTAAAGTTAAGGGATTTATCTATGTTCATACAGCTAATAGGTGTCTGAGGCTCAATTTGAGCTCAGGTCTTCCTGACTCCAGGCAACACCCTATCTACAGTAACAAAAGGCTGCCTTTAATAGCTTCAATACAGTTGCAAAAAAACAAAATAAATCAGCCTCACCATCACCTCAACCCCCCAAAAAACTATCAATATTTCTACATAACATGAATAATAACTGGGAGAAAATATTAGAAAGGAAAACCCCATTTATAAAAACTAGAAAATGTAGGAAATATGTTTAAATTAATCAAATAAGGCTAATTTATAAACTTTATAAATGAAATTACAAAATGTTCTTTAAAAAATTAAAACTAAAAACAAAGAACACTGGAGAGATACTGCATGGCTATGGCCTAGTTAGGTTATTTCAAAATAATAAAATGATACTTTCATACTTTTTAGAACCATGAATGTACACCTCTAGAGAAAGAATTGATTTCTATATGTAAGACATAGTTGATTTTTTGGTTGGTTGATAATTTTCTCTAGTTTTGGGAGGGAAGGAAAGGAGAAGGATAAATGGGAATTTTAATGTAAGAAACAAACAAATTTAAATTAAAAAAAGAATATATATGCTTAATATTTAGAATCATCGTAGAAGTGAACTAGTGAAAAGTGAAGTATATAGAATTTGGTAAAACAACATACAAAGTAACTATAACAACGTAAATGGCAATATTATCAACAAAAATTGATTATTTAAAAAAGATATGAAAAAGTATAATATGTCTCTACAATTTTTGCAATTAGGTGATTATCGGTGTGAAGCATGCTACTTATAATGTCATTTATTTTAGTTATCTTGGATAATATTATTAATTTAAAAACTTTTTTCATTGCTATATTTCATGATTCTATCAGTAAATGGAGATAAATTTTGGTTGTCAGTGAGATAAAAATCAAAGAAAACAATAAAATTTTATTTTTAGAATAAAAAATTCAATAGAATAAATTTAAATTCTTAAATGGGTTCAGAATGTCAACTTCACAAGCATAGTGTGTGGGAGGCATGGTTAGACATCAGTCTAAAAAAGATCTGGAGGCTTAAATTGACAACAAGTTAAATATGCATTGCATCAACAATGTGTCCTAAATTAAAAGGTTTCCAGGAATGAGGAGGCAATTTTTACTACACTCTGACCTCATCAAACTGCAACTGAAGTATTGAGTTAAGTTCTTGGCACCATAGTTTAAGAAGGACATTAAAAAGTTAGAGAGCACTCAGAAGAGGGGAAGAGCTATAACAAATGAAAATCAACTGAGTTGGAAATATCCAGACAGAAGGAAAGATTCAAGTTGGGTTTGGTTACTAGGGTATCAATATGAAATTTATATTCAAATATCTGGAGGGTACTTCTGTGTAAGAGGGATTAGACTCTGTCTATTTGGTCTGAGAGGGCAGACCCAATAATGTTTGGAAGCTGAAAAGAGACAGGTTTCTGCTAAGTCTATGGAAAATGCTCTTAAGCATTGGAGCTCACATAAAGTGGAATGGGATGCCCTGAAAGGCTGTTAGTAACCCCTCCAGAGAAGTCTTCAGGTAAAGGCTGGATGAGCACATGTTATACATGTTATCTGGAGCAGTTAGGTGATGCTGGGGATACAGTACTGGGTCTAGAGTCAGGAAGACTGAAGTCCAAATCCAGCCTCAGACACTTCCTAGGTATATAACCCTGGATACTTAAATTGTCTGCCTCAACATCTTCATCTTTAAAATAAAGAAAATAATAAAATCTCATTTTGAGGATCAAAAGATATAAAAATTCTAAAATACTTAACACAGGACCTGGCACTCAGTAAGTATTATATAAACATTAGCTATAATCATCATCATCATCATCATTATTATTATTTCAAATTCCTTTTGTGTATGGGTTGAATTAGATGGACATTTAAGGTCCTCGCAATTATAATATTCTAGCATTTTGTTAAGTCTCTATAAAGAAAGTAAAGAGAAAGATGAAGAAGAAGGAGAATCAGCAGTCAGGTAAAATATAATTCACTTTTCTGTCCTTTTCTCCTTTTAGTTCTCCACTTTTGCCTTTTTTTGTGACATTTCTCGGCAGTAAATAATGACCGCTGTCCCTATGTTTTAGGTTTCTTTTGCACCAGTCTGCTTTCAGTGAAGTTGCCTGAAACCACTTTCAGTGCCTGAAAGTACTAATTCGATTTCACTTGAGTAGAAAGGGTAAGAGAGAAAATATATTCTAGACTACAGTTTACTCTAGTTCTTCCTCTAACCTAATAGATGAGGTTAGCTGCAGATGGATCTGTGGTCATTAGCAGTTCCAAAACCTTGACTAGGTGTGAGTTTAGGATCTCCTCTAAATAGTATGTCAGAGAGGATCATTTTTCTTATGTGTTCAGAGACCAAGTATTTTCCAGAACACAATTAACAATTTTATCCTTTGTGCTTTAACTTTTAGAATAATTCATTTTACTCAGTACAATGTAAACTCAGTGAAGGCAAGGCCAGTGTCATTTTTTTGTATATGCGTCCTTAGAGCACAGTGCCTGAACTGATGCTTCATAAATGTTTGCCCAATTGATTGCT
Organism: Monodelphis domestica; assembly: GCF_027887165.1. Classification (NCBI taxonomy): domain Eukaryota; kingdom Metazoa; phylum Chordata; class Mammalia; order Didelphimorphia; family Didelphidae; genus Monodelphis; species Monodelphis domestica. Next base: position 364,941,995 of record NC_077229.1, read on the forward strand.
TCTTGCATTTTTAAGAATTTTGGTTAATAATCATCCCTTCTCATAATTCAGAAATTGGCAAATTATAGCCCAAAGGCCAAATATGGCCTACCTGGATTTTTACATATATAAAATGAAGTTTTATTCATTGAATCATATAAAAAAACTTTCTTAACAAACAAACCCTACAAAACAGGTGGAAGCAGAATGAATGTTTGTAATTTGCTGATCCCTGCTTTTTAGTGATGAATGATTTAGATTTATTTTAAAAGAGCAGCAGAATCATTTTGGATAGATGGCCTTCATTTCAAATATTACTACTGACACATGTTAGCCATATGATCGTTCAATGTCTTAGGAAACTATAAATTACCAGTGCTACTGAATTGCTAACCTGCATTAGCATTTACTAGAGTCATGGACTCATAGGTCTGGGAATAGGTAGATGGATAGATAGATAGATAGATAGATAGATAGATAGATAGATAGATAGACAGACAGACAGACAGATAGATAGATAGATATAGACAAAAAGATAGATAGCTAGATAGACAGACAGATAGATAGACAGACAGATAGAAAGATAGATAGATAGATAGATAGATAGATAGATAGATAGATAGATAGATAGATAGACATAGACAAAAAGATAGACAGACAGATAGACAGACAGATAGAAAGATAGAAAGATAGATAGATAGATAGACAGATAGATAGACAGACAGAAAGATAGACAGACAGACAGATAGACAGATAGATAGATAGACAGACAGACAGACAGATAGACAGAAAGATAGATAGACAGAAAGATAGACAGACAGAAAGATAGACAGACAGACAGATAGACAGATAGATAGATAGACAGACAGACAGACAGATAGACAGACAGACAGACAGACAGACAGATAGATAGATAGACAGACAGATAGATAGACAGAAAGATAGACAGACAGACATATAGATAGATAGACAGACAGACAGACAGACAGACAGACAGACAGATAGATAGATAGATAGATAGATAGATAGATAGATAGATACAGATGCAGACAGAGACAGACACAATCAGATAATTAAATAGATAGACAGACAAACAGAAACAGGCAGTCAGGTAGATCGAGAGATAAAGAGAGATGAAGAGAGAGATATAGATAAAGGCAGACAGACATATAGATAGATACTGATATATACACATAAATACATAGATATAATATATATGCCTATACACACACACACACACACACACATATATATATATATATACACATACATACATACAGATATATACAAACACACATACTCTTGTTAGAGAGAGAGACAGAGAGAAACAGAGAAATGATGTTTTAGTGGACAATACAAGGAAGACTTTGGTGTTTGATACCTGTTTCTGAGAGAGTGTGACCCTGGGCAGGTCATTCAACCCCTCAGCATTCTAAGCAATTCTCTAAGATTTTAAATTGCAAAGAAGGCACCTACCTTCAATTGTAGAGAGTGTTTCTCAATAGTTCTTTTTACCAATTAAATCACAAGTCCACTACCTCTTGCATGACCTGCTGCGTGTGTATGAATGTGTGTTTGTGTTTGAAAAAGTGTGCTATCCTGGAAACACTTTTAGTGTGGCCCCTCTCTGTATCCACAGCTTTTAACAGAGTCTGTGGTGGAGCTGATTCCTAACAAAAGCTTGTTGATTGATTAAGTGTTTGTTTAACTGTAGTTAACCTTGAGGATACCATAATGGCTTTCCTGCTTTGAGAGACAATGAGAAAAAGAAGTGGCAGGGAATCCTCAAAGGTATTGGAATTATCTCCTTTGCATCCATTAGGTAAAAATGCACCTTAGTGCTGTTTTACTATAATTAGCTTATAAGCAGGGAATCAAATGCTCACCAGTCAAGAGAGCTGGGAGAATTCAGCAACCAGTACAGGATCTCAGTACCATTGTGTTGTTAATGTGGACTTTCATATTCTGCTGTGACTCAGCAGGAAGGACAGCTAAATCATTTGACAGGATGTAATGGAGAGAAGGAAAACAACATTATTAGTAGGTTCTAAATCCGTAGCTTTTAACATACACATTATAACAAATGTGACTGTGCCAAATAGATATTAAAAGAGAATAAGTTATAAACATAATTCTGCTTGCATATATTTGCTACTGAATCCTTTGAAACCAGTGCTTTTAGAGCAAAAACAACTATTCTCCTGATGGTCTTTTTTTTTGAAAGCTCTCATTGTTTTTCAGAGTAAATTATTTTTAGTAGCTTGAAGCTACTTTCAGTTGCTGTAGAATTAATAATGGTTTTGGCCTAGGTCAGCCAATGCTCTGTCAGTTTTATCACATGTTCAAACTGCTCATGCTGTTCAAAGATATCCTGTGTGCAAATCTGATTGGATTTTACTGAGTTTGGTGATAGTAATATTGACCCTGGGATTCTAAAGGAGAAGGAAGAGAGGTGGTAACAAAAACATAAAACAAAGCACATTAAAAATAATAAAACCTGAGCTATTTATGGAGATGTCCAATAATTCAATTTTCACTAATTCAAAAAGTTTCCCTAATTTTAGAAACTGTTCAGCGTTTGTCTATTTTATTGCAACTTTCTCCATATCTTTTTTTTTTTGAGGACAGGGTACTTGGGGGAAGAATGATAGGGGAAATATGTAATAATCATTTAAGGAAGATTGGAGAGAAAATTTAAAATATTTAGAAGATAAAATAAATATAAATATAAAATAATATAATATAAAATATTTAGAAGACAAAATTATTTTCAAATGGATCCACAATTTGATATACATCACAGAGCTTAGAAGCAGAAGTAGATTTAGTTACTACCTACAATGATCACTAGCTGAGCCAGTCAATACATTAGAGCAAAGGTTTTTCACTATTTTTGTGTGTCATGCACCTTTTTGGCAGAATAGTGGGGTGTATGGGCTCTTTCTCAGAATGTTTTTGTGTATAAAATGAAATGAAAGTTCAAAGGAAACCAATTATATTAAAATGACCCAACTATTGAAAAAATATTGACCCTTGGTTAAGAGCCCCTTTTTTAGTATTCTATAGAAACAATATCAAAGCCATCAAAATCACACTAAAAATTGCTCCATATAACTACTGATTAAAGTAATAAAAATTAAAACCACTCTGAGTGCTGAGATTCTACCCACTTTACATATATCAAATTGACAAAAATGACAGAAAAAGAAAATGACAAATGCTGGAAGGACTATGGAAAAAGAGGGACATCGATGCACTATTGGTAGAGTTGTGGACTGGTTCAACCATTCTGGAGAATAATCTGGAAATATAAAAAAAATAGCTCTAAAACTCTGTAATACCACCAATAGGTCTGAATCTCAAAGAGATGAATGAAAAGGAAAAAGGGCTTATTTGTAGAAAAATGTTTATAGTGGCTCTTTTTTGTGGCAAAAAAGAACTGGAAATTGAAATATCCATTAATTGAGGAAAGGTTGAACAATATGTGCTATATCATTGTGATGGCATACTACCATGCTATAAGAACTAGATGGTTTCAGAAAAACCTAGAAAATCTTATGCGAACTGCTATAAAGTGAATTGAACAGAACAAGGAAAACATTGTACGTAACAGTAAAGATGATCCATTGTGAAAGACTTGGCTACTCTGATTAAGAAATGATCCAAAACAAAGCCAATAGTCCTAAGGGGAAAAAAAATGTTTTCCAGCTCCAGAGAGAGAGCCGATGAATTCCTAGTGCAGCGTATATGGAGGAGCAACTCAGATCTGAAGTGCTATAGATCACTGATGACTTTTAGTACCCAGAGTTTGATAAAGAGTAAGCAAGTGTTTCTGCAGGATCAAATTTTGGATATGGAATAGAGCTTTCAGTTAATCTAAGTTATTAAGTGCCACCAATAAATCTAATGATTCTAATAGGTAACTAAATGTAATCATGTCCTATCATATTCCTAAAAGAATCAGATAAGTTCTGAAATGGAAAAAAGGAAAGGTATATTATGTGTCGAATCAGCATCTAGCCTATAGCCCAAAATTACATAGTCATCTAAAGCAACATAATATATCATCTGACATAAAATCAAATCAGTAAGTCTTTGTTAATTACCTACTATATGGCAGAAACTGTGCTAAGTGCTAGAAATACAATGAAAGCAAAAACAACAAATAACAGTCTTTGCTCTCAAGGATACTAAGGTCTAATAGAGGAGACCACATGCAATCACTATGTACTAACAAGACTTAGAAGAGAGTAAAGATAATCTTAAAAGGAAGTTACTACCATTTAAAATGGATTAGGAGGGGGAAGCTGGATACCTCAGTACACTGAGACCCAGGCCAAGAGATGGGTGATACTAGGTTCAAATCTGGCTTCAGACATTTCACAGCTGTGTGACCCTGGGCAAATCACTTAACCTCCATTGCTTAGCCCTTACCACTCTTCTGCCTTGGAACCAGTAGATAGTATTGATTCTAAGATGGAATGTAAAGGTTTAAAAATTTTTTAATTTTTTAATAAATAAATATATTTATTTATTAAAAAAAATAAAAAAAAATAAAAATTTTTTTAATAAATAAAAGGGATTAGGAAAGGCCTATTTGAAAAGACAGAATTCAGTAGGAACCTGAATGCACTGGTCATGTTTTAGGAATGAGAAATAACAATAGCTAGCCTTTATAAAGCAGTTTAAGGTTTGATGCTCTCAACAACCCTAGGAAGTACATGCTAATATTCCTATTTTGCAAATGAGGAAACTGAGTAATACAGAGGTTAAATAATTTGCAATATCCCTAAGCTGATAAGTGCCTAAGTTTAGATTTGAACTCAGGTGTTTCTAAGTATAAAACCTTTCAAATTGGCTAGCATGATAAAAAGACAAAATGATGAATGGTGGAGGGAATGTGGAAAAATGGGGATGCTAATACATCATGGGTGGAACTGTGAACCAATCCAACTTTTTAGCGGACAATCTCAAAGAGCCCACAGAGTTAAAAAACTGTGTATACTTTTTGACCTAGCAATATCACTATCATACATTTCCTAAGGTGATCAGGGGAAAAAGAAAATAACTTATATTTACCTAAAATATGTATAGCAGCTCTCTTTGTGGTGGCAAAAAATGGTAAGGATGATATTAGAAAATAAGTATTGTTTTATTAGTTTAGAGACAAGAAGTAAAGTGGCTGGCTTGAGAAAATAATTGGAGTTTGAAGCAGAACTGAGGGAGCATGTTGATTTCAGATGTTGACAATTATAACCATTTTTCTGTGTCAATTACTCTCTCTGGCAGTTGGGAGTTGGTCTCTGGCAGTTGGCAGAGACAGACACTCAAGGATTCTTTCTCAGGGCTGGAGGTGATAACATCATTGACTTTCTCTCTGTCTGAGGAAAAGACCTGAAGGAGCTTAGTGGTTTCCATTCCTAACTTGGGAAACACTATTGAATATCTATTGTGGTTTTTATAGATTGCTTTAAGATATTGTAGACTCAATATTTTTCAATGGAATGATATGATAGTTAAAAAATGTCAGTGTGATCATAAGTTACTTTGAGAAAAAGAGAGAACTTAGGAGAGAAGAGTTCCATTGTAGTCGGTCCAGGTTTGCGTACTGCATTTTATAGGGGACACTTGAGTACTGGAGAAACTTGGATATGGAGCAACCAGATCATTGAAGGGCCACAAAAATCATATCAAATGATATTCAGTTAAAAGAATTGGAGATATTTATCTTGGAAAAGGAAAGTTTTAGGGCATATATGATAACTTTCTTCACACAATTAAAGGATTGTTACTTAGAAAAAGAACAAAATTTGTATGCTTTGCTCTGGGTGTAAAAAATAGGAATAATGAGGAGAACTACAAAGCAGAAAATTTAGGTTTGACTTAGGAAATATTTCCTAATAATTACAGCCATCCCAATGTAGAATGGACTTCTCGGCAAAGGAGTGACTTTCTATTTAGAAACTTCCAAGTAAAATCTGAATGACTGCTTCTCATCTTTGATTTAGAGAGGTCTTTTCCTTATTTTGGATTGAACCAGATGGCTACTATAAGCTAGTTAAGTCTGAGATTCTGTGATACTCTGAGACACAGGAAGTCAATTATTTCTTTAGATAGATCCTCCATAGAGGATTTATAGAAACACATAAAGATGTGCAGAAGCTGGGAAAGACAGCTTTTTTCTTTTAAAGGAAGTATTCATATTGATGACATCAAAGATCTATCTAAATAATCAATTGCTAAAAAAGAATTTAAATCTAGTTCTCTTTCTACATAATTATGGACTATCTCAATCTATTAGTATTCTGTATATGAATGATGTGGATACTCTCTCTGCCAGTTCAATTCATGGTCTATCTACCCTTTCTAATTCCTTATATCTTGGTGTAAAAACACCATAGTTGGTCTAACCATTGAACATGAGCCATTTATAATCAAGGACAATATTTTTTCCTTTCTTTATACCCATATAATTTAGTACAATGCCTGGCACATAGTAATAAATGTTTACTAACTGACTCATTGTGCAGGGGATGGGGGATGAGCTTACATTTAGCTCTCTTGTCAATTTATGAAATCCAGTAAAATATATACAGGCACATTGTTGTATTCCTGACTACCAAGACCACTCTTCTACTTTTCTCATTATATAAATCAGTCTCATGAAATCATTTATTTACTAACACCATAAAATTTCTTGCTAGCAATGTGTTATAGCTTCCTTGTACTAACTAAAAGAAAATACAAAGATATAAAGGAGAGACCCAGACCCAGAGGGTATTTTCCACTTAGGTATTTCCCTGAATACCCAGCTATGATCTCTGGGTATTTTAACCTCTGGTTACTGAGAGTGAAAAGAATCACTTTCTTTCACTGGGCCAGTGCACAAATGCATTGGAGACAATTTATGCATATATATATGTATATTATGCATATATATGTGTATATATATATATATATATACACATATATATATATATTATTATGAGGGGATACAAACTGAGGATCAGAATAAGAGGTCCCTAACTCTAAGGGATCTAGCTAGTTCCCCACAATCCTCTACGCCCCTCATAAGAGGGAGTCTTCGGGTCTTCCAGCTAACTTACCAACTGCCTATTTCTATCTAGGTGTTCCCCAAAACCTGACTAAACTACCTATCTATGACTCTCAGTAGTTGGTTAGATTTATTTCAAAAGCTGTCTCCAAAAACTGTTATGATTGATCTCAAAAAGCTAAGTTCACCCCAGGGTTTCTGACCTCTGAGGTAAAACCTCAAAGCTGATCTGACAGGATTTTTAGATAAAAAACCTTCTGGAAAGCACAGTAGGTGTGGTCAGATTCTTTTCTAGATGTTTCCCAGTCAAATAAAGTATCTCCTAAGATGGTTTCTGGATTTATTCCTTCTCCACAGTCAGGTTGAGGTATATGAGCTCTGACAAGCCTGCCTTTCCTTCACTCTTCCAGAGAGGAAGAGACCTACCTCCTCCAGGAAATCATTACTCTAGCAGTTGTCACTTCCAAACTGTTCCTCCTCTGCCTTCTGCCTGCTAAAATGCTTTCCCTCTAGTTCTTAGTATTTGCCCTGACAGCCTTCCACTTCTCTTAAATCTTATCCTATCTCTATCCTTTTCGCATTGCAGTACTCAACATATGCTCTTCTATTTCCTTTTAGATGATCTTCAATTTTAAAATCTAAATGGAAAATTTCATACATCAATTCTAGTTACTTTTTGGAGAAACACAAACAAATCATATTATCTTTTCCATTTGGTAGAAAAAGCTAAGAGAAGATTGGGCACTTATATCTCCAGAACATAGTATAGTGCCTGGCCAACAGTAAGTGTTCAATCAGTTCTTGTTGTTTGATTAATCGGTAGTTCTTCAAATATTGAACACTACTTTACTGCTTAAACTTTTCAGAGCTACATATATTACATATACAGATAGTCAACAAATATTTACTACTTGTTTTATTAGGTGACTGAACTCAATGTGCATTTTTCTCTTTTATTTCTAGAATATAATTCTCTTTCTAAGACTATAAGCAGAAAAATATTATTCCATCTATTCCATATACAATTGAAGTATTGTGTTTTCAGGATATCCATATATGTACATATATATGGATAAATACGATACATGCATATATATATAGAATATGCATACAAAATATAGCAGTTATATAATATATAATAGAAAAGTTAGATATAGGATCTAATATGTAATATATAATGTTTAGACTATATATTATATTTAGAATGTATTTTATAGGATTTAGGGAAGCTAGGTGATCCAGTGAATAGAGCACTAGGCCTTGAAGCAAGAATTTCTGAGTATAAATCTGGCCTGAGATACTTCCTAGCTATATAAACCAGGGCAAATCATTTAACCCTGTTTTTCTCAGTTTCCTCGTCTGTAAAAAGCTTTGGGGAAGGAAATGGTAAATCACTCTAGTACCTTTGCCAAGAAAATCCCCCAAAGGAGCAATGTATAGCTTAAAATGTTTGAAATGAGATAATAACAAATATAGGATTTAATTGTTATATAGAAAGAATATATCTTAGTACATATAATATCTTATTTTTTAATTTCGTAAGGATTTATATTATTAGAATATATATGTATGCACATATATACATACAAATATACAAGCAAACAAAATTATACTTATTTGTATATAATTCATATAAAATAATTTGACTGCTAATCCAGCTGCATATTTTAAGTCAGAGAAAATTTTTATCCATTTTTCTCCCTTTTGAGGTCTATTAATATACTTTGAGTGGGCATAGACTTTATTGATGAATCCTGTAGTTTTTTAGAGTCTTTTGTCGTCCCAACAATATCATCTCCCAACAGCAGCATCTGTAGCACTTCTCAACCTTGTAGGACTACTTCTCTTCTCCTGAATTGTGCGCAAGGCATTCAATGTGACAGAAATGAAACTATATTTTTTTAACTTGATATGAAAAATAAGGTTGACAAAGTTATCATTTCCGAAGAGAAAAAATAATCAGTATTAACATGTTTGATAATGTGATAATAAATTATCACATGTTGCCATGTGTTTTTCCTGAGAATGTGGTTCCTCAGAACTCTCCTTTAAGGCAAATATTCCTAAATGGGGTCCATGAATTCATTAGGATGTAGAGGGGAAATTGGAGACACTGTATCTTCTTCTTTCAGTTGTTATTGATTAGGCACTTGCCTAACAGTTGGTGGCTAATGAGGTTCAGTGTAGCTGGTTTGGGCCTAGTCAGATATGGCTGAAAGTAAAGCTGCTTGGAGACAGATTGTACAAAAAAAAACCCTTATTTAATATTGAAAAGAATTAAGGAAGGGTAAGGAAAAGTGAACAAAGGTTTGAGGATTAGGAATAATTCCCTAATCTAAATGGGGATCTAAACTTTTCTAAACTTTTACCTACACCCTCTAGTTCAGGAGAACTTGCTTCTAGCTCAGGCTTTCCCCAGCTTCCTAATCACTCCTTAATTTATACTAATTCCCGGGTCTATCTAAATAAACTATCCTAAATTATAATTCTCTTAGTTAAAATAAAGCTTACTGTCTCTATATCTCTATTCAGCTTTGAGTAAGTTTGATAGTTCTCTCACTCTGCTGTAATGACCAGCAGTAGGACAAAAGAAGCATAGGGGGAAATTGGAATATAGGAATGACAGTTGGAAACTGAACAAGGACTTCTGGGAAATTTTCCTGAGGAGGGGTGTCTTGGGTGCTGAGATGCAGAAAGGAGTGGAAGGAGGAGCTGTTTCTCTGGGCCATTTCAAGACACCTGTGGAGATTTCTATGACTGACAGATATCTTAACATAGAGGATTCCTGTTTAAAACACCACTGGTTCCTGTCAAGAAACTTAATTTCTTCAAATACTTTCATTCCATGAACTATTGAGATACTGGACTCAAATAGATGAACAGTGCTCTCCCCTTTTCTACCTTTTCCTTGGGTATTGATTTACAATCTTGAACCCTAGAGAAATTCCCCACAATTCCCTTTTCCTTTTCTTGTTTGTGCATCTCCTTACATGGAGGGAGTTTGTAGTTTCTGTTTCCACCCATAGGGGCTCTCTGGGCTCCTACTAGAGGGAAGGAAGGAGTTTTTTTGCATGCTTGCTGGAGTTTTTAAAATTCCTCTTAGCTCTAAGTGGATTTTAATAAATAGTATTAAAATAATACTTGGACTATTGAATATTAATTTTAATCTTTATACTTGCCTACAAGAAAACCTTTAATTTTAGTAATTAAGATTATTTAGAAAAAAGATTTAGGATGACCTACAATCCCTCTAACCTCTTCCCCTTTACCCCAATCAACAATTAAATCAAATAAGCAGTCAGATAGCGAATTCAATCTCATTTATTTACATCTAGAGAGTAAGGTCATTGACAGACTCCATCTTGTTGCCAGTTTTCGAGAAGACATGAGGGGGAGGCTTGTGAGTGCACCAAAGCAGCACATATCTAGATTGAGGTCTCTCATACCTCTTCTTGTAGAAAAGACTTCCCTGCCACCCTTGAGGGCTGGTACTGCCACCAAGGGGCAAGTCTTCACTGAGGGGAGATCTACATTTTATTTCCCTCAGGTAATTCAGGGACTCCAGGAGAGAGTAGTGAGGGAAGCTATTTTCATCAACCCTTTCCTCACTGCCTTCAAACCTCATTTCTCCATCTAAGGAGTGTGAGTCCCCCCAAATTACACTGCCAATTGTTTAGGCTACTGAGCCTAAGACAGGGCTCAAAATAGCCTGACTCTACCTGTAGCCACTCTGAGGAAAAACCCAGTCTCTTCTTCTTTCTGTTCTTTTTTCACAAGCTATTTCCAAAGCTCCAACCTTCTTCCTCTTTTCAACTGGCACTCAGTTTTCCATAGCTTTCCAGGAGCAATCAGCTAGCCACTTCACAGGGCATTCATACCACCAGGAGTAAGTGTCAATTGGAAAACCAACAGGCTTCCATCTCCTCAAGATTCTCTTCCAGGAACTCTGTCAAAGATTCTACCTGGGCCTCAAAGATAACATCACAGTCCTTAGCTGCTAAGCTCCCAATTACCTCAAATGATCCTAATTAGGTCTTATGCATAATTACTTCTAATAAGAAGTCTCATTAGCAGTTCAACTTCAAAGATAAGGAAACCAAAGGTCAGAAAATATGATTGTCTTGCTTAGTGTCATACAGTAAGCACATCAGACATTAGAATCAGCCTCTGTCCAATGACCTTTCCATTACAGCATATTGCTTCTCAAAATTATGTTTGATAAATTCCTTAAATTTTTCATAGTAAAATTTTATGAATAGCACATTTTTCATACTATTGTTGGTATAAAATGCATAGATAGAGTCCATTTCCAGGCTCATATGACCCAGCTTTTTCTACCACATATCCCATTTTTGTGTGTATGTTTTGGGACTTATGGGCACTGACGATAAAAGGTGTGGGGGTGGGTTCTCTCTTTTTCTCTCTCTCAAGATTGGTGCTTGAGGGTGTTTTTGAGGGCTTAAGTGGTTTGGTGGGCTTTGGATTTTGTATAATTAGAAATCTGTTACCCTAAAAACTACATTTCCAGGGAGCCCACTGACTTCCTGTCATTATGTACTTCCTGTAGACAGAGGGAAAAATTCAGTGGGTTGCTGGTCCTGGCTTCTTTGCTTCTTGCTGGTGACTGTGGTGGTAAGCAGGGATTTTGAACAGGCTGATTAGCCATAGGCACATGTTTTTTTTTTGTTACCTTTTTATCCCTTTACTTCTAATGATCATTAATAAATTTCTTAAAATATAACATTTTAAGTATTGTACATTAATTTTAATTTGTATAATTTTGCTCTCGCCACCTTTCCTGCTGCTTCCTCACAACCATTGCTGATTGCTAGGGTCTAAGAGAGTCATTTGGAAGCACCTTGTTTTTCCTGCACAGAAGGATGAGAAGTAACTCAGGGCTGAGAGGTGACTGAGAACAGTTGGATAGCCATTACTTGCTTCTTCTTGGGAGACCAGGTATTGTTTTTGTTTCTGTTTTTCTTTTCTCAATAGCCTCTAGGGAAACTACCCTGCCCCTACAAGCTACTATCTCACAGCCCAGAATTCCAGAGTGTTGGGGGGAGGTTAATAGGTCCAGCTTAGTTTTATTTTTTAAATTGTCAGAAAGTGCTAATTGTTTGGCTAAGTTAATAAAGTTAATAAAGTTTAGCCTTATCTTACTTCTGCTCTTTTTTTAAGGCCTTTCCTTAACCACCATGTGACATTGGCTTAAGTGGGAAGTGGAACACTGAAGAGAGCAATCCTGGAAAGCAACTCCCTTAATCATGAGAAATTTTCAAAACCTATTAAGGGCAAAGATCTCAACAGCTCACAGCATGTATTGTATACTGAAAACATTTTTGCCTTTCTAGGCAAGATCAGCAAAGGAGCTCCCAGTCAACATGCTGTTGGAAACATTAGCCTGCTGGTATTTTTATTCCTAAGTGGGGAGGAAAAGGGAGTAAACTCTTCCAAACCTCTTGGTTGAATTCAGGCTATATCCTTAAAGTATCTTTTTTTTTCACCTAAAAGAAAGTGTGTTTTCTTTTGCCTAAAATAGAAAGTTATTTTCTTTTTCTAGTTGTCCCTCCTAAATTTAGTTACAGGCTAAGTCTTTTCACCACCCTCCATTCAAGGGTTAATTAGGGTCTGTCTCTATCTACAGCAATTCTTTTTCTCTAGTCTTTACAAAACCTAGCCCACTAGTCTTGTGTGGCTCTAGCCCTTAGCCAGTACATACTAGGCTAGAGCTACCTGTGGACAGAAAGTAGAATAGTAAACAATTTAATACTTAGATTTAAAAATAAAGAGGTAACTGAGTATGGTGCTAAAAATTATGGCCCACACTCTGAAAGGACAGTTTCCTGCCTATCTGAAACAGCTCCTGTTCCCAGAGAACTTTACTGAGTTTGACTAGTTCAGTTTCCAAATGGCTTTGTTTAATACTGTTCCTGAGTGTGCTTATACTTATAGGGTTCTTTGTAGTTTCTCTATTTCTCCTCAAGGAAAAACAACAGAAAGTTAGCTTCATTGATCTCAAGACTCAGATAGAAAACCTTGAGAAAAGCTTGAAAAATCTCAAGATTCAGAAGGAAGATTTATCTCCCTACTCTGCCTCACCATCTAAGCCTACTTAGTCTCTGCCTTGCCCTGTTCAATTCATCTCTTGCTCTACACAAACCATATATACCCAAACTATTCCTACCCAAACTCCCCTTTCCCCTACTACTTCACCCCATCCCCTCACTTACTCCATTGCAATGTAAACAAAAAACTAAGTAGCAGTAATCAAAGATAATTTATTTAAATTCCCATTCCTCCTAAGGGAAATACCCACTTACAATAAGAGTGGAGATTTAGTGACCATTGGACATCATACACCTTTTACTCCACAAGATATTGAGAGATTCAAGGAAAACACTCCTTCCTTTGAAGATAAGTCCATTGTGATTATAAAAAAATCTGGAAAGTATTTATCTCACTTTTGATCCCACATGGATTGATGTGGGGAATTTGCTCTAAGCCATTTTAATGGAAAAAGGAAAAATAAAATAAAATAGTTTCTGTTGTTAATCAGGCCTAGTAAAGGAGAACAATTCATTCACCATAGTAAGACCCAAAATGGAAATAAAATAAACAGTAAGATTATTTGAAATTATGCCACACTAGAAATGCATTACTAAAAGCAATGAGAGCTTATTCTGACAGGCCTGGTACATAGACAAAATTTAAAGCAGAAAAAATAAGGAAAATGCATCCCCATTTTTGGATATTTTTATTGAGCTGGGAGGTAGGTATATAGACCTACAATTTTCCAGAGAACGGGATGTCAGACAATTAAGAAGATAGTTTGTAAAAACAAACAAACAAAAAAAAAACCTGTTGTAAAGTGGTCAAAGGCTATTTTAGGACTAACTGCCCAAACTGGGATAATATTGATTTCCAGGAATTAAGAATAGCTGTTTATGTCTTTAATGACCATGAAAAGAACGATGAAGACAACACTGACTTAGTGGAGGCATTAAGGAAGGAAATTAAATTACTAATGGAAAAATTGAAAAAGGGAAATGCAAATCAAGGAGTGGCCATAGCCCCTTTGCAGCAATCCCCAAATCTACCATTAATATATTGCTTTTTTGGAAGGAGGGATCACAAAATGATGAACTGGAGAAAGTGGAATCAGGCAAATAGAAATAACAACAACTTTAGAAATAATAACAATTATAGAAATAATAACAATATTAGAAATGTATTTACAAATAATAATTTGAATGAGGCAAATGATAATTCACACCGAAATACCCATAATGTGGCTCATCCATACTATAATTAGGGTAGAAATCCACTTCAGTGTGTGGAATCCCATAGATGTAACCAAAGGAATCTGGATAAATGAGGTATTTGGGAGGGTAAGCTACCTCAAAGAGTCTGGAGGTGAATTTTAAACCTCAACAGACTCCTTTCAGTTTGTTCCTCTCCCTATATTGAAGAAGTCCTATATGGGTTACAACCTACAATAGTGACCATTGGAAAATTTAATGACACAAAAATCTTAATTGATCTTAACAGGTTTTCAGAAGTGATTTTCATATATCTAGGAATGCAACTACCTCTGACTGATGATTCACCTACCTTTGACTTGAGTAGTATATGGGTGACAAAATGAAGTACAATAGCACTGTTGTATTCCCCACCTCCTCATTTGCAATGGATGGAATATATAAATACATGCCTTTTATGGCTGTCACAATCTCATCCCAGAGGTTGGAAGGATTTCCCATGGGGCTTGGTGACCCCCTGGATGGCTCCCAAAGGAGGAAGGGTTGCCCATAAGGTTTGATGACCCTTGGATGGTTTTATATTTATAACTCTTTAACTTACTCTGCCCTTCCTCCAGGATTATAATTGTATTATTATAATTATGCCTAATAATTATGTCTGATTTCAGAAGAAGGAATCACAAAAGAGCCCCTGTATAGTGCCAAGAAACACAAGGTCAAGGAGACCAACCAATCCCATTGGGAATCTGTGCCAAGACAGGGGACTTGTTTTGAAGTTCAAGGAAGCAGTTATTTGACAATGTCAGATGCAGGATTTCCCTGTGCCATATTTCCAACAAGTACCTCAGTTTGGCTGCCATTTCAGCTCTCCTCTCCCTGAGAGTGAAAGTAAAATAAGACAAGGGAATGATACTTCCCTTTTATTTCAAAATTTAGTCCCTTTGTTCTTTTCTAGTTCAGCAATTTTCTGTAGTCCTACACACTCCATGACTCAGCCATGTATCCCAGGGTGATCCTGATTTTGATCAATACCCTCCTCTAGGGGGATTATATAACTGTCATGAATTCAAGACTTAGTTTTTTTTTTCTTTTTTGAGAGTAATTTCAGGAAAAGAAGCTTGATAACTTCCCAAATTGAGAAAGTGAAATGTTTGGGGAAGGCATGAGGAAGCCTGCAAGAACCATACACTGCATTAAGAGATCCAAAGTGAACTTTGGGATATAGTGAATTGAACTGAAGGGGGTGGAACACATGCATTTTGATTGTAAAGTTTTATGCCAAAGGGGATTGCCCCCAAATGACTTTTTGTCAATGCGCCTACCAATCATTGGTTTTGTTCTCTTTTTTATTTCTCTCATATCTCTAATTATTGTCATTTCCCATTGGATTGTGCAATATTGTATGCACCTTTAGTAAGAGATATAAGCTGGTTATTTGTAATGATTCATTGGGGAGACTAGGCATGTAAATATGGGAGATTTCAACATTCTCAACTCCCAATAGAATCACAAGGGGTATTGTGCAGATAGAATCCATTCCCAGCTGATCTGACCCAGCTTTTCCTACCCCACATCCCATTTTGCATGCATATGTTGTGGGACATATGGGCAAGGAGGATAAAAGGTATGGAGCCAGTGTGCGCTTGCGCTCTCTCTCTCTCTCTCTCTCTCTCTCTCTCTCTCTCTCTCTCTCTCTCTCTCTCTCTCTCTCTCTCTCTCTCTCTGTCTCTCTCTCTTAGTTGGCACTCAAGGGTGTTTTTGTGGGCTTAAATGGCTTTGTGGGCTTTGGATTTCGGTTTCCTGATTTGGCTTAGGGAATTCTTTATATAGTTAATATCATCTGTCCTCTTCCTACATTTCCCATTTTTCCCTATATCTCCATTTTAATTAAAATTACATTGTTAAGAGCTACTAACAGACTCCTGACTTGAGTGTTAATTTATAACAGAGACCACAATCTTTTTTTAATTAATATTGCATTTAATAATTTCACTTTCATTGTTACAAAAAGTAGACAGCTTTCTAATGAAGCTCTAGTTTAGTTGCATTATATATATATATATATATATATATATATATATATTTTTTTTTTTTTTAGGGCAGGTTGAGACCCCTCCTTCAAAGATACCAAAATTCCCTAACCTCCTCTTTTATTCCCTTTCTTGTTTTATACAACAATGCAAGGACAAGAATGTTATAAATTTCTCTCACTGAAACCAAGGAACAGAGTATTGTAATTATAGTGTCTTTTTCTACTTTCTTCTGTGTATAGAGTAAGAGTGTTCTTAAACATTTCCCACATTCATAAGACTTGGAGAAAAGAGATTGCTCGTTTTCCCTCCTTTCTCTCCCATCTGGGTGTAGGAGAAGCCAAGTGCCACAGGGTTTCTTTTTCTCTCTACTCACTATGGTTCTAAGGAAGAACAGCACTCAGCCAGACCTAAACTGAGCTAACAGATGCCGCTTACCACAGCAGAAGGTATGGACGAATATTCATACCATCTTGATAATATTCCCAGAACACTAGTGATAATCAGCTCACAAAATAGTATGGTATAGGTATGTTTGTCACCAAGAAAGATCTCAATTCATTATCAAGGTATGTTTTATAGGCACCAGCCAATGGTCACTGGGGCATTTGGTCACAATCCATCCTAATTACATATTTCTATCTTTTTAAATGACTGCATTTCATAAAACCTAGAGCACGTGAAAAATTGTTGAGTGTGAGGAGGGATAGTGATTCATTTAATTTTTTTTCCAAATCTCTAGGCACCCAGTGAACTAAATATGACCTCCGAATAACCCATCTTCTGTTTCTGATAGCCTTATGTTCTTTACCTCAGTCTCTTTCTCAGAATCTCCTTGTCTTTCTGTGCCTCTGCCTCTTTTTTTTTGTCATGGTGTTTCTATCTCTGTTTCTCAGTCTTAGTATTTCTCTCTCACCTTTGTCTCCCCATCTTGGTCTCGCTTTCTCTTTCTGCCTCTCTCGGTTATCTCCCTTGAGATGCTAGTTAAAGAAATAAATGAGTTGTAGGTATGGATGAAATGACAAGGGAAAATAATATGATAGAGAAGTTATGCAGGGAGTAAGGTGGGAGATTTGAAAGAATCACTGTCTAAATTAAGATTATAAGTGAATTGTTAACGTGGGTGAATTAATTCTCTTTGTTTTCACCAGTTGACACCATTTGACCAAATTACCTCTACTTGGTCCACAAATCATTTCTTTCCAGTTCCTAGCCAGAGCTAGAGATTTATTATATTTGTATTTAAATACAAAATTATTTAAAGACTAATCAAGATTCTTCAAATCATTTTCTGATAAAAACAATTCACCTTGGATATATACTTAATGCATTTTTAAATTTTTTATCTTGCTATCTTAAAAGGATGCCTTTATTTGCCCCCAATAATTTATTCTGTATGTTGGTAGAGCACATAGTTATAGGTTCATAATACTAAAACAGACCTGTGCTAAAAGAGTATTATATCATGTAAGGAAATGAGTTTCCATGTGCAACATAATGAGCTACATACAATTAGCTCATGTTTATATTGATTCTTTCATTATTTATATAAGAATGAAAATTAAATTTAATCTCTAATGTTTGAAATGTCCAGATATATTTTGGGTGATAGGTGATATAAAATTGAATCAAGGACTTAATCCATTCTTTTGTCACTGTCTATGCTGTCCACACAATGTCCTGAGTCAAATATTGCAATATTTTAGTCTGATGCCATTTTTAACCTTTCTGAATAATTTTTATGAAAGGATGCAAGGTTACTTCCAGAGAACTTTGCTATGGAATTTCATGTCAATGATCTAATTTTTAATGCTTTCCTAGAAGGTCAATGATGAAAAGGACTGCTAAAAAAAGAGATACCTAGTCTTGACTTTTTGTAGACTATGGAATGCTAAGTTATTGAAATAAGCTATAAATCCTTATAATACTGAAAAATAGTAGAGTTTTGAAAGTAGATATGTATACCTACTTAATTACAAATTTCTGGAGTTTGAGACTAGGTTTATTTTTTTCCTTTGCCATGTAATTATTGTCCCTGAAAAATAAATGTATTATTATATTAGATAATATGAGATAATCATTTAAAGTTAACTAAAACATGCATAATTGAAAATGTATACTTTTTTACTGGAAATTTTTTGCATATAGAGCAGGCTAGTTGGATATAGTTTAGATCATTCTAATTTGTTTGACATCTAAAGCATTAAAGTCCAGAGCAAGTTGAATATAGGTAGTCTATTTCTCTCTATCAGGCTAGATTACTATTTAACCTTGGCCACATTAATGAATGCTATGTCTTTACTGCCTGCTTGATCTGATGCTCCTTGGCTTTGACATTAACAATGGAGACCCAGGTATTTTGTCCTCAATCTTCTTCATAGTATACTGAGAAATTAAGGGAACCTTAATTATGGCTTACTTAATAACAAAGTTGTTTCCCCTAGGGATATTTTTCTGAGGATGTGTCAGCTATCTCCAAAGCCTTAATGTTTGGAGTCACCTAAAATTTGGGGACTTTATATCTAATCCTTTTTGGAGCTATTTTTACCCTTGCCTTCTTGGGCTTTGAGATCTCTGAATTCTAGCTATGACTTCTGGCTTGGGAGGGATGGCTTCTTCTTTCTTCACCTTTAATTCTATCTTGGAGAAAATTCAGTGACTAGTATTCTTAAGTTTTCAGTATGAGGTATGTTGTTGTTGTTTTCTGAAGTAGAAAAGAAACCCTTTGGGAACTAAGGTTCTTGGAAACTGAACATAGAGAATATGAAGGAGAAGCAAATGACTAATTCCTGATTTTAAAAATGCTTTTAAATGTATGGATATAAATATCTGTGATCACAATTTAAGAATCAAGATATATTTTAAGTAGGGTCTGTGGAAGAGGCATGAAGAAAGAGAGGACCTATTACAGGTCCCATACTTGATCTGGAAGATTTGATAGTTTACAGAGAAAAAAGAGTATGGTTGCTGTCATTCTTGATGAAATTTGGTATTTGTACTTATGTTACCTCTAGCACTCTGTGTACACACAGCATGTTACTCTATCATGCTCCTGGCAGCATTTTCACAAATTACAATAAAAGAAAAAATACTGCACTACAATCTGTCCATATCTTTTCCTACCCGCTCAAAATATTTTATCCCTAAATGATTATGTGATATGTGAAGTAGTCAGAGGGACTGAAGAGCTTAATCACTGTGAAGCAGCCTGGTGTATACTTGACCTGCTCCTCACAGCTAAGACTGTGTCAGCAATAGGATTTTTAAATGCTTGCGTGGCATATACCATCCATCTTGAATGCAGTTATTCTGCATACTTTTCCTCTATGTCTCTTCAGATCTTTCTTTCTATTTGACTCAGGAATTTATTTGACTTACAAGTTTGAGCCATAAATCTGTGGTATTGACAGAAAGCTATTCATAAAACATGGAGATTTTGCTATACATTCTAGGGGAGAGTCAATGTTGCAAAGTGAAGTGTAAAATTATTTCTGTCTCAATGTTATTTTTGAGTCATATATCTCTGCCTTTTTATGAACAGCAGGCATATTTGGAAGAATTATGTCTGAGTCATAAATCCCTATTTGCCTGGGACATGACTAATAGGTGTCTTTAACACAGTAAGATGATATTACTGTCTTATCTTGCAAATTTTTTTAACCTCTGAATCATACAGAGGACAGATGAAATTTAAATGACAGAAGAACATTAATGCACAGCTTGTCAAGAAAATAGTTATCTCCTTCCTTTTCTAGTCCATTGGATCTAAGAGACAGATACTGTCATTTATAAGTGCCTCCAATCTTATTATTTCATTATTTAGCAAGCTAAATTGGCCTGTTTGCTTTGATAATTAAGGGGCTGTCAAGAATTAAGGAAATGGTAATCCTAGAGAGAGACAGGCAAGGAGGGACAGACAGATGAGACAGAGACAGTCAGACAATAAGCAGAACCTTTTCAAATGTTATTTTATATTAATTCCTTCTTACCCGTTTTCTTATTACACGTTGATTTTAGGGAATTTCTTTAATTTCCATCAGTTTGTTTTTAGGGTTAGGTATAAGGAGCAGGCCATAGACCATACAAAGTGAGATGGATATCAAGGGAACTCTTGAGTCGAAAAAGAGGAGTCTGAAACTGACAGGAAAAAGCAAAGCAGAAGACAAGCTATCTCCTTATAGCCAGGGTTTCCTGTTTCAGTCAATATAGAGTCAAATTTAAATGGGACTAGGGATAGAATCTTGCATTTATGAGTGAACTCGGAAATAGATTAGATATGGAGGGGATTCATTATTCAAATTTGAAAATCTTATTTTTAAGTTCTAATGTTCCCACTAGACTTAGGATTTATTAGAGCTGGGAAGATATGATAAAGTATGATTTAAGCAAGGATTGAGAAGGATAAAACAGAAATGAAAGTACTAGATTGGGAATGGAGGCCATATTTAAAGATGCCATAATGGGGAATAAGTGGTGGCTGTCAGAATCTGAATTAGGATGAAATGGTTGCAGAGCTGTCCATGGAATTAAAATTTTAAACACATATAGGTGCTTCCCTCCAAAATGAATTATACCTGAAGATATTAGCTTAGAATTTGTGGGGAAAAAAAAGATTTGCTATCTTTTATTTTCTGTATTTGGAAAAAGATATTAAGCTTCTCACTCTGAAGAAGAGAGGGCATCTTTAAGATATCAAAGAGTATATAGAAAGGCAGAAAATTTCTTCTACCAGCTGTTGTCTCTATACTTATCAAGTTCAAGTTTGAAGGAAAAAATATATATATAACCTTTTATAACTAGAGCAATCATCTCTTTCTTGTGTTAATCATAAAATAGTATTAAATGGTTCTTCTTTTTTAAAAAAAAGGTCATTAAATAAAAATGTTTTGAAAACTGGAGAAGCTAACACACACCTAATAAAGATTATTATAAATTATATTAATGTTACCTAAAAACTGAAATATAATGAAGTGATGAAAAATTATTTTAGGGATGGAATGACCTAATTCTTAAATAATAATTGAGCTATTATCCCTACCTCTGTAAAGGAGAAATGGTAAATACGGCAATCTTTTAAAATGTTCTAACCCTACTTTCCTTATCTCTGTCAGTGGCAATACTAATCTCTCAGGTAAGCAAGAGACTGTGGATTCATGTTTAATTCATTCCTCTCTTCCAAATATTAAACCTAATCTGTTCCCAGCTCCTATTATTTCATTCTTTCAAATGTCACTCAAACATGTTCTTTCATTTCTGTTCACTTCAAAACAGGCAAGGGTTTATTCACTTTTCTACACTCCCAAAGTATCTAGCACAGTGTTTTATACATTGGTATTCAATAATATTTATTCACTGAGTGGATGGCTCAGTGAGTGAGTACCCTAGATTGTCCCCCACCAAAATATTAATGGATTACTACAATAGTTTTCTAGTTGGTCTTCCTGATTCCATTCTTTTCTCCCTACAATTCCTACTTGTTACTACCATATCATCTTCATTAAGTGGTGTTTTTGTCATATACTTCCTCTACTGAATCTTTTTCTTTGGATAAGGCAAAGCCAAGATGGCAAAGTAGAAATGGGAAGCTTAAAACCACCACGAGAATCCCCTCTAATAAATCTTAAACTAACACCATAAAACAAATACAGGAGTGAAAGAACCAACAAGGAGACAGAGAAGAAACAATGTTCATGCAGAGAACAACTTGAAAGGTAGGCAGAGAGTGACTGGGGCACTAGGAAATAAAGGGAGCACAGCCAGCAGGAAAGAGTAAGGAGCAAGTCAACAGAAAATTCCAACCTCCCACTCAACATATATTGTTGTTCCAGGTTCTGAACTTTGGCCCAAGCCAGCATCCAGACCCTGAGATCCTGATTGGGCTAATAGCAGTTAAACCTAAAGCACACTCCTTAGAGTTCCAAGCAAACCTATGATGAAGTGTAGAATTCCAGCCTTTGGAAGTTTGCACTACTCAGCCTTATCCATGTGAGCCCAGATCCAGCCCTGGAGCCCCAGTCTGGGCTTGTGGTGAGATCCTGAATCCCCATTTGGGGCAATTTGTAGACCAAGGGCTGGGTCTCCAATCCAAGACAAGAGAAATCACCAGGTTTCTGCTTTGTGAAAACCTGGATGGCCCTTACCAAAGCTCAAGGTGTAGGCCTAGGGTAGGGAAACCTGCAGTGTGCCATATTCTTGACCTGATCAACCCTAAAGTAAAACTAAAAGCTTATGCCTAAGCCTGAGGCTAGAATGTGAACCATCAGCATTTTCAGGGGGTGATTGAATGAGTAATGGGAAATGGTTCTTAGAGATCCCAGCCTACAAACCATAATACCACCTTGGAAGAACTGAAATTTTCAGAAACCCAGAATAGAGGCTGCCTTTAAAATGAAAGTGAAAGTCAAGAAAAAGGTAGGAAAAATGAGCAAACATCAAAAACAAAAATATGCCTAATCATAGAAAAAAATTTTGGAGACAAAGCATAGACACAGAAAGGGACAGTGAAAGCAAAGCAAACTCATACAAAGCTCTAAAGAAAAATATAAATTTTACTCAGATTTTTAGAAGAACTCAAAAAGGATTTTAAAAATCAATTAAGAAAGGAAGAGGAAAACTTGGTAAAAAAAATCAAATCAATGCAAGAAGAAATAGGACAAATGAAAAAGGAGGCTTAAAATTGACAGAAGAAAATAATTTTTAAAAAATTATTCCTGGGAAATTAGAAGCTATTGACTACATGAGACATCAAGAAACAATAAAACAAAATAGATTGAAGGCCTTCTTGCCTAAGCTTTAAGATATATTTATTTGTATTTAAAGGATATGAATATAAGGATTATAAACAAGGAAACTTTAAGACTTCATTGAACTAAATATCCACCCATTCTCCTATGTTAGCTGCAAAGCAAAGTCTTCTAGTCTTAATGCTATACTTCCTTACCATTACCTAAAAATACCCAAAATGCTATCTGACTAAAACTAACTAAATCCTTATATAAGAGAATAAATTATTAATAGCAAAAAGTGTCTCCAAGTAAACAGTAAGTTAAACCAATGTTTCAAAGGCTAACTGACTCAGAGTGTAACTCTGAGGCTCTCAAAGCTTAAGCAAGCAGGTCTTTGGTCTTTCTCCTCTCACAAACAGTTCTCCAACACAGCAGATTTAACAGCATCTTTTCCTCGATATAATTCCAAATTAAGGAAAGTGAAAACCCTTCAGGATGGTTCAGAGTTTTTCTCTTCCCTTTTTAACTGCAGAGCTATATCCAGAGAGCAAGATCTCAGTTGGTCTGTCTCCTCAGATACCAGAGAACAACTGTCCCAACTTTTCTTGCTCTCCTCTCTTCAAAGTTCCAAGCTTAGGAACAGAACTCACTCTCTTGCCTCAGTTACTCTTCAGTTTAAGAGATACCTTTCCAAATTTCCTTGTTCCAATCAATATAGTACTGATTTCCTAATTCCCTTACTACAAAACACAAGAACCAAGAGAGTCCTAAGCAGTAAATAAGAAAGAGAAAATTTAAGGGACAGAAAATGGTCAAAGTGTATGTATTCTTCTATGAAAAGAAGATATTTGTAATTCTTTAAAATTCTTATTAGTAGAAGAACAGTTAGGAGTATACTTAGAGTGGGAAAGTAAGTTGATTAGGATGATATCATATGTGAAAATAAATCACAGGGTAAAAAAGAGGATTTAACTGAGAGAAAAGAGAATGGAGAGATGGCATGGAGCTCACCTAATGAGGTGTGAAAAAGTATTTCAGTGGAAGGGAGGATGAGGGAGGTAATGGTCAACGTTTAAATTTTACTCTCATTGTAAATGACTCAGAGAGGGAATAACAATCATACTCATTGGAGTATAGAATCCTACCTTACCCTATAGAGAAGTAAGAGGAAAACAAGGCAAGGGAAGGGGGGCGGTAATAGGAGGGAGGGGTAATTGTGAGGGGTGATAAAAAGTAAAACTGGTGAAAAGGGAAAGAATGAAAGGAAAAAGAGCAAGATCAAAAGCAGGAAATAAGATGGAGTGGAACACACAGTTGGTAATCATAACTGAGAATGTGAATGAGATGAACTCATCCATAAAACAAAAGCAGAAAGTAGAGCAGATTAAAAAACGGAATCCTGCTATATGTTGTTTATAAGAAACACATTTGAGGCAGGGTGACACACACAGAGTAAAGGTAAGGGGCTAGAACAGAATTTATTGTGCATTATTTAAACTAGAAAAAGCAGGAGTCACAATCATGATTTTAGACAAAACTAAAACAATAATAGATCTGATTAAAAGAGATAAGGAAGGAAATTACATCTTGCTAAAAGATATTATAAACAATGAAGTAAAATCAATACTAAACATATATGCACCAAATGGTCTATCTTCTAACTTTTTAAAGAACAAATTCAATGAACTTTAGAAGGGAATAAACAGTAAAACTATACTACTGGGGGACCTCAACATCCCCCTTTTAGATCTAGATAAAGCAAATCAAAACATAAACAAGAAAGAAATAAAGGAAGTAAATGAAATCATAGAAAAGTTAGAATTAATAGATCTCTGGAGAGAATTGAATGGCAACAAAAAAGAATCTACCTTCTTTTCAGCAGTACATGGTTCCCACACAAAAATTGAACATGCTTTAGGCATAAAAACTTCATAACCAAATGCAGAAAAACAGAAATAATAAATGCATCCCTTTTGGATCATAACTCAATAACTTTGGCACTCTCTCTCGGCTTCCACTTCTAGGCGCACGTAGCTCTCTACCAGGAAGGCAAGATGTAGGTTGCACGTGCTTTTCTTATTTTGTATTTCCTTATTTCTTAATTCTAATAATCTTTAATAAACCTCTAAAAGATAATATTTTTAGAAGAGAAACTAATTTTAATTGTTACACTTCAGTACCTTATGCTTAAGGTATTTTACTAAATACTTTAGGTATCTCAGTTATCATATTCTTACCAGGAATTTAAATAATCAGTTAAATTCCAATGTTTCCTTTGATTACCTTAAAGTATCTTAAAAATTTCTAGCGCTAAAAATATTACATATTTAATCAACTTTACCCCATTGTCTCCATTAATTAGCTTAAATATATTAAGTATTTTAGGTATCTCTTATACTATTGAAATCTCAAGTGTCCTAGTTATCAAAATATTATGAATAAATGTGATTAGTTTATCTCTGATTCCCTGCTTTTTTGTTTACTTTTTTTATGCTTCCCTTGAGTGTCATATTTGATTATCGAATTTTCTTCTTAGCTCTTGTCCTTTAGTCAAGAATACCCAAAAGACTTATATTGTGCTAAATGCCTTTTCCTTCCCATGGATTATTATACTCATTTTCACTGAGCAACTGATTTTTTATTTTAGGCCTAGATTCTTTGCCTTTGTGGAATATTATACTCCATGCCTTTCAAACCTTTAATGTAGAAGCTCCTAGATCCTATGTATTACTAACTGTAGTCCCACAATATTTGAATTGGGGTTTTTTGGGTTTCTTTTCATTCTTTTCCTTGGCTTGGGAGTGCTGGTATTTGACTATAATAGTCCTTGTATTTTTTTAATTTGGAACATCTCATGGTCTTTTTCAATTTGCATTTGTCCTTCTTACTAAAAACCACCAGGGCAATTTTTGCTGATAATTTTTTTCAATAGAGTGTCCATGTTCTCTTTTTGATCATGATATTCAACCAGTCCAATGATTCTTAGATTATCTCTCTTTCCTCTACTTTCCAGGTCAGTTGTTTTTCCGGTGAGATATTTCAAACTTTCTTCTATTTTTAATTTTCATATATTTGTTTTATTGTTTCCTACTATCCCATAAAGTTGTTACTCACATTTGTCCAAATCTAATTTTTAGAGAGCTATTTTCTTATTTGAGGGTTTGGACTATATATATATATATACATATACATATATATATATATATATATAAAGTATTAGTATCAATTCATTTTCTATTGTATCATTCATCAAAATGTAGTATTTTTATTTTTGTTTTATCTAAAATCATGATAGATACTGCTCCTTTTTTTTCATTGAACTATAGCATAATAAATTTTGCTCAAGTTATTAATTTCAACTGGGTGAATTTTTGCAATTTAAATATTTTCTTGTACAAAGTATATTTTTGGATTCTGCTTTTCTATAAGTATATTTTTGGATTCTGCTATTTTAAAATATCTTTTAATCATTTTCCATTTTACAGGTGAATTTATTCCATTCACATTGAAAATTATTTTCATTCATATTTATTTATTCCCATTCATCTACTCTCAAATAATCTTCTTCCTCTATTTGTTTCCCACTTTTGTGTTTACAAGGAAATTATTAAAAAAGTATGCAATATACTAGTGATCCCTGCTTCTGCTCCTTTGCCATTAACTCTGACACCAATTATATTTACAAATTATCTCTTTCATTTTAAAACCTCTTAATTATGTATACTCTCAGTCTGAAATTTGTTTTTCTTATGACTAATGTCTTCATGAGAATCCTCTTTCTTATGTCCCTCTCTTCCCATTCTCTCCTCTTTTTCCAACTGAATTAAATATTTTTAAATACCAACTTCTAGGAATGAGTGTGTTCTATCTTTTGATCAGTATAGATGAAAGCAAATTTTAAGTGATATATGTCCCTCTCTCCATTTCTTGCTTTTGTGTATAGTCTTTGACTTGGTCCCCTGAATATGTTAATTAAGTTTCTTTATTCTTCCTACTTCCTTTCTTTCCTTATGTAATGTTTCTTTTCAAGCCTCTTTTCTTTCTTTTATTTTTTAAGGTCATGAAAATATATTAAATCCACTATGTCCTGTTCAACTTCCTCTATGTAATACAATAACCTAAGAGTTCTAAGTAGATACTTGTCTCACATTCCTCTATTCTAATTTTAACACTCAATCCTTGTATTGATTCTTCTAATTGTGTACTCATATTTATGTTTTTGTATTTCTCTTGACTCCTCTGTTTTTATTTCACATTTTCTATTCAACATTGGGTTTTTTTTGTCAATAATACCTAAATTTTTTTTATTACTTTAAAGCTTCACCTTTTTCCTTTAGTTTATTATATTTGTTTTTGTGTAGTAAATTATTTTGACTGTTATCCTACATTACTTACTTTTTGCAATATCATTTTCCAAGGCTTATTCTCCTTTTACGTTATAGCTACTAAACATTGTTTGAACCTGACTGGCTACCCAGTACTCGAACTCTTCTTTCAAGATACTATTAGCAGTACTTTTCTTTAGCTGGAATTTCTAGATTTTGTCTCTGATGTTCCTGGGATATTTCATCATTTTGTTTTATTTCATAAGACTTTTGTATTCTTTCATTTTCTTGACCTTCCATTCTAATAAGTCTTATAAAATTCAAGGCATAAATTCTTAAAATATTGTATTCAAGCTATTTCTATTTTTTCTTAGTTTTAAATTCATATAATGATTCATAGATTTATTTATTTCCTCTTTGATATATTTTAGAAACCAGCTTTTGAGGGAATTATGCTCTTTATTTTTTGTTACATATCTCTTTTAACATTGCTTAAATTTTTTCTTGTCATTTCAAAAGAAATATCTTAGATGGGTTAAATTTTGTATCTCTTGTCTAAAGCTATTAATTCTCCTCCAAGTTTTTCCTCATTTCTTTTCTATTTTTTATTGGTAGATCTCACTTAATTTATAATATGATTTGGATAAAAAAAACCCATCTTGCCTCATTCCTCAAGAAATTCTAATTGCTTTTTATGATCAAGCTGCAGTTCTTTTGACTCTACTCCTTTTCTTGTATATACTTAGATCTTTAAAAAAAAACAACAACAATAATTTTTATTGTAAATGTGATTTTTTGGTTGGTTCATTTTTTTTCTTTTCTTTTCTTTTTTTTTACTAATTCTTTCTGCCTTCCTTTCTAATTCAGTGCTTTATATTTTGTCCAGGAATTATATAATTCTAGAAGGAAAATTTGGGTCTTCTTTGCTCATGTTCTATATTTTGAGGTATGCTTTTGCTGCTTTCTTTTCTTTTGGGTGTTATGGTTTTGAAGGATCTCTGGGGATACAACAGAAGTATAAATTTCCAGTGTACCCATTCCCTAAGAAATCTGATCTAGAGCAAAGTCTGGTTGTTGTATCCTGGCCTGAACTTTGCAAGTACCAGACCCTGATTTTGATATGAATGACACATTTGCAGGTTTGTCCCTGGTTAGAGATAGCGGTTAGCCCTAGCTCCTCTTATCTAGCCAGAAGGCTTTTTAGGTATTGCATAAAAGAACAGCAGACTTGCTGTCAGACTGAGCTCCCTATTTTAGTTACTTAAATAAAGGCTTCACTTCAGGTCTATGGACTGAATCCAAGATCTTGGTTCGTGTTCACCACAGTAGAGTTACAGGTCCTTTCCAGTTCCTAAATCATTGCTTAGCAGATCAGTGGCACATCAAAGACAATACAAGCTTATTTACTGAATGAGTGATTGATATTATAACAAGGGAGAATAAAAATAGACACAAGACAAAAGCAGTTAATGTTTGAGTCCTGATTAGGGTGAAAAGAATTTCCCCATAACTTCTTCTAGAAGTCATGGAATAAAGTAGGGGGTCAAATGGTGGAAAGAAGGCAACAGGATATCTCACTTTTTCCCCAGCAACATTTAAAAAACATGCTTACCATAAAACTTTCCCTTTTCCCTCAACTCTAACCCTTGGCAGTCAGTCAAACTGATCTGTAACTCTGAGACTACAGCATTAAAAATTCCAGTTTTGGTTGCTATTGGCTTGGGGAAAATACAAAATAGTGAGAGGAATGCTCACAAAAGAAAATGGCCTCAGCAAAGTGCAATTCCAAGAAAAAGAGTGACCTCACTCAAGGAACCTCATTTGTTTTCTCTCTAGATCTTTTTTTTTTTAATATTTTATTTGATCATTTCCAAGCATTACTCATTAAAGACATAGATCATTTTCTTTCCCCCCCCACCCAGCCGACGTGTAAATCCACTGGGCATTACATGTTTTCTTAATTTGAACCCATTGCTATGTTGATAATATTTGCATTAGAGTGTTCATTTAGAGTCTCTCCTCTGTCATGTCCCCTCACCCGCTGTATTCAGGCAGTTGCTTTTCCTCAGTGTTTCTACTCCCACAGTTTATCCTCTGCTTATGAATGGTGTTTTTTTTTTTTCTTCTAGATCCCTGCAAATTGTTCAGGGACATTACACCGCCACTAATGGAGAAGTCCATTACGTTCTATTATACCACAGTGTATTAGTCTCTGTGTACAATGTTCTCCTGGTTCTGCTCCTCTCGCTCTGCATCACTTCTTGGAGGTTGTTCCAGTCTCCATGGAACTCCTCCACTTTATTATTCCTTTTAGCACAATAGTATTCCATCACCAACATATACCACAGTTTGTTCAGCCATTCCCCAATTGATGGGCATCCCCTCGTTTTCCAGTTTTGGGCCACCACAAAGAGCGCAGCTATGAATATTTTTGTACAAGTCTTTGTGTCCATTATCTCTTTGGGGTACAGACCCAGCAGTGCTATGGCTGGATCAAAGGGTAGATATTCTTTTGTCGCCCTTTGGGCATAGTTCCAAATTGCCCTCCAGAATGGTTGGATCAGTTCACAACTCCACCAGCAATGAATTAATGTCCCTACTTGGTCACATTCCCTCCAGCATTCATTACTTTCCTTTGCTGTCCTGTTAGCCAATCTGCTAGGTATGAGGTGATACCTCAGAGTTGTTTTGATTTGCATCTCTCTGATTATAAGAGATTTAGAACACTTCTTCATGTGCTTATTAATAGTTTTGATTTCTTTATCTGAGAACTGCCAATCCATGTCCCTTGCCCATTCATCAATTGGGGAATGGCTTGATTTTTTGTACAGTTGATTTAGCTCTTTATAAATTTGAGTAATTAAACCTTTGTCAGAGGTTTCCATGAAGATTATTTCCCAGTTTGTTGTTTCCCTTCTGATTTTAGTTACATTGGTTTTGTTTGTGCAAAAGCTTTTTAATTTGATGTAGTCAAAGTTATTTATTTTATATTTTGTGATTCTTTCTATGTCTTGCTTGGTTTTAAAGTCTTTCCCCTCCCAAAGGTCTGACATGTATACTATTCTGTGTTTACCCAATTTACTTATGGTTTCCTTCTTTATGTTTAAGTCACTCACCCATTTTGAATTTATCTTGGTGTAGGGTGTGAGGTGTTGATCTATTCCTAGTCTCTCCCACACTGTCTTCCAATTTTCCCAGCAGTTTTTATTGAATAGTGGATTTTTGTCACAAAAGCTGGGATCTTTGGTTTATCGTATACTGTCTTGCTGAGGTCGCTTTCCCCCAGTCTATTCCACTGATCTTTCTTTCTGTTTCTTAGTCAGTACCAAATTGTCTTGATGACTGCTGCTTTGTAATATGGTTTAAGGTCAGGGACTGCAAGGCCCCCATCATATGTGGTTTTTTTTCATTATTTCCCTGGATATCCTTGATCTTTTGTTGTTCCAAATGAATTTTGTAATGGTTTTTTCTAAATCAGTGAAGAAGTATTTTGGTAGTTCAATGGGTATGGCACTAAATAGATAAATAAGTTTGGGTAGGATGGTCATTTTTATTATATTGGCTCGTCCTATCCCTTAATTTTTAGGATTTCTAGTTTGGTTTTCTGCTGGGGGTTTTTAATTTGATCTCTTTCGAGTTTTTTTCATTTCCATTTGCAATTGATTGATCTCTGCTCTCCCTAGTTTGTTAATATAAGCATTCAGGGATATGAATTTACCACTGATTACTGCTTTGGCTGCATCCCAAAAGTTATGAAAGGATGTCTCGCCATTGTCATTTTCCTCGATGAAATTATTAATTGTTTCTATGATTTCTTCTTTAACTAGATGATTTTGGAGTATCATATTGTTTAATTTCCAATTGGTTTTTGATTTGGTTTTCCATGTACCATTACTAATCATTATTTTTATTGCCTTGTGATCTGAGAAGGCTGCATTCATTATTTCTGCTTTTCTGCATTTGTGTGCTATGTTTCTGTGACCTAATGTATGGTCAATTTTTGTGAATGTGCCATGTGGTGCTGAGAAGAAGGTGTATTCCTTTTTATCCCTATTTATTTTTCTCCATATGTCTATTAATTCTAATTTTTCTAAGATTTCATTCACTTCTTTTACTTCTTTCTTATTTATTTTTTGATTTGATTTATCTAAATTTGATAATGGTTGGTTTAAGTCTCCCACTAATATGGTTTGCTGTCTATTTCTTCCTTCAATTCTCCTAGTTTCTCCATTAGAAATTTGGGTGCTATATTATTTGGGGCATACATGTTGTTTAATGATATTTCCTCATTGTCTAAAGTCCCTTTTTAACAAAATATAATTACCTTCCCTGTCCCTTTTGATCAGGTCTATTTTTGCTTTGCTCCTGCCTTCTTTCTGTCAGTTGAGGCCCAGAAGGTCTTACTCCATCCTTTAATTCTGACCTTGTGGGTGTCAACCCGCCTCATGTGTGTTTCTTGTAGACAACATATGGTAGGGTTTTGGATTCTAATCAATTCTGCTATTTGTCTATGTTTTATGGGTGAGTTCATTCCATTCACATTCAAAGTTATGATTGTCATTGTGGACTCCCTGGCATTTTGATATCCTTCCCTAATTCTAACCTTTTCTTCTTTGGCTCTATCCTTTAGTCCAGTGATTGACTTTGAATCAGTCCCCCTTGTCCCCTCCCTTGATGTTTCCCTTTTTAGTCCCTCCCTTTTTGTACCCTCCCCCTCCCCCCTCTCTTTCCCTCCCTTTTTGTTTTCCCTCTCCCCCTCCCCCCCTTGGTTTTCCCTTCTCCCTACCCTTGTTGGGTAAGATAGAATTCAAGATCCCAATGGATCTGTATGTTTTTCCCTCTCAGAGTTCATTTCCCTGAGATTAAGGTTTAAGTAAAAAACCCTCTCTTCCTCTCCTTCTCATAGCAGTTTTCTTCCCCTCCCCTTCCCATGTGAATCTTTGTGTGAGAAAGATTATTCTATTTGGTCTTTCTTTATCCCCTATTTATATATTACATTTTCCCCACATGTTAGTATACATAAATTGATAGAAATGTAGTCCTTATAGAAGAGAGTTTGAATAAAAGAAGAAGATAACATTTTTCTCCTTTCCCCTTTCCTTAATATTTACCTTTTCAGGTATTCCTTGCTCTTTGTTTTTCGGTATCAAACTTTCCACAGAGCTCTGGTCTTTTCTTTGCAAAAAGTTGGAAATCTTCTATTTTGTTGAATGTCCATACTTTCCCTTGGAAGTATATAGTCAATTTTGCTGGGTAGCTGATTCTTGGTTGAAGACCCAGCTCTCTTGCCTTTCTGAAGATCATGTTCCATGCATTAAGATCATTCAGAGTAGAACTTGCAAGGTCTTGTGTGACCCTGATTGGCATTCCTTTATATCTAAATTGTCTTTTTCTGGCTTCCTGTAGGATTTTTTCTTTTGTTTGAGAGCTTTGGAATTTGGCAATTACATTCCTGGGAGTTGTCTTTTGGGGGTTTAGTGTAGAAGGTGTTCTGTGAGCTCTGTCAGTGGCTATATTACCCCCTTGTTCTAGAATCTCTGGGCAATTTTCTTTGATTATATCTTGAATCACGATGTCGAGTTTGGTGTTTATTTCTGGCTTTTCTGGAAGTCCAATTATTCTTAAATTATCTCTTCTCCCTCTATTTTCCAAATGTGTCACCTTGTAGGTGAGATATTTTATGTTCTCTTATAATTTCTTGGTATTTTGGCTTTGCTTTATTAATTCTTGCTCTTTTACACGATCGTTGTCTTCCAGTTGCCTGATTCTGGCCTTTAAAGCCTGGTTTTCCTTTTCAGTTTCATCACACCGGTTTTGTAGATGTGTGAATTTCTTTTGCATTATTTGCCACTTTTCCTCCCAGAAGGCTTCCATCTTTTTGGTCATTTCTGATTCAAATTCTTCATGGGTTTGTGGAGAGTTTCCATTTCCTTTGGAAGGTTTCGGAGCATTTTATTGTGCATCGTCTTCTATCTCCTCTGTAATTTGTATTTTGTCTCCATAGAATGTGTCCAAAGTCGCCCCTTTCTTCTTATTTTTCTTGGGATTTTGGGGCTTCTGTGCTTCTGTGGAGTTTGCCATCTCTGATTGGGAAGGATTAGCTTTTCTTATCTCTGTCTGGTGTTTAGAGGCTTTAGTCCTGGGCAGATTGTCCATTCTATGAGGTTTCCCTGAGTTGAACTGAGTATGCCTTAAGGCAGTGACTTTCACTGGAACTGGAATGGAAGGATCGGGCCAGGGGGTTACATCCGCCCCTGGCTCTCTCTGTTTCCCTGATGTTTGGGTGCCCCCTCGACTGGGTCGGTTTGCTTTCGGGAAGTTGCCTTCAGAATAGCTGGCCCTGAGGCTGTCTTGCCAGCCCTGAGGGTTACTGTTGTTTCAGACGACCCTGCTCTCTGAGGGGGGAGGGGTCACGGCTTCCCGGAGCCTTGGACTCTGTGCTCCTACCCCTTAGGTCCAAGTGTTCTCGGGTTCTGGCTTTTGAGGGGGGCCTTACCTTTTGATCCAGGTCCAGGTCCAGGAGGAGGATTCCCATGGTCTATGCTGTTGATTGTTTTGAATTTCGGCGCCCTAGGAGCCTATAGTTTGAGATCGTTCGGGAAGGGTTTCCGGAGATCTGAACTTTAGCTTTCTCTAAGCCGCCATCTTGACTGGAAGTCTCTTGACTATGGATTATTAAAGAAAAGGTTTCTCCCTTATCTCTCCTTCTCATTCTTTTTTTTTTTTTGGGAGGGGTGAGATAATGGGGAAGAGTAGGATATATCTTAGTTATTATGAAGTTCTATGTTCTTAGGTCAGTTGGATTCAAGATATGTGTGCAGCAAATTTGTTCCCCATGACTTCTACACAGAAGTATCAATATTAAATAAATTATAGAATTTTTCTACATTACTCAGTAATCCCAGAAATCTACAGCAGAAAGAAGGACTTAGTAATATACTGTAGACATTTTAGACTCTTCCCATTTTCACCGCCTTATTCAGACAGCTGCTAAGTCTTGAGAAATTTGCCTCAGTAATATCTCTCCTATTTAGTCTCTAATAGTTACCAGTTTCTTCACATAATGTAGCTTTCATCATCAGTTACCTAAACTATATTGACTCCATGATAATGTTTACTTTTTCTTTCTAATTCATCCTTGACACAGCTACTAAAATAATATTCTGCTCAAAAATACCAAATGGTTTGCAGTTGCCTATTGGATAAAAAAGATAATCATTTTCTTGGCCTACCAGTCTTGAATCATACCCATCTATGTAGGTGGTTAATAAATATCTCTCAATTTGAATTCAATTGTACTTAATTGAATTCACACACCTTAGTGGAATGTAAGCTCTTCAAAAATCTGAAATATTCCTTTTTAAACTTTCTTTTCCTAACAACTAACACAGATCATTATACATAATATTTGCTTAATATATCAAATGTAATCAAGTTGAATTATTTACAGTTCAAACAAATGACTCTAAAAGGGGAGTTCTAGAAATGTTTTCAAGAAAAAAACTTTGCCATGAATGCTTTAAAGGTATTTTTACAGCTATTATCACATGTAAAAAATATTTGCTTCAAAGTCTATTATTTTATAGCCACACTTCCCTGTCATATGGCTATATTTGTTGTAACTTCTAAAAACAGGAAAAAATCACGTAAAATGAAGAAATCAATACTTACCATAAATTTATGAAATGAAAATATCTATTACAGGACAACTTGGAGGAAGGTCTCTAGCACAGTGTTCTAGGGATCTGTTGAATTATTGTATATTGTATTATTCCATATTCCTATTGCTACCTTATATAAAGATATAAATGTCATTCTAGTCAAATTTGTAGTTGATGTAAATCTTTAAGGATTGGTTAACACAGCAGATGTCAAAGTCCTGATTCAAAATAGTTCAACAGAAGAAACTTAATCATTTAAACCTATTTAAAAGGGGTATAGAGAGCAGCTCTTACAGGTTTCGAGTAGCCTTTTCCAATGATGGCAAAGACCAAAGGCAAATAAATGTAAAGGAGGAAGAAAAAGGGACTCTTAATTGCACAGCCACAAGACATAACATTGTTGGTGAATGTGAGGTTTTGCAAGTGTTAGCAAGTTTCTGGGTCAATAAAGAAATTGAAAGACCCAAGATGACTGTAGAGCAGTCTTGAAAGAAGATAAAAACTACTGGAAGCATGGATAGCCACTTTATCAACCATGTATTAAGTACCTGCTATGTGCCAAACACTGCACTAAAAGTTGTATATGCTATAGTAGAGAACAAGTCAGTCACAGAAGGAAATGGGGAAAATATGAATATATAAACCCTAGAGAAGAAGAAATGAATTGAAGACACTAAAAATACCTGAGAGTTCCTAGAGGATTTTGCAAAACAGAGACTTAATTATCACTATCAGTTATATGAGCTAGAAACAACCCTGTATTCTGTTCTTGGCATTTTAAAAATAATTAAATTTGTTTAATAAAATATTAAATTGCAGTGATTGTAGCAAATTGGAGATGGATAGGAGTGGAACAAAAAAAAGACATATTCTAAAACTCATAAAAAGCTTATGGGAACTGCATCAATAATAACTCTACAATGAATATGGCTTATTTAAAAATTTGTTGTCCCTAGTCAGGGATTAAAGGCAAAAATGTAAACTTTTACATTTGGCTTTAAAATCACTTTACATATTGGAGAGCTATGACTAAGCCAGTGATGGCAAAATTATGGCATGGGTGACAAAGATGACATACAGAGCACTCTCTGTGGGCATGTGGTCTCCATCACCCCAACCCCCAAGAGTTCTTACTAGAAAGGCAGAGGGACTCAGGTGGAGCTGCTCCCCTGTGTGGGCCAAGCAGGGGGCAGGTCATTCCTGGCACTCGGTGGGGAGGGAGGAGCATGACACTTGATCATGGGAGTGAGGTGGCAATGGGGCCCAGCACTCCTTCTCTAAAAGGTTTGCCATCACTGAACTAGGCAATATGTTTTAGGAAATATAAGTTTTAATAGACTAAAAATTCAATGTAAGTCAACAGGCTGACAATAGACCCATATTGCTAATAATATCTATATATAGCAACATTTTAAGATACATAAAGTCCATGCATTAAGAACAAGAAGTTATAGTTCTGCAGCTCCTTGCTCTGATTAATGTGCAAGTGAAATAACATATTCTATTTTGGGGGAATAAAAAAAAAGGAAAGGCACAGATATTCACAACAGAGTATTTATTAGATTATGAGCTCTTCCATGGCAGCAAATGTCTTTTGTCTATGTATTCTAAGTGCTTAATATATAGGAGGTGCTTTAAAAAATTAAAACTGACTGATCAGGATGGTGAAAAAATTTCAGAACATAATATATTGAAGGATGTAAAAAATTTCACTTCGAGAAAGCAGAAGCAGGGAGGGATACAAAAGCTTTCTTCCAGTATTCAAAGGATTATTATGTAGAAAAAAAAATAATTAGACTTCTAATGCTTAGCCCCAGAAGACAAAACTAGAGAGAATGGGCAGATAATCAGAAAGAGAGATTGAGGAAAACTCCTTAACAATTAGAATTATCCAAAAGTGGAATCCACCTGTAGTGAAATGGTTGTAAATTTCCATTGAATAAAGATATTGGATTGAAGACAATGTGATTACCTGGGGGAAAGGGTAGGAAATGTGAAATACTGTAAAATGAATTAGTGGCAAAGTTCATTTTGGTCCAGATGGCTTTTGATGTCCTTTAAGCTTCTTTATATCTAATATCAGATATTTTTATATCTGATAAACCAATTGTGAGCAGAGAGATATTCTGGATAATTTCTCTCATGGCACCACACTTAATGAGAGCCCATTTTGTTGTCATGAAGAGTGAATAGGCAATGACTCAAGAAGCTAGACTCAGAGGAAGGGTGGAAGCTCTGCCAGAAAATATATTTTTAAAAAGTCCAATTTCTTATGCAAATATGCAATCATCCCATAATATTTCCTGCTGTTTCCCAGCCAAAATAGTTTTATTGCCTTTTCTTTTTTCTATTCAGCTCCAAAATAAACCATTAATTATCTGTTTACTAAATGACAGGCATTGCTCTAGACACCATAGATATAAAAACAAAAATGAAAGAGACCTTACCTGCCCTTCTTATATTGATTAAAGAAAAATCTCAATATTTATTTTTGATTTTAGGTGCGGAAATGCTCTGTATTTGTTTGTTCATTATGTTCATTTAATCATCCTAGGCACTCACTGAAATTGAACTGTTATTAATATCTTCATTTCACATCTAAGGAAATATAGTTTGAAGAAAGTTAAATGGCTTCTGAGTAGTAGATTTGAATCCAAGTCCAGGACTCTATTCATAATTACATGCTCCCTCTTCATAACTTTGTCCTCATCTTCCTTGTATGCCTCTTCCATTTACTTAAGACCACATTTTTACCTTCTGTAATTATTTTTCCATTCAAGACTTCTCAGAATATCAGTTTTAATACACCTGGGGCCACTTTCCTTAGTCCTAGAGTCCTACTAAATATGGCTTATTACCTTAAACTCTAAAAACAAAATTTTTGTTCATAAGTATAGTTTGGTCAGTATATTATCCTAATGCCTGAGAGGTTTATCAATATAAATTTTGGCACAAAATGTTGGTTTATTTTTGTCCAAGTAGTTCATTATCCCTCCACAAAGTCAAAGAATGGTTATGATCTACATTGGCACAAAAAACTCCCCAAATCATGAAAGAATTATATGACTTTTAGACATTCTCTCAGAATGTTACCTCTCAACTATATTTTTTTCAAAGCAAACAGGAATTAGATTGGTAAATGTCAAAGTCTGGAATATTGTTGATGGACATAATGATAACAACAAGCAATAGTATTTACATATGCTATATGTTTGAGTGTTGGTGGTCTTGAGACCACACTGATAATTCCTCCTGGAGGGAGGCTATATTTTGTAGAATCTATATGTGGAAAACATTGTTTGGACAAGATTGGGCATGATGATGTTGAAGCAATCATGGCAGTTTCCCTCCTAGAGGAAACAATAAGGTTAGAGAAATAATAAACTCTCAAAAAATATAATGAATTTTTTTCAAAGATAAGTACAGTTGTTTCCTCAGAATAACATTTTGTCTAATTATTGGTTATTTTTTACCTCTGATAAATAACTCTATCCCAATAATATTTTGCTCTGATCCCAAGATGTAACTAGACAACCTTCAGGAGGACTACCTAACATCTGAGTATCCTCTTAGAAGGGTATTTTGGAGCCCATATTACCCTACAGCATTAACAAACCTTGTTGGACAACACCCTTCCTGCTCAATGGACCTATCTTTGTTTTTCCCGTTGCAGCACTGCCCTCACACTGAATTATATCCATATCTGAGTTATATATTGGGTCACCCATTTCTCTCTCTCTCTCTCTCTCTCTCTCTCTCTCTCTCTCTCTCTCTCTCTCTCTCTCTCTCTCTCTCTCTCTCTCTCTCTCTTTCTCTCTCTCTCTCCTTCCCCTTTCCCTATGTCTGGCAATAAAATTTTCATTAAACTGAATCCTATTCTTAGCACTCAATCTCATTAAGGGGTTATATTCCCAGACATCTTCTAGGCCTTTCCTTAGACATAAACTGAGTACCTGGTTGAGGACATAATCTATTGATAGCTGTACTTACAGTTGGGCAGTATACTATCTTGAGACCCCATTGTAGAAAGCAAACATCAATAGGGAAACCCTACATTAGCCCATGAAAGATTCCCTTATCCCATAGGACTGTAACAAAACAATATAGCATTTAAATCTAGCAAAGCTTTTCACAAATATCATCTCATTCAATCTTCACAACAAATTAAGGGGATAGATACTAATATTATCCTTATTTTACAGATCAGGAAAATGAAACAAATAAAAGTTAAGTGTCTTGCCCAGGGCAAAAAAGGAGTAAATATCCAAAGTCAAATCCATGTCTTCCTGAAACCAAGTTCAGTTATCTATCCACTGAAAGTATGGAATAGTAAATACATCAGCATATGGATGAAAATGTTTTTTTTTTAAGATTGAAAACCACGTTTCATTAACTGGTTTCTGTTTCAAAGTCACATTAATTATAAAATAACTATCAAACACAGAAATTTGTCAACTTGGCACAAAAGATTTCACAATCCATTATCTATCATAATCAAAATGAGCTACCATTGTGGATTTCATCAGTTGTAATGAACAAATGAATTCAAATTAATTTTATCTATTTTTAAAATTTTTATTTAGTCAATTTAGAACATAATTTCTTGGTTACAAGAATCATCATATTTCTTTCCCTTCTTCCCCTCCCCCCATCCCTTTTCATATCCGACACCTAATTACACTGGATTTCACATGTGTCCTTGATCAGAGCCTATTTCTATATAGATGATGTTTGGACTAGGATGATCATTTAGAGTCTACATCCCCAATCATATTCCCCTCGACCCATGTAATCAAGCTGTTGTTTTTCTTCTGTGTTTCTACTCCCACAGTTTTTCCTCTAAATGTGGATAGTCTTCTTTCTCATAGATCCCTCCGAGTTATTCAGGATCACTGCATAGCCACTAAGGGAGAAGTCCATTACTTTCAATTGTACCACAGTGTATCAGTCTCTGTGTACAATGTTCTCCTGGTTCTGCTCCTTTTGCTCTGCATCAATTCCTGGAGGTCATCCCAGCTCGCATGGAATTCCTCCACTTTATTATTCCTTTGAGCACAATAGTATTCAATCACCAAGAGATGCCATAATTTGTTCAGCCACTCACCAATTGAAGGGCATCCCCTCATTTTCCAATTTTTTTTTGCCACCACAAAGAGCACAGCTATGAATATTCTTGTACCTATCTTTTTTCTTATTATCTCTTTGGGGTACAAAGCCAGCAGTGCTATGGCTAGATCAAAGGGCAGACCGTCTTTTAGCTCCCTTTAGGTATAGTTCCAAATTGCCATCCAGAATGGTTGGATAAGTTCACAACTGCATGAGCTATGCATTAATGTCCCAACTTTGCCACATCCCCTCCAGCATTCATTACTTTCCTTTGCTGAAAATCACTGACTGAAAATCAAAGGTTCCCACTGCCACTGGGGGCTCAGTGCTCTAGGTGGGCGGTGGGGGGGCGGGGGAATCCTGGGACCTTCCTTCTGCCTTCCCCTTAAACCTGAGTGTTCTCGGATTCTGGCTTTTTGGGGGAGCATACCTGTTGAATTGAGTCTAGCAGGAGGGTTCCTTTGTTCTGTCTTGTTGTTAGGTTTGATTTTCAGTCCCCGAGGAGCATTCAGTTTGTGACTGGCAAGGAAGGGTATTCAGAGGTCTGAACTTCTGCTCCTTCTAGGCCACCATCTTGACTCCGCCCCCCTCCCCTCTTATTTTCTTTACAGTCTTTTTAAACTACCCACCACCCTCACCTGCTTTTGTATTGCTTTTCTCCCCACCAGTCCCTTTGTTACCCTTCTACTTCCTTATAGGGCGCAAATCAGTTCTGTGTGTGTGTGTGTGTGTGTGTATATATATATATATATATACATATATATGTACATATATATGTATATATATATATGAACATATATATATTTATGCATACATATGTCTATATACATACTTTTGTCTTGGCATTCCATCCTATAGTTTGTCACTGTTCCCTCTAAGTATAATGTGTCTAGCTACCCAGGTGATAACAACAATTTTTAAGGGTTATCAATGTTCTCTTTTCTTTTAGGGATACATATCATTTTAACTTATTGGGTCTCAAAAAAGCTTTTTTTTGTTTGTTTTTCTTTTTTCCCCCTTTCTTACTTAACTTTTGATCATTCTCAAGTTCTGTGTTTGAGCATCAAATTTTCTCTTCTGATCTGGTCTTTTCTTTACAAATGCTTGGAATTCTTCTATTTTATTAAATGACCATCCTTTCCCCTGTAAGAATATAGTCAGTTTTGATGGGTAGTTGATTCATGGTTGTAGAACTAGTTCCCTTGCTTTCTGGAATTTCATATTCCATGCCTTTCTTTGTTCCTTCAGTGTAGATGCAGATATTGTGTTATCCTCACTGTAGTTCCATGGTATCTGAATGACTGCTAAGTAGCTAATAATATTTTTTCATTGGTATGATAGTTCTTGAATTTGTCTATAGCATTCCTGGGTTTTGTCAGTTGGGGATAAGTATAGGAGGTGATCTGTGAATTCTTTCAACCTCTACTTTTCCCTCTTGTTCTAGAATGTCCCATCAGTTTTCTTGGATAATATCCTGTAG
Source organism: Monodelphis domestica (assembly GCF_027887165.1). Taxonomy (NCBI): domain Eukaryota; kingdom Metazoa; phylum Chordata; class Mammalia; order Didelphimorphia; family Didelphidae; genus Monodelphis; species Monodelphis domestica. The sequence continues at coordinate 364,983,614 of NC_077229.1, forward strand.
GCTGATGTCCAGGATTTTTCTTTTGACATGGTCTTCCAGTAAACCAATGATTCCTGAGTTGTCTCTCCTGGAATGATTTTCTAAATCTTCTGTTTTGTGAATGAGGTGTTTCATATTTTCCTCATTTTTTTCTTTTGATTTTGTTTTATAGTTTCCTGTTGCCTTGTGAAGTGGCTTGCTTCTAATTGTTGTATTGTTGTATTCTGTTTTTTAAAGACTGAATTTCATCCCTGGCTTTTTGGTCATCTTTATCCTTCTAATCTGATTTTCTTTGGAGGCCATCTTTCATCTTCTTTGACTCTTTTTCAAGCTTATAAATGTAGGCTTTCAAGATACTATTTTCTGTTTCCAGATGACTTATCTTAGTTTTTAAGTTCTTTTCCCAGTTGTGTTCCATCTCTTTTAATTGTGTTTTGAATTGTATTTTGATTTCTTCCAAAGCCTGTGTCTAATTTGCTGGAGTTTATGTGTTTTTGCTTGGTGTTCCTTGATCTTCCTCTGTTACATTTGCTCTTTTTTCATTGCCTGGGTAGAAGCTGTGTAAACCTTAAAATTCCTTAGACTTATAAATGTTGGAAATTTCACCATTGGGAAATTTCATACTTGATAAATTTCCTATTGATAGTGGGAACTCTATTGGAATGTGAACCCCATTGGCATGGGAGGTTCCTCCTCCTCCCTTCTTAAGATTACTTTAGGACAGAAACCTTTTGCTGAACAATGGAAAGGGCTTTGACCTATGCTTAAGCATAGAACAGGAATTTCTTTGAGTCATGATTGATTTTAGAATTGATACAATAGAGATACTTGGAATGACAGAACCAGGTCTTGGAAAATACAATTTCCACCCCACTCAGTCCTAACAGGATTTAGGAAGGGCTGCAGCAAAGGATCAAGATTTAATTATTTGAGAATATGACCTTCAACAGACATGTGCAAAGCCACAGACCTCTGGGCGGTCCTGGGTTAAGCTAGAGCCACCATTGGCACAGGGAAGACATGGACAGTGATTGGTAGATGTGAGAACTGAGGGGAGGGAACTTGGATGGTTTCCTTAAAGAGAGAGGGGTCTGAGGACTAGGAGGGTTGGTTGGAGAGGTTTTTGGTCTGAGAGGTGGTGCTTTGAGAGTTGGCTCTGAAGGAAGCTGGAGGTGGAGGACCCTGAGACTGTTTCTCCATTTTGGTCACGTGAGTAATAGGGACTGATCTCCTTTCTTTGCCTCAGCTATCTAAGGGCTTGGGCCTTTTGGCCCAGCCTAAACAGAAGGGGTATTTAAGCCCTATTCCCTTCTCTCCCCTTTCTCTCTCCATCTCTCTCTCTATCTCTAATTCCTTTCTTCCTCCTGTTTGTAATTAAACTCTATAAAAGGTTGACTGCTGACTTGAGTTTTCATTTAGGAATTACATAGCTGAATTCCTTGGCGACCTTAAATTAATATATATCAGTCTTTTAAAGTGATTTCCTTGTCACAGCTGTTGAGTATAATTCTTTTTTTCTTTTTCTGTTGTTTGCTCATATTTGCCCCTTCTTTTCTCCCTGTAGTTGCCTGCACTCTTGCTCCTCTCATTATGTGTTGGATCTGTGGGTTTGGGCTTTTCTGTTAACCTTCACCCTTGGAGCTTAATAAGGCTCTCAGAGCAGTCTGTGGGGGAGGGGTGTTGGAGCTTGAGCTTCCCATCCCTCTGAAGGCTTGATAAGATTAGGCCCATTGAAGTTGAACTTGCAATGCTGGATGTTCCCTGAGGCCAAAACCTTGGGAAGGTGGTGGTGGGAAATATGGAGTGTCTTGGCTGAGACTAGACTGTCTGCTCTGTGCTTCTTCTCCAACTACTTCCCCACCACCTGTGTTAAAAGCTCTGAGCCTGGCACAACTTTGGCTACAAGGTAGTCCCTTGCCCACCCAGAGATTCCAGCCACTGCTGGAGGCTCAGTACTGTAGTTGGGGGAGGGGTCCTGGACCTTCCTTCTTCCTTCCCCTTAAACCTGAGTATTCTCGAATTCAGGCTTTTTGGGGGTATCCCTTTTAAGTTGAGTCCAGCAGGAGGATTCCTTAGCTGTTTTATTCCCCTAGGAGTGTTTGGTTTTTCATTGGTGAGGAAGAATTTTCAGAGCTCTGAACTTTTGCTGCCTCTATACCGCCATCTTGAATTCATCTAATTTTATCTATTTTAATGGAATCCCGCTTTCAAATAGGAGCTCCTATATAAGCAATAAGAGCAGCTTATTACTTCTGAGTATGTTCATTTATATGAGACTTATATTTGTGTGTATGTATAGGTATCTGTCTGCATATGTACACATACAGTCATAGTATATAGTTCCAGACTCACATACATTTACATATATCAACAAAATAATAAACAAACATTTGTTAATCACTTATTTATTATGTTCCACTGCTAAGTGCTAGGGATCCAGAAAGAGTTAAAAGACAATCTCTGACCTCCAGGAGCTTACAATGTAATGGAAGAGGCATCATGAAAAACAATATATACAAGATAAACAGGAAATAACTAGGAAAGAAGGCACTAGAATACACTAGAAAGATGGGATTTTAGTAGGTATTTAAAGGGAGCCAGGGAAATCAGCAGGTGGAGTTGAGAATGGTGAGTATTCCAGGTATGGAGGGATAGTCAGAAAAAATGCCTAGAGGTTACAGATGGAGTGCCTTGTTTGTGACACAATAAAGAGTTCAATGTCACTGTATGTGAGGAATAAAATAAAACAGAAATGGAAAAGTAGAAGGGGTTAGGTAATGAAAAATATTTTAATGTCAAACAAATTATTTTAGCCACTAGATTTTATTAAGTAGGAGAGAGCCATGGTTGGACATGCAACTTAGGAAAATCGCTTTGTTTGCTGAATGAAGGATTAGTGTGGGGAAAGACTAAAAGCAGACAGACCCATCTACAGGCTCTAGACATAGTGTAGACATAAAACTTAGAGGGCTTGCCCTAGAGTGATACCTGACAAGAGAGAGAAGGAGGCATATTAGAAAAATTTTGCAGAAATGAATGAGAGGACTTGGCAACAGATTGGATATGGGGGGGGGGGTTCTGAGAGAAAGACAGTGAGAAGTTGAGGATAATGGTGTTGCTCTCTGCAATAATTGGGAAAGTAGGAATAGGGGAGGTTTTAGGGAGAAAGATAATGATTTCTATTTTGAATATGAATGGTTATATTTTAAATCCAGGTGAGCTGATGAGATAATCAAGTGAAAAAGTACAAAGCAAGAAGGGAAGACTAAGGACAGAACCCGGAGAGAAAGGGTATGATGTGGAAGATCTGACTAATAAAGTTATTTGTCTTTTATTTCAAGGAGGAACAATGGCATCATGATGTCTTGACTTATACTCAAATTGGATTTAAATGAGGCAGAGATGCAAAAATTCCTCTGCCTTGCTCTCTCTTCAAGAATAACCAAAGTCTAGTGGAAAGACAAAAGTCAGGAGAACTGGCAATAACCCACGACGGTAGGATTTTTGATATCTGACCAAGCTATAAGTGCATCACAGTGCCTTGCTTTGACAGCCTTTGTGACTGCTGGAACAAATTTTCTTCACTTGTCCATATGGGGAAGTCTTTACATGCTGCTGGTAAACATCTCCTGAAGTCAATGCTGGGTTTGAGAACTGTCTGTGACTCTCAAGCTGGTTTAGCCAGGGGTGTACGGAGAATGCAGGGAAGATTAGTGCCTCTGAATGAGAGCTTACCAAGCAACTCATTCACCTTTTGGTTCTTTCTGTCACCTAACACTCATCTGTGGCTCTAAGACAGTCTCCACAGATAGATGATCCAGCACCTAGGAGTGGTTATATATATGTATATATATGAAGAAAACTAGGAAAGAACGCTGTCTTGAAAACCTATAGAAAGAGAATAGCAAAAGGAGAGGGAGTTGAACAGGATTAAACACTACATATAGGTCAAAGAGAAAATGGGTTGATAAAATGTCCTTGGATTTGTAACTAGGAGAAAACTGGTAACTTTGGAGATAGCATTTTTGGTGGTATGATTAGGTTAAAAGCCTGAATGTAGAATGTCAAAAGAAAGGAAAGATGGTAGAAATGATTTCCTGATAAAATTAATGTTTATTAACTTGATAGGTTAAAATTTAATTTAGAAAATATTTTCCCCAAGTTTCATAAAATCATGCAATGTTAAATTTTGATGGAATCTCAGAGAGCATTTAGACAAGTGGTGCCTATCACAAAAAGAAACAGATCCTTGAGGGCCACATAGACATAGAAAATGCCAAGTTAATAATAGCTATGTTGCAATGTAGGGACAATGAGCTAGTTCAGTGGTTAGAATGTTAGCTTTAGGAAGACTCATCTTTACTTCAAATCTGGCTTCAGACACTTAATAGCTATGTGACCCTGGGCAAGTCACTTAACACTATTTGCCTTAGTTCTTCATCTATAAAATGAGCTAAAGAAGGAAAAAGGTAACCCACTCCAATATCTTTGTCAAGAACAAGCCAAGTTGAAGTGTTGAACCTGACTGAAAATGACAAAAAAAGCAATGTTGCATTATATTTGTATTTATTTTTGTTATTTCTCAATATATTTTAATCTTATTTCATTTGTGCTGTAATTGGGAGTTTTACAGCAATAACTTTTACTTCTCTTATCTAATTCAACCATCATCACAAAGCAGAAACTTGTTTATTTATTTTGTTTTAAAAATCATATTCTTGTACAGTTTTTCTGCAACTTCAGCCCAAATACTTGAAGGAATAAAAAAACACGTTTTTTTGTAGCCCTAATCCATGTTGGACAACTGTAATTGTTAGAAAATTATTCCTTTTATTGAACCAAAAATTTCCCCCACAAAAAGCCTATCACTTTGGTGACTCATATTGAAAATGTTAGTAGTTAAAATCCTAAGCTCTTACATATATAGTAGTTCTGACAAATCCTTTCACAATATTCCTATGGATAAGAGATGAAAGCTGAAAGACGCTTACATTAAGGCTAGTTCAGAATACTAGAACTGACTGGATTTAATGCATGTTGATTAATGGATTGATCCCCATCCAGAGGGAGAGTTCTAAAGAAATGGCATAGAGCTGAACTCCTAACTGTGTGTTGTTCAATGTTTTTGTCACTGCCTTGAAGGAAGATGAGGAAATCATGTTTATTCAATGACTAAATGACACAAAGATGAGAAAAATGAATTCAATGGGTTGGAATGGCCAGATGATTTCAAGTAAATAAAATGTTGTAGATAAATATAAGGTCCTGCATTTGGTTTCAATAAAAAACAACTACACAAAGGCAGAATGGATAAAATATGACTCAATGGTAGTTTATTAAAAGATCTAGGGATTCTTATGGATTTCCACCTTGTTGTGAGTCAGTAGGATATAGTAGTCAGGAAAGATAATACTATCTTTTTATTCAATAAGACTTACAATTTTACTGTGATAGAGAACTCCAATTATTAGTTTTGGTTAGTAACTAAATGGCAACTTACAAAGGTGGAAAGCTGCCTGGAATACAGAGATATTATGTGACTTTCACTGAGTCACAGTTAATATGTGTCAGGCAGGATATGAACACAGATCTTCCTCTTTTCGAGGTTGGCTCTTTAGTCACTTTACCATAATGGCCCTCAATGTGACATTAGGCAATGATGATAGAAGTATCTAGAGATAGATGATAGAAGATCTACTGAGTGAGGTGGCTCAGTAGATCATCCTGGGTTCAAATCAGGTTTCAGACAGTTACTAGCTTTGTGATATGACCCTGGGCAATTCACTTAGCCCTGTTCGCCTCAGTTCTTGATTTATAAAATGAGCTGGAAAAAGAAATAGTAAACCACTCTAGCATCTTTGCCAAGAAAACCTAAAATGGGGTCATGAAAATGACTGAATAATAAGTAAAACTATCATGTATAGAGAAAGGAACATTAATAATAGTCCTGTGTGAATTTTAAAACTACTCCACCATACTTAGACCATATTTTAGAAGATGTTATTTAGCTGTCTCCTGATTAGTAACAATGGAGATACTTGGTTTAAAAGAATCAAGTCTTGGGAACTCTACATTTCTCCACCCTACTTAGTTTAAGGTCAGAGATGTCTGCACCATACTCAAGGATTAAGTATTTGAGAAAATGGCCTTCAACAGACCTGTGCAGAAACAGTGGACAGATCCCTGGGCTGTCCTAAGTAAAGCTAAGCTAACATTGGTACAGATGAGACACATGAAAGTGACATAAAACCATCTATATAGGGCAAGTCACTTGCCCTCTTTGGCTCTTTTCCCAGAGAGGCATCTCTGGCTGGCAGAATGCTAAGCTTTCCAACATCCTGGGATGGTGGCAGCTATTTGTCTGGGTTTTGGCGGTGAGTTTTCCCTTGAGATAATTCAGGTTCAGGCATCTTGGATGAACCCTCTTGGAATTCAGGCTGATTCCTTCCTCTTTCACACTCCAAACCCTTACTTTCTAGATCCCCTAATCTTCCTGTCCAGTACAAGTCAAGTGGGAGAAAATCCTACACCCTTTCCTTCTCCTTTCTTAATTTCTGTTTACTATATTAATTAAATCACCATAACATTTCAGACTGACTTGGGTATTTTTATTTTATTATTTGGGATATCCATGGCAACCAATAATTATTATAATTTAGGTCACAACACTAAAATTATCCTTTATACCTGCTGGATTCTGCCTTGGTATAATAAGGCTGTTCTAGTTTGTTTATGTCTTTTCAGCATACCACATTTAGAATGAATATTTGCAAGATAAAGCTTATCCAGGGAGAAGAGAGTGACCATTGGAATCAAAAATTATAACATATAAAGATCAGTTATTAAAAATGGGGATGTTTGGCTAGTAAATGATTTTATTCATGGTAAACCCATTTCTATCTAAACATCTTCACATTCAGCTAGATGATGCTGATTTTAAAATATTTTAGCTTCTTTATAAAGAAAAAAATTATTTCTTTTCAGGGAGATATACTTTGTCTGAGTATTAAACATACACATACATATGCAAATAAAAATAAAACAAAGAAAAAACATTTTTACCAAAACATTAGAGATAAATAAACAGAAAATGGGCTCATATCATTTGATCCTTGAATCAATTCTTGAAGGTAATTCCAATTATTATTCCCATTTTACAGTTGAGGAAACTAAAGTAGGCAAAAATTAAGAGACTTGCATAGGGTCATACATCTAGAATGAGGCTGATTTTGAACTTAAATCTTGACCGCAGAACTCTCTCCACTGATTCAAGTAAGTCACTTGGAAAATTTTAATGAAGATAATACTATTTGAGGTGAGTCTAAAACGAAGCCAAGGAAACTTAGAGATAGAAATGAGAAAGAAAAGTATCCCAGACATGTATGAAAGACAGCACAGATGCTTGGAGTCATGAGAAATTGTATTGTATATGAAAAATAGCAAGAAGTCCATCACAGCCTAAAATTATAGAATGTGTATAGGGATGGAAAGTCTAAGATTATAAAGGCCATAATAAGGGCTTCAGTTATGAAGCACTTTGAACAACAATGTAGAAAGAGTAGATAACCTCATGAGGGTATTCCAAAGTTCAAGACAAAGCAGTTAAGAACAAGGGAGACTAGGAATCAAAGGGGAAAAGCAAAAAATAAAGGCATATTTCAATATATCCAGAAGACTAGACATTTAGGTTCATTAAGCTTGACTTAGGACAGCCTAGGGGGTCTGTCAGTTGTTTCTGATTTTTCATGTGCTAGCACGTCTGTCATAGGCCATCCTTCTCAATACTTAATCCTTAAGTAGGGGTGTAGACATTCCTGTCATGTTAGACTAAGCAGGGTGGAATAAATCTAAAATTCACACTCTCCTAAAATGCTTTCCTTACTGTGAGCATGAAATTGAAAGTCTTTTCAATTTGACCTGAATATGATCAATGATTATTCTATCACTTGAAAATTTCATCCTATACTCCTGGAGCTTCTGAATTTATTTCTACTTGCTTACTCTGTCTGATGGTTTTCTTTGATGGTACTATTCATCCTGAACCAAGGACAACTTGATGTCCATCAGGCCAAAGCATCTTTTCCTCACCAATGGAGACCCAGAACTCCAACCAAGTTCTAGGCAAAGGAGAACTATACCATTATACCATGTTTCCAGATCTTATAGCCCTTAGATTCTCAGATAGTCCCTAATATGAGAGGAGGTACAGTATCTTCCCCTTCTTCAGTGTCTCCTCAAGGTCTATTCTTATTAAGATAGTGATTCTATAAAACCTCCACATCCTCACTAACCTTGATATCAATGAAGATTCTAATGAAGCCAGCCAAAATAGCTCATCAGGAGTCCATCTCCATCTGTATAAATACATTTCCCTTAGGTAATATACAAAAACAACTTAAGTAAGCCCAGTTCCTATTTATGATTGATTAGTTAACATGCTAAGATAGGTCATCTGTTGACACAGAGATGAAAAAATAGGACAAGCAGAGAGAATGGGATCATTAAGCTGTATGTGAATTGACAAAAAGGTATTGACATCACTTTCATCTCAAGGGTAAGTGCACCGTAAGAGTGGAAAAAAAAGAGTAAATACAAAATTCAGGAGAAGATCAGAGAGAATAGTTTCGGGAATTCTATGTCATGGTTGAATAGACTAAATAAAAGTAGTCAGGGGTTGTTTTTTTGTTGCTGTTTGTTTGTTTGTTTGTTTGTTTTTCCATCATCATAAAAAGGCTTCGTGGAGAGAAAAGGATTTTGGGACTTATTAAAATAGATTGAGAATCCAGGAGTTGATTATATAGCTGCTAATAAGAAAAGTTCATTCCTATAATAATTTAATTTAAAAAATAAGGAAAAAATAAACTAAGTTGATTGCTGGAAAATAACTTTTATATAATTTACATATATATGTTATATATGTATAATGCTAATACATATATGATAATATGCTAATGCAAAATTTCCAAAGAATCAGAAGAGAATAAGGATTATTTGATGTCTAAGAACTCTTTGCATCACTGAATTTATGAAGGAAAATAAGTTTCTAAGATTGAGACAAATAAAGAGGGAATGCATTATATAAATTTAGGGCACATATAGTCAGAAACTTGTTTTAAAATTGTTTTAACTGCTTGATCACATGGGTTGATGTGTATGTGACTGGGGATGTAGACTCTAAACAATCACCCTAGTGCAATTATCAATAATATGGAAAGGAAGACTTAAGTACTTTCATTGTTATAATCAGGAGATAGCCAAATCCAGTCTTCACAAAGGGCTTGATCAATGGCACGTGTAAAACCTAGTGGAATTGCAGGTTGGCTATGGGGAGGGGGGGAGAACATGAATCATGTAACCATGGAAAAATATTCTAAATTAATGAATTAAATACAAAATTTAAATTAAAAAATTTATTGTTTTATTTTTTTTAACATTTCTCAGTCATCTCAGTCAGCAAAACTCCAAAAGAATAATGAAATTCCCTTATATTTCAAGGCATGATAGAGAGCTTAACTTGGTATCAAAGGGCCTGGCTTAAATCTCATTTCTCACTCTATGTGAGAAATGTGGCAAATCACTTAATCTTTGTGAATCTCAGTTTCCTCATCTACAAAATAAAAAGGTTAGAAAAAGTGATCTCTCTGGTCCCTTTTAACTTTATATCTACCAGTCTATAATACTCTTCTTCCCAAGCCTTTTGAAAGTTGGCAAAATCTCTTGATAGAAAATGCTATGCACTTTCAGAGAAGGATCTGAAAGAAATTGAATACAGATTACAGCATACTATTTTTCAGCTTTTTAATGTTTTTTTTTCCCTGTGTTTTCTTTTACAACATGGTTAATATGGAAAAAGGACTAAAATATAGATAAAAGGAAATTGTGTTTGATTTCTATAATCTATATTTCTATATATGGAAAGTATAATTAGAAATATAACAGGATTTTTAAAATATATATTATTTAAAATGTTAATGGCACACTAGTATCAAGTACATTGTCCTACTTGAACTTCATTCATTGTTCAATCAATGGTTGTCCATTTGTATTTAGAATTGTCTTTATAATTGTATATTCTTTTCAAAATAACAAGAGGAAGAGCACCCAGTTTCTTTCTATTTCTGCTTCAGATGGAGTAAGCCCAGAACATCTAGTTTTATTCTAACAGCAGCCTGAGGCAAAGCTCTTAAATGAACAATTTTCCACTTTTCCCTCTCCTAATAGTCCCTCTTAATGTTCAGTAAGAATAATGAAAGAAAATTCTTAATTCCACTTTCATTCATAAAAGGGAAGTGAGCAAGGGTAATTTAAGTTTTGTTTTGTTTCATTCTGTTTTGTTTTTCCCAACTATTCTCCACACATTTTCTAGAATTAATTTCATGGTATTGATGATAAGCACAGCAGTCCATTAGAGTTGAAATTTTGTGAAGGAATAAAAATTGCATTTTTTTTCTCAAAATAGGAACTATAAGTAGATAAACAAGAAAAAAATATGGAAGGGAATATTTAATAGGTATTGTCCTATAAGAAAGAAAAATAATCAGTAGTAGAAAATTGTTCTTTGAAAAATTATATTGGAATTAGAATTGAATTGGGGGAAATGCTAGTAAGCAGCAGACAAATTTTATTACTACCACCTTTGATAGTAAGTGTGAAACCTTTTCGTAAGTTACATAAGGAAGAAACTCAGGCCTCAATTTCTTCTAGAATACAATGAGAAGGTTCAGGTCCTCTGACCCCAGCTATGAAAGATTTTCCATATTTTGATGGTAATTTTTTTGATATTTTGATGACTTCTCTTCTTTTTTGTAATCTTTCCTTCTAGACTCCCACTATTACATAGTAGGCTCTGAATGGGCCTTTGCCTAGATATAGTTATAGATATAGCTATAGATATAGATGTAGATATAGATATAGATATAGACATAGATATAGACATATAGATATAGATATAGATATAGATATATAGATATAGATGTAGCTATAGATTAGATATAGATATAGATATAGACATAGATATAGGTATAGATATAGATGTAGATATAGATATATACTCTACCCAGGCTTACTTGATCTCCTTCCTTTAGGTAAAAAGGAAAAAAAAACACTCCTTTGATTCAAGAACGTTCTCCTCCACAACTAGATTAAGCAATGGAATAAGACCACATCTTGTATGAGCTCTCCCTTTACCAACCTGATCTAACTTACTCAACCTGTGATCCCTTCCCTGTGGGCCTTGTTATCTACTAGGTGACAGTTACCTAATATCATAAAATAATAAATATTATTTTCAGTAGATTCTAATGTGTGACATATCCTAGAAATACAAACACAATCAACAACTGTGTATTAAGTACTTGCTACAGGCACTGTGTAAAGTAATGAGGAAGGAGATGACACATGGAGTGTGATGAGTGGAAATTAGGTCAAAATAATTGGATCTTAAAAGGGAAGTAGAATATAAGAAGATGTGAAAATAGGAAAAAGTCAAAAGCTCTTTTAAATGTCAAACTAAAGATGGTTTACTGAATCCTGGAAATAAGAAATATTAGTTACCATATAATAGGGGAGTGATATGATCACTTTTTAAACATCACATTGGTAGTTACAGAAAGGATGAAACAATCCTGAAATTATTTAACTATATCATTAAAAAAAAACATAAGAAGGCAATTAAAGTAAAATCACTACTGATAACACTAACTGTATAGTATACAGAAGTTTATCCAAGATAAATGAATTGCCAACATAAGGTGTTTGAAAGTAGTCAGAAAATGTTTGTCAGTAGAGGTAAACTGCTGTCCCATGAAACCCTAGCTCAGAAGGTAAACTTGTCTTTAAATTCTCAGAAAGAAGTTTGAAGGGTAGTTAGGAGCAGTATTATCTCATGTAGATAAGAGAAATGGAGAGAAAACCATTTTGTAGAAAGTTTAGCAAAATACGTAGTTAAATAAAACCATTCCATGAGAATAATAGAGTGAAAATATAAGTATTACAAATGAAAGAAAATACAAAAAAGTCACCAAAAAATCCAAAACCTTTTTACCAACTTTTCTCTGTGAAGGAGAGTGGGACTACCATATATAAACATTAATATCACAATTCACATTGTGTTTAAAATAGAGGTAAAAATGGTACTAAAAAGAACAAAGATGTAAGTGATAGCCACTTTGGATCAAGTTTATATAGAGGCTATCTATGTGGGAACTGACATTATTATGAGAGTATTAGGGAACTGATTTATGAGGTATCTGAATGTGGGGAGATATCAAAGATCTTGAATAAGATCTCAACATTTAAACCTTAAAAATACAAACAAGAGACCAGATAGAATATATTCCTATTGATACAGAATCTTTCTGAGTCATCTTCCAATACACACATCAAGAGCATTCTCAGTAAAAATATTTGATGTTGGTGGTGTTCAGTTGTCCAGTTGTGTCCTACTCAATGTGATCTTGTGGGCGTGGAATTTTTTTGGCAAAGATACTGGAGCAATTTGACATTTCCTTATCCACAATAAGAATATTAGTGGGAAACAAGCAGACTTTCACAAGCATATTAAATAATCGACTACATCTTTACACTTTACAATTAAATGAAAGATGCAGAGAGTGCAAGAACACATTAAATTTATTGTTTGATGATTGTGAAAGGGTATTGAAGTTAGTAGAACAAAATACCATATTTCAAACTCTTTTACTGCAAAGAATCTGTCATCCATACACCAAAATTATTTTTAATTGTTTTTTAAAAAACACTTCTAATAATGAATTTTAGGAGAGATATAACAAAAAGAGATTCCTATTTTACAAAGGTACAACTGATATAGAGTTGGAGGAGATCTAGTGGCAAGTACAGGGTAATAGATAATAACTGTGGAAGGTAGAGATCCTGAAGATGTCCCTATTTTTGTATGATACTCTGAAAATTCCACCAATCCCTGGAACATGACAGAAGCCTTTGGGAATGATCTGAAATAACCCAAAGGGGTTCGGTATGTTTATTCTCAGAGGAAGTTCAAAGACCATGAGCAATGTTCTTGGCCTAGATTTTTACATGAATTTGGATGAATAACTCTTAAGGCTTATCTATCCATATATATATATATATATATATATATATATATATATATATATATATATATATATCTGGGTTACATAGTACAAATGGACAATGAATTGGGCCCAATTTTGACCAATTTAGAGTGAGGAGGCTACAAATAGCAAACAAGTAACTCTGAAGATGAAATGTATTAAAGGGTTTCATAAAAAAGGTTTTGTATGCTAGGAAGAGAAATTAGATTACAAGGCATGAATAAGGGGTGAAGTAGGAAGAAAGGAAGAAAATAAATATTTATTCAACACCTGCTATAGAGATTTACAAATATCATCTCATTTAACAAAAAAAAAAACTCTGAGAGGTGGGTGTTAATTTTTATCCCCATTTTGCAGATGAGGGAAGTACAGCAGACAGATGAAGTTGGCCAGTATAATACAGCTAGTGAGTGTCTATGGTCCAATTTGAACTTGGGTCTTCTTGACTCTAGCATCAGATCTCTATCCTTTGCACTGGCTAAATCCAGACAGAGTGTTTTATGAGCACCCAAGAAAAATGTGAGATAACAAAGAATGACTTCTAACATGTTGGACAAATATCCTACAGCAATTTTGGGGGAAGATCTGGACAAAAGGCACATGAATATTGTGAGTTATGATCAGAATCATTGGAGGGAACTCCTAAAGTGGTAAGATTAAAGATTCATTAATTTGTATTCATACATGAATGTGTATATATGTATATATAAACATGTATATATATTTATATGGTATTTCAACATTTTCATTTAGCTTTTAGACCTTTTAGAAATGATAAATGAGTATATATGCATGTATGTGTGCATATATTTGCATGCAGATATTCCTATACATGCATACATACATGTGCATATAGTCATGTGTATTACACATATAATCTTAGCCTATAGAAACCTATTCATATGTGTATTATGTATACACACATGTTCACAAATACACATATATGCCTACAAACCATGTTTATGGCCTGTGAATACATCGTGGTCCATAAATACATACATAGAGAGATAAATGCATTTGTAATTCTTATGTGTTTGCATTTAAATTTCTTATCTTGACAATATATATGCATCCCCTTATAAAATACCGTCATTCCTACATGGTATATATAGAAGTATAGGTCAAATAGATTAAATAGAGATGGGGAGATGAATAAATCAATCAATATATATATATATAATCAATATGTTTCCATGATCTATTGGTTATAAGAAACTTTTATTATAAATTCCTTTACTGATACTGACAGTACATATTGCAGAGAGGCAATGTGTCCAAAACTGATATAGTGTTTTAAAAAGTTCTTTACCCAAAGTCACACACCTACTGTGTGTCAGAGTCAGGACTTGAACCCAGGGCTTTCTCTAAGTCCAGCCCCTTTCTGTCATCCTTTGGTACATCTATATGTGTATTTTAATATGGTATCTTAGATGTCTCTACTAAAGTTTTAGTCTAATACCACATTGCATTTTGGAGACAATCATGCATTCTCTTAAGCTGTTTCAGTGGTAACAAGATATGACATATACCATTAAATTAGAAAGTCTTTGAGTTTGGATTTGGCAGGGCCCTTTCTACCTATAGTTCAAGAAACATAATAGCTAAGCACAGTTATCAATTCATGATTGACCATCAAATGATAGTTTGAACTCAGCCACCAATGAAACTAAGAAACCAGACAGTCTACTAAAATGGTATGATGGAAGTGCAGGCTGCATCAGTGGAAGAAGTACCTACACTAATGGAATCATGAATCACTCAGAGTTTCAAATTATTTCAGAGATGGTACATTAACTCAAAATGTTAACTAATGATGGAGATTTCAGACACTGAGGCAAATTTGTAGGGGACATATTTTGAGGCAGGTGGTGGAGGTGGAAGGGGGTGGAGAGGATGGAGGCTTTCTCCTATATCACATACAGAGTCACCTCGTCCTGCCTAGAAGTTGGACTATCCTTGAATAGAAATTACACAGACACTTCAAACATTTTTCACTTCAAAATGGGAAACCAAATGGGGCTTTCTTATTTCATGTTAGGAAATTATTTTGTTGGCTATTTTATGTTTTGTGATTAAAATTCAAGCGAAGTTTTAAACTTGTAGGAAATATTGTTTCTAATGAATCAGAAATTAATGTATGGGCTGTTAATGGTTAGAATGTGACACAATAATCTTCATAAAATATGTCTATTTTCTTGTTTCTTTCATTAAAATATATTTAAGTACATTTGAGTATTATTTCCATGATTAAAGGCTGCTTTTCATTTCAGTGCTTCTGTTAAAATAGCATTTTCTCCCACGTTATTCAACTCATATTTTCTTGTATTCAAACTAATTCTTTTCCAGACTCCTACAACTTATGGCAACTATTTTTAAGAGTAACACATTCATCCAAAAATTCCTCAGAAAAAAATCCCACTGTGTCAGATTATATATTTATAAATGCTTAACACTTCAAACACCAGCACCTCCATCATAACCATTCATTTCCATTTTTCATTTGACAACTTGTTGAGGAATTCAATGATTAGTCTTTATTATTTCTACATTGGGAATCTCTGTATGACAGTATTTCTGAATTTGGTTCTAAGTGTTAATGCCCTCTTGTGATTATTTTTTGTATAACACTTTAGATAATAAGTAAATGACACCAATTTCACTTTGAAATTATACCTTGACCTCATCATAAGCATTGTATGATTCTTTAAGAGGATGTGAAAAGGAACATTTTTGTTTTTAATCCAGTTTCACCATTGAATAAAATTCAAACTTTGGAGATTAGTTTCAATGGGAAATTAATTAGACTTATCCTACTGTTTTTATGAATAAAAATCATACCAAAGAAGCCCAACTATTACTTCAAGAAACATATTGTTCTTTCTGTCATTAGATAATCTTGATAATTTTCTTCTATAAAATGTTTGCTCATTCTTCCAGAACAAACCTCTCCACAAATATATATTTATTATTATTTTTTATGTTTTAAGAAGATAAAGTTTGGTTCCTTTTTGGGGAGGGTGCTGGGTTTTTATTTTAACTAATGAGGTAGCATCTTTTGCAAATACAGACTGGTACACTGTGTGAAATTTATGGTCTTAGAGAGATGACTTTGGACAAAAGTTACTTAGTGCCTCTCATAAGGGAATATGTTCATGGATGTTTGGACTTATGACACATATTAAAAATTCTGAGACACTTCTGCATACAGGCTGGAAACTGTGGTAAAAAATGATTTTATTTCTTTTGAGTTTCTTGGCATTTCATATCTCAAATTACTATATTTACTTGCTGTAGAGATTTCTAAAGTAGTTTCCGCAGTAACAAGACTACTAAAGATTTGCTCATCTCTCACTCTATCATCATTCTCCAACACAATAATCACTCTGAGGACGAGAATGGTATACTTATAAAGTTGAACAACCAGTGGCAGTGCAGCTTCATTCTCAACTATTTCTGCGGGGTGTAATGGAGGAATTAGTTGGTGTTAAAAAGGATAGAGGAGGAATAAAGATCTCCCCCTGAAAGCAGGATCCAGGAGAGGCAGCTGATGTTTAAGGTTGGCTCAGAGTGAGAAGAAGGGGTTTAAGTAGTTTTCTCGCTTCAGCCTTGCCTCTTCAGCTATGGCTGCTTTCCTAAACTGGCTCTTGACTCCCTCCACTACAAGATCCTAAAGGTTTCTTCTCAGGAAGATTTCTCTCCCCTCTCTAGTTGTCCCACTCACACTTGAGTCACTTTGGGAAAAGACAACAACTTTAACATAAACTAAGCAGGCAATAACACTAAGAAATGGCTGGCAGGAAAGGAATTGGTGAGGAAAGTAAGGGAGGATAGTTTTCTAACTACCCCTTTCCCTCCCTCCTCGAGTTTGGGGAACTCATGCCTTGGAAACCTGGGCTCCCTAAGAGAGAGAGTCAGGCTTGGCTGGCCCTGGTCTTGGCCCCCTGGCCACAGTTCAGACCCAGGGCACCAGGAGCTGTGAGGTAAGTTTTGAAAGAGCTTCCAATATCTTCTTCAGCTATCACTTCAGTTGGCTATTGGGGGTGTGGGTGCGGGAGAATGTATAGTCACCAGGAGAGGAAAACAAGGTGAGTATCTCCTCAGGAGATTGTTTTGGTCACACCTCCCTCCTAGGCTTCTCAAGGCTGACAGAGAGATCTAACTGAAATCCCAATCAGAATCTTCTGTCTTCTCCACATTCCAGAGCTCCTGGGACCCCTCCCCCATTGAAGTGAGCAGATCCGTCAACACTTCAGCCTGTCACTCTTTCTTGAGTGCAAACCCTCTGCCACAGTGGTTATTGGAACATCAGCAAATCAGTGCTTAGAAAGCCCAATTAGGGACATAGTGAAGAGTTTTGTATCAGCAACTTAGCTAATTGTCACTAATAATTAATAACTCTTCTTCTGCCTCGAAGCAAGGAAACCAGAGATCCATGATCATGTTTACTTTCCCTTAATATCCTTGCTTCATCTAATATCTAATATCCTTGCTTCATCATTTGATGAACCTAAAGGATAAATTGAAAAGGACATGTAAGCTATCCATATATTTAAATTTTACAAACACAACTGACAGTCTGCTTAAGGTATTATTTCTTGTGTTGCAAAACTGAAGGGATATCTTAGACATAGATATATTGCCAAAATATCCAATTATTTTGGTAATGGGTGTTCCTGATATCAGTGAAACCCCAGGTTTAATCCCCTAATGTTTCAGAAGCATATTATGTCTGCAATTAATGAAAATCTGGAGTAACAACTTTTGACTAAAACAAATTAAACTTTAATCAGGCCCCAAACAAAGCCCTGAGCACTGGGACTATAGTTTCCCTACATGGTAGCTCATATCTCTAAAACTGAGGGAACATCTTCCAATTTCCATATTGTCCATAACAAAGAAAAGAGTAAGTGTCAACAAGGAAAGCATAACAAAGGAAATTCATACTACAAATTATTTCCAGATTATTTCAGAAAGGTTAGCCCCTTGCTCAGGCAGTAGAAGATAATTCTTATGATGATCTGTATATTTAGGGATTCAAATGCTCAGTCTAAACCTTCACTATACATTGTCCCTTTGCTATGTTCTAAGGACACACGGAAAAGCAAAACTATGTCACTATCTTTAAGGATTTCATAGGAATCTGGAGAGAAAATGTGTAACCAACTATGAAAATAAAAGATATATAAAGGATAAAGTGGAGCTAATCTTAGAGAGAAGGCATGAAAATTAAGAGCAACTGGAATTGACTTCTTGCAGGTGATGGAATTTTAACAGAGATTTAAAGGATTTTAGGGAAGACAATTAGTAAATACAAGAAGAGAGAGTATTCCAAGCATGGGATGCAGCCTAGAAAAATCCTTATATTCTGGAGATGAAGTGACTTGTGGCAGGAACAGCAAGGAGATCAGTATCACTCTATCACAGATTACTCATGTGGTAATAAAGTATGATGACTTGCAAGGTAGGAAGAGACCAGATTATCAAGGGCTTTAAAAACCAAATAGATCATTTGATAAATATTTTGTTAGTGGTAAAAGGAAGCCACTGGAGTCAGATTTGCACTTGAGGAAGGTCACATTTGTAGCTAAATAGAGAACCTACAAGGAGTAGGGCATGCATGACTCAAGGTAGCAAAGGCAATAAGCAGGGTATTGGAATAGTCCAGGCATGAAGTGAAAAGAGCTCAGGACATGGTGTTGTCTTTGTCAGAGGAGAAAAGAGAGTATGTAGTAGCCAGATGGTGAAGGTAGAATCAACAGGACTTTTTAAACAAATTGTTGTTCTGTCATTTCAGTAATATCCAACTCTCCATGTCCATATTTGTGGTTTCCTTGGCAGAGATGGTAGAGTGGTTTGTCATTTCCTTCTCCAGCTCATTTTATAGATGAAGAAACTGAGGTAAACAGAGTTGAGTGACTTGCTGATGGTCACAGAGCTAGTAAGTGTCTGAGAACAGATTTTTGAAATCAAGAAGATGAATCTTCCTGACTCCAGGTTCAATACTCTAACCACTAAACCACCTAGTTACCCAAATAAATTATGAGGAAAGAAGAGTAGGTATGTGCGATTGACATTAATCTTGGGACCCTGGGTGACTGAAAGGAGATTGTACCCTTGAAAGTAATGGGATTTTTTTTTAAAGAACAAATTGGTTGTGTCCTGAGGTATGTAAGAGGGAAAAGAGTAGGGAATATAAAAGGAGTACAATTTTGTAGAAAAGAAGAAAGTTAAAACTACGACTGGCAAATGTATAGAGTGTCTCTGACATCAACACCAGAAAGAGACAGGAGGGGCAGCTAAGTGGTTCAGTGGACAGAGAGCTAGGCCTAGAGAAAGAGGTCCAGGTTTCAAATCTTCCTAATTATGTGACTGCACAAAACACTTAACCCTCATTGCCTAGGTTTCACCACTATTCTGCCTTAGAATCAATATTTTTTTTATTAATTCTAATATGGAAGGTAAAGGTTTAAAAAGAAAAGAAAGAAACAGGGACCAGTTATAGAATTTCGGTATTGAACCCATGTCTCTCTAAGGTACTTCTTTTGCATATCATCAGATGCTCTTAGAAGTAATTTTCTTTGCACAGAAATATCTTATCAGAGTTAATGATAATGGTGATGATGGTTGCTAATATTTATATACAGTGATTTAAGTCTTGCAATACACTTTAAAAATCTATGCATGTGCCAATGTCCATTAAAATAATGTCTCATAATTATAGTAGAAGAACATATGAACATAGAGAGCATGGAGAAATGAGCACACCATACTTATCTGAAACAGATAAAAGAAGGTTGAAAAAACACATAGTTGTAAACATAAACAATTTGCTATAGAAATATATTAAATTCAACTGAGAAAACAAATAGAATAAGAAGATAGATAGTTACAGGGGAGGATAACACCATAAAGATAATAGTTTTAAGCCAAAAACAACCAGATAAAGAGCAACAAGCAAAAAGGTATCCTAAAAGATTATTACTAAAAGGAAAAATTGGAAACCAAAGATTAGGGACTCCCTTCAGTTGAAGAAATGGTTGCTCTGTTTGTGGCACATGTATGTATATAATGGAATATTCATGTATTGTAAGAAACAAAAGAGATGATTTTAGATAATCTTATGAAGTTTAAACTAAAGAGAAGAAGTTAAAAGTAACGGAATAAATTTTCCAGTGACACAACATACAGATAAACATTTATAAAAAAAACTAGAGAACTTTGATCAAAGCAATGACAAATCATGCTTCCAAGGAGCTGTGATGAAACATTTTATTATATGCATTTTGGACTTAGCAACCTTACTAATTTACTTTAATTATTTGCTAAAAGGTCATTTTTTTTAATTTAAAATCATCATGAGGGAGGACTTAGGATGTTAGCAACAATGATGAAAAAGAAAAAAAAAGAGTAAGGTCATTGAAATGTTTTTGAAATGCACATAAGAGACCAGAAGTAAGTTCAGAAGATAGAATAAACAAAAGCAAGGCAATCTTGAAAGTAAAATGTAGAGTACATACATACATATATATGTACATATATACTATTTAAAATGAGCATGAAATGTAAATAAATAGTATATATTTTTGTCTGTAAGTTTAGAGCAAGAAAAAGAAGACAATCTTAAAAGAAAAAGAAAACAATCATTTTGAGCCAATGGAAAATTGTGTTCTTGGTACTGAATATCCTTGCTTGAGGATGCTCTTCAAAGATTGATTTATACCCTTGTGATATAGTCCATTAAAGTGCAAAACACTACTGCTTTTTACTATTGAGTTTTTTAATCTTATCATATTAGAGATGTGCTTATCCAAAAATGCTCGATGATATAGAAATATCAATTGCTTATTACTCAATGACAAGGTCAACTATAAAATGTAAAAATCATCAAAGACATTACTATCATCCATGGAATTTTAACCTTCCCTCTTTATTTGTTTAACATATTAAATTAAACATAATTAGTTGCCACCAAAAGAACATCTTAGGTAGAGCAGTAAGGTACCTGAAGTATAGGTAGGTAGTATGTGGAAAGGTCATCATCAACAACTTGACTACTCCTCAGACCATTATATGAACAGCCTAGAACCATGAACCAAGAGCCTTGGGAATGGTGACGCTTGTATCCTGATTGCCTGCACCTATCAACATGGGAAGAAATCCTTTGGAAACATAGCCTGGCAACTGCCTTTGCAAGAGCTAAAAGACACATTAATTGAAAATCTAGAAAAGAAAGTTCTTATCAAGAAAATCTATGACATTATCAAATGGGTCAATATCAGAAATAAATATGTTTTTATCAGTAGAGTGGCATTAGTGCGTAGCATAGTGACTGGCAAATAGTAGGTATTAGATAAGTGCTTATCTATTTTTTTCTCTTAAAGAAAAGGCTTTGGAATGTTATTGTGCTGTAGGAAAGGATAAGAAGGTTAATAAAAATAAACCTCTGAAAGACAAAATTAAATAATGAAGAGAAAAATGAGTTGAACCAAGAGAATATTATATACAGTTATAGAACTAATATTTGAAGAATGACTTGTGAAAGTCCACCTCCAGAGAAAGAAATGATAAATAGAAACATGAAAGGCATAATTCATTTTTTCAGATATGTGTACATATACATATGTGTGCATACATATGTACAGGCACACATGTCTGAAAAGGCTTTAGTACCTGTTTTTTCACTACTTCCTAAAGAACATGGGAGCTATACATCTGAACTGCAGCTGAAACTTTCCATATGTGTTGTCTTCTTCCATTATAATGTGAGCAGTTAGGGAACAGCAAATGTTACTTTTCTATTTTTATACTCAACACTTAGCACATACTAAACACAAAGAATTCGTCATTCATTCATTCATTCATTCTGTGTCCCTAAAATAATAATGGTTGTTAGTGAAAACTATGGCTACAAATAAAAACAGCTCTGTTCAGATATATTAAATCGAAAAATCCAAGAAAGATTTAAGTAAATATATATGTAATAATGATAAAAATTCATTTGTACATAAATATTAATTATATCTGTTAGAGTAAATATTTAATAATTAAATGGAAGCATAATTGATAATGTTTAAACTATTACAAAAATGTAAAAACATTTTTAAATAACTTTATTCTTCCCAGAAGAAAAACTAATACTCTATATATAAAATCATCAAAACTTGGGAATACTATCTCAGTTCTGAAAATAGAATGCTAATAAGCAAAAGAAGATACATTATATTTCATCATAAACTATTCTTATTTGTAGTAATTAAATCATTACAAAATGGATTCAATAGAACAAATTATAACATTAATATTCCTCTGCTAACAAGCTATACCTAATGCGTATATTGAAATCATGCAATATTCCATAAGAGGTACAATGGCAGAGATGAATTTGCTGGATAATCCTCATATTATTCAATTGAGGGTGATGTAGGCTCAACTAAGGTTTGTTTGTTTGTTTTTTTCCACTGACAAAGGAATTAAAATACAGAATATAATGAGAAGATGGAATCTCTATAGCAGGTGAGGCCCTCCAGATGAAGATGAAGACAATCTGTTGTCCAGATAATGATATTCAGTTGCATGGGCAGCCCACAGAACTGGCCAATCAAAGTATAAATCTTGGACAAATACTGAATAAACATGAGGGACTGGTTTCAAGATTGAGTATGATGAAGAGAGAAACTATATTGCATTTGGGAGATTGGGACACACTTTCAATAACTCCAAGGTTCTTTCTGTAACAACTACTTATGCTAACACTAATATTACAGTGGATAACCAGTGAAACTCATTGAATAAATCCAATATGACTTGGGCTCAAGTTTTGCCTCTAAAACAGACTACTTGTCTGACTCTAGACAAATCTTTTAACATCTCAGTGCCTTCTCTATAGTGTGACCATGGTAAAGCTGCTGATCTGCACTGTCCAAGGGAAATTCCTTGCCTGAAGCTCCCTTTTGAATAAAATCAGAGTTCCATATTATACTTCTGGTAAGGTTCTATATCTATAAATCACATTTCTTCAAAAAATCAAAATTGCAGATTTTCAAAATGACTGTCAAAAGACTCACAGTAGGCATAAATAGGCACATTACCACAGATGAACCCTACAAAAACGTTGGAATAAAAGACATCATCAATGAGATGTATTACCAGAAGAGGAAGTAGCCTTGCTATATGGTAAGAGCAACAGGAAACATATAGTTAGTTGCTCTGCTGTTGTATATATGTAAATTAATAGAGAATGAGGAAATCACTCAGAACACTGATTAACACCACTAGCTATGGTTCATGGGGAAAAATGGCAATAAGTCACAAAGCACTAGAATGCATAGATATTGTTAAAAATGTA
This sequence comes from Monodelphis domestica, assembly GCF_027887165.1. Taxonomy (NCBI): domain Eukaryota; kingdom Metazoa; phylum Chordata; class Mammalia; order Didelphimorphia; family Didelphidae; genus Monodelphis; species Monodelphis domestica. The sequence goes on from NC_077229.1 coordinate 365,007,032, forward strand.
TATAATTTGGAAAGGGGAAGGAAAGTAATAAAATGGGGAAACAGTTCATATAAAATTATAGAATTTATTTAGAAGAGAAGGGATGAAGGGAAGGAGAGTGGGATAGGGTGAAATCTAAATGTTTTACCCACTAAATCAACACTTTCTCACTCACCCTAAACTAAAACCTAAGTTCCTAAGGGCAAGTCCAACAGGGAATCAAAATCTCACAAATAGAGAGTCCTTGGTAAGTCATATACTGAAGTCCCAGGTATGATGTACACAGATGGTCATCAAAGTAGGAAGGTGAGTTCTCTAGTCCCTGTCCAGCAGAAGACTGAAAATAACTTCTCACCACAGTCAGTAGATATTCAAAAGCACAGTAGCTTGATGGATGGGTTTCAAGATGTATCAGCCACACACCTTTTCTCCTTCACCTCCCAGATTCAGAGTGACACATTTTTTAACAATATGTAGTAATTTCCAAAAATGCAGGTAGTATCAATATTAATGAAACCAAATATCTATGCATTATTGCAATAATGAGGAAATACTTTATTGAAGATAATGCATAGGAAATAAAAAAATTTGATTGGCTATGATAAGGCTTCTTGTAATAATGTTCAGCATGTCATGTATTTTGGAGGGAAACAGGGAATGTTAATGGCTGAGGACAAATGCTTAGTGACAATCTTTACATATTTACTTCAGATCTACAAAATATTTGTTATATGAATTTCTTAAAGAGTGGTTTTAAGTAGCCAAGTTTATTTTCCCTTTACATAGCTTTAAATTTCTATTATACTAAAATTCAGTTGGAAGTAACATTGGGTTCTTAGAATGATTCAAAAAATACTTATATAATAGGAAGTTAAGCATGATTCTAAAAGCTGGGAAATACTTATACCAAAGCTTTCAGTGACCTATTGTATGCTATATAATAAATTCTGTTATGCTTTTCCACTTATTTTCACTTCACTTCCTTTGGTAGCAAGGAATAGATTGCTTTTATTTGTTATTATTTATATTTCTATACTGTAAATGTTACCCAAAAAGTCTTAGTGTTTGATTTCCATAAGTACAATAATGAAAAATGCTAAAGAAGTTTTTTTTAATATTTCCTAAGTTCAAAGAGAATTTCATTTTTTTCTTTGTGCTTCTTTCTTTTTTTGCAAAGGTGTATTTATGGTGCATTTATTTTGTTATAAAGAATAATGACACAGCACAGTAGCACATAAGGCAACTTGACAAAGTATTTCACAACATTAATTCTTTAAAACACAAAAACAAAACTCCATTTCTAATGGAAGGCCCATTGGTATCATTTCTTTCATCTATGATGAAGATGCTGGATGCAAAACTCTTATGCCACCATAATCAGATACTTGACAGTTTATTAATAAATCTTTCCACCAAAATTCAAGAGGTGGGCAACAATTTCCAAGGAGTCACCTCTAAATAAATGTAGATATTCTAGGGAAATGAAAGAAAAAAGGTACGTTTCTAAGGAAGGTGATTTATTGTTGAAGTACAAATATAAACTGTACGTGAACAGACTAGAGAAAATGCAGCTGTATTTTCTAAGACACAAAATGAATTTCTAAAAAATCTTCAGTATACAACTTTAATAACTTGGACCCATAAAAATATCCCAAATTATTCTCTGTCCCTTTATGTTGCACACCAACCAGTAAACAATTCTTCTCACTTAGATAATGCATATAGTTACTTGAAATCCCAACATAGGAAATCTACCAAGAGGAGTAAGCAAAATCACGCTCCTCTTGCTAGTATGGATATCAGATAACCATAAATTACCTCTCTCAACTGTGATATTGCTACTCATGTATAAAGTTAGAAAAATAGATATACATATATATTTTAAAAGGAATAGCAAAGAATGAATTATATAAGTCTGGTTGCCTTTAGTCATGTCTTCAAAGCTGACTTCAGTCAGTGGGCAGTAGTATCTACACATTGCCAATGGGGCACTTTCTTCAGGCATACTGTGCTGGGGCATGAAATCTCATGACAGCTGGGTTATTGTACTGTGGACTAGATTAGAAGTACCATATAGACACAGACTGGGAATGCCCCTAGTGAGCAGATAGTTATGTTTTTTTGCCCTTAGCACATTGTGGCCACTCAGAAGATATTAAACCATCAATCAAAAAGCCAAGTATAAAAAAGTGTAAATAAATGATGGGTTCTTAAGACTTATACAGAAACAAGAGGGATTTTCCTTGAAAAAATACTATTGCATCCTATAACTGTGGCACAAAGCATATAGATTTTGTTTAGCTGTCAGCTCCTGATCATCACAGACTGTTAGAGCTTTCCTTTTCCTTTTTTTTTAAATAAACTAGCTTTCGTTACCCTTGTGGGTTAGCCCTGGCATTTTGCCTGCTTTGTTACCCAGTGTTTGCTCTCACATCAGGTAGCTGTGATTCAAACAAATGCATCTTACTCTTGATAATTTTCATTCATTCCTATATTCTTCAGTAGAATTTATTCCTAGCAATACCTCTTTTTTCTCTCTCTCTACTGATGAACAGGCTGTTCTGACAAACTCCTTTACTTACAACATGGATACAGGGATGTTTTTTTCCCAAATCAGCATATAAGAAATAAATCCTGAAACTACCTCCCACTGGGAGCCATTAAACTACTATAACAGTAGTTCAGATTCAGTGGTCTTACCTCTAATATTAAAGATCATCCTCCATCCCTCAGGATCTTTTTAAGCTCACTTGGCAACCAGAATTTCTAGCAAACCTTAAGAAAATACATGTAATATGTGCTAGTTGTATCTCCCCCATAATATCATATGAATAGAATATAGAGGTGATTATCTTACAGGAATTTTTTTCTTTATATATTCAAATTGTTCTCAACAGACTGCTAAATGGTGGAAGACAAAAGGAATACCAAGTAGACCTTCAACACAAAAGAACTGGATCCCACCCACATTAGGAATAATAACAACAAAACAACACTGAGAACAAGGAATTCAGAGAATGATGGGAAGATTTTTATGAGCAAGTGTAAAGTGAAATAAGCACACTCAAGAAAATTGAGAAAAATTAGTTTCATAATTTAAAAATATTAAAGTCAAATATTTAATAATTATAATAACTAATCCTGCTCCCCCCCCAAAAAAAGATAAAATAAAAGCAACATCTTGCCTTCACTGGAGAGTTTCTAAGCATAGTATCCTAGCTATGGAGGTGGTAGTTATAAGGTGGGGATTATATAGTCTACAAACAAAGTTACAACTTCAGTTGGTTTTGATGAATTATTTTTACTTTCTTTTAAGAAAAGGATAAAAATGGGGAATAACTTGAAATGATTCTAATAGAAGAAGAGAAGGCTTTGATCTGTTTAATTGGTTTCCCTCAGTTGAGGACATTCAATTACTTATAACCTTAAAACTTTACTACAAACCAACATGGAATATTCATATTATCTTTAATTAATTTAATAGTCTTAATTTCCCTTCTGAAATAGAAGTAAACTAACCATAGTATTGCTTTTGTCTACCAATACAGTATAGTAAATTTAAAAAAAAATTAACTCAGGTTGGTGTTTTTTTCTTAGGGATTACAGACTGATTTCTAGTATGTTTGATTTATTCACAAAGAACACAAAATTCTTTATTCTAAAACTTCAGGTTTCAATATCAACTTCATAATTTTGGAGTTTAACCCTTTAACCTATTTTTGAAAGCCAAGATAATATTTCCTCATACTTGGTTTCTGGGATTTCACCTGTTCCATTTGTTTTCCTATGATTAACAATATTTGTTCAAATCATGACATTCACCTAGAGTTGGTATTCTAGATGCATTTAAAATAGCTGTGTAATCTTTGATTAGTATCTCATCTATGTTTGACTTCAAGTTCATTTTAGCCATATTTGCTTTATACTTTTGTCATTCATTGTGCTATTATCTGAGATCATGATTCCAGAGTACTGATAACCAAAAATGTTACCTTTCTCATGACAGAGGGAATGGACAGATATGGTTAATGAGAAACATATCTTTGGATATGACTAGGATGGAAATTTGTTTTGTTTGACTATGCTTATTTGATTCAAGGGTTTTTTATTCTTCTTTATCCGCTCCCAACTCCTTAAGGAAAATGAGGAGAAAATGGGAAGGAGAAATATATTGTAAACCTCAAATTTCCTTAGACTTATAAATGTTGGAAATTTCACCATTGGGATATTTCATACTTGGAAAATTTCTTACTGATAGTCTATTGGAATGGGAACCCCATTGGCATGGGAGGTTCCTTCTCTTCCCTTCTTAAGATTACTTTAGGACAGAAACCCTTTGCTGAACAATGGAAAGGACTTTGACCTATGCCTAAGCATAGAACAGGAATTTCTTTGAGTCTTGATTGATTTTAGAATTGATACAATGGAGATACTTGGAATAAATCTCCACCCTATTCAGTCCTAATAGGATTGAGTAAGGGCTGCAGCCTAGATCAAAATTTAATTATTCCAATCTCTACCCTACTCAGGTTAACAGGATTTAGAAAGGGCTGTAGCAAAGGAGTAAAGATTTAATCATTTGAAAATATGACCTTCAACAGACATGTGCAAAAGCCAGAAACCTCTGGGCGGTCCTGGGTTAAGCTAGAGCCTCCATTGGCACAGGGAAATTGATGAACAGTGATTGGTAGATGGGAGAACTGAGGGGAGGAACTTGGATGGTTTCCTTAAAGATAGGGGGTCAGAAGACTCCAGGAGAGGTGGAGAGTTGGTCGGTGTGGTTCGTGTGGGCTCTGAGAAGGCTTGCTCTGAAGGAAGCTGAAGGTGGGGGCCTCTGAGACTGTTTCTCCATTTTGGACACGTGAGTAATAGGGACTGATCTCTTTTCTTTGCCCCAGCTATCTAAGGGCTTGGGCCTTTTGGCCCAGCCTAAACAAAAGGGGTATTTAAGCCCTATTTCCTTCTCTCCCTTTTTCTCTCTCTCTATCTCTAATTCCTTTCTTACTCCTATTGTAATTAAACTCCAAAAAAGGCTGACGGCTGACTTGAGTTTTTCATTTAGGAAATACATAGCTGATTCCTTGGCGACCTTAAATTAATATATATCAGTCTTTTAAAGTGATTCCCTTGTTACAATATCCAATGATATTTTAAATATTAGGGTTATAATGCAAACTTGTGTCAAACTTGTTGTGTACTTAAAAAGGAAAGTAATTAATATGTGACTGAAATTCACAATTTTATGTATAATCTTTTTGTTCTACGATATATACACATGTATATATACACAAATATAATGAGTAAACATGCTCACTTGATTCATATTTGTAAAGTACAGAATAAGAATATAATAGAAAACCTATGAAACAACTAGAAAGGATATTTTTATTAGACAAGTTTCTCTGGGTCTTGGTTTCCTGGTAGATAGAATGGATGATTCTATTGCTTGGCATATATCTCAAAGAAGTTAAAGTCAGAAAGAAAGAACCAATATTTACCAAAATATTTATAGGAGCACTTATTTTTGGGTAGCAAAGAAATAGGAACAAAATAGCTTCCCATTAATTAATGTCTAAACAAGTTGTAGTTATGGAAAGGAAAACTGCAGCAAGTTTTGGACTTTCTGCCACTCAGGTGGAGCAAACAGCAGTTGGAATGTGAGAGAGAAGATATTGACAAGAATGATAGTTGATGGGGGAGGGGAACTTGGAGAGGGACAGTTGGTCTGGGGATTCTCTTTCCTAGTCCTTGAACTGGAAGGAGCACTCCCTCTTTGACTCTGGATAGAAGTACCTCTATTCCTGGACTTTTCCCAACATGTGTTCTACCTGGATTCTTGTGATCCTGTCATCGGACAAAAGAATTTAAGGGGAGTGATGTGAATTATAAGGTCAGTCTTTAGGGCTTCAACCGGAAGAGACATGCCCAACCAACTCTGAAAGTCAGAACCTTTTCTTCTTCTTGCTGTCTACTGCTAAAGACTTTGAACTTGCATAGATTAGCCTAGAAAGGAATAAAAGAAACCCTCCATCAGCCTTCGAAGTCTGGCCTCAGCTCAAAAGCTGAGAGAGACTCAAATCCAAACTGGGGAAATCCCTCTTCCCTCTTCCCTGATATCTCCCAAATCCAAACTTGTTATTAAAATTCATCTTTATTTAAATAACCTCAGTCAGATAAGAGGACTATCATTTCAGAGGGACATAGAGGGAGCAGAACCCAGGGACAGCCATTCAACCATAAATAGTCCTTATTGGACCGCTGCTGGGTGACCTTGGTCTGGGGGGGAGGCTTGTTGCTCAGGGGGGTCCAGGCTTACCTGCTCTGGGGTATCTTCCACATCAGTCCATAGAGAAGACATCCCTTCAGGCTATCATAAATGGCCTATTTCTTGGGAACCTCAATTTTCAAAAATAGCCTCTCAGCAGGGGTATCTCTCTCCTTTTACCTCACTGGCACCCATATTCCCTCTCTCCCTTCAATTCCTCCATTTCCTGTTACAAAACCTTCCTTATTCCCTGTACTTCTTCTGTTCTCTACAGTATAATGGGTATTTTCACACATTAACAAATAACAAATATGGAGAACACAAGTAAGCATGAAGAGACTTAAAAGAACAGATAAAGATTGAAATAAGTAGAACCAGGAAAGCAATCTATGTGATGAATACAATGATAGGAATTAGAAGTAAAAAATTATATACTGTATAATTATATATAATAAATATATATATGAAATTTAAAAAATCACAATTATGAAGATCAAATACAGGAACCTAAGTGACACAGTGGATAAAGCCTTGGGATCAGGAAGATCTGAGTTCAAATTTGGGCATAAACACTTACTAGCTATACAATTAATTTTCTAGGCAAGTTATTTCACCTCCATTTGCCTTAGTTTTTTCATTTATAAAGAGGAGATAATAACTTCCTGAGTTTGTTATAAGGATTAAATGAGATAATAATTATAAAGTACATAGTCAACTCCCTGATACATAGTAAGTGCTATATAAATGTTAATTATAATTTTTACCATAGCCTGGGAAAACTGATAAATAAATCTTGTCATTATCATTTAGTGGAGAAGTAGAGGACTATGGATGTTGAATGTTGTATATGCTATCAGATTTATTTATGTTGATTAGTTATGATTAATGGTTTTGTATCACTACAAAAGACATTAATTGGGTGAGGATGGGTTCCTATATCATAGGAATGAATGTTTTTTAAAAGTACATCAATAAAATATATTTAATTTTTTAAAAATATATTACTTGGTTGAATAACATTTAATAATAATAGAATTTATATAGTACTTTATGGTTTACATGTTCTTTTTCTTGTTCTGGATATATTCTAAAAACAGACAGTAATAGCATAACCAAAACTTTTTATTGTTCTTACACCATTCCATAACCTTAATTTTGTAGCTTTTTAAAAAACATTACATTCCCTGTTAGAATCAATACTGTGCATTGGTTCCAAAGGAGAAGAATAGGAAGGGCTAAAAAATAAATGATTTGTCACACAAGGTCACACAGCTAGGAAGCATCTGAGGTCAAATTTGAACCAAGGTCCTCTCATCTCCAATCCTAGCTCTCAATTCACTGAGTCATCTAGCTGCCCCCTCATGTTTTACTCTTCATATAACTGTATGAGAAGGTATGATAAAATAAAAAATAAACCAATAAATAGTACTACCCTTGGAGATTGCCTCTGACCCTTATTACTTAAATGAACTTCTGTATCACTTAACTTTCTCCTTCCTTTAATCCCACTTCAGTTTACCCATTTGCAAAATGATAATGTTATAGTTCTGCCTGGATTCAACTCCATGCATGGAACATGGTAACCCACAGTGTCCTCTTTTCCAGCTTTCTTTTGTGCATTGTCTTCATCCCTCATTACACTGTAAGTTTCATGAGGACAGGGTCAATCTTTTTCACATTTGGGTTCCCAGCATTTAACACAGTACTTGGCACATTGTAGACACTTAAGAAATATGTATTGAATTCAGTCAACTTCTAAAGGGCCCTTCTAAATCTAGCTCTTTGCTTATTTGTATCCATTCTTAATTACTGTTCTGTTTCCATATTTGGGGCATATCATTTTAAAATCTGAGCTCATCCACATATAGATTGGTTTCATTTTCATCACAAAATGGAAATACAATCAATAACTTCCAATGCAGATGTTTCTAAACTATCATTGATTTTAAATGAAAATTGAGAGAATAAAGGTGAATTGACAGAAAAAAAAAACTTTTACTTAAAGAAATGATAATAAAATATTGGAAAGAATGCCAAAGTATCTCAGATATAGAACTTTAAAAAATCTTATGTCAAAAGGCATCGTGGAAATTTTGTATCTTAAATATCATGATATTCTAGGTTGCTGACACTCTCCTCCATTTACCTTGGATTACTTACTCTATTGGAATTTTGAGTGCAGCTGGACCCAAATCAGCTGAGCAGTTTCACTGTGATCTGGTACATGACTAATCAAATGTATTGAGTGCCTTTGTACATTACATATATGCTCTCAAACTAACTCCAAGAACTTTAGGTTACTAAATTTTAGCATCTTAATTTTGCTATGTTCTAGATGCATTCCAGATATTTTATTCCAGGCCTGTGCTAGCATATTTTCCTATAGATTAATTTTTTTGCTATAAGATCCCCCTTTCAAGTCCTAGGATTCAAATTCCTTTGAAGATTCTAAGGGCAATAGATCAAGAGAATGGAGGGATCTTAAAAATAATTGCTCCACCTTCCAATCCAATTCCTGCAAGAGGAAACTGGAACAGAGAGGATAAATTATTTGTTCAGGGTCAGAAAGATTATTAGTAACAGAACTTTGATTTAAACCCAAGGCTGACATAATTTCTACTATACTATACTATACATATATTAGCATAACCTTTTGGCTTGGCGATGTTCCTAAGTGGACCTGTATATTATATAACAAAATGGGGCTTCTTTATCCAACGATTAAAGCTAAGTTTACATAGCTTAAACTTCATCTGTCTTCTCTAGATTGGCAACAGTTACTTTAGCTGTATCTACAATATTGCCCCAAGCCTATTGAGTATAAGAAGGAGCTGGGCCAATACTTGGCAAATGTATTTACTAAGTGTGTGTATTCAAGCCCTAAATTGCTTTTGCTATTACTTATTCTGTGAAGTAGGTTTTTTGGAACTCATATTCAAATATCAGAACTATGGAAAATAGGGTTTAAGTTATATAAAATATACTTTAAGCTACACACAATATTTAATCATCTTTCTCAAGTTTACTCAAATCCAGAATTCTAATTGTTTCTTTAAAAAAAGATAAATTCTGATGATACACTAAATTAATTTATTGATTCATTACTTCATCAAACAGCTAAGAAGTAGCTAGTTTAAAGGACTTGACAAAGAAATAAGGAAACTGTTGGAATAGCAAAAGGTCTAGAAGCTCAAGGGAAATTATTAAAAAAAGAAGGAATGAAGTTGAATAACACCTCTGGTTCTGAAAATCAACATTATTTGTTACAGATTATTTTAAAAGGTGAGTAGAGGGGGCAGCTGGGTGGCTCAATGGATTGAGAGTCAGACCTGGAGACAGGAGGTCCTGGGTTCAAATGTGGACTCAGACACTTTCCAGCTGTGTGACCCTGGACAAGTCACTTGACCTCCATTGCCTAGCCCTTACCACTCTTCTGCCCTGGAGCCAATAAAGTTTTGACTCCAAGATGAAGGTAAGGGTTTAAAAAATTAAAAAAAAATAAAAGGCAAATAGACAGTGAATTAGACTTAGTCAATAAAATTTAGATACTATTTAACTCTATCAACCAACATTTGTTAAACTCAAGGAATAAACTACATGGGGATGAATTCACTATTTTGTAAAAGATGCTGTAATACTAGAAAATGGCAGAAATTGGATTTCAATGAATATTTCTATCATATAAAAATAAATTCATATATGATAAAAATATCAAATCATTTGTAGAACCTTAATATTAAAGATTAATATTAAAATGGAGTAGAACCATATCAAAAAAGTTTTATGACTATGACCAGGGGCATTATTCTTAACCAAAAAAGAGATAGAGTAAATCATAAAAGATGAAATAGATTCAATTACATGAAATTGAAAACTTCTATATGAATCAAATCAACTCAACTATGAGAAAATGGAAGCAGTTATTTTGAAAGAAAATCTTTGTATCAAATGTTTCTGGAAAGTATTGATATCTATGATAAATGTAGAACTACTCAAATATATAACATATAAAAGCTATTCCACAATGGAAAAATGATCAAAATGTAAAACAGCATTTCACTATCAGAAAACTGCAAACTATAACCAATTAAATAAAATAATGTTTCAAATCACTAATAATAAGAAAAAAAAATCACCATAAGTAAATAAATAAGTTGGGCAGGTAGGTGGTTATTTGATAGAGCACCAGGCCTGGAATCAGGAAGTCCCGAGTTCAAATATAGTCTCAGACCTTTATTAGCTATATGAGCCTGATCAAGTCATTTAACTTTGCCTCAGTTCCTTATCTCTGAAAGGAGCTGGAGAAGGAAATCTCAAACCACTCCAGTATCTTTGCAAAAAAAAAAAAACAAACCCAAAATTGAAAACAAAATCTTAAATGGTGTTATAGGAAGTCAGATACAACTAGAAAATGACTGAACCACAACATAAACAAATATCTGTCATTTATTTTTCATGTATCCACTTTGTGGTAATGTCTTGTCTCTTTATCTTTTTTCATTTATGTTGCAAATGATGAATTTCTGGGATAGGGAGGGGATAGATATATTTGCAAAAACGATATAAAAATAAAGCACATTAATGTATTTTAATATAATTTAGAACTATTAAAAGAATATTAAAATATCAATTCAGTGAATGAATAAATGTATTTTAGGATGCTGTAGAAAAAAGAAAAATATGGCATATAGAATGTTTTAATATTTTAAAAATCAAATTATTTGCAGTAATACAGGAAATATATAATAGATTATTCAATATTTAAAATAATAAGCCAAATAATTTGAGCATCTTGAGGAAAAGGTATTAGATATAATTCAAGAGTGGATAATAAATGTAGTCTTTCCTCTTCACCCTCAAATGCTGGACTTAGAAAATGATTCCTAGGTTTAAGGAATACTTTGGGTTAGAATCTACTCAAAGAACCTAGTTATTAGCCCCACAAATTTTCCCTTTTCCAGACTAAATAGAAGATATATCAATTCCAAACAAAATTAGTTTATCTAAAACACAATAGCAAGATGAATAACAAAGAAAAACATGTCCTCAAAGAGACATTTCCACAAACATCACTATCAAGTTGAATACTGGAGATAAACACAGGGATGAAATAGATGTGGCGAAAAGAAACTGTACATCTCAGATGACTCACATATCAATTAGTAATTTCTTCTGAGTACATCATTTGTGGGTCTATCAATCAAAAATTATTCATCATCTGCTATATGCCAGGCACTGATCATATAAATATGAATATCCTAGATTCTTTGTCTTTAAGCAAATTAAATTCTGCTAAGAGGGATACAACATTATTATATGATAATTTATTTTTCATTTATTATATTAATTTATATTAAAATATATTATGTTAATTCCTTTTTAAGGATTAGAAAAAATTTTATATAGTCCTTTACTGGATTCTGGGTCATTGACTTTTGCTTTTTACATTTTCTTTGTCTGTTTCAATCCCAATGAATATCTTTCTTTGAATAAAACTGGGTTATTAGAAAAGTGAGATATAGTTTCTTTTCCTTCCCAAGTGACCCCTGTCACATAGGATTTGGTGGGGTGGATCATTTTATGGACCATTTTCTAATTAATTAATTACCAATTAGAAATTATATTATTCAGGGGGCAAGCTGAATAATGAGCTCCTAAAGTGTATATAGCTCTCTTAGTCAGGAGAAAGGAGGTCTTTTGGTTGTCTAGAGAATCATTTGACCTCATAGAGATATCTTGGCTGGTCAATTAATAAATTATTTTAAATTTAAGAAATATTGGCTCTTATATATTTTAATTGTCACAATTACAGATAAATAAATATAGCCTCTACACAAAGTAATTACCCAAAGACTTGGCAAGGATGGGAAAAATAATTGGGGGGAATCAGGAAAGGCCTATTAAAGGAAGTGGCACTCAAACCAAAGTTCAAAAGGAACTAGAGGTTCCAAGAGGGAGAAGTGAGAAAGGAGACAGACTTTGACTCTACAATGACATACTTAGGATATGAGATATTATTATGGAGCATAGCAAGTAGGCTAGGTTGACTAGAGCAACTGTCATAGAGGGGTCTACAAAACCCTTTCAGGGCATCTGAGAAGTCAAAACTGTTTTTATATCAATACTAAGATATTTTTCTATCAATATATTCCTCCTTTTTCCATCTATATGCATACAAGAGATTAGATTTTCTTCATATACTTCAACTAAAATGACTTCTCACAATATATTAAATAGAGAAAACATGAGAATGCAGCTATTTTCTATTTAGGGATTTATAAGAATACAAAAAACAAGCACTTCTCAATATTCTTTTGTTTTGTTTTGGAAAACATACAATATGTTATTTACATTATTTTGCTATTATTCAAAATAAAATTATAAATGGATATTTTAAATTCTTATGATTTTTAATTTCTAATATAATAAATATCTTTATACCATATTCTAAGGGCCTTTTTCTCTCCCTGAGCCTTCTTTAAGACAGTTTTTTTGCTTTGATGAATTCTTCCCTTTATCTGCTCATTCTGTTATTCCCCTAATTTCCCTTTCTGGGTGAATTGTATTGTTGTAAACTACTGTGTGTGTGTATGTTTATATCCTTTCACCCTCTGAAAAGTCTGGAGAAGAGAGCAGCTCATGTGTCTCCTTTTCCTTGCCCAATCCATCCTCCTTGTTCTATAGATTTCTACTTGCACATCTCATTTATGTGAGATGATATTCCCTTTTATTCATCTCTTACTCCCTTTCCCAGGGATCTTTTTCTCAATTCTACACATTTTTTCTTTTAAGGTAATCAAAATATAATTTAATAATTCCCAGTATTTTTTCTTAATTAGATGTGAACAGTAATGATAGAGTTCTGAGGGACTACATATATAATCTACCCATTAATGTATATAAACCATTTAACATTTTTAATGTGTTACAATTGTATACTCGTATTTTCACCTTTCTATACTCTTTACTCCAGTCTTCATGTGTAGAATTTGCTATCCAGCTCTGGTCTTTTCAACAGGAAGGCCTCTATTTCATTAAAATTTCATTTATTTTACAGTAAGATTGTACTAAATTTTTTTCTGGTTATATTATTCTCAGTAGTGAGCCTAGATTTTTGCCTTCAATAATATCATATTCCAGTCTCTGCTCTGTTGTACTGGAGACTGATAAATATTATACAACCCTCACTGTGGCTCTTTAGTACTTGAATTATTTCTTTCTGGCTTCTTGTATTTTTTTTTCCTCTTTGATCTGGGAGGTCTGGATTTTGGTACTAATATTCATTTTAGAGACTTTTTCAGGAAGTGACCAGTGGATTCTCTCAGTTTATATTTTGCTCTCTGGTTCTAAGAAATCATGGAAGCCATCTTTTATGATTTTCTGAAATATTATATTTAAGCCTTTGGGGAGGGGTCATGACTTTTGGCAGTCTGTTGATTCTGAAATGATCTCTCCTGGAACTAAACTATTTTTTCAGCTTAATTATTTTCACTATGAGATACATCATAGTCTCTTTTTTCCATTCTTTTGAGTTCATTTTAAACTTTCTTGATATGGAGTTTCTATATCCCATTTTGTCAGTTCTAATTTTCAGGTTATTTTTTGAATAAGATTTTGGATATCTTGTTACAAGTCATTAATTCTCTTTTCTAGAGTTTCTTTCATTGCCCTTATTTGGTTTTTAAAATCATGTCTACTTCATTTATTAACTCTTGCTTTGAATTTTCTAAGAATTCTGAAATTCAGGGACTTTGCAATTGATGCACAATTTAAAAATATGCTATACCAGGAGGCCTCTGGGTAACAATGGCTAAATTTCACAGAAATGGTAAAAAGGATAATAACTGAAAAAGGCCATCTAATTATATGTATATATAGTGATTATTTGTCTTCTTGGTTTGAGTAATCTCTTCAGTACTAAATATGGAATCTCAATTGTAAATATTGGAAATTGAGTGGAGAATGAGAAAATTAAAACAATAAGCGTTGCCAACTTTCCAACAAATTTTATCAAAAGCATCATATTATAAAATATTTAAAAGAAGGTAAATTCAGGTCTGATGTGGTGATGTCATCTATTGCTCCACTTCCTCTCCTAAGCTGGCATGTTGCTATTTTCATTTGAAGATTGTCTTTTCTTCTTCATTGCCATCTGCTGGTTCACTAATGAGTTGCCATAGTTTTTGTTTATTTGTTTATTTCATCTCTTCTTTTGTTAGAGAACACAGAATTTAAGTCTGTTTCTACTCTTTTGTGAGTCAAATCCATAAGCACAATCCATAACTCTAAAAATTTATCTTTTGAAAATTTTCACATCTAACTCAGTCACATCTTCCCTCTCTAAGTCTTCTTGTTTGAGTATGACTGAGAAAATTCTGTTTAACTCCCAAAATGATGTTGATAGCTTAGTCATGTGTATTGCTCCCTAAACCTTCACTTTAACAATATTAGAAAGAGAGAGTAAAGCTGGAAAACTTTGACTTTCATTCTGAAAGTTGCTCCTATATTGCTGTTTACCTTATATTTAAAAAATGGATGTTATTTGACTTTGGATTTTACTGCTAGACAATTTCATGCAGCAAGAGTTTTATCAGACTAACCAATGATTCTGTAAACTATTTTAGTATTAAATAAATTAACATCATCCCCTATATGAACACGTCAGATTTCATTAGTGTGAGTTGACAATGAGGATTTGTGATCTTTTTTAAAAAGCTAACATTTTAGCAGCCAAAATGTAACACTGACATCTCATATTTCCCAAATATCCATAGCCCTTCCTCATGAACGTCGTTAGTTCCAAAGTGCCTTTAGCAGCATTTCTCCTTAGATTGCTTCTTTTATTGTTTAATCCTTACACATACTTTTCCTCATTTTATACTCGATTCCCTTTAGACAATATGCTCATGTATAAAGCTATATGTGGGAATCATAAAATCTGGGGTTGATCCTGGCTCTGCTGAAGCTGGACACCATTGAACTGGGGGTTTTAATGCTATGTTACTGAGACCATAGTCCTGATAGTTCAGGTTATGGGAAATAAAAGGAGAAAGGGATAGATATTGTAGACAAAAAAGTCATTATATATACTAAGTTAACTCCTTCATGCATAGAACATTCATGTGAAAAACATTTAGGGACTCTCCTATTTATTATGACTTTGTAAGAATTTAAATTTAGGTTTTATGCTAAATCTGAGCATTCTAAAGTAATATTGTGGTTGCTGATTTAAAAATATTATAGCTTAAGTCAAAATGACTTTTACCAGCTTTATTTATAAAGAGGTGGAAAGAGTGAAAGTGGACAAATATAGATAAAGAGACAGATTCTAATAAGCCAACCAGCCTTTCTCCTGAGAAGCTGTAAGGTAAATGATTAAGAGATGAAAAGGCAGTTCACAAAGTAGGAAATCAAAGCTATTAATAAAATGTTCTCAATCTCTAATCATTGGAAAAATCCAAGAAGTGATACAGAGTGAAAGGAGCAGAACCAGTCAAACATTGTACACAGAGACTGAAACACTGTGGTACAATTGAACATAATGGACTTCTCCATTAGTGTCAATACAAGGTCCCTGAACATTCTGCTTGGATCTAGAAGAAAAAACACTAGCTACAAGCAGTGGGCCCTAATGCAAATACCAACAACATGGAAATGGGTTTGAATCAAGGACACATGTGATACCCAGTGGAATCGTGGGTCAGCTATGGGAGGGATCCTGGGGGGGGGGGGGAGGAAAAGAAAATTATCTTTGTTTCCAATGAATAATGTATGAAAGTGACCAAATAAAATAATGTTAAATGCTGAAAAAAAACAACTAAACAACTGTCAAATAATACCTTATTGTGTTAGAATGGCTAAGATGATAGAAAAGGAAAATGGCAAATGCTGGAGATGATGTGGGAAAATAGGTTTAATGATGTACTTTTGGGAGAGTTATGAATCAGTTTAACCATTCTGGAAAGGAATTTGGAACTGGGTCCCAAAATCTATTAAACTGACTAAATGATTATGTATTCATATAATTTTTAATAATCATTTTCTGATATTTTCTGATCCATGTTCTCTCCCTTACTCCCACTTAAACTCTTTCCCTAAGAAAACAGGCAATATGATATAGGTTGTGTATGTGTTATCATATGATACACATTTCCATGTTCATTATGATGTGAAAGAAGAACACTAGTAAAGAATTCATGGAGGATTTACAGTGAAGAATGGTATGCTTTAATCTGTATTCAGACTCCATCAGTTTCTTCTATGACTTTTTGTCATGAGTTGCTTGGAGTTGTTTTGGATCCTTGCATTGCTAAAAATAATTCATTCATTCACAGTTTATCATCATATATTATTTCAATGTTCTCCTGGTTTTGCTAACTTCACTTTGCATTATCTCATATGTCTTTCCAAGGTTTTTTGGTGGTCATCTTGTTCATCTTTTCTTATGGCACAATAGTATTCCATTAAAATCATATACCACATCTTGTTTAGTCATTCCCCAAAGGATGGACAACACTTCAGTTTTCAATTATTTGTCATTACAAAGAGAGTTTCTATAAAATTTTTTGGACAAGTAGATTCTTTTCTCCTTTCTTTGATCTCATTGGGATTTAGGTCTAGTAGTGCTATTGCTGAATCTTGAACTGACTTTAACAAAGCAGTATACTGCTAAGAGGTCTATATCCCAAATATATGAAAGAAAAAGGAAAAGTACCCATATACACAAAAATATTCACAGAAGCTTCTTGTGGAGTCAAAGAATTGAAAACTGAGATGTCTTTGAAATGAAAAATAGTTGAAAGTTATTTCATATGACTGTGATAGAATAGTATTGTGCTACAAAAAATAATGAAGAGGAAACACCTGGGAAGAATAATATAAACATACAAAGTGAAACAAGGAAAAACAAGGCAACAATTTACACTGTAACAAAAGCATCATGAAGAAAAATCAACTTTCAAAGACTTTAATAAATGATCAACCTAATAACCCAACATAAAGGATTCATTATGAAAAATGCTATTCACATTCAGATAGAGAACCGATTGGTTCAGAGTGTAGATTGAAATATATATAAATATATATATTTATTTATTTATTTAAATTTAAACCCTTACCTTCCTTCTTGGAGTCAATACTGTGTATTGGCCCCAAGGCAGAAGAGTGGTAAAGGCTAGGCAATGGGGGTCAAGTGACTTGCCCAGGGTCACACAGCTAGGAAGTGGCTGAGGCCAGATTTCAACCTAGGACCTCCTGTCTCTAGGCCTGGTTCCCAATCCAGCTGGGTGAGCTACCCAGCTGCCCCCTGAACTATATTTTTTAAGAATATGGATAAGCAGAAATTTGTTTTGCATGACTTCCAATTTGTAATGGGCTTTGTATTTATTGCCTTTTCAATGGGAAAAAAAGGAGTAGAAGGAGAAATTGGAATTGAAAATAAATTAAAATTTCATTAAAAAAATAAAGAATTGGAATCAGAAATAACTGTTGAAAGGAAGTATCTTCAGCTGAACCTGGGCAAATGTCATCTATAGGAAATAATGAATGCAAGTTTTGTTATACTGTTCATGTTTTTCTGATGAAATTTTGGTAAAGTTGAAAACATACTAGATTCGGAGGACATGGGGTCAAATCTCTATGTGACAATAGGTAGATAGGTACTTATTCTCTCTGAGGCCCAGATCCATGTCAATAAAATGATGGAGTTGAACTAAATGGCCTCTAAGATTTAACTCATGCCTAAATCTATGATCCTATTAATCTATGATTCTAAAGATACATTTGAGCCAATCTTTGAAGTATTTAAAATGCTAAGCAGATGTTAGTATTTTATTTTCCTTTTCCCACTCTTAATGGTTATTTAGGAAGAGGGGGACTGGGAAGCAGGATAAGGCTTCAGGAAAAATACAAGTTTCAAGGAAAATCCCTGGGATTAGTTAAAGAAAGAGGAACTTAATCCCTAACATACATGGGATTCATGAATGCAGCTGCTGGTTTCTATTTTCCCTTATAATAAGCCTTGTTATCATAGATCCAGTCATTTTTGGAGTGGAGTTGGTGGGACTAATAAAGAGGCCAAAACAAAATTATGGTAGTCTCCTCAGTTCCTGAGCCTTATCTGGGGTTAGAAGCACAAAACGAACCAGCTCTGCTGAGACAGAAGTAACAAACCAGAAGGATTACATTGGTCATTGATAAAGTGGTCAGTGATAAGACCTCCTCGGGTCTTGATAAGCTAATTAAGCATCCTAAACTGTCAAGGAACAATGACCACAATGAAGGGGCTATTACTTCCACCCAGGGAAGGTCTAGGTAGGAGGGTTAAAGGTCACTACAATGCTGAAATCAATTGGAAGAAACTAAAGCTTCATGAGTAATGGGATAATATGGAAACGTGTTGTGAGAATATCTATTTTTTAGATTTTTTTGAGGATTAATTGAGGAGTAAGAGAATGGTAGCAAGAAGATTAATTAAGAACCTATTGCATTATTTCAGGTAAGAATTGATGGGGGCCTAAACAAGAACAGGTCCATATCACTCATCCTGATTTGGGTCTCTCTCCAAGTTTCAGTGCCTTGTTCCAAACCACCTATTCATTACTTCCAGTAGAAAGACCTGGTCACTCTTCAAGTTCAACATATTTAAAACCAAATTCATTGTATTTACCTCAAGATAAATCCTTTCCTAAAAATTGTTAGTGATAAGGTAACAAAAAGACCTTATAATCAAGACTCAAGTTTTCATTTATCTTTGCCTTTCTCAATTTCCAAATTACTCACTACATATTACAGATATTTTCTTTCAATTATCTCTTAGGTCCAAATCTTACTTTTAATTCTTATCTCTACCATTCTATTTCAAACTTCTATTAACTTATATCTTAATTAACATCATAACATTCTTACCAATCTCTCCACTGATTGCAGTTTATTCTAGAAACCAACAGTAGTTTAATTTGCAAAACAAATAAATAAAAAATTTTTTTATCATCTTTATGCCCAATTGGAAAAACTACAAAGGACTATTTGATTATTTTAGAATATATTCAAGGCCATCAATGATCTTTCCTTGAGGTAATCTCTCTTAGTGTTCCTGATAATGAATTCAGTGCCCTTGATTAAAAAACAAACAAAACAAATAAAACATTGGCACCTGCCAGTTTGTTCATTTAGAAGTTATCTTTCAACATCCAAAAGCAGGGAAATCCAAATTTTATCAACACTAGCTACTTACACTGGGAGGTTGTTCCTTTCTCCCTTTGTCTCTTTGCTTTCCTCTAGATCTTCTTATAGCCAAGAACTTCTTACTATAATTACATGGAAGTATGTAAAAGCTTTAGTATATTATATGAAAACCAATGCCTTCCTTCTACAGGCAAGATTTTGCCTTAATTTCTTCTCTTACATATTTAGGAAGAACTACAAAGCCCAAGTGTTTTTATGACCAGCAAACATTTTCTCAGAGGTTGTTTCATTTGATTTACAGTTTCTTTGCATTTCTCACATTGATCCCAGTAGATATTTATTAAATGAATTAGTGGGTGAATCATAGAATAACTTTAAGAAATGGTGTACATAGACTATGTATTTAATGGAATAACACAAATTAACACACAATAAAATTATTGTACATAGCTCAATAATCACTTGTGTTTGCTTTTTTGATACATTAGCCTTTTACTCTAAGAGCTAACCTAACTTCTACTATCAATAAAATTTATGAAGCAGTCAAGAACACAGACTTTTCTGATGCTTCCTTCCACCTAGTGATGGACAGGTAAAGAAATAAATTTGTTTGCTGGATTGCATTCAAGCTATTTTAGTCTGTCTGATTCCATGGGATGTTATGTATTAAATACATTAAGTATTTTGTATTAAATACATAATGTATTAGTTTTAATTAGTTTCTTCCCAAGAAAAACTTTTTGCTTTTTGAAGCATGATGAAGTACTAGGCTAGTAAGTAATACCAGGGATAAAGATTCAACATATAGGATATCAACTTAAAAAAATACTTTGTACCACTTAAGAATTATTCTATTTAAACCATTTTGTTCTTTTTTCTTTTAACAGATATTATGTTTTATGTATATATGTATGTATATAAAGCCACAGACACACACACATATATGATGAAAATGATTTGGATTTGGATTTGGATTCCTACAGCATTTGTCGGTAATAGGTAGAAAAAGATAGCACATAGATTTGTAAATGGAACCTTAGTATTAATCTATTCTAATGATCTTAATTTACAAACAAGGAAACATTATTGTAATTTTGATCAGGATTTGAATCTAATCTTCTGACTACAAAGCTAGTGCCCCCCCATTATACAATGATAACAAAAAATCAAAAGGAAAACATGTAAATGATCATTTATTACCTTCATAAATTTTTGGTAGAAAACTTGACATTGGCATCACTGTGGACAACTGTGTGAAATGTTCCATATTTTTCCTATATAGATTTTGGCCTTTAAGAATATTTTTTAAAAACGTTATTTGAAAAATAGTGATCCTATTCATTACAATTAATGATGCAGTCCTGTAGTCACTAATACATCCTGAAAATGTTTGTTTTATGCTAATGTAAATGAAACCTATGTACACATGAAACATTTACATGTATGTGTATGTGTAATCAAGAATATAATTCATTGATATAGTCAATGTGAAGGGATGTCTTATTTTCAGGGTCATTTCAAAATTTGAAAAGTTTTGAAGCAATAAATGTTCATTTATGATAAGAACAGTAGAATTTGATTAATTAGCAGCTGATTCTAATTAATGATAATCTTAGAGTTATCAGCTGGTTCAGATACTGATAATCTTGGAAGGTGAACACAGAAAGGAACCTCCTACACCTTAAGATTCATACTGTCTCATTTTGCAGATGAGGAAATTGAGACCCTGCAGTATATCCAAGGTCAGAACTCTGGCTATAGTGGCTCAGGTAACTGGCCAAAAATTAAAAAAAAAAAAGGAAAAGAAAATAAAACTGTGACCCAGAACACAGGGCACTTGGATTTAGTTAAATGGCTTTGCAATTACATTTTTTTAAAAATCCTCGGATTGCAACATTTTAAAACAACCCAGGAGCTATTGTGCTCAGGTGCTTGGAATCTTCACACTATGCAACAGGGCTAATTTAACAATTCATATGAAAACTACTTGGTTCCATAAAGATTTTCTTTAAAGCAATATGAAATGAATTCTGAGGGGGGTGGGGAGAACGCACTGAAATGTAAGTTACCTTTCAAGTAAAGGGTTAAATTACTTTTCACAACTAAATAATGTTTCAGAGGCACGCTGTGTGTTTTTGAGGGAGGGGATGACAGAAAGGGAATCCTCAATACCAATTGGCTAGACTCTATCAGCTGCAGTTGAGCTCAAGCTGCTGCTAAAGAGCAGTATTGATCTGAAGGGTAAATGTGTAGGGAGCCACAGAGAGGGATCCAGTCATTTCTGAGAAGAGAGGCAGCCTCTTCCAGTAAGAAAGTGGTTTCTACCTGGCTGCGTTGCCTGTGAGATCCTTTTGTGAATGAAGAGGGACACGTTACGGGGCAGTTTAATGTCACAATGATTTAAAAAAAGAGAGAGAGAGAGAAAGGTATCACTTCAGTACAAGCTCCCGTTGTATCCTGCTGCTGCTTCTGCCGCTGCTGTGACTGCTCCTGCTGCTGCTGCAATTTCTGCTGTCAGGTAAGAGCTTCCTTTTTTTGAATCTGTTTGCAGCTTGCGTGATTCCTTCAGGGTACAAGAACAGAAATGCTTTTGAGATTAATAAAAGGATGCAGTGTGCTTAGAAGCTGCATAAGCATCCACGCAGATGAAGCATCTGAATTAGCGGTCTGGGTTTTGTTTTGCTTTGGGAAACTTCAGCAAGTTCTAAACAAGTCGCCAGTCTTCAGAGGGAGATGTTAAAGAGAACGAGGAAAATGGGAGTAGGTCTGGCAAGATGCTAAGCCTTAGAATTTTAAAAAAATTATTTTTATTTTTTAATCATAAGTCTTAAAGTATTCAGGCAGAAATGATTTCTTAGGGAAAGATCAATCACAAATGCTAGATGTTAGAAGGCACTACTAGTTTGCTTTCTAATGGGTTTAATGCCTAATTTATCAACTTCCTTTAAAATTAGTTTGCTTTTTAAAAAATATTTTTCATAACGACTTTTAGAAACGCATGCCTTATATTCTTACCCACTAAGAGTCAATAAAGCAGGGTATTATTTTATTTTTTTTAATTCCAAAAATCCATTAACTTTAAAAACAACTTACATAATCATTCATTGCAATGCCATCTCAATTTCCTTGCAAGAGATTAACTCAGCACTGATACAAAATACTTCAGTATAGGCTCTGTTCTACTGTTTCCTACCTTTTGAAATTGCCTAGCATAAATGAGGCATGCAAACCCCAAATAAAATTGTGGTTTACATTTTTTTCAGATAACTATTAACATATTAACATAACATAACCTTTAACATATTTAGATAATTTTAATGCTATTCTGTTTCATGTAAATGAAACAATAGTCTTGTAACTTCAGTTTTTCAGATTGCTCTGTGACTCACAGACCTATCAGATATGTACTCCAAGTAGAGAGTTGATAGACTTGAAGCTCCTTTCTGTGATTATTTCATGGTTTTACTTTGGCTATTGTTAGATCCAATCATAAGCTACCCAGACCTGCCCTCTTCCTCTGTATTCTCCTAAGAATAAATGACTGCTCTGGTACTGGTTAGAAAGTCAAAACACCAGAAGATTTTGGATGATGTTTTGTTGGGGGACAGGGGGTGGCCAGTGTATGCAGTTTTAAACTATCTTATGATAATCAAACCATTGCAGTTTAAGCATATTAAGCAAGTGTTATGCCATAGTGTTTTTCATTACCCCTATGGGCAGTTTTAAGATTTTTCAAAAGAGAGAGAATGTGAACCTCAGAAATTGAAGTTAGTCTATTATGCATTAACTGGCCAGAGCCATTTGTGTTTTCTATCAACATCTCAGTAGGAATTTCAGTGAGCACGTTGTAGGGAAAGGTTTCCAGGATCCTTAAAGAATGTCTCTTCAGAACGTAAAGCCAGATGGTTACTCTACCAAAGTCATAAGCAGTTAATTGCCAAATTGATTTGGAGTGCTCAGGAGCATATCAACACACAAAGTAGCAGCTTACATGTTAACTGATCAAGCTCGTTATATCAGGCAGTTCAGTAGCAACATCAAAGTGCTTCTTAAGGATCTTGTGTGGGGAGGGAGTATCAAAGTAAGGAGGAAACACTGGATATTAATTTTGAAAACTCAAATCTGGAATAATTACTTCTCCTAATTTACATTTCTCACTACAAAGGTATCTTTCTAGAAACCCATGCTGAAATATGATCTCTCACAGTTTCTTTTCCCTCAACACAAAACAACACTGCTTTATTTTTGTTAGAGCCTGTCTTATTTTTTTGTTACAACTATACCAGCTAGGGAATTTCTGAACCCCTACTGTTTGTGTTCTGTTGCACAAGCATTAAGAGTAAGTTTGTCCGCCAATGATGTGAGTTTCCTGCTGGACAATCAGTCACTCAGTTGCATTACCCAGTGATAGTTTTTCCCAGCATGAAAGGACTAGACTATATAGCAGGTAATATGTTCCTATTAAGTGTGGGGAATAATAATCATGATTAGGCTTCTACCCTAAGAGAGAAGGGGAAAAAAACAGTGGAAGCTGGGTCCTGTAGAAAGTATCAAATTAGGACACATATTACTTTTTTCTGTATTTTGGGGTTCTTTACTTGACTTTATGGACAATTGCATATTAAGTTTACTGTGAAACCTATACCTTTTCATAGCATCAATTCAAATAAAGTAAACTTCAGTGCACCTATTATACCATTTTAGCTTGCACCTGGGACTTTGCACATGCTTTCTACAGCACAGTTCTTGACTCTAAATGGTCAGTATTTTCTAGTGTAGTGGTAAGGAAAACATGGAGCAGCTATTTCTTTCTTGTGACAAACACTAACTAATCTCTGGTGATGAAACAGATTTATATAGAGTCTCCTTCGACAGTTCTTTTATGATGGTGTTGGTGGAGGGTGTTATCTTTTTATATTATACCATCACATTATAAGTTAAAACACACATCAAAAACTTCTAACATCAGAATGTTCTGTGAGGACAAAAATGACTGTTATGTCTGAAGACGTTAACCAAGCTTACCTGGCAATGCTTTAATAGATGCATGGACATACTTGTAAAATAGAACATCCTTTATGTCTTTAGAGTGTTTTATGAAATAATTCTCTCAGGGAGGAGAAAGCATAAACAGAAATGGCTAGAGGGGCTCCTCACCTTCTAAAGTAGGATGCCACCTTATATTGTTTATTGACAAAGTCATGTTTTTGTTTCTTTCTAAGTAACATGGAAAAATACAACATGAATTCAGCATGACCACCTTGAAAAGAATATTTTTGCTGACATGTGAGCACAATATTTAGTTACTGTTGGCATTTTTCTTGGAGGGAAAACAAATGGTAAAGACTGATCAAACTCTCTCTGAATTTAATAAAAACCCAATTTCATTTCTAGGTCTGTACATAATGATGTTTAAAGAAAATTGACAAGGTTTGATGTGTAAACACTGTGTGAATAAAATTTTGGTCGTGGGGAGGTGGGATGAACTCTCTTGCTTTTTTGATCTGAGACAAATGTCCAGTTTGCAGTTCTGTGGCTCTTAAAAGAATTACCTCTTTTAGCTTTAAGGCTACTTTATTTCATTTTTTTTCTTTAGGAAATGCATACTATTTTCTGATTGCCTGTGAAAACATAGTAAAAATAATTAAATCATTATTATAATAGAAAAGTGGTGTGTGCGTGTGTTTATGTGCTGAATCCTGACAGTGTAGAATACAATTAATGACTCAGTTAAAGCTCCATTTTGAATACTATCAATTATAAAATGTTAATATGGGAGAAAATATACATTTAGAAGAGGTGCAAATAAGAAAAAATGAATAGGCAAATATCACCAGCTATAAAAGAACCTAGATCAATGGCATAACAATAGTGTGTGCCTGCATATGCATATTTATGTTTTATTGAATTTTCAATTATATTGCATCTATTTAATGTATATAATAAACAATTGATAGACTGTCAGGAGTATACATTTTCTATTATTAGCAATGTAGTTTTATTCAGCTTTTTAGCACTCCCTGTGGTTTCATTGCTCTTAGAATAGGGGGATAAATTAAACCTAGAGTATGCATCTATTCCATTTAATCTTCATGTGAATTTTATTGTACTGTCACTGTTTTGAGTTTCTAAGGCATTGCTTTGGATGGAATTTACATTAACTTAAATATGAAAATTGTTTCAATTCTAGACTATTTTTAAAGTAGACATAACATGCCTCCATCTTATATACCCAAGTGAACTCAAATACAAAGCTACATAGTTTAGTCACATGTATGTTATGTGCATATATACATATATTGACATTTATGTGGAACTAATTTTCAGAATTCTATAATCTTTTTAAAACTAGGAATCTCTCAGACCCCTAAAAGAAAGATAAATATTGAGAACACAAAATGGTAGAAACTTTCATTTACAATGGGATTTTGAAAAGATAATAATACACTTCATTTTAAATAATGATGATGCCAGAGTGTGTAACAGATTTTTATTTTTCATAGAATCATTCTTTGTTTCCCAACTGGTAAGACTAATATTATCCTTACTGGTACCCCCTATAAATGTCAAACTGGAAATTTCCAAGTTGTATTAAAAGGAAGATAACTGTGATTTTCTTTCTTACCACCCAATATATGCCTTGCTTTTTTGTGAAAGTACACTGACTTATTAAGTAATCGAATAGGAATTAAGCCATTACAGTGGAACAATGGTGAAGATGGGGGTATAATAATATTATATATATGTATAAATACAAATATATAATCCATTAACTATTTTTCAATGATTGTTAAAAATCTATTCTAGTTTTCTCAACACCAGCTATCCTTACTAGCTTTCCCTTAGTACCTTCTTGCCTAAAATTATTTTGCCCAGTCTTGACCTTGATTTTAATTCAGTTCTCATGCCATTGGCAAGGTCTGGTTGACCAGAATTCTATTTTCCACTCTCCAGAATCTGTTTCAGAATTTCCTAATGTACTGAGAACATTGGATTATTTTGCCCTCAAACCAGTGGTCATGACTAGAGAAGACCTATTTTGCTTCTCTAAATTACTAATGATCAAGCATTGTTTTTTTTTCCCTATTTGGGTCCCAAAGTTACAACTTGACAATTTTAAAGCCCAAATGTCTCCCTTCCTTTAATCTCCATGTTCCAGCCCCTTCAGAAACTGTTCTCTTGTAGTCTCACTCTTTTTCTCTTTGTTCTGGCCATAATGTTGACTCAATAAACTAATCCAGACCTTGATGGATATGTTATATTTTCTATGCCATTATTTCATGGTAGCACTCTGCAGACTAATGAATGTCCAGGTGGGATTGACCTAAGATCTATACTAATGACTGAGTTAATGTGACAGATACACAGAAGAGCTAATAGAAATTGGATATCTTTATCCTGACATCATATCTCTCACCAGGAGTCAAAAGTTCTTGGCCCTACTTGAAACTACTCCCTCTATGGGGTTTATTCTGATGCTTACATATCATTATGATAGTTGCAATAAAAACTAGTATATGGACACATATGATCCTGAGTTCAAATACCAACTCAAATAATAACTGTGAGATAATGGACAATTTACCTAATCTTTTTTGTGAATCAGTTTCCTCATCTGTTAGTTCTTTGAGAAGCAGCTAAATTGGGCAATAGATAGAATAAAAGATATGAAGTTAGGAAGAACTGAATGGATACTGCTAACTGTGGAACTCAGTTTCCTTGGCTACAAAATAGAGATAATAATATTTACCTCACAGAATTATTGTGAAGATCAAATAAAGAAAATTTTGTAAAGAATTTAGTATAATTCCTGCCATATAGCTAGGACTTATTAAATGCTAGTGTGCTATAAAATGAGGCTACTCCATTGTGGTACTTCTAATAGTTTTGATGGTATTATAAACATATTTTCAACATTCCCAATGAGTGAACAGGACCATCTCTCTACAGTATATCATATAATCACTGACCTCATTAATGAGTACTTCAAAGACCCATATTTCTATTTTGATGCACTCTCTTTCCCCTCATGTAAACCATTATCTCTTTGGGTCTCTTAGAATACTTACACTGAATGGATGGATGCATGAATGAATGAAAAACATTTCTTAATCATGTACTCAGTGTTGCGCCATGCACATTAGATACACATGCAAAAGTGAAGATTAACTCACTAGTCTCATGTGGTTTACATACTAATAGGGGGACCCAACAAATATTGAGGAGTCATGGCCACAAAGGGATTTTTGTTTAGAAAGATGCAGGAATGATGAGTGGTTCTATACAATAGTTGTCTGTCACATCATATCTGGTAGCAAAGGCAGTATTGCTTTGATTATGGTTAGATGGTAGGGAGAGGTGGGAGAATGTTGAGCCCGCGGCCATAATTTGGCTAATGAGATGGATTAGGTATAATTCAAGCATGGCTGAATCTACCTAGACATTATTATCCAAGTCAATCACTAGGTAGTCATGCCATTCAGATGACATTTCCATCTTGGAGTCTTCCCTGATTTTCTCTCTTGAATAGTTTGTGGTCTCTCCTTTACCAAACTATCTTTTGTATTTGTATTTATTTATCTCTGTTTATGTGGTAGCCTCTTAGTAGAATTTAAGTTGTTAAAGGTAGATACTATTTGGTTTATGTCTTTGTTTCCCTAGATTGGAAGATAGTACATTATAAATAGTAAGTACTTAATAAATGAGTTGAATTTAATTAAATTGCTTCAGAAGGGCACCTTAATGAATTGCTGAAGCAGGAGGGAAAAAAATCATCTGTTTTCTAACTAAACAGATAAACCCAACACTGTGCATTTAAGTAGGTTATTTTTCCAGTAAAAGAAAGTTTATCACCAAACTTTTATTCAAAGCCTTACTACTTCATAGAAATTATCAGATCTTGACTTGCATTGATATAACTTCTGTGTAGCATTGTGTTTAAATATGTATATGCACATGTAATTTATTTTTATTCAGAATCTGTGATTTCATTGATATAAGGAATTCTTGTTTTGAACCACCCACCATTACTATGGAATCTAGTTATTAGGAACCAGAGACCTTAGTGAGTTGCCTGAGTCACTCAGAGGTTAAGCATCTTGCCTGTCAAGTCACAGAGCTGGTAGCTGTGAAAAGCAGTACTTAAACTCAGGTATTCCTCACTAAAAGGACAATATCTTATCCACTCTCCTTTGTTGCCTCTTTAGGTAGAGACACATGCATATGTATATTTAATTATGTGAAAGTTAATATGTAATAAAAAGTTGATGGATTGAACTTGGAGAAAAAAGAACTGAGTTTTTATCTTGACATTGCTATCTGCAAATATCAGTCACTTAAAATCTAGGAGCCTCAGGGAGACACTGTTTCTAAGAAAATGGGCTTCAGAATAGTGGCTTGGGTTTCACTGAAAGTATGATTGGCTGGTTGGAGGAAGGGAACATGAATCACACATCCACTTTGCCATGATAATCAATCACTGCTATAAAACTCCTTTCATCTCTTTCTTATAACTTAATTTTCCCCTCATTCTACCATCTTTCAAAGCTATCCTATAGGGGCTGCAGACCTTACCATTCAATGTGATTATGGTATAACTAAGACCTAAGTGCCCACAGAAGCCCTATAGACAAATTCTCCTCGACCATGCTAGACCATGGAAACCTCCTCACTTTATGGTTTCTACCAGCACTCATCACTTGATAGAGTCTTTACTATAGGCTAGTGATACGTGAGTACTATCTGAATCCCCACAGACAACATGTTCAATGAAATTTTAAACATGAAAGAAATACAATCACTTTTGTTGTGCCTGAGTATTATTACTATTACTGATACATTTGTATTAGCTAAAAGGGCAAAATACTACTTCTTCTTTCTCAGTCTTTTCAATTTGTTCTGTGTAAGTTTTATATTTACATAATCAATTCAGTAGTACAATTATATAATTTACAAGAAAGTAAATTGATAAGTGGTCAAAAGATATAAACAGTTTTTGAATGGAAAAAATCAAAGCTATATATATAACTATATGAAAATTGCTATAAATCATTATTAATTAGATAAATGTAAATAAGAAACCCTGAGATATCCCACACCTATCCAATTGATTAAAATGATAAAAGAGTAAGGTTGCTAAATGTTGGAAGGAGATATGGAAAATAGGGACAGTAATATATTGTTAGTAGAACTGTGAACTAA
Source organism: Monodelphis domestica (assembly GCF_027887165.1). Classification (NCBI taxonomy): domain Eukaryota; kingdom Metazoa; phylum Chordata; class Mammalia; order Didelphimorphia; family Didelphidae; genus Monodelphis; species Monodelphis domestica. The sequence continues at coordinate 365,036,661 of NC_077229.1, forward strand.
TCCAACCATTTTGGAGAGCAATCTGGTATTATACTCAAAGAGTTATACAAATGGGTATACCTTTTGACCCAATAATACCACTGTTAGGTTTTTTTCCAAAGGTGATCAAGAAAAAAGTAAGAGAAAGTATATGTTTTAAATTATTTATAGCAATTCTTTTTGTAGTGGCAAAGAACTGGAAACTGAAGGAATATCCATAAATTGGGGAATAGCTGAACAAATTGTGGTATATGTTTGTAGAGGAATACAATTGTGCATAAGAAAATACAGACAAGACAATCACAAAAGTACCTTGAAAGACTTATGTGAAGGGATACAAAGTTAAATGAGCAGAACCAGGAGAACCTTGTACATAGAAACAGTCATAATGTATGATGATAATTTGTGAATGAATGAATTATTATCACCAAGGCAAAGATTCAAGATAATTGAGGAACTTATGATGGAAAAGCATTATCTACCACCAAAAAGGAACAGATTAAGTCTTAATACACATTGAAATATGCCATTCTTCATGTTATTCCTACATTGTTTTTTCTCTAGTATAAGCAGTGTTTGTCTAGTATCATAACAGGGAAATGTGTATTATATGATAATATATGTACATCCTATATCATATTGCCTGCTTTCTTAAGGAAGAGGCAGGGTTGGGAGGGAGAGGGAAAAAAAGGAAAAAAAAAAGATTTTTGGACATAGGTATTGTAAGAATTTATTTCTCTTGGATAAGGATATTTATTACAATTTATTTCATATTTCAAATAAAAATGAATATGCATATAGCTAGAACTGTATGCTCAGAGGCTTTTTTTGCTTGTTTTTACTGATTTTAAAAAATCACTGTTTAGTCATTTTTAGTCATATCTGACTCTGTGACCCAATTTGGGATTTTCTTGGCAAAGATACTGCTGTAGTTTGCCATTTTCTTCTCCAATTGATTTAAAAATTGAGAAAACAAAGGCAAACAGTTTTAAATGACTTGCCCAAGGTCACACAGCTAATGAGTGCATAAGATAACTCCAGAAGAAGAGTCTTTGTGATCCCATGTTCAATACTGTGCCACCTAGCAGTCTCATTTTTCCTATATGTATTAAGGAGCAAAAAAAAAAATTGAGACCCTTCCTTAAAGAATATATAAATAAGTTGGATTTTGCATTAGTGGAAAGAGTTCCTACACTAGGAATTCTTACCCTAATGACATCATAGTTTCTTAACATATTATGTATGTAATCAAATCCAGCATCAGACACTTCCTTTATGTCTGACCCTGGGCAAATCAGTTCAGTTCTGACTGTCTCTGTTTTTAGCACAGTGCTGGTACAAAATAGTAGTAGTCTCTCGGTGTCCGAGAATGACAATTGTCTTTGTGCTTTTTCATCTACGGTGTACCCTCATATGGAGTCCAAAGACTGAGGCACAAATCTTGCGTCACCACTCCCCCATCACTGCATGTCTTGAAGAGGGTGGACAGGGTTAGGATAGATGAGTGTGCACAAAGATACTTGTGCGTGAAAGAGATTTAAGTAGAAAAGTTGATGCACAGAGACAATCCCACTCTCTCGGCGTTGGAAGCCTGGGTCCATTGGCATGAAAAATCATTACACCTGGAGACTTCCTTAGCTGCATTGGATGGCCGAGTTGTCTTTTGTGCTCCAACACTCCCTGAGCACTCCACAGTGCTTTGCTGCGTAGCCCTCTCAGCCGTTGAACCTTCTTGTTAGTTTCTTCCACCTGTTCCGCCGAAGCAGTCTTCACATGCTGGGTGAGCAAAGCCCTGCTTCACCAGGGGTCGAAGACCCGATGGCTACCCTCACAAGGTTTGGCCGGCCTGTCAAAGCCGTTGCCCAGGGTGTGGCCCCTGCCACATGCTAGCAGCTACTGGGAGCCACAAGTGAGAGCTGGGTGTCAGGTGAGGGTCAGAGGCTGGAGAGCTGCCCTAAAAGGGCACGACAAGCCCTCCATACCAGAGATACTACCCCTCCCTGAGCACCCCATAACACCCCGCTGGTACAAAATAGGTGCTTAATAAATACTAATTCCCCTTCTTTTCTCTGATGTATATATTATCACATGATCATAGGTTTAAACTTAATCTAGACCTTAGAGATTGTCTAATTCAATCCCTTTATTTTATGGAAGGGGAAACTAAGACTGAGTGATGTCAGGTTGCCCAAGGTTACATAGATAGGAAGCAGAAGAATCTCAACATGATCCAAGGGCTTTTAACACCAAATTTAGCATGTTTGCTAATGTATAAATCTTCAACCCTCCTACTAAGTGTGTCTATATGTATAAATATATACATAAATATGTAGGTGCATATACACATATGTGTATATAGAGCTATATCTATATATCAGAGATTTTTAAACTTTTTTGGGTCATGGATTCTATTGGAAATCTGGTGAAGTATATAGACTCCTCCAAATAATGCCTTTAATTATGTTAAAAAATAAAAACTTATATTGGATTTCAAAGGAAACTAGCTCCAGGTAAACCTTCCACATTGTATCTTTCCCCATATTGCAAGAAGAATGGGAAAGCCAGCATACTATAAATGTTAATATTGACCTACATGTAGCCTATGGTCAAATACTTGACCCAAATTTTACAATAAGGTACTATAAACACCCCATAAAAGAAAAGGGGAACTTTAGACTTTTCTCTGATTTGAAGGGAGGGCCAAAAATTTTTACTCACATTTTCCAGATTGTAGAGGGTTCTGTGGTCCATGGATGTTGATGACTTGTTGAAATATTTTTAAAAGACAAATTCAAGGACATCTGACTAATAACCCTGATACTGAGTGTGATATTTCCAAGGAATATTTTTATGAAGTTTTCCCAAATTTAATTCTGCCTTAAAATATATAAACCTACAAAATTGTCACATCATCACATTTATATTTGAATATGTGCATGTAAACATATAATATATTTTGTTCTACTTTGTTTCCACCTGGTAAATATTATTACAACAAAATATTTTAAACACAAGCTTCTCTATCAACCTGACTTTATATTTTATTTAACACTTACCTTCTCAGAGTCAATACTAACTATTGCTTTCAAGGCAGAAGAATGGTAAAGACTAGGCAGATGGCATTAAGTGATCTGCCTAGGGTCACAGAGATAGGAAGTGTTTGATTCTAGATTTGAACCCAGGATCTCCCATGTCCAGGCCTAGCTTTCTATATTCACTGGGGATCATATACCAAAAATAGTTCCTTCATATTTATGAAGATGACTTTACATGACTATTTGTGTACTTGTACTCATTTTTGAGTAACAAAAGTAAGTTTATCAATACTAAAATGACTGAGGAGAGGGGATAAAATGAGGGCACCTTTCACTTATCTTCTATTAGTAGCTAGTACTTAGACTTATTTCTCATAACTCTTCTGATTCTTCCTAGTAACCACTCAATTGTCCACCTTCTTGGAATTTGCACTTTATGTCATGGATGTAGGTTTATCTAATTTCTCAGCAGTACCTAATTCTGTCCATGGAACAAGGTAGAATTTAGTGGGAGCATTGCTACCCCTCTAGCAAATGTGAAACTAAATTGCCTAGAGATGTATTCGAAGGGAATTATTCATGGCAAAAACATTTGTTCATGCCATGGGATATCTTGCTTAACATTCTTTTTTAGGGTTTAGATTTTAACAATGCTTTTATCTACCAAGTTTTTATATGAGAGCTTTTACAAGTTGATAACTTTCTCAGAAACACCTGATGAAATTTATTCCAGAGAATTTTTATTAATAGTGAAGCACATACTTTAATGACGTTTAGTATCAGAGTTGAGTTCCCACCCAACTTAATCAAATTTTTAATTTTATAAAGGCATTGTATATTCTCTACTAACACAATCCAAGAGGCTTTTAGTTTCTGTTGCCTTTTTTTAACCTTTAAAATGAGCTTTCCCATAGTTGAACAAACCATTGTTTTCCACTTGTAAATTTCTGTAAGCATTTTTAGAAATGAGGAGGCAGTGTGCTATAGAAGGAAGAGCAATGGAAAAGTTAACCAATTTGCTTTGAAAAAATGAGATATGAAGAGACAATTTTTGGATGAAGAAATCAAATTATACATAGGTATACAAAAATGCCCTAATTACTAATAATAAGAGAAATGCAAACCAAAACAATTCTGAGATGTTATCTTATGCCTATGATACTGGTTAAAAAGTCAGAAAAGCAAGATGACAAATGTTGGAAGGAATGTGGAAAAACAGGGACACTAAAAACACTGTTGTGTTTTAGTGAGCTGTGAGCTGTGAACTGATCTAGCCATTTTGGAGAGCAATTTGGAATTATACCCAGACAGTTATAAAACTGTATATCCTTAGACCCTTAGTATAGGTATCTCTTGGTCTATTTCCCAAGGAAATCAAGGGAAAGGGAAAATAATCAACAAGTTCCAAAATGTTAATAGCAGCTTTATAGCGGTGAAAAAATTGGAAATTGAGAGAAATGGCTAAACAAATTATGGTATATGATTGTGATGGAATACTACTATGCCATAAGAAATGATGAGCAGGCTAATTACAAAAATAGACTTGGAAAGAACTACATAAGATAATGAACAATGAAATGAGTAGAACCAAGGGAATATATACATAGCTATAGAATCAGTACTGGAAAAATAAACATTGAACATTATTTCCAGAAAGTGAACTGAAAGGTGGAAACATGGAAGACAATTTGTAGGAACATGTCTGTCTCCTAGATAATGCCTTCTGTTATTCAGGGAGGGTGGGAAAGGGCTGAATATTTGGGGATACATTTTATTAATAAAAAAAGAAAAAATGCAAGAATTTTGAAGTATTCATGAGCCTGGCCAATGTTGGTTCATTAATAATATGTCACAAGTGAAGTTAACATCCAGGACTCTGTTCATTTTCCAGCTTGTCCTTACCTTTCAACCATAGTAAGTTGAGCAGAATTTTTAATTAATATTAACTCTTTAGTGCTGATTATCCTGGTTTATTAGGCATCAATTGTAGGATGACTACATTATGATTACAGAATGACTTATCAGTCAGTCAACAAGCATTTACTAAATAAGATGGGTATTATGTTACGTGATCGGGATATAAATACAATCTTGAGACTGACAGTCCCTGCCCTCGAGGAGTAAACCTTCAAACACCTTGCAAATTCAGTACTTATAGCACAGTTTTATAAATCCCTCTCATAAAGTACTATCTTAAGAATATGAACTAAGGAGAAATCTCAGAGAGGTTCAGGAAAACAGTCAATGAATTGCTGTCTTTCTATAAGAATTATAATAGATTTGTTTAAAAACCTACCAGTAAAGGTAAAGTATCTAAAAGAATTTTTAAATGCTCATCCATTATACTCACTGGGAAGAAGAGGGGGAAAGGGGCCTCCAATTTTGTGCCAGATCCAAGATTTTAAACTTTAACTCTGAATAACTCAGGAGGGAACTGGCCTTTTTTTTTTTTTAACTGAAGATCCAATACTATCTGTGTGTGTATAATGTCCCCAATTCCCCATGGTGTCTACAATTAAAATAAAGCTCCCAGGTTGCACTAAAAGGAGGAAGAAATCCTTGAAAGATTTTTCTTAATTGGTTCTGAGGCTCAGTTTTGTTATCTGAAGTGAACAGTGAAGAATCAGTATTAACACCTGGAACTCATGTCTATGCAAAGTCCAGAGTTCTTAAAGTAGCAATTAAATGGCTTAATCTTAAAACCCTTCTAGGTTCGATTCAGGAGCTCTCTTCTGAAGGGCAATACTAATTCTTTATGAATACAACTGCTTCTAACAGCACTGCCCTAATTTGAACAGCTTTGGAAATTCCATTCTTTCTAAGTTAATTGCACTGCAAAAGTCTGTTTTAGAGTAGAAACTTATTTCCTCTCTTAGAGAAGGGCTTCCCTGAGCCCATTCTCTCTATACTATTTACATGGGAGGGGTGTGTGTGTGTGTGTGTGTGTGTGTGTGTGTGTGTGTGTGTGTGTGTGTGTGTGTGTGTGTGTGTGTGTGTGTGTGTTTAATCTGGAGACATTTCACCACTCAAAACAACCTGTCAAAATCCAGTAATAGAAACTTGTTTGTGAAAAAATTTAAGTGCTTTGGGCAGAAGTGCCTCCAATCTTACTAATGCTTGGGCTATAGGTTCTAATAGAATAGAAGTCCTTGGAGCCTTAACACATCTCTGAGCTTTTAAATAGACTGTGACCTATTCATTTGGAGGGCTGCTTCAATAAAGCAGTGGCTCACTTGGGTTAATGATGGATCATGGTGTGATTCGATTTGCAGAGTGCCAGGTTGCCTATTATCCCCTAACGTTAGCTTGGGTCATATTATCACATCCAAATGATGAGTCATGCCCCTTCCCTTGTTCATCTAGATATACTAGTGATTACAGGAAAGCTCAGTGTGCACATCCACTAAGCCTGAAGAATTCGAACATTTGGGGATGAATTATTTTTGGCTAGATGCAAAACACATGGGCACAGGTCAGGCTTGTAAAGATCACGAACACCTGCCTTGTGTCGTTTCTCTGTTGGAATCTGACTGAACAGAAGGGCTGGACTTTGGATCTCTCTTTGTGTCTCTTTTCTTCCTATGCTAAGGAAAGTGCTGGAATATTTACAATTAAAACTCCTCAGAATTGTTTTTCCTTGCACATATAGCCTTCACAGAAGATTCTTACACACACAGATAAAACAAAGCCTATGGGCAAAGAAGTCACTACATTTTTAAAGGCTCAAAGTTGATTGTGAATGTCACATCTGACTGGATTAAACTGGCATCAACATCTAAGGAACATGGGCATCTAGCAGAAGATTGAGGATTTTTCAAGTGTCATTTGGTTGCTGGGCCCAGTAAGTTGTTTCTTTTTTTTCTTTCTTAACATGGTCTCACTGTCTTTCACTCTGGTGCATTTCCTATGTATGTACATATACACATACACACATCTGTTCTGAGTGTTGAAAACAAGAACTAAACATGAAGTTTTGTTTGCGAGTGCCATTTCTAACAATTTTTCTTTCTCTTTTCCAATGCGATTTTGAATGTCCGAGAGTTTCTTGCAATACATGACTATCAAATATTTCAGAGTCCAGATGCTGTAGAATGAAACCTTGTTGAATATTTCTGTTTTAAAGCTCATTTACATCAATACTTTCCAAATACTTTTTCATAATTAAAGCTATGTATATAGGGGTGAAGAGTACCGGGCAGGATCAGGGAAACTACATCCTTAAATGTATTCTTAATCTCCAATTCTCAGAAAAGAGAGAGTATAGAGAAAGTAGAGGATATGAAAGAACTTTATATTTACTATTTATTCCTGAAAAATTACAGAAAAAGTGGTCATCAGCCCATAAGTGTATATCATGGTTGAATGAATTTTTTTAAAGATGCTCCATTAATTAATGTCACTAAGCTGAACTGTTAACTTGTGAGTATGTTTGTTATTATTAATTCACATATATCTCCTCTTAAACCATTATATTAAACTTTTCCATTCCCAGGACAATGATAAATATACTGAAAACTAAGCCAAGAAGTTTACATTAAAAATTGTTCACAATGCCAGTTTTTGTAAATATTTTTATCACCTAAAGTTCCTAATTCCCCAAGTTTTCAAAAATCTTGAAAACCAGGGTCTTTGTTACACACTAAGTGAAGTAGAAACAAATTCTATATGTGAAAAAAAAAGATTTTTCCCTGCTTTGATGGGAATAAGGGAAAAGATAGGCAGTTACAACAAATGAATGGAGTCATTCCATTATGTTATGACATATACATATGTCTGTCATTTGATGATATTTTCATCTGATCTAAATATGATGGGCAAAAGCCATCCTGGAAAGATAGCTGAGAACCTTACAAATAAAAACAGATTCCAAATTAAATTAGATTTCCCAGCTGTTAAACACCATTGTTTACAGTGAAGATGTAGAAAACTGTTTTGGAAATGTTTACAATGTTTAGATTTTTCAAAAAATTTGGCTTCTTTTAATTTTGCTACCAGTTACTGCAAAATCAGTTCCCACAAATTCTGTAGGACAATTTTTGGATTGGTTTCAAGTTGGCATGAACATTAGGGGAATAGATATCTTGGTATACTTACTTGTGTTTCTATATTATCTACTGTAGCTGTTTCCCATATTCCTAATGTGACTCCTCTGCCTTCATTTGCTCCCACCTGCAAGCCCTTAGCTGGCTATCTATGTCCCTAGTATTTAGCTCCAATCAAAAATGCAGAACCTTTGGAATGAAGCAAAAATGCCATACTTTCATGGTTTACTTGTTTATTATTGACTGACATTGACATTTTTCTAGTTCTGATCTTCTATTTCATTTTGACCTCTGATCACTCTTTTCCCCCTTGTCCTTGTGTTCCATAAGATCTATTGTCCTTATGTTTCCTAATATCTACCCAATTATTTCTCAATCACCATTTGACAACTTACTGGCTCATCTATAGTCCAGACTATTCCTTGAGGGTCTCACATTCCCCGCCTTGCTACTGTTCTCCCTGTCACTATAGAAGCTTCTTAGTTTATAGAATTAAAACCATGTTTTCCGATGTATATATTCTCTCTTGGATACTAAATTCTTCATTATATTAATAAATACTACCATTAAAATAAAGTTAAAATGTCATTTGTTCTTTCTTGGAAAATCTGTTTTATGACCCTTTTTATATGTTTTCTCATCATTATGTAGCATGTGTATACCTTAGTAGGAATCTTCTGGAAAGTTGAACTTTTTGGTTAAAGTTGAGATGAAAGGCACCAGAGCAATGAAATGGATATATATTTTGGGTAGATCTATCTTCCATAATATATTAATTGATGAATCACAAGTGGAGCTTAGTCTAGTCAGTTGAATGGTATAGTCTTGAATACAATACTCTCCTACCCTACAACATACCTCCCTTTCTTTGTAGGTACATTTTTTTTTAGTATGAAGGAGAAGTGATAGAGAAATTTAATGTGCTTTTGTTAAAATCATCTGTGAGGAAAATGCATTCAGTTTTAACTTCAAAAAATTATGATTGATTTCTCTTGTTACCTTTTATATAGTGACATGAAATTCATTTCAATAGGGCCTGATTTCTGATTTTTTATTAAGTATATTTATTATCTCTCAACTATAACCCTACTATGATGTCTTTAATGGCATAGAGGTGACTGTAGATATTTTAAGACTTTCAGTGTAGCCTGAAATCTGGCAGAAGCTACAAAGGTAGAAAGGCCACCAGCACAAACAGATTATGTCTCAAAGAAGTTCATTATGAGAAAGGAAGAAGGGAAAAGGGTATAAGTTTTAGTATGTATTTACTCTGTGCAGATCTTTTACAAATGTTATCTCGTTTAAGCCTCATAATAACCCAGGGAGATAAGTGATCATTTTGTAGTTAAAGAAACTGAGGGAGAAAGTGTTCAAGTGACTTTCCCAGGGTCATATAGCTAGTAAGTATCTGAGACTGGAGTTGAACACAGGTCTTCCTGATCTCAGACCCAGTTCTCTATTCACCATACTATATTCACTGTGCCACCTAGTTATGATGAGGTTGGCCACTAAAGTTCCATTATGGGCACCATTCTTGAAATTTATCTCAATGAAATCATGATCTGTAAAAAATGAAATAAGGAGCTACATTGACATGAGCATAGATCTTTGAAGTAGAGAAGAAAAGGATGAATTTCTCTATCACCTTTCTCTCCCTCTTGGCTTATGTAATTTTAAGATGGTAATGGTAATTTTAATTATAATTATAATTCTGAGACCCATGAATAGAGCTAACTTTTGATCCCCAAACTTGGAAATTTGCTGTTACAAAGTGTGGTAGAGTAGTACATTGAGAATGAATGCTGGGCTTGGAGTCAAAAGATCTGCATTCCAATTCCACTTCTTTTATTTATTAAGTATGTGACCCTTAGTGGACCATGGAAGCACATTGGGTCTCATCTTCTTATCTGTAAAATGAAGAGACTGTATTAAGTGGTCTCTAATATTCCTTCTGCTCTATCTATGGTTCTAGTGTAATATGTAAAATAACTGTCCACATGCTTTAAAAAAATAAAGATATAGGATGTAGATCTGTTGTTTCATTTCACAGAATAAACCTCAGGTGAGGTAATTCCCTCCACCAGTGTCAGTTGGCACTTTCTCTGTAATACATGAACTTCAAGAATGTCCCACCATATTGATGCTAAGTAACTTAAAAAGGTCATATAGCCAATTATGTTTCAGAGGCAGAATTTGATTCCATGTATTCCTGGCTTCAAGACTAGTTCTCTATATACAAGCATTTACTAAGTTCCTACTCTGTGCCAGACACTGTGCTCCATGGTAGGCAGCTCTTTTCTCATGTGTTCCACAAATCAACCCTCTGAGGTATGTGCTATTATCATCCCTATTTTATATTTGAGGGCACTAAGGAAGACAAGGTAAGTGAATTGCTTAGGCTTATACAAGAGATTTCTGGGACCAGATTTGAATGGTAGTCTTCTGACTCCAAGCTCAGCACTCTATCCATGTTGCAGAAGGTACTATTTTAACATGATTTAAAATTATAGAAAAATGGTCAATAAATTGTGTAGATCTAATTAATGAAAATTTTACAAAAGACAATCATGGCAATCTTTAGTAATCTTGGGCAGAATTTTCTCATGCCCTGGTGCTATTGATATAGTAGATATATTATCCCTTATTTGTATACTGATTTCCATAACTAGGAATAAAAATGACTATATTGATATAAAATCAATCTCCTCACTAAATATTAATATGTTTTATGCAAGGAGAATCACATTTTCAGAAGATTCACTGAGTTTTCTTCAGCTCTAATTAGGTATAGGGAAGAGAAAGGCAAGAATATCATGTCCCTACTTGAGGAAGGAAATTATAAATTGAACATATGACCCTCTTTAACAAAGGCCCATAATCATGCACATATAAAACACTATATTTTTTTACATATGTCTGATTTCGATTTGGATTCCAGCTGCTTTTGTTTTCTTTAACTCAAGTAATGACCTTAAGAGAGAATAAGAAACAAAGATTGAAAAGAGAAATAAAGCAGTTATAAGAAATATCATAATGCATTCCTTGTAGAAACTAATTTTTAATTTTACCTATAATTCATAATTTCAATGGTGTGTATATACTTTTCACCCCCACCCTTGAACACAAACACTAAAGCAACCCCAACATTGCATTGGAGTATTGTTAACTTTTTAATGCAAATATGGGCAATAACCATGCAAATTACAACCAACTCAACTCTGGATAAGCTGTACAATCTTCATGAATGAGCTTCCATAAGTCATCATAGAGGATCAAACCAACATCTGGAAGATTTCCTTCATATTCTCTTTAAAGATATCCATGAAACAACTGAGCTATCCATCAGTTATCACTCCATCTCACTGACACTTCTCCCACCCCAACACAGATTGAAAATCCTCTATGATTTAATCTTTGAGGAGTTGTTGTGGTAAAAAAATTCATCATCCTCCAGGCAACCTGGTGATGAGCCCCTCTAAATGTCTCTAAGCTCATCCTTGGAGAACAATTGTACAGTCCATTATGGGAGAGCACATTTGAAGCCTTTGTAAGATGTGACAGAGTTGACACCCGTGGTTTCTCAAAGGCTCTGACATACTTTACCTCCACAAATAAAGAGGCACAGAGTTGGACATTAGGGAAAGAGTAATAGAAACAATCACTATAAAGGTGACAAACTTCAGTACTAAATAACATGCATTCTGAAAAAATAATCTGTGGTATACAAAACTCTATTGTGCTATTGTGCCATATAGTTTAGTTTGTTGGAAGATTTTAGTCATTCTAATTAAATGAATAGAAAGAGAATTTGAGTTTTTGAAACTGCACTGTATAATTGTAACTCATTGTCACTGGGAAACATCATTAGGTAGTTAGTTTAGTAGCTATGCTTTTTTGATTGTCTGACAGGAGGCTATAAACTTTGATAAATGTCTTGCCAAGGAAGCAACATGTAAGCTTCTGAAGAAAAAAAAAGGAAATCTCTAGATTCTAATAATGTAGATTATTTGATTGATGCTTGACTTGCAATTTAATTACAAGAATAAATGAGGAAGAGGAAATTTGTCACTTCCCCATTCATTATTCTCTAATTATCCTACAACTAATAAAGGCCTAAGATTGGGTAAAATAACTGTACATATAATTTATGATATTAGCCACTGCAAGTTAAGATGAAGGCATGAATAATCTATAAAGGCCGAAATACCACAAAACAAACCAGATGATGAGGTGATCTTAGGCTATAATGTCTACAATCTGTCAGAAAAGTAATGTATTGCAACAAATTAAATGCTTTGCTTATAAAGATGACAGAACTTTTTTTCCATATATAATATTTATGCATATGTTATTTCCACTGGACTGGATCAATATTCCACCTGAGAGCCAAGCATTTATCTTGATTCAAAATTATACTAAACACATTTAATATCTCTTAAGTTAACATGAGATGTATTGAACAGGCCAAATGGGTAATTATAAGCTGTTCTTGTAATCTCTCTAGTTTAGATTCTCCATGTTTTAAATACTTTTATAAAAAAAACCTAGAAAAATTAAAAATGGATCATATTTTGGTGTTATAAGTTTGGCTTTTTCTTAGGAATTGATATATAGCCACACATACCAAAAAGCAAATCTAAAACAATTTTCAATACTGACTTTTATTTGGAATCTATCACTCAATTTCAAATTTTTTCTTGGTCTCCAGGTAGACTTTCAATGTTTTCTTCCAATCTGTATTTATTTTTGTTATTAGGGGCAAATTTTACCGATATGTTGATGTTCTTTTAAATATTAAGGTGAAAAACAAAGAAGACTTTTCCTTTCATATAAATGGAACAACTTATGAGTTTTAATTGAAAACTTTTGTGATTTTATATCCAGTTAAGTTGAAATGAATGAAGGAATTCAAAATATTAAATGCCTACTATATCCCAGATAATATACTAGGTCATGAGAATACAAATATAATCATGTTTTGATATGTTATAGGAGAAAGTAGTAAGGATAGGCCTTCTATATCATTTAGATTGAGTTTTTTATCTGTTTTGATTCATGGACCCCTTTGACAGTCTGATTAAGCCTGTTAACCCATTCTCAAAATAATGTTTTAAACTGCATAATGTAAAATACATAGATGTCCATAGGAAACCAGTTTTATTGAACTCTAGTTACCAAAATATGTAGTGACAACAACAAAAAAATTCATTGGCTCCAGGCCCTGAACTTAGATGGAAATTATTAAAGGTAATAAAAAATAATAATTGTATAGTCCAGGACTTGATAATATAGACTTCTGAGGATTTGCCATTTGGGGGGGGGCGGGGTAAGTTGTGTACCTAGTCAGCCTGTAAGCAGCCAACTCAATTATATCAGTTACTAATAAAATTTAGCTTTGGAGGGGCTAGTGTCTATTTCAGTAAAAGAGTACCTATACCTATAGAAATTATGAAATGGGAAATTTCAGGACATGTTATAGGTCTTCAAAGTGAAGTTATAATTTCACTCTCAAGTTGGAGTAGGTATTGCCTGACTCCAGGAAATATACACTGCTTAATATTAGCCAATCCTGACTCCAACAACACCTTATCTCCTCTTATTCCTCTACTCTACCTCAGCCATGGCTGAACTCACAGCATTTCTAGCTCGCCATCAGGTTTTAGAGTATCAGTGCAGTGATAAGCTAAGTCAACAGTTACCCACGTGTGCTGCTATAGATGCCCTTGTGATAATTCTGCCCAGACACCCACCAGATAAACTCATATCTGGGGGAAGGAGGATCAGAATGAAAACTCTTTAGAGTAGGACAGTCACAATTAAATAAGGACCCCATCTCACCCTTTTCACTTTGGGTCAAACTATATGAATCACAGGGGAAGACCAGGCATGGATATATTATGAACAGGATAGATAGACATGGCATACATTACATTATTTTTCTTAAAAATCATACTAATCTTCCAAATGTCTCTTTTTCTGTCAAATTTACCACCAATTTTTTCAATATTCATGTTCTAAAAACTTAAATGTCTTCTGTGACTGTTCCTTTTCCTTTAATTCAGATTCAGATTTCCAGTTAGTTGCCAAGTCTTATTGGGTATACCTCCTTGTCTTTCATATCTGCCCTCTCCTAGAATAGGTGTCTTTCTCCCTGTCCTAACTCACTACCTCTCACTAGGATTTCTGTAGTATCTTTCTAATTGGTCTTCCTTGCCTCCAGTCCCTTCTGGTTCTAATCCATCTTCCACATAAGTGACCAAAATAATCTTCTGAAAGTACAAGTCATACCATGTCACTTCTCTACTTAGTGGCTCTCTTGTTGATTCTAGGGTCAAATTGCTCTCCATCTTTGTCATCCTTCAAATAATTTCTATGAATGTATAGTTTTATGATGGATATAATTATTGCTAGACCAGTATATCTTTGTTATGAATAAGCAAATATTATACATATTGGAGGTACATGATGAAGTTTTTACAGATGGGGTGGTTGAATAGTTAGAAATAATAAGTTACTATTTGGTACTCTATGACTTGCTAAGTGCTTTTCAGATATTTGGATACCACTGCTATATATTATAGACCTCATAATTGTGTAGAGTTTAAATAAGTTTAGTCAAAGACAAAATCAACTTTTATTTTCTTCATCTGTTCCTATTTGATTTGTGTTTTATATATAATAACAAAGAGAAATTCATACAAGAATTTGTCCATCAATATATAACCAATTTTACAACTTCAAAGGAATAGCTATCTCTGAATACCCAAGTTGGATTTTGTGTATCTTCCTTTGCATCTGGAATATTGGATATCCTTAGTCCATAAAGGCCATTTCCTTTTAATATAAACTGTAAACAAATAAGAAATTGTTCATCAGCCCTCTGTTGGGAATACAGATTCAAGGCCCACACTCAATTTCAAACAAGTACTTTGGGGAATGTGATTTCTAGGAGAATTAGCAATGCAAGAAGATGACATATAGTCAGTGGGGAGAGAGGTGGTAATAAAAATGTGAAAGATTAAAGAAGAAGTGAGCCTTTGAAAGAGGGGAGGACAAATAGTTGATGGGTAATACTCATGAATGATACTGAAGCTGAGCACAGGTAGAATTCACCAAAAAAAAACCAATAAAAATGGTGAGAGCAGTAAAACTAAGAGGGTGGTCATTAGTCATCATAAACAATTCTTAGCGTTAGAATTGAATGTTTTCTCTTTCTTGTTGCTTATTTCCCAAGATGCACCAATTGCTCAAGTCATTCAGACTGTTAATAAAAGATTTCTTTTCAAGCGTTTTGTGCTGGCCACTGTTACAGACAAGTAACAAAATAAATATTGAGCTTTCTGAAAGATATTACTCCAAATTATTATAAATACTTTGTTTCCTGATGGTTTAGCAATTCCCCTTCTAGGGACACATATGCTGCTTTCTAATTTCCCCCAATTAAAAAAAGTCTGGGTGTTTTGTCCATTAGATTAAAAAAAATTAACATTCACAAATATTAGATTTAAATGTTTTGCTCTCAGAAAGATAAGAAAACAAGAAAGCTTTATTTGACAGAAATGGCAAGTATTGGAATAGAGATGCAATATGACATTTGGATTCACATTGAGTTTTTGCTGTGATGGAGTTGCTCATTTTAGAAAAATACTTACAAATTCTTCCTGTGAAAATCTTTTTATTTCAGGCTTATTGCAGTATTTTGTTTAAAAAATTATTACAAAATGTCATGATATTTTATTTTATCCTGCTTTGGAACACTTATAATGCTTTGTAGTTGGTGGAGGTGCTTGGCTGATATTATACAGTAATTGCTTTGTTTCAGCAAAAATGTACACTATACATCTCGTTCTAGGTAGGAGAGACTTGAAAGTAGGGTCATTTGCAATACATGTGCCAGGGATATCTGGGATAATCTGGAAATGAAAACAGATTCTAGGGTTAGAGAGGGAGTTTGAAGGAAGGAATTCCCTGGTCATTTCTCTTTGCAACTAATTGGCTCACTAAAAGGCTTAATCTTCTTCTATCTGCCTTTTAAAAGTTAGGGAAGTAAAACCTCATTAATTCAGGGCTATGTTGAAGTTTATTTTTATACAATCTGGGAAGAAAGCATTTGCTGAGCAAATTAGCAGTATAAACAAAATAGGAACAGGTATGTTTTTACTACTTGAACCTTTTAAATAAGTTATTGGTGTTCAACATTATACAATGGCAATGCTAATTTAAATTAATTAAAAACATTAAAGGTGACTTGCTGGGATCTTTACTTTAATAAGCCTTGTTTAGTTGTTAATTCTAGTTAAATGAATCAGATGACTCTGTTGCATGGGTTGTCCTATACCATGTATCTTAAGAGGCAGAGGATATGAGTCATTTTCTACTTCTTATATCTTCTTTGGCTTGCTCCAAGTCACTTCCTATATCCAAGATCTCAGTTTCCTGAACTATAGTCCAGGGGGATGGGCTATTTTATATTAGCTATCAAGGGTACTAATGAATTAAGCTGCTTTAGGGGACAGATATAGCAATCAGGGACAAAGTGAAAGTAGTTGCTTCCTCTCTAGACTCTTGACTTGGATTAGACCACATCTTCTTAATGTGTTTCACTTATACATACAAAGATTTGGTAAATCGTCCATAAAATGGATAGTGTATAGAAGGGAAGCGAGACAATCAAGAAATATCTTGAGTTCATGACATATGAAGATCATTTGAAAGTAATGAGGAGGATTAACCTAGAGAAGAGATGGCCAGGCAAAAGCTTGATGGGTGTCTTTAAGTATTTGAAATATCATGTAGAAGGGGATGGATCTGTCCCCATTTAGCTCCTTATTACCTTTAAAAAAAAAGAAAAATAACTCCTTTGTTTGTCATTTAAAGCTCTTCACAGGTCTTCAGTTGTTTTCCTCCTCACTCTCTGCCATCCAGCCCCATTAACCTACTTACCATTGTCCACACAGGATGCCCTTCTCAGGGCCTCTAATTCTTTGCAAAGGATGTTTCCCATACCTGGAAGGTTCTTTCTTAGCACCTCTACCTTGTACAATCTCTGCTTTACTTCAAGACTCAGCTTACAGACCACCTAATAGGGAAAGCCTTTCTTGAACCCCTCAATATTTAATGACTTAGAAGATTTAACTTATATTTCCTTATGTCTTATAAATTTATATACCTGTTCACCTACCCCATTGGAGTACAAAGTCCCTAGAGTTTAACATAATCCTAGGCATATAGGAAGAATTTAATTATTTTTATACATTTATTCATTCATTCAGTCATGGTTTCTAAGTTCTCTTCTTGTTTAAAATGATATGATTTCTAGTGGTTTGTCCCTGTCAAATTAAATCTGTACATGAAAATAACATACCTGTTCTCTTTTAAAATAATATCACAATTCTTATAGATCTTCCCCATAAATATTATAAACTTGTGAAATTTTTAATGAACTAAGGGCAATTATAAGTGATTAGTAATACTCTTGGCCACATGAGTTTAAGAAGGCGATTTAACTTCATGCTATCTTAATTTCTCCATGGGTAAAATGGATACAGTATACCACTGCTACTTATCCACCTGCAGCATCCACTGAGGTGAAAAGGGGAAGCAATAAAAAGAAGTATTTTACAGATATAATTGTATCAGCCAGGTTAAAAAAACAAACCAGGAATGTGTGAAGTACTCAGGGGTCAGGAATTATTAACCAGAATATCTGATTGTAACACAGCCCAGCATGTTATCTTATGAGTAAACAGTGCACAGTTAATAGGGGTCAGCTCCTTTTTAGTTCTGGGGGGAAAATGAACAAGATGATAGCACAACATGTGTTTTTGAGGTGGGAGGGATGGTGGTGTGGAAGGCCACTGAAAAGATCATACAGTTTTAAAGGCTTATTTAGCTTCCATTTGTAACTTTGTACTGCTTTGTTCACTCTGCTGTACACTGATGGAAAAAGACAGAGGGATATCATTTCTGCCAGATTTGAGGCAAGATGTAGACTGTGGAGGAATTTTTTGATAGAAATGGAAAATTTAAAAAGAAAAACTTATAGCTGGAATCATAAACATAATTAGATTTTTGCAAAGATGCAGATAAGATTTTATTGTACAGCACTGTACCCTAACTCAGTTCAAATTGCTATTAAATCATTACATGTTATGACTCTTACCTTACCACTGGAGGAATGCTGAGCAAATATGTGGTCTCTGAAAGGAGCCAATTACTTCACCAGAGAGTTTTTCAAATACTTAAGCAGCTGAAATAAGAGAGCCTGCAGTTTTGATGGCTCCTATATATTCTGAAAAGGCTATTTTGTACTGCTATAACATATTTTGTTTAGCTTTATCCACTTCTCGATGCTGAAGTGATCACTGGTCACTAGATTACTATCAACCAAGTGCCCAGTGTTCACATAGTCTTCACAGTGTCTATTTATAATGAATGCATTAATATTACAATTGCTTTCATATCTCTTATGTTAGACTTGCACTTTGAAAATTCCTGGCTACCCTCTCCTTGTGCATAATGACTCTGCAAGGGTTTTTGTGGCAATGCTCTGTCATTGGTTCCTTATCTTTGCCTCCTTTGCACAAAGAAGCATCATCCAGGTGTGGATGTATTTCAGAGTTTTGCCCTCTATATTTTTGGCTTTGTTTTTTGTTTTTACTTTCTCTTGTTTAATTTGATTCTCATGGGTTCAGCTTTCATCTATTTGGAAGTCTTCTATATAAATATCCAGCCCTCTACTCTCTCCTGAGTTGCAGTCCCATATCTCCTACTGCCTGCTGGATAATCTGCACCATGGTGTCTCAGGGGCATCTCAAACTCTATTTTACTAAAAAAAAACTAACAAAATTGTTTTTCCCCATAAATTCACCATCCTCTTAATTTCTTCTCTTTCAAGGAATTTACTATTCTTCTAATCCCTCAGGTTTACAGCCTAGGAGTCATGTTCAACTTTATAGGCCTACACACCCTCCCTTTTCAATAAATTGCCAAATTTTGTCAGTTCTTAATTTGAAACAACTACTGTGTCTTACACCTTTCCTGCACTTGGGCAGCTAAACCCTCATTATCACTTAGCTGAACTATTGTTACTGATTTACCTGTATCCAACCCAAGGCCTCTCTAATCTGTCTACTAATGACCTTTCAAATTGATATTCCTAAATTTAGATGAAAGTATAAATTCCTCTCTTAAGAACTTTCAGTGGCTCCCTATTGCCTTTAGACTAGTTGTAGTACACGTACTTTTAGAAGTAGTAGGAGCAACAGCAGCAGCTGCTAACATTTCAAAAGCAATTTAAGGTTTGTAGAAGAACACAGCATATTTAAATTCATTTAACTAAAATACCAGTTTCTCTGTTTGACATATAAATAAAAATTGATATATTAGTATATCTTTCTAGACTGATTACATTGTAAACTTCTCTACATTGTAAACCTTAAAATTTCCCAGACCCTACTTTATAAGATTGGATTAAGACCATTCCCCATTTGGGCAGTGAACTCTACTTAAAGCAGGAATGTGAGAATTCTACTTTACCTACTTGGGTCTGCCCTAGGGGAAGATAAAGTTGTAAACTCTTTTCTGAACAATGAAAAGTACTTAAACCCATACTTTTCTTAAGCTAAATACCTATAAAGGTTAAGCAACTTGTGAATTTACAAGGAACAAAGAACTGGAAAACTTACTCAGAGCTTTCCTGGTGTGAATTACTCAAAAATCCACACCTTCTTAGGTGTGGACTAAAAATGGGCGATCCTTTAGAAACATCTACAGTGATTGGTAGATGTAAGGACTTAGGGGAGGTGACAGAGGAGATTTTGCCCTTAAAAATAAGAGCTCAGGGAAGAGCTGGGAGGTCATTCTGAAACATTCAGATTGGAGAGACTCATTCTGAGGAGACTGATTCTGAAACACTCAGATGGAGGAGGGAGCTGGTGAAAGCAGCTGAGATGCTGCTGGCCTGTTGTCATTAGAAATCCTTGTTTAGTCAGACCTTTTGGTGAGTGTTAAAAAACTGATTCTTTTCTTACTCTCTCCTTCTTTGATTACTCATTGTATTGTTAATTAAAAATCTCTATAAAACCCAATTGACTTGGGTATTTGAATAATTGGGAATATTTCCCTGGCGACCACCTTATATTTGATTTTAAAACCCAAGACACTGTAGTGAAACATATTTCTGGGGTCAAATTTACTCACCCTCTCTTATATCTATCACAATTTATATCTTCCACTATTTTAATCACTACAGTTTAAGACCTCAACCATTTTAAATCTCACAACATGCAATCTATGTTTCAATCAAACTAGTGATTCTACATATAATTCCTCATGCTTATAGTGCTCTAAGTCCTCATCATTACCTCCTGAAATGCCTTAATTTCCATTGATGCTCAGCTCCAACATAACCTCATTCAAGAAGTCTTTTTTTTTAATTCCCAAGCTCTAATCATTTTTTTGGTTTATTTTATATGTATATTTGTCCCTTTGTGCATTTTCTTCCCAATAGAAGGTTAGTTCCTTGAAGACATAGACTGTGATTACTTGAATTTTATCCTCAGTTCCTGAAAGGAGCAAGCTTAAAGACTCATAAAATAGGAAAAGAGAAGGTAGTTATATTTTTCAACATCTCTTCTGTTGCTTTTTCAACATCTCTTCTGCCATATTACGTACTATGTATAATCAAGGAAAATCCAAATAGTTATATTTTTGGACAATATTCATTGGTTGATGACACTTGACTATTAACTATTTGTTAGCACTAAAGGGTGCTATGATAATGATAAAGTCTTTATATCATATCTGCAACATTCTTTATTACCTTTAGAATCTACTAAAACCCAAAGCTACAGAATCCAACTGTAACCATAGTAATAGTAGCATAATTATTCCCCCTTCCTGTGTCACTACCCACATTCTTCTCACTACTAACACTCCCTCATTCCCAGATGATCCCTTGAATGCTAATCTGAACTGATTTTGTTCCAGGTGATGCTAATGCTAATCATAGTTATTTTAAGTAAAGGCAATGACATTTCTTAGAGGAAGGCAATGAACTATTTTCCTGATCCAAAGATGCTTATTAAATATGAAAGACCATTGATTATACATTCAAATATGATGAAATTAGCTTTTAAGTTCTTAGGCCAGGGAGAATATGATAACCTAAATGTAATTACAAACTGACTCTTCTTTAAAACCACATTAACTCTTTCTGCATCTGTGTAAACATATGTACCTCATGTTTCAACATATGTACATGTATTTAGAAGCCTGAAAGAAGCTTAAAGACTCATGAAGTAGGAAAAGAGAAAGTAGTTTTATTTTTAAAATCTCTTCTGATTATACATTAGCCATATTATATTATATGCACAATCAAGTAACATCCAAATAGTTGTCAAAATTGATCGCATCATTTGGATGATATTCCTGTGGTTGGGATATCATTCAATTAAATTTGTGAATAAAAAGTTGGAATACAGTGTTTCCAATTTGTGTATTTTGGGTTTTTTTTTCTTAGTTATTTTGTTAACAAAAATCTGCCTTTAATATTAGTAAATTCTTGACTTTTGCTTTTAGCCTATTTTTCATATTAATGGCCTTATTGGATATTTTGTTGGTTGAAAAGACCATAAGTAAACTATAATTATAGGAAATAGTAATATTATGTTACTTTTATTATGTTACAATTTCAGATTTGAAAAATGCTTTACATGCTATCCCACTTTATTTTTAAAATAATCCTTAGAAGAATGTATTATTTTTATCCTTTTTTGGCATATGAAGGAACTGAAACTGAGTGTTAATTCCTTCCTAGCCAAGGAGAAGATGAAGTAAACATCAGTGGGATTTAGACTAATTTGTATAAGATTTTGCAGTATGCAGAGCTCTCAACTCTTTTCTTAGAAAAGCAAAATCAGAGAGCTGGAAAGGGAGCAACCCAGAGTAGATTGTAACAAACTAGTATCTAGAACTCAGCCTAGCTTGAAAAATGTCCCACTGCAGCACCAATCACAGTGACTAGACCATAAGCAGGGTCTTCCAAGCATGATGAACTTCTACCCAGGAAGAGATTCACTCTCTCTTTTCCCCAGTTTCTCTTCCCTTTCTTCCTTCCCTGCCAGTTCCAAGAGTTTAGGATCAAGGAAACAAATTATTAGCTTTCTATTTTCTAATGCTTATTTTAGGAAAAATTAAATTTATTGTTATAGATTTACTGCCTGAAATTTTCCTTCTATATTCCTTATAAATGCCGTCAATGGAAAGTGTGAATTTCTGGGAGTTTACTAGGTCTTAACATAGAAATAGATGTGGGACGTACACATTACTTAATACAAGAGAAATGTTTGTTTTATTTGAATCGAGCTAATAGAAGTTGGAGGTCTTAGTTTCTGTATCTCTCCTTCCCAGACATGTTGAGCGTTGTTGGATATAAAAAGAACAATTCCTCCCATGCTTTGCTTTAATTTGACTTTTGTATTCTATTTTTAAACTCAACCTACAACCTGTATAATCACTGCACTTTCAATTCCTCAAATATTTTCACTTTTGTGGCTTAAGAATCTATTTGAGGGGATATATTGAACATGCGTAACACCATCTATTTAAAACTTTAAATGCAAGATCATGCAGCTATAAGGTGAAAAGGAAAGGCTATTAAATCATATTTTTAGACTTCTCTATGTAGCACCTTCAAAACATATTTAGATGATTTACTTTTTGGACTTTCAAAGAAGGATTTTTATTGGGATTAGTGAACAGAATACAATGATAGAGAAAGGGGTTGGAGTGTTGTTGCTATTACCCCTTCAGTAATTTCAACTACTATTAGGTCAGGGGTGTGTGTGTGTGTGTGTGTGTGTGTGTGTGTATGTGTGTGTGTGTGTGTGTACATGTGTGTGTACCTGCTTTTATATACCTATAGAGATTTCCTCCTTGCCTTTGTAGTAAATTCCTTCCAGGAATTATTCTCAATACCCTCAACCAATACACATTTGTTTTTTAGATCAGTAAATTAGATTCTTACATCTTTAGCAATTAAGAAGTTAAAGACTGTCCTATAATTTTAGACTATATCAGAGGCAAGACTTTAATCTAGGTCTTTTGGTCAGGGTTACTTCCCAAATCACTAAACAAAGGTGTACCTCATGGTTACCCCTGGCCAGTAAGTAAAAATGAAATCTTTTATAAATAGAGCATGTCCTCAAATGAAAATTAGAATAGCACTAAGATTTTTAAGGTACCTGGTAGTTTATTTTATAAATAGTGATAAATCCTAGATAATAGGACAGCTAGGTGACACAGAGCCTAGAGTCAGGAACATCTGAGTTCAAATCCAGCCTCAGAAAATTAATAGCCATATATGACAAGTCACATGATCCAGTGTGCCTCCGTTTCCTCATTGGAAATGAGCTGGAAAGGAATGCAAGCTACATTTTTGTATCTCTGCAAAGGAAATCCTAAAGTGCTAATGAAGAATCAGACAGGACTACAATGACTCAGCAACAATAAGTCACTGATCTAACTATTATCATTCTTATATTTTGATATTATATAAATTTCACATTGTATTACATGTTACATATTCATCCTATTAGATTTAACAGAAGTATGATTCTTAAAAATGTGTCTATTCATGGATAATTATTCCATTTTTAAAGAAAAGCATATCATGACAATTAAATGCAACTAATTCCCATTTTTATAATGCTTTCTCACAACAAGGCTGTAAGAAAAGTAGCACAAGTTTAATTATACCTGTTTTAAGAACAGTTTCAGTGATTTGGTCTAATTACACAAATAGTAAATCCTTGAATTGGGAGACAAAGGGATTTTCACTGTTATGTCCTGTATTTTTTTTATTTTTTTAAACCCTTACCTTCCATCTTGGAGACAATACTGTGTATTGGCTCCAAGGAAGAAGAATGGTAAGGGCTAGGCAATGGGGGTCAAGTGACTTTCCCAGGGTCACACAGGTACAAAGTGTCTGAGGCCAGATTTGAACCTAGGACCTCCCATCTCTAGGCCTGGCTCTCAATCCACTGAGCCATCCAGCTGCCCCCTATGTCCTGTAGTTTAAAAAGAGTTTGGTATGTGAAATTGCAAGAAGTTTAGGTTTTAAAGAAGGTTAAAAAAAGATATCCATGGCCTCATGACAAAAAAGGCTATTCACTATCATCGAAGGAATTGTTAGAATCTGAATGCATATTGAAACATATTCTTAAATTTATTTCTTCCATGAATTGTCTCCAGTGTAAGGAATATGTGTCTTGCTTCACAAAATGACTAATATGAAAATATATATGTTGTGAAAACATATGCAAAACCTATATCTTGTTATATGCCATCTGTGGAGGGAGGGGAAGAACATGGATTACAAAATGTCAGAGAACCATCATTAAAAATTTTATGATATGTAGTCTGGAAAAAATTTAAAGAAAACATTCATTACCTGGTGGTTCTCTACTATTACTGAAGAAAGTGATAGATTATGTAATCTCTTTATTGTTTCCTAATGCTACTGTAAATGGTACCGTATTGTAAAGTTCTGTAATGGTAGTAATGGGACTTTGGTTCTTATAGATTATATGATTCTTCAGGGAAGATATCATACTGTTTTCTCACAAGTGCCTAGTAGAGTGCATTGAGTACATTAGGAAATTAATAAATATTTCCTGAACTGAGTTGACTATACCCAGAATCCTTTTCACTTCCAAAATTTTTAATCTATCCTTATAACAATATATTCCCCTGTGAAATCTTTTCCTTTTTGACCTTTTTTCTGTGTCCACATTTGATATATTATGAGGGTCTGTATGATGTGATATTAGCCAGAATGAAAGGGAAGAGACGACCCTGAGAGGAGTTATAAAACAATAATTTTCAGGTAATAACTGACTGAGAACAGTGGTAGGGCCAGTTATGAGATTAAGGAGACAGGATGGAAAACAATTTGTGGGACAGATAAGATTGCCTTTTGACACTGATAGATATTATTATTCATTTATTATGTGGCAGGCACTAGGCTAAGCTTTGGAGACAAAAAATAATTAAATAAAACAGTCCTTCCCTTTAACAAGCTTATATTCCCATGTGAGAAGTCAACATGTAAAGTAGTGTTGAAACACAGCAGGTGAGAGAATGGGCAAAAGTGGTAGACAAGAGGAAGGGGAATCCAGAGCGCCTGTAATTAAATAGTGAAGAAAAGACAGCCTGGAAGTTCCTGAAATGGAGATACAGGTGAGGAAATTATCAGTTAGCAGAGCAGAGCCTCAAAATGGTGCTTTCTGCAAAGTGACATGGTTGATGCTATGGAAGAGGAAATGTAGGAAGATTGAATCAAGTAGAAAGTCAGTGAACATATCTGGAACTACATTATTGATTTTGAAGTGGAGACGCCTTTTAAACAATTGAAAATATGTTTCTGGGCATAAAGTAGGTTAGTGTATTATCACAAAAAGCAAAGGAAATGAAATGTTTTATAGAAATACAGGATAATGATGTGTCAAATTCAATATAGAATTGAAAAAGTGGGAAAAATAGAACACACTTAGTGAATTTGATAAATTGGTCTATGATCTTTGATAGAGCAGAATGAAGTATGTAAAAGGTTAAGGAAATAAATGGTGAAAAGATTTTTAAATGAGGAGGTTGATGTAACTGAGGTAATTCTCATTTGACAAATTTGGCAGTAAAAGAAGAGACAACCAAGCAAATATTTTTCAAAGAAAAATTGGCAGTCATAGTTAGCTTGTAAGATTTGTTTGGCTCATAGTATGTGTGATGCTAAGCCTTTTTCCCTTAGTGCTTTTGTTAATTTATCTTTTTTACTGAATATAATCCAAGAGCACAGTCATTTGAAGTTTCTATATTAGTATTTCTATAACTTATGATGATGCATGTAGAAAGATTCAAAACACATACACATAAAAGCACATAAACAAAATTTGGACACCCACAGGGAACTATGTAAGAATGTCTGAACCTTACTTGGAATCTAAAAATGAATCTGTATCTACCACTAAATGGTGAGTGATGATTCTTCATGTTAGTATCTACTGAGAGCCATTCCCACATTGGTTCCTTTTAGATCTAACTGAAGGATTATGTTTGACAAGGGCAATGATTTGGTAAAAGTCTGCATGTGTTAAGCAGGAAAAAAATAAGTAATTCTTAAAAAAATTTCATGGGAATTTATAACTGAAAAAAGGCATCTGTAGAAGATAGAATGGGACATGCAGCTCATATTAGAAAATCTAAATGAGGACTGAAATGAAGAGATATGATAGGACCCACAAACCACCCCTTTGTGAACATTGGAGGTTCACATGTGTAACACAAAATTTTTCAATATGTTGATCCATTGTGCTATTTTTTTCCTTGTCTAAAATATTTTTTGTTATATAGAATGATGTAAGAAAAAGAAGATATCAAAAATCTTCCTATGTTAAAAAATCACTACTATAATAATTTATATAAGTAATGGGGGAAATCAAGATTAAAGTAAAAGAAAAATATGAAAATAATGTCAAGCAGGTCAGAATATTCTGAAGAAGAGCAAGAAATTGGCTAAATTCATGTCAACTGTACATAACTATACAATTAAAAGAAGGCAGCAATAATTATTTTACTTTCATTTTCTCAATTGAGTATATTTATTGGACTGGGATGAATAGGACAAGAATATTTAAGGAGAGATTCAAAGGAAAAATAAGTCAGAAATTATGAGAGCACTTTACTGTACACAAAGTTCAGCTCACTAGGCCCACATAATATCTATCCCAGGATATGGAAAATTGGGCAGATGAGAATATTTCTATTCAACTGAAGGATTATAGAGCTAATGAGTATCCTTATAATACCTCAAAAGATCACAAATGTGCCAAATTAAAATGAATGAACAAGAGTAGAATAGGAAATAATCTTCGAGGAAAGTTCTTGGAGAAATGCTGGTAGAGAGACTCAAGAAGTAAGCAAAAATAAAGCATGGAGAAAAAAATATAAAAAATAAATGAGAAGAAGAATTTAAGGAGAAATCTCCAGTAGGGTAGAACAATACAATTATACAACTAGTCCCTAAAAGAGAGAATGAAACAATTTTAATAAACTCTATTATGATTTAAAAGCTTAATAAACTTTACAAAATATCTGACATCTATAAGTTCTGGAAAAAATACATCACGTGTGTGTGTATATATATATATATATATATTTGACATATAAGTTTGAAAAAATATCTTAATGAAAAAATTCAATATGAAAATTGAGTTGAGAAAATATTTGGAAAATAAGAAAATAGTAGACTATAAAGAGAGTTGGAGAATCAATACAAAGAATGGAAGAAATAAAAGCCTGTTGACAGAACACTATCAATCATGTGTATATATTGACACACACAGACATGCATGTATGCATATATGTAGAACATAATCATGCACATATGCATATGTACATTGATAAGTTATTGGTTCACTAGACAGAAAAGGGATGCAACCTACCTTACCAAAGTCAGAGATAAAAGGGAATTTATAACCTGCAGATGAATAAAAAAATCAGAACTATATAGCCCTAAAAACTGAAAGCTTAACAGAAAAATATTAATATCCACAAAGTGCCCAAATAACAACCAGTAAATTTGGAACTTAATAATTTAATATCAAATAGAAAGTGAACAAATTGTAAATTAATTCCCAAGTTATGGAACACATCTTTGACCAGATGCATTAAAAAGTTAATTATATCAGACTTTTGAAGAATGGATATTTTTCAGATAACCTCATTATTCTCAAAATTAGAGAAAGAAGTCCCTGCATTAAAGGCTTGCTGAGGCAAATATTAACAAACTATATACACTGATTACAAATGATATCACTGAAAAACAAAAGAAGAATAGAAAGTTTATTCTCATACATATGGATGAACATGAATTTTTAAAAATACAGAAATGAGATGTTATAAAAATATGCCTTTTTAATTCCTTAATATTTTAAAACTTTTTACACAAACCAAATCAATTTGGTTAGAATAGGAAAAAATGCATAGTTGAAGGGAAAATTGTAGCCTTAAGCATTTCCACAAAAGTCAGGCTCATGCTCTTAAGGAGCTTACATTCTAATAAAGGAGTCAATACATAAACATATATACAAAGTAAGTTATAGACAGGACAAAATAGAAAATGGTTGGAGATTGAAGGCATTAGAACTAAGTGGGGTTGTAAAAGACTTCAAGCAAAAATTGAGCCTTTAGTTGGGACTTAAAGAAAGTGAAGGAGGCCAACTGTCAGTGCCAAGGAGTGAGAGTGTTCCAGGCACAGGAGCAGCCAAAAGAAAATGCCAAGAGCCAAGAAATGTAATGTCTAGTTACTGGAACCACTAGGAATCCAGTGTCACTGGATCAAAAATTATTGTCAGGTAGTAAGATATAAGAAGAATGGAAAGGTAGGAAGGGGACTAGGTTATAAAGGGCTTTGAGAGGAGGATTTTGTATTTGATCCTGAAGGCAATAAGGAACCATACCATAACAGCTTATTAAATGGTGAGTTGGCATAGCCAGACCCCTCTGCTTTAGGAAAATCACTTTGGTAGCTGAATGGAAGATAGATTAAAGTGGTTATATATTTTTGGCAGGCAGCCAATTACAGGAGTCTAGAGGTGAGGTGATAAGGTATTGAAGCAGGGTGGTGGCAGTATCAGAGGAGAGAAGGGGTTGGAGATATCGCAAAAGTGAAATCAACAGGCTTTGGTAAGAGATTAGCTATGGGGCTGAGGTGTGATACATAGTGAGAAGAATTTTATGACATCTGTATTGAAAGACTGAGGGATTGGAGGATGATATTCAACTGGAAATGTGAAATTGAAGTTAGTAAAAGTTTTGGGTAGGTTAGGCAGTTTGGAGAATCACCAGGGTAAAGATAAGAAAAAAATCTCTGGATTTCACAACTTAGAGATTGTTGACATGTTTCATTCACATCTGACTCTTCTTGGGGTTTTCTCGTCAAAGATATCTAGAGAGGTTCACCATTCCCTCTTCCTGCTCATTTTATAGATGAGAACACTGAGGTAAATGGGCTTAAGTGGACTTGCCAAGAGTGACACAGCTAGGAAATATATGAGGCCAGAGTTGAACTCAAGATGTCTTCCTGCTTTCAGGTCTGTGGCACTATCTACTATGTCACCAAGCCACTGCAACTAAGAGACTAATACCCATCATTTAACAAAAATGACAAATGATTGGGGAAAATAATACAATATAAATATAGAAAAACACAAGCCCTAATTAATTGTTGCTATAGCTATTAATTTTTACAATTTAGTATTGATGTCTCACAAGAATTTTTAATAGTTCTTAAGATATTTATATCCTTTGACCCAGAAATCACACTATTGATTTTACATAGTGAGCAGTTCATTGTCAGCAAAAAGGAAAGACCAACAAAATATTAATAGTAGTTAGTGTACACTTTATATAGTAACAGAAAGCTAAAACACAACCTTTGTAGCCTATAATTGGGTAATTGCTGGACAAATTGTGTTTTGTGAGTGGAGTGGAATGTTATTGTTCTAGAAGAAATGACAAATATGACTATTTCACAGAAACATTATGAGCCTTAGGGAGATAGTGGTAGAGTGTCTTTGGGGTCAGAGCACCTGGACTCAAATTCTTATTCTATCATTATCTGAATCACTGATATGCCACTTAATCTCTTCAGGCCTTGGTTTCCTCAATTATGAAATGAAAAGGGTCAGATTTAGTGGACTCTGAGGTTTTGGTAACTCCATATAATTTGGTATGAACAGATGCAGATTAAATAAATAATACATGATAATTACTGCAATGATGTAAAGAAATACAGTGTTAAACCAAAACGAAACTGAGAAAAAATAAAACATATACTTACTCAAAAATATTAAAGGTAAAATATCCATCCCCCCAAAATGGGAAGTAATGCATACTGTCAGTCACATTCACTCTTTTAGGAAGTTTTGCATAACTCTTTGGTGCAAATTACATTCAGGAAATTTATAAATTTGCTGGGAGGAGTTTTTTGTATCAATAACTTGAAAATGTATCAGTAACACATTTTGGAAGGAATAGGGAAGGTCTCTAGCATAGAAAGCTGTAGAAAGTTATGCCAATATTCAGAGGAAGAAAAGAGAAGATTTTTTTGAATAATAGGTTAGTTAGCTTTACTTCAGTCCCTGAAAAAATTCTAGAATCTGTTATTAAGGGAAAGGTTTATGCACATATAAAAGGGAATTGGAGATCACAAAACCGACAGCATGGTTTCAATCAAGAACAGGTCATTTTGGACTAACCTAATTTCCTTTTTTTGACAAGGTTATGAGACAGGTGGATTGGAAATGTAATAGATATAGTTTACCTTGATATCAGAAAAACCAACTCGGTACTGTGAAGGGACAGGACCCAATAGACACAGAAGGAAATTTCAATGAGGATATAACAAATGCAATAAAGAAATATAATGCATCAATTGATTGAGTCCTGTATATGTGCAAGGGGAAAACGATCAAGGACAGTTAGGGAGGAAGTGAACACAGTTGAGGTCTAAAAATATAAGATTCTTGAGAGCAAAAGGATGAAGTGAAATTATTGAAGATCACTGAGAAAGTGCATATGAATGGTTGAGGAGCTTTCAAGCTTATAGTATTTTAAAAAAACTTTATAGATGTGTTTTGTTTTAATATTATAAACACTCATGGATTATTCCAACTTCATTAGGAGGCTCTTGTAACAATGTAAAAGTGTTTAGTCAAACTAATAATACAGTTGCATCAAGTGAAAGTGCCTATAGCACCTCTTACCCCCTTATTTAAAATAATTATTAGAAAGCTATTTTTTCTCCTTCTTCCCCCTACCCTCACTGGAAAAAGAAAAGAAAAACAAGGCTGCCAGGATATAAACTACAAGATAAGAACATCTGTAAATGGGTGATTACACAGACATAAGGAGGGATAGGTTATCCATAAGGAGATTGCAATAACCATCTACTGTATGCCAAGACTTGTGTTAATCCCTTTATAAATATTATCTCCTTTGATCCATGAAACAATCTTGAAAGGTGGGGTTGCTATTGCCTCCATTTCATTTTTGAAGAATTTGAAGGAAATGGGTTATGTGACTTTATCAGGGCCACATAGCTATTATAACCCAGCCCACCCCCTGGAAGGAAGGGACTGTGAATGCAGGAAAGCTTACTAATGGATGATAGCATATAGGAGACACGTGAAACTTGCAGTGACAACAGTCCCAAGTGGAGCCTAACCAGATTAAAATTTAATTGTGACAAATTTAACAAAATAAATAAAAGTACAATAAGACATAGATGGTATTACATTTTATAACTGTCATTCTACTGCCCTAAATAGTTCTTTAGATACAAATTTGAGTTTAATACATATGATTAAAGAATTCTGTAAGAACTTTTTCACACTTAAAGCTTTTTCTAAGAAAATACCTCATTAAGTCTGTACACCAAGAAGTGGATAGTAGTATATCAATTATTTGTACCATAAAGTATCCAAGTTATGCTATTTTTAGAGGTAACTACGAAGGGAGGTTATTGTTATTCAGGAGTAATATAGTGACAATAGAATTGAAATAATATTTAATTATATATTCTTGTAGCAAGAAAGACACAGATTAAGTCCACATTTTTTTATATGTGGATATGGCTAAATTACTGGACTTACTGTCATACTTAATAAAGGCATCAATGCCAATATGAAGGTTCTTTAGTGGGCTGCCCCATATATTTTTATATGGACCTATTTAAAATATTATTTTAGCAATGCTTTGAATGAAGTCAGATTTGCATATGGCATGCAGCTGGGAGCCAAAACCTTGGGCTATACAATCAGGATCCGGACTTTTTAAATCTGAAATTATAGTATAATTCTAAGAGCACGACAATAAGGATAAATTTCTACAGTCAGATTCAAATAGTCAACTGTACAAATAAAGAATTGGTGCTGATTGTCTAGACAAGATTTTGAATTCAAAGTTTTCTCTCTCTCTTTTTCTTAATTGGATAGAATGATCAACATAAATTAGCATTGTAATATGACCAACAAAAAAATCCCATACTATTTTAGGCTGCATTAATAGAAATGTCTAACCTGATTAAACTATATTCTGAATGATGTGTTCAGTTCTGGACACCATGTTTTAGTCTAGATATCAATGAGCTTTCTCTTCTAAAATCCTATAATAATGCCCATAATGGTATGCAGGGAACCATACAATCTCCAAGGCTATGTGAACAATGTTCAAGTATTCCCAGTATCAACTGAAGTTGGAAAATCTTTGTATATGAGATCATGGTGGATTCTTACAAATTTTTTAATTTGAGAGAGCCTCATCACCTATGTGGCTATGGGATAATGAAGATTTTTATAATAGTAATTCTCAAAAATCCATCTACTAATTTTATGGAAGTATTGTAGGCCTAATCAGAAACAATGCTTTTACTGATAAAATTATAGATCATTGGCATATTGACAAAATTGACTAAAGAGTGAACAGGATAGTCAAGGAAAAGAGAAACCATATTTTATGAAAATCTGTTGAAGAAACTGATAGAGAGGACATGAAATTGATCTTCAAGTAGATAGAATATATAATTAGAAGTCAAAAGATGAGTTTAAAATTTCATTTTAGTTAATTTGTTACTTTCAAATATTCAAGCCCATTATTTTCTTTGAGGCCTTTTTTCCTCATCTGTAAAATAAAGTAAAATTAATTATCTTTCCCCCTAAAAGTTTACCTTTTTTACCTTCCTATTTATTTTCTTTTTCAAAATTTATATCTTATTACAGACACCATCCTCTGCAGTTTTGCAATCCAGGTGTCATCCTGGACTCCTCATTATCTCTCACCCCTCCTATGGTCAATTTATTGTAAAGGCCTGCCAATTTTAATTTTGCAACATCTCAATATATCCTCTTTTCTCCTTTGACACTGCCATTACTCTGGTGCAAATTCTTATCTCCTCATGCTTAGATTCTGCCTTCCTCAAGTCTTTACCCAATCCAATCCACCTTCTAGTTAAGTGCCAAAATAATGTTCCTAAACATAGGCCTGACTCCGATGCTTCCCCATTGTTTCTGGATCAAATAAAATACATTAAAAATTTATCATAAGAAGATCCCCTCCTAACCTTTCTAGACTTGTTACACTGTACTCTTTGACAGGTACTCTTCTATGTAGTGAATGTGGCCTCCCATGAATAAGATATTACATCTCTGGTCTGTCAGCATTTTCTTTGGCTGTCCACTATCCTTGGAATGCTCTTCTTCCTCATGTTAACCTATTGACTTCTCTGGGTTCCTTTTGTCCAGAGCAGAGTCCTTTTCTAAGACTCCTTGTAATTCAAATGACTTTCATCTTTTAATTATTTCCTGTTGATTCTGTATTTAGCTTGTTTCTACATATTTATTTGCCTACTGTCCCCCCATTAGATTGTGATCTCCTTGAGGGGAGAAACTTTCTTATGCCCCTTTTCATAACCCCAGTGCTTCCCAAGGTGTCCTATACCACTGGACCCTTAATAAATATTTTTGTTGGTCTTTGATTAAATGATTTCTAAATTCCTCTCTGAGTCCAAATCCTAGCATGCTAAGTATATGAAGGGCTGTGATGTCGAAGGGGAGAGGAGGTTAGATTTCTTCTCCTTGTCCCCAGAGGACAGAATAAATAGCAATGGCTTGAGGTTGCAAATAGATTTAAGCTTATTGCTTTGGGGTGGGGAGAACATAACTTCTAATAAAAAGAGCCATTCAAAAAAGTAATGAAATAAATATCATTGGAAGTCATTAAAACTGAATCCGAATGACTGAGCAATGGACTAAATGACCATTTATTCTGTGAAAATGGCAGTCAGATGATAAAAAATATCTATATAATACCTTTTTTTGTTGCTTGCTTATTTTGATCCTGATTTTATTAATCCCTAGAAATAGAGAATTCCCTATTCCCTTCAGCAATGCAGACAGGAAATTGTTCTGAAACTTAAGCTTTAAGAGCCTAGAGCCCTGAAAAGTTAACTAACTTACCCCAAGTCTCCCAAAGCTCCATGTTTTTCAGAAGCTAGTCTTTAACCCATGTTTTCTAGACTTCAAAGCCTTCCTTATTATACACAATGGCATGCCACCTTTCTTTCATTATGAATTTAAAGTTTCTCTGGCTCCTCATTCATTTTTTCCCTTAAATTTTATGAAGCAAAAACACCCAAAACGTAACATAGAAAAACTGAAATTCTGCTTTTTCACTCTTATTCCAATACATATATGTCCACCTTTTATTACATACTATTTTGACTATTCTAATTATGAAACTTGAGAGGAGAAAATAGATATTTTGAAAACAAAACAAAAGGAAAAAACCTCTACACATGCCATTACCTACAGAAAATTAGTACTTGATAAAGGGAATTTAAAGCTGACAATTACAAACATAAAAGGACTAGATTAGTTTGGTTGTAATGAGAATGAAGAAGAAAGTTTGGATAGGGAAATAGAAAATCATATATTGACGATCTATGCCAATTACGATTGAAACAAAATTAATCTGGGGAACTCAGATAATTGTTCAAATGACTGAATTTAAATGTAATAACATTTGTTTTTTTAATAATTTATTTTTAATCACATATTGAAAAATTAATGCAGGATAATTTCACTTTTCAACAAGAATATTTTAAAAGTAGTATTTGTAGCTCAAGAAAAACAGATGCCTCTAATTCAGTGTGTCCCTTAATCAATTTTCTGGAGGTGGACAGTTGTGAAATGAAATTGGCTAACATTTCCTTGTTTACCAGATTCACTGATCTGACCAAAGAAATTTCAGTAATCACTCAGATACAATGTCT
This sequence comes from Monodelphis domestica, assembly GCF_027887165.1. Lineage (NCBI taxonomy): Eukaryota > Metazoa > Chordata > Mammalia > Didelphimorphia > Didelphidae > Monodelphis > Monodelphis domestica. The sequence continues at coordinate 365,071,604 of NC_077229.1, forward strand.
CAACACAATTATATTTTATTCCATGTGCAACAGTAATGGGGAATTTTAAAATCATATACTTTTTTTTTTCTAATAGTGATTTGAAAGTAAGCCAATATGTTCTTTCTTTTTGTTAATCATGCATAAGCTGTTGTGGTAAGATACATTTCTGTAGGTCTGATTAAACATGTTTTTAAATCATTTAAAATATTCCAGATTACCAAAAAAGTAGAAAGACTTTTTATTATTAAATAATAATAGTAAAAATATGAGATAAAGGTGACCACAACCACACCTGAGATATTTAGGAGAAATTCATTTTTCAAGATATCAAAATTATTATAACACTAGAATCAAATATAAGAGTTGTCTATATGTATGTGAATTTTGAATATTAATGAACATATATGTATTTAGACTATAATTATGTGCTTGATATATTCATATTTGCTCTTTTGTCGGCTGTGTTGGTTAATATTTCACATCTGCCTTTCCAAAAATAAATACATTCTAAGGCCATATTTCAAAGTTTAATCTGCAATTTTAATAGGAAAAATTATTTTAAAATTAAGTTTAATTTGCATTTTAACATTTTCCTCATAGTTTTCTAAAGTCTAGAGAAAATCAATAAAAAAAATTTAAAAAGCCCTGATTTGTAGCATTTGTCAATTTCCCAGTTGTAAATGCTCACATTAAAAATTTAACAATGGACTCCCTGAGAAAATTCCAACTGGCTCTAGTATACCCTCCTAATTTGCATCTTTGTATGATTCTGGGCAATTGTTTCCTCCTTTAATTATATTTATTTGAAGGACTAGTAGAGCATAAACCTTATATTTTAGTAAGTTTTACAGAAAATTCAGCACAAAATCTAATAGTTCCTGGCATTATAAAAAAATAACAATTGTATATATGGAACATTTCATGTTTAAACAAGTACTATAGATACCATCTAAAATCATACAGGGACCTGTCTTTGTCTCTTATCTATTACATACAAATGTTCTCATAAATCTGTGAAACACCAATAAAGTTTATCATCTGAACAGAAGGGTAGTCTAGTAATAATTCAATTTGATGAATCTTCTGGGACAAAACTCCTTTTTATTGAAATCCTGCACTTTGTTTTCAACTGGCCTTTGAGCAGTTCCTCAGAGAATTCCAGACAAAAAAACCCACACATATTCAACCTATTTAAAGCATGCAGCCTTCCGTTTCCTCACTTATCTCATTTTGTTCACAGAAATAGGATTTGTGATATTCTTATTCTAGAAATTTCCCAGATTACAAAACTTTGACTATTCATGCAGGGTATCTTGTTCTCTGAAACTTAATCTTAGAAGGTTGTTTGAGAAATAAGAGTTAATTACTTGCTCAGGATCAGGCTTATAGCAGGTATGTGTCAGAGAGGAGCACCTGTACCTCTCTCAGTGGCTCTAAGGCAGGTTCACTACCCCATGCTGCCTCTTTGGTTAATAATATTGACATTATTTCTCAAGTCATCCTAACTGAAGATCTGGCAGTCAGTTTTTCCTCACTCTTCTCCCTCACCTTGTATATCCAATGTTATTAATTTTTTCTTGAAAAACCTTTTTTTCTTTTCTTTATAGTATTATAAAAGTTCCCTTTGCTAGCATCATAGCAAATTTGCTAAAAAGAACCTCCTAAGGAATGTTTGAACTGCAGTTCCTTTCTATATTTCCATTCAACATTTTTTTTTGAGTGAGTTAGTTAGGGACTGAGGGATTTCAAGTTGTTCTTTCATGAATATGGGGAACTTCTAGTGTGAAAATGTCCTTCACTAATACTGAACTTGGTCTGTCAGTTTCAAGGGGATTTTGAGAGGTTAAGTAACTTGTTGGTGGACCCATAGTGAAGAGTGTTGTTAAAACAAAGCATTTAAATTCTAGGTCTTCTTGTGTCTAAGTATAGTCACTATCCCCCAGTGCACACATTAATTTTTCAAATGTACCACTTTAGAACCACCCTAGTTAAAGAAAACTATAGGGTCTCCCCATTACCTATAGAACGGAGCACACATTTCTTAGCCAAATACTTAGTAGCCTAGACAATATGGCTCCTGATTTTCTTTTTCTTTTTTTTCCTTTTTTTCCTTCTATTTCTTCCTCTCCTTTACTCTTTTTTGGGGGTGGGGATTATCTTAATTTATTTAAGACTTGCTCACTCATGAAGCACTATGACCAATACATTATAAAAAATAATATTTAGAACTACAAAAAATAGGCTAAATCTAAAGAGGTTAGATAGCCAAAACAACTTTTTTTGTAAGCAGAACAACATAGTTTGAAAGGCTAAATGGAGAATAGTCAATTCTTTGCTTTTGAAACTGCATCTAGGTCTTAAAATTGTCCAGTCACTGCTCATATTGCTCTTTATCTTTCTACTGAATAGTCAAATATCTTGAGTCAATTCTGGATACTTTCATTTTTTCATTATTCTTAGATTAATAAATCTTAATATTTCCATATAGAAAGAACACAAATAAGATTTTATATGAAAGTACAAAATCATTATTGCTTATATTGTACATTTAAAAAAATTTCGACATCTTAAATTCCAAAATTATCCATAACTCTATATTCATCTGAACTACTTTCTGTTCCCATCTGTACCATAAAAAAGGAAGAAAAGGAGAAAGGGAAAAAAGAAAATAATTTTTGATATATGTAGATTATTAAACTGTGTTCACTTCTGACTTCAATTACTTAGGACCCAGAGTGACTTGGAAATCAGTCCTTGGAAATCTGACCATGCTGAAGTAACCATGGAAACCTGGTATGGGATACTTATTTAACTTTAGGTCTCATGTTCTGCTGGGCAGACAATCTCTCTGTTGACCTTGGGCCTAATGAGCTATTTCTGCAAACCTGTTTAACTGTTATTACTTGGCTTCAACTACAGGACACCTGGTTTTCAGACTCATTGGATTATTGGATTGCTGAAACTTGGATTTGAGTTATTTATACTTGGTAATCTATGGTGCTACAACAAAATATGAACCAAAGAGTATTTGTCTTTGCTCCTCGAAGAGGAGGGTTTTTTGGTTGGTTGGTTGGTTTTTTGGTCTATGCCAACCTCCCCTTCCATCTTGCACTGGGCAATCCAACATCTCTATTCCTGGAACTCTCAGCCCACACAATGCTCAGCCCCTTTACTTTGATAGAAAAAAATTTCTCTCTCATATATGTATCTATGTACACATACACATGTCTGCCTTCTAACTCAGAATTTGAGCTTTTCATCATAAGGCTAAATTGTTCCCCATGCTTATGTACATCCTTGCTTAGTAAAGATTATCTTGATTTTAAAGGCATTGCAGTTCTGGAGTGTCTCCTCAGGGAGAGAGAGAGAGACTTTTATCTTGTATAGCTTGTACATCACAAGGTGTCATTTGGCTAATCTTCTTTTTGGAGACAGAGGGGACCTGGGTGTCCTCTCCTTCGGAGTAAGATGGGCCAAAGTTCATAGAGGTGGTGCCTTAGTTTATATAGTGTTCTCTTGGTTCTGCTCATTTCAAAATTTCTTTTAGATCTTTATATTTTTCCAAAATTAAATTGTTATTCATTTTCTTATGACACAGTAATATTCCATCATAAATTCTTCATTTCTTCCTAAATATACCCCCAAACTTCCCATGAAAAAGCGGCTTCTTTGCTTAAAAAAATAACACATATCTGAACAAAACAAATCCTTACATTGATTGGCCTTCTCATAAAATGTATTTTACATTTTGCATCTTTTTTGGCCACCCTTCTTTTAAAAGACAGTAAGCATGCTTCAATAGCAGTCCTCTGGAATTGTCATTGGTTAGTGCATTGATCTGAATTTTTGGCACTAAAAACACTAAAGTCAAAGAGAGAAAAGAACCTCTCAAACCTTCTGATGTTTTGGTTCAAATTTACTTGATATGGGTTACCCATGCTTGAGCTATATCTCTCTTTCTGCCAAATATGACTGACATCTAACTTTTCTAGGATCCTCAATGTCTCTCTAGAAATATCTTATATCAAGGAAGAAAGCTGTGAAGTAGTCAGACATCAGAGACGCACAAGTTAGATTTCAGTTAGTAATATTCCAGTAAATGTTTAACAACTAACTCTGGAAAAAAAAGTATACACATTTTAAAAAAGCTTACCTTCTGACCTAGAATCAATACTAAGTATCACTTCCAAGGCAGAAGAGTGGTAAGGTTTTGGCAATTGTGGTTAAGTGATTTTCCCAGTGTCACAGAGCTAAAAAGTGTCTGAGGCCAGATTTGAAACCAGGATCTCCCATCTTTAGGCATGGCTCTCAGTCCACTAGGCCACCTAGATGCCCCTACATATTATATTTTAAAGTTAAAGTTTCATTATTGATGTTATCCATCACTTTCTTAAATTCAGACAATCAACAAAGTAATAATTCATACTCTCATTTATAGCATTTGCTGATTTCCAAGAGGCACATCCTTACATTGATAATTTAAATATTGGCTCTAGTGTAAGATGACAGAAGCTGACTCCAAAATACCTGGTCTTCTCTTAAAAAATTGATGAATTTCCTTTTATGTCAGATCTCAGGTGACCCTGCATTAAATGTAAAAATCATAGTATAACATGGATGCCAGATTGGAAGTGTTCTCTCACTCTTCTGGCTATGACCTAAAAGTCATCTCTACTGACAAAGGCAAGAGAGGTGTCCTGACCTGTTGATCCTTGCATCCTTTTCTTATGAGATTAAACAAATTTGATCCTGATATATATTTGTTCCCCCATCCCTTTAATTGTCCTGCTGTTGTCTCAACTTTTAACATCAAGGCTGTTTTTCCTAGTGTTAATTAAAAACCACTCATTGCTTTCAGGATATGAAGGCATATCTATTAAAAACCAAGTTGAGAATGTGAAACAAAATGGCAGAGGAAAAAGCTATCTAATCAGTCTTTAACATAGCTATTCCAACAATTATCTAAGAACAAAATTCTGAAAAGTAATCAGGGTGTAACTATAGTGGTTCATTTTTCTAACCTCAAAGCATCAATTATTAAATGCCTATAAGTGGTATTCCAAGAAAGAATGAAGTTGATTACAGAAGGATGATGATGATGTTGATTATCACCAAAAGCTATGTTGAAATATTCTTCATCTCATTAATAGACATATTTTAGGAACATAGTTTAAATTCACACTTTACACAAAAGTATTTTTTATGATAAATAGAACTAAAGTTGGGGAATATTATAAATTTGGGATTTTTTTCCTACCCTCAGACTCTTCCTTTTTGGACTCTACTGCCTCATTGTGAGACTTTTTAGTCATTGAAAGGTTCTTTGTTCTCAAAACATTTTTTCCAAGAAATTCAGGATTGTGTCCTATATAAGTCATAAGAAAATCACACATTTGACAAGTATTGAGTTTGAAGTTTGAATAAGAAAAAAAGTTACTCGAACTATATCATTATGTTTTAAAACAATCCCTATCTAAGGAAAAATACCCTGGACTTTTCTCACTTAATGTTAGCAAGAAAACAGATATAAATATGTATCTATTTATTTATGGGGTCAGAGCAAAGAGTTGAGAGGGAAGACCAAATCATATTATACATAAGGCCAGCTCTTTTAATCAGGTAAAACTAATTTTGTCCATTTAGGTAAGGCTCCTTAACTTGGGGTTGACAGACTCCCAGAGAATCCATAGATTTCATGAACTTAAATGGAAAAAAATTGATTACCTTTTGATATTGAGCATTTTACTTTGTGCATTTAAAACATTTTGATAAAAGGTTCATTAGTTTTTACCTGTCTGCAAAAAGGGTCCATGATAAACAAAAGAGGTTGAAAACTCCTGGCTTGTGGGAACCTGGGAGCAGAAGAGTCCAAAGATAGTGCTTATTGTCTCTCCTACGGTTTTCCTTGGCACAACAGACAAGTTTGTAGCTATTAAGCTTTAATAGTTTAAAACTGCCCTCAGGCTTTTGAACACCTTATATGGTTCCTTTTAATCCTGTTTTTTTTCCCCTTAGATTTACTGTACCTCCCACATAAAACTGTTTACCATGCTTAACCTTCTTAATAATTATTATTAAAATCCAAAATTTTTTGGCATTTCTATAGTACTTTCATTTTTAAAATACTTTAATAGCTATTATGTTTATAGTGTTGTTCACTATAGAAAATAGTGACTCTATACAGGACCACAAGATTTGATATTGGACGAAATCTTACACCAGTGATGGCAAAACTTTTAGAGACCAAGTGGCCAAACTGAAAGCCTCACCCCACAAGCTGCTGAGCAGAAGGGTGAGTGACTCAGGCATGCATGCCAATCATTTACCAACGTGGCCTTAGACTATAATGCAGCACTCCCAGAAGGTCAATGAATTAAAATGACTTGTTCAATTTCACGTAGGCATGAATAGAACAGGAATTTGAACCCAAGATTCAGTTCACACCTATTATTCTTTTTGTTCTATGTATAAAACTTTAAGATGAAACTTAAAAATATTTTCCTAAATTTTGTGCCCATGAGAATCTAAAATTTTGAAGATTCTCCTGTATCATGATGGGGATATCTGGCAGTTTCTCTTCTTCATATTCTCAATATTTAAATAAATTTCTGTAAGCAACAGTAAAAATGCTTACATTTCACCATATACTGACAATGATGAGTTTTGCAAAATGGATTTTAATTCATATAAACCCAAGCTCTCTATCTTTACATTTTAACATTTAATATCTACAAAGTTACCTTGATGTAGTATATATAGAAATAATATTAAACATGTATATAAAGTTTTTTAATAAAAAAAGGGAACCAATTAATTTGAAAGTGAAGTGTCTTATAAATGTCAAGATGGGAGCATTCTATAAGACCATTTAAGTTCACATTTAATAAATAGTAAATATTTGGCTATTTGTCCTGTTTATCTGCTAAGGTTATGAAATTATTAAGATTCAAGTTCATTTTCCTTATAAGGTGGATCAAAAATTTTAGAAGAGGTCAAAGCATGTGTTTCTTATTTTGGGTCTCCCACATTGACTGATGGGACTCTCTCTGGGTACAGTTCCATATGGCAACCTAGATGAGCTCAGCATATATAGAAACTGATGTTCTAAGAAAAATGGTCACAGTTCTGAGGCACTCATTTCATTTTTACTAAATAAATCACAACACATAAGAACCTTGTAATGTCTGTGCAAACGTTACATAAAACCATCAGGTTGTTTAATTGCATCTGATTTTTTAGGACCCCATGCACACCAAAACTGTTTTTGGAATATTCTTGCTGAAGATACTGGAGTGGTTTTCCCTTTCCTTCACCAATGTATTTAGGAATTAAATTTATTAAGAAGTCAAGCAACTTAGTAACTGTGACTTATTTTAGCATATTGACTCATTTGTTGAGGGTGGCATTTTTAGTGATAAGACATGGGAAAGCAGTGAGAGAAGATGAGGAATGTTTGTATCATGAAACAATACTCTGGTCATAAAATAACCATAACAATAACGTAATAAACATTTATATGGATTTGCAAGTTTTTTTAAGACATTTTCTTATTTGACCCTATCAAAGAACTCTGTAGTTCAGATTTTTATGGTTGTTGATTGAGTGATTTTCAGTTTTGTTCAACTTTTTGTGACCCCTAGGTTTTCTTGGCAGAGATATTACTATGGTTTGCCATTTCCTTCTTCAGATCATTTTACAGATGAGGAAACTGAAGCAAACCAGTAAGTTACACAACTAGAAGAGTCTTGGAACAGATTTGAACTCAAGCAAGACATGTCTTCCTGACTGTAATTTCAGTTCTGTATCCACTGCTTTACCTAGCTTCCCCAACTTTAAGATATTAGTTTTCCTAGTTTATAGATGAGGAAACAGAGGCCATAAGAGGGTAAATTGACTTCTCTAGGGTCACAATTTGTTTCTGAGACAAAAGTTTAAATTTTTAATGACTTATACTGCAACGAGTCCCCACCTCTAGCCCCTTTGTAATGTGGTGTAGTAGGGGGACCTAAGCATATATCCCAAGGAATAAGCAACATGAAGGAGCAAAAAGCAGTGTATCTTAAATTAATTTGATCGATCACAGTCCAGTCAAGTTTGGCCACTGAAACAAGTCCTAAAGCTATTACCCTAGGTTTATCTGGATTATCTTTTTTTTCTTGTTACTGCTGCCAAAAGATTAGAGATTCCATAGCTATCATAATGGTTTAAGTTTGGACAAAGAAGAAACTCAAGAAAGATACCTCCCAACAATATTTGATCAGATCTCTTGATAACTGCAATTAGATAAAAAATGATAGAATACTATAAGTAAATAAATGGAAAAAAATGAGTGCTTACTAACACACTGTTAAAATTGGCTGGGTGTACAAGTACAAAAATCAAGAAATTCTCTACTCTCAAGCACCAACCCTCTAACAATATATGTGTCTATGTGTGTGTTCTTCTACAATATGTTATAAATAGATACATGCATATATATGCATGTGTAAAATCTCGAAACAAAGATGTTAATTAACCTTATCAGCATATAAAACAAGCAACAACTTGCATTTACAGAATGTTTTTATATGGTTTCTTCAAAAGAACTCTGTGTAGAGAGGGCTGTTTAAATTTTAATTATGATCTCAGAGAGTCTGAGATTTGTCCAACGTGAAAAATCTTTCTCTTCCAATCTATTAGCCTGCCCCTCCAAATATCAACTTATGTCTAAAATATTGAGCAAAAAGACAACAACAACAACAACAACAAAAACCAAATGCTAAAATTTTGCTGGGTTTTGGTTGTATGTTTTTCTTTCTCAAAAGATGATGAATTTACTTTGACCTTTTTTTTTTCTCAGTAGATTCCCATCTGGTTTTCAGTCTGTATCCCACTGCTAATTCCAAGTTAATATTGTGTGTCTATTCACTTCTTGTTAAAAGCCAGGAATATATCTTCTTTAGGTTTCAAAGAGGCAGTTTCTTGCTCTTGTAATCTTTGGAATGAGTTTTATCTAGTAGCTAAACCTCCATTCTGTGATGCTCTTCTCAGAATTATCCATCTCCCCAACCCCTTGCTAAGATTCCCTTTGGAACCAGTCTTACCTGTCCTTTGGAACTGCTGAGTTAGAACAATTCTTTCTGCTCTGAGCTGCCCTTTTTATACCAAGAACCTTTAATGAGGCCAATCTGGCTCAGCTAATTTCAATTAAGCATCTCAAGCTGGAGCTGGATGAATGAATTAGTAAGTATTTTTTAAAGAGGCAGCCATACTTAGATATGGAACCAACATATGTTCCCTGCAAAGCCAACCACTTTTAAGCAAACATATTTCTTCACAAAGGGTGCCAAGGACAGACTTTGTCTGCTTCACATTTTCACCTAGGGCCTTCATTTTCGAAGGTTCAGAATATAAGGGTAGCAAGACAGATCTCAAATATGCTGAAAACATGTCTGTGATCAGCAGAAACCAGAGCATCATTTTGTTTGTGCACCACATATCACTACCTCTTCAGTTGCAGCATAGAGTGATATGATACTATAACATAAAACAATTTACTGCCCCAAATGGCAAATGATGTAGAGCTGACAGGTCTCAATGAATTAAAGATAAAGCTACAAAGACTTTCCTCCATTTATTCTAAAGTTCACTCATGTAGGCTAGAGAGTGTGTTCAGGCTGAATGGCAGCAATCTTCTTTAATCTAAGATACATTTAATAAGCATCTATTACGTGCAAGTTATTGTACCTTGTACCAACCTTGTATCAGCTGTGTAACAACCATAGAATGACAAAATAAAAAGTAGGACAACAATACTGTAAATAGATGTGTATATGAATTGTAGGAGAACACAGAGAACACCAACATTGATAGAGGAAAACATCCTCAAGGAGGTTGAATATGATCTAAACTGTGATAATAGCCAGTATTTCCAAAGAGGTGGTGTAAGAGAGAGAAATCTGGAAACTTTGGGAATAAGCCTGGATCAGCTTTTTTCTCGCACTGCAAAGTTCCAAGTTCCTTTCTCTTTCTTACTGTGATAATTAAAATGTTTGGGAGCAAGGGAAATATATATATCAATTATGACCGCTGAAATATGTTTCTACTGTGTCTTGGTTTTATATAAATATAAGATGGTCGCCAGGGAATATATTCCCAATTTATGAATATGCCCAAGCCAACTGGGTTTTATAGAGAAATTTAATTTATAATACACTGATTAATCAATAGAAAAAGAGAGAAAGTAAGAAAGGAATAAGAATGAATAAATCAGTCAGTTGGTTTTATCACTCACCCAAGATCTCTCTAGGTAAGGCTTCTCATGCCAACCTCAGGCTCCACCTTCAAGAGAGCCTCCTTTCAAGAAATGTTTCCAGAGAATTCTCCTCCTTCAGAGCCAGCCTTCTCTCCTGGTCCTCCCACAGAGCAACCTCCTCAGTCCTCCTTCAGAGCCACCTCGCTCAGAGCAAAACTTCCTCCTCTCCCCCAGTCCTCAGACCCCACTATCTTTAAGGAAACCATCTAAGTTCCCTCCCCTCAGTTCTCACATCTACCAATCACTGTCCATGTCTTCCCTGTGCCAATGGTGGCTCTAGCTTAACCCAGGACCGCCCAGAGGTCTGCCCCTTTGCACATGTCTGTTGAAGGTCATATTCTCAAATAATTAAATCTTGATCCTTTCTGCAGCCCTTCCTAAATCCTTTTATTCTGAGTAGAGTGGAGATTGTAGTTTCAAGACCTGGATCTGTCATTCCAAGTATCTCTATTGTATCAATTCTAAAATCAATCATGACTCAAAGAACTTCCTGTTCTATGCTTAAGCATAGGTCAAAGCCCTTTCCATTGTTTAGCAAAAGGTTTCTGTCCTAAAGTAGTCTTAGGTAGGGAGGAGAAGGACCCTCCCATGCCAAGGGTTTTCACATTCCAATAGAGTTCTTACAATCAGTAGGAAATTTTTTCCAGTATGAGATTTCCCAATGGGGAAATTTCCAACATTCATAAGTCTAAGAAATTTTAAGGTTTACATTACCATGGCCTAAAGGAGGAAGCAAATTCTAGATGTTGGAGTTGGAGTAGAGAGTTTAGGGAACTTTTATATAGGCCATTGTGACTGGAAGATAGTGGGAAATTAAGCCATGTTAAATCAGGCTTAGACTAGGCTTGAGAGCAACCTGGTGATGTGTCTGTAGGTCCTTCATCTTGGGAGTTTTCTTCTCTCCATAGATGACTTTGAGAGCCATCTCAATGACATAGTACACATGTGCCTGACCTTTAATGCCATGTTGCTGTAGTATTCCATATTTAAAAAACAAACAAACAAACAAAAAACAGATTTAGTCCATTAATTATGGGCTCAAGATGTAGAAGAATATGTTGAGAAGTAATGGTTGGAAGTAAATTTCTAGGAACTCACAGTAGTCATTACAAATTAATAAAATCACAGATTGCTTCCTAAGCCCTAGTTGCATAAAAGGGAATGATACTGAAATAATAATAGTAACAACAATAACAAAAGATAGTAAAAGAAGTCATTTGTTTTTAAAGTGAGGCAGGTCCATGAAAGCTCCATTTAGTTAAACCTTTTAGTGTTCAGCAAAGTAAGCCATTTATAACTTCTGAAAACAAGGGTTATGGAGAGATAGGTCACCTTTGTTATTTATCAAGAATGATTTAAATCTGTTATAGTATTCAGTAATGTAGTCCTATAAAGCAGGCAATTTACTTTCTAAAATATCATTTACCTGTGCTTTAAATGACTTCATCATATCTATTTAGACTAACCAATATTGATTCCATTCTGTATTTGCCTGAAATAGGGAAAGCATGAAGTAAATTGAATGAAAGTGATTAATTCTAATGACTTCAACATTGATTTTTTAACACAGAAAATGTACCTTATTCTGCATAATTGCACATGATTTTTAATTCAGTGCCGTTTGAACCTCCTCAGTAGATGTCAGTTCTTTTTTTTAATGTAAAGAGTTCTTGTGGTATATGATGCTAGTGAACATATTTGTTTATGTCTAGCTTCAACTAATGAGTAAATTTGCTAGGTTACTTTTCTCATCACCTCTTGTGTTTTTGAAGAGTAGAGGACTTTTAAAAATAATCTTCATTTTTGATAGTATGACATCTTAATGTAGTGAGGGAAATCCATGCTAACAGAGCACAAGTCCTGGCTAGTCCTATCCATTCAGGGATGCTTGCAGTAAGGTAAATCTCCTTGTCTATTTGTGAAGATCTGACCAGCCCAGTATAGAGAAGTTTATTGCTAAGATGTCTATAGGATTTTTAAATTGCTGTTGTTTGTTTGTTCATTTGTTTTTGGTCCCAGAAAGTATTGAAGGCAATCTACCAAATCAAATGGGACAGGTGGTATGTTTGGTTCTTTTTTAAGTGGAATGACTGTATATGCCTTTTAGATATGGATACAGATTTCACTGACTTTGGCTAAAGCTCTGATCAACCTATCCTAGTATTGGTTCTGATGATTAGTTCTATGAAAGAAAGGAAGATCAATTCTGGAAACTGGATGGGAGGAGAGATGAAAAGCCATTTGGCTTTGTAGGCAGGCAAATACCAAAGGTTAAGTGATAAATTGAAAACAGAGGTGAAATAAATAGAAAATAAGTGAGTGAATGAATACTGAAGCAAAGTTGTAGGCTTTGGAAGAAAAAACAGAGGAAGTACAATAGAGGAAGAATTGTACTTGAAGTCTCAAAAAATGAGAATTATCGTAATTACTTTTAGTAATATAATGAAAACTAGCATTAACATATTCTAAAATGTGCAAAATACTTCACAGATATCTCATTTTACATTATATTCATGTTAGATTTATAGAACAGCCTCAAGAAATAGGTATAATTAATCAGTCAGTAAACATTTTTAAGTGCCTATTATGTGCCTAACACTCATCTAAGCATGGTTATATGTATTAAGCTCTAGGGAAATGGAGGCACAGATAAATTAAATAACTTGCCTAGGGTCACACAACTACTGTCTTGATACTAGATGAACAATAGTCTTTCTTACTCCAAATCCTGTGCTCTATCCAGTGTACCACTTGACTACGAGCTCTGAAGCTTACTAGCTATGGAGACCCTTAGGGGCTACTGAATCATTTTCACATTTAGATGAATCACATATAAAACAAAGTAATAACAGCAATATCTACTCCACAGAATTCTTAAGAGGCTCAAATATGCTGATGTGTATAAAGTGATATAAACATTAAATAACTACATATGTTAAAGGTCGTATTGCTGGATATATTATTTGAACAAGGGAAAGAGGATGAGAATTGTATGAAATTTTGAGGAATGGAAAAGGCAAGTTGAGTGGGCATAATTAAAAAAAAGAGTCTAAATTCATCTCTTGTCAATAGTTATTTATACAAATCCTACATTGTTCCAGGAGTTCTGTTAGATACTGAAGATACAGACAAAAATAATATTTTCCTAGACCTCAGCTAGCTTCAATTCTATAAGTATAAACACTATCTCTCTCTATATATATAAGCATGTGCAAAAAATAGATGAAGCAAATGAAAACCACTGGGAGGAGAAAAGACAATAAACAGAAGCTAGAGGAATCAACTTGAGATAGAATGTGATCTTCAAACTAAATCTTAAATTAAACTAATAATTTTGAAATTGAAATGATAAAGGAGCATATGCCAGATGTAAGGAATGGCTTTGTAAAGAGGCAAAGAGAATGGAAGGGTTGTAAAGTGGGATAAATAGCAAGAAGTATATTCCTGGTTTAGAGAGTTCAAGAAGAGACATAATAAATATACCATGTCAGAAAGGTAAGTTGGAGTAACTGAATAGGGGGACATTGGGCCTGGAGTTGGAAGTCCTAAGTTAAAAATCTGTCTTCTGATGCTTACAAACTATGTGACTCTGGGCAAATCACTTAATCTATTTGTCTTAATTCCTGGAGAAAGAAATAGAAAACCACTACATCATTTTTGCCAAGAAAACCCCTTAGACAGCATTATTAAGCTGTCATGGTGTCATGAAAAGTCAGATAGAAATGAACAGCTGAACAAGAATAAGAAACTAGGGACAGGTCGTGGAAAGTGAAACAGAAAAGTTTTTGTTGTTGTTGTTGTTGTTCTCTAGGGGCAATAAGATCCAGAATTTGAGTAGAGGTGTGATTTGTAGTCAGATTTGCACTTTAGGAACATTACATTGGTATTAGGATGTATTGAAAAGCAGAGAAACATGAAGTTAGATCAATTAGGAGATTATTGTGGTAGTCCAGGTGAGAGGTAACAATTGCTTGCACTAATATATTGGCCATTTTAGTGGTCATTAGAGTTGCCTGTGTGAGATGTTATAGATATAGAGATGACAAAATAGGAAAACTGATTGGGATATATATATAAAGAAGAAAATGGGGAAATATGGATAATGCCAAAGTTGTAATCCCAGAAGATTGGAATGATGGTGGCAGCATTAACAGAAATAGGGTATTATAAGTAATCAATAATGTCAAGTACCTCAAAGTACTTCAGAAAACATTTAAAGTTATATTTTAGCAAAGTGGCTATTTGTATGCTTCATATTCATGAATAGTTATGGTTAAATGATAGACAAATTTAATTCTGACAAGATTTATTAATCACATATGTGGAAGGTAAGAGATTGCATGAGACAGCAAGTAGAAAGTCTCATCTTGAATTTAGATGACAAGAGTTTTAGTCATTCCTCACAACCTGGCTTTGGAACATGGCCAAGTCACTTTTCAGTGCCCAAGGCAATTCTCTTAGATTGTAAGTAGCAGAAAAGTTGTTGATCTGTGTGGGGATCCATTTTCTTTCCTAGGAACTCCCTGAACCAAGGAAAACACATGTTGTCACAGGCTCCCTAACCCAAAATGGGAAACATACAGTATGAGGAAATCAGAATGCAAAAGATAAAAATGAAAATAGCCCCTGTTCTTAAACAGATCTTTTATTTTTTTTAATTAAAATGTCTGTTAGAAAGAAATAGCAAATTATGATCTTGTCTGCATGGAGACCATACCAACAAAAAGGATGCACACAAAAATGTGTATGTACACACGTGTACATATATATGTATTACAAATATATATTAATTTAAACTCAAAATAACTGAAGTAAAGACAGAGGAAAATACATTGAGCTGACTTATAATAAACAATCTCAAAACCATGATAATCATAATGCTGTTACAATCTACTCAGAGATTGAGAGTCATTTCTTTTTAGATGTCATACTTTTTCTTGAAAAGAAGTTTTTTCAGCTTTGTTTCTTAAATAAAATAACTATATTAATAGCATTCATAAAAAATTATGAATTTAGAAAGGGTCATCCTAGGAAGTATGTATGTAGACAAGTCAAGGGCTCACAAATATCCCAACTCTATCAAAGGAAGGTGCCACATTTTATTGAAAAATATTTTTGAAAGGTGTTAAGGGGTGAAAGGGATCAATTTTAAAAGGGTTGGACTTTATATCTTATGAGTGTGGTTACCAGGAATTTAATTAATTCCAAAGATATTTTATTTACAATTTATTTGCAAAAATGTAGAAAGAGTGAAGCAAGAAATCAGAGAGAGGATAAGGTAAGATAGCTAGCCTAAACACTAATTAATAGCTGAGGTCCTGGGGATACAGGAAGCCTCTCACAAGAGGATGTCTTTCCTGAGGCCAGTCTCTTCAGAGAAAAACCAGCAGTTAAGAGTCGGCTTTTTCATTCATCACATGTCAGTACAGTTAGGAACAGGGTCTCAGGTCCAGTCTGCAGATCAAAGAATGAAGAATTTTTCTCTCACAGGAAGTAACAGCTCCTTTTAAAGACATTTTCTCTTACATCACTTTCTGTGCCTTCCTCTAATTTTACGTCTACCAATCACAGTTGAAGTCCTGCTCTAGGACTGCCCCAGAAGTAGTCAGTCAATTCTGATTCATCACTCACTATCCCACACGTGGGTCACAGACCTCCCACTTCATGTGTGAAATGGGGTGTTTACACTTTTGGTGATTAAATCTAAAATGGGCAGATCTTCATACTTAACCTTTAAGTTAAGTAGAGTATTTAAATTTTTGGTGATTAAAATCTAAAAATAGTCAGGAGTTTCAATTTAATCTTCACAATCAGGGGAAAGTTAAGAATTTCATTGTTATAATCAGGGGAGACTTAAATTTAATCTTCACAGTGGAAAGGAGTGTAATAAATCTGGTAGGACCAAAGATTTCAAGATGGTTAGCTTGGAAAATTGTAGACTTAAATGAAAGGGGATCTCTTCCTTCATGTACTAGAATGGGGGCCATGTGGAATGGAGTTATATTTCTTCTTCCTGACCCCAGAAAGCAGTACTGGGGACACTTAGTTTTAATTGGATCAAAGTTGCAAATAGACAAATTTATGGTTGATGTAAAGAAAAGGTTGGAGTTATCTGAAAGTAGAATAGGCTGCATCAGGAGATGGAGGGATCCTTATTTCTCAAGGACTTAAAGCTGGTACACTTTTTATTGAAAACACTGAAGAGAATATTGTGGTTTCTGGAGAGTTTGAACAAGATGAACTCAAGTTCTATATGGGCCCAAGATTTAGTGATACTGACCTCTTTATTAACTGGAAATGTATTCCCAAATTAATATTAAAAAAAAGTAGTAGATTCAAGACAAGAAGGACAGCATGTAGGCAGATGGGGAGGCAGGAAAAAAGCATGGCAAGTTTGTGTAACATCTAGGAATCAAGTCTGAGTGAAATATTAGGTACATATAGTGATATTAATCTAGAGAGAGAGAGAGAGAGGTGAAAACCAAATTATGGAAGCCATAAATGACAGGCTGAAGAGTTCACAATATTATCCTAGAGGCAGCAGGAGACCATTTTGGTTTTTGAGTAGGGAAGTGATATATATGTTTCAGGAATAATTTAGAAGTTATTTGAAGAAGCTATTTAAATATTATTTGAATAGGGAAAAACTGAAGGCAGACAAAAAAAGAAAACTTTCATTATTGAAATATTTCTAAATGAATGGTATTGAAGGCTTGAATCAGGAAAGTTGGTTCTATTTCTATATATTTGGATAGAAGGGAACATATGTAAGAGATTTTGTTGGCAATGATAAGAATATGGTGGTAGAGGACACTGAAGACACCAAGAAGAACATTGTTTATAGAACAAGAAAAGAGAATTCCTTCTGTTTTTTTTTTTTTCAACAGAAAGATGAGAGATTGAAGATGGGGGGTATTTTAAAATAGAGGTGAACTTACAATAGTAAACACATATGCACACTTGTGTGTATAAGTTTAGTCTGTATAATATAGTAAATAAAATGCTGACTTTGGAATCAGATAGTTGAGTACAAGTTTCTTATTTGACATATACTGGCTATGTGACCTTTGACAAGCCCCTGGACCTCTCAGTTAAGGCAACTCAACAACTTTAAAGCACATCAGGTTGTAGAACAACAATGCAGAATTACATTAGGTACTTTTCCTCAACTAGGACTTCTTTAAATTATTAAAATCACAGGTACAGGGTCAAATCATATAATTATATAGCCTCCTATATTATTTATAGCCTATATATCTACCTTCTTTGTATAGAAAGCCCTTCCTAATTTTTTCCTTGAATTTTTTTATCTTCTATTCATGGAATAACTCATTCTTCAAAGGGCATTTTCATCCTGCATTATTTAATTTAATTCAATAATATGATGATGTAGGAAGCAAATGCACTTTGAAGAAATTGCTATGTTTTCCATGAATTTAAGTTCAAAAATGTTGAAAAAAATCAGAAATTGTTTTCCATTTGGGAAAGAAAGCAGGAATCTATGATACTGAGCTTTAAGGTTTTTTAAAGGCAATCTAGATCAATTCCTTTACTTTACAGATGAGCAAAGTAAGGTCCAGGAGGTAAAATGGATTTCCTAGAGTCACACAGTGGTATAGCCAGGATTCAAATCCAGATCCTCTGATGCCAAAGGTCCAATTCCTCTCTATTCCCTATCCCTGGCACATTGCCTTGGGGTAATTCATGCATAGTTTTCCATGTATTAAATATAGATGTTTGTTAAGTCACTGAGCTGAAATATATTAATGAAATTATTGCTATAGATCAAGGGTCCTTAATCAGAGTCTGAGTGACTGTATTTATGTATATTTTAATGCATTAGAATGCATTATTCTAAGACATCTATGGGGTTCATAAGATTGCCACAAAGATCCTAAAAACAAAAATTAAAAATAAAAGCTTTTTGCCTAGAGGATTGATTACATTCTTTTGGATAACTCTTTCTTCATTGACATAGTGTGCCTTTCACTCACATTTAAGTAGATCATCTTTATGATATGCCTTGTTGGAAATATTTACCAATTTTAGCATTTTATCTTAAGGTATTAAACTAAATAATACAGGCAGGCAGGGCAGTAGATAGGACACTAAGCTCTCTAAATTTGAGGAACAGAGATAGTGCCACATTAATAAACCAATATATTTGCATACTGTTTCCTCAAGCCCCATGAGGGCAAGAATTTTCTTTGACATCTTTTTTTTGTGTCTCCAGTACTTAGTACAGTGCCTGACACATAGTAGGTACTTAATAAATGGTTATTGATTGAGGTCATTTTTCTCTTATTTAGTACAGTTTAATAGTATTTATGCTTCTTTGGCTTGGAAAATCCTTGCACCATGATAAAGAAAATATTAATTTAATAAATTTATGTTTAATAATAATATACTTTCTACTGCACTTAATGAGAGCAAATAGTATGAATCAATAGTGTGACATACCAGTGTATTAAAGCTAATGTTGTCCTAGACTGCTTTATGAAAGGCATGGCATATACAATAGGGGGGCTGTTGATCTTGCTGTCCTTGCCCTGGCCACCTCATAGTTGGATTCTTGAGTTCATTTGTGGCATTGCTTTTTAATAAGGGCATTGCCAAACAGGAGAATATCTAGAGAAGGGCAGATAGAGTAGCAATGTGCAGCAAGTTCATGATAGAGGTTTAATGTCATGTTCAGTCCCAAATGGCAGAATTCACAATAATAACAGAGTGAAAATTATAGATGTACTAATGTAGGCTCGGTGGAAAGAAGATATTTCCTAAAAATCAAGGGTATCCAAAAACAGAAAAAGGCTATATTTAGAGGTAGTGGTTTGCTTCTCAGAAGTCTAGAGACAAAGGCTGAATGACCATTTATCAGATATGTCTTAAAGGGCTCAAGTTTGTTCAGGTAGCTAGTGATTGGGCTAGATGTTCTCTTGTGACTCTTAGAGTCTGTGGTTCTGTGAAACTGAACAAGGGTCGGTGGCCCTTAGCTATTCTTAGACATAAATGTTGGTCTGTTATATATTTCCTCTCTTCTATCAGTGGCCTAAAATATGTTATTTGAGAAACTGTATATCTAAAACAATATTTCCTACTACAACATTTCAAAATATGTCATTTACTGTCGGCTCTTGGTACAATTGTAATATTATAAATCTTTTAAATATCTTCATTTCATTTCATTTTGGAGAGTTCTGTGGCAACAACTAAATTAAATTAAAAAGGAGAAATTAAAATGTGTTTTTCTTCCTAAGATATTCATCACAATAGCACATGGTCACTGATGATGAATAAATATGTAAGAGCTTTGTTGCCCCCCCCATACCCTACTTTCATGTAAAAGCTTCCAATCCATTAACTCAACTAAGTTAGTAAAAAATATTTATATAAAACTGAAAAAAGTACTGTATATATTATGGAGATATAAATTAGTAGCAATTTACAATGCATTTAAACCATTATAGGGCACTTTCATCACCAACCACTGAATGTGCATATTCACTTTAGGGGATCTCATATTTCATTATAAGACAGTTTGTAATGGCCCTGTAACATTTATGTTTTCATGGTGTGTATTCTAAATGCTTTATCAAATACTAATAACTGTCCTCATTACAAATTAATTTTCCTCACAGAGAGAAGAAATGTTTTATATCATTGGCTGAGTGACTTCAGTAGATATAAGCAGTTCATTTAAGTCAATTTCTCAAAAAGTTTTAGCATGGTAATAAAGGAATAGCATTTAGAAAGCACATTGAGAAATGCATAAGCATATTAAAATCACTTGTAATTTTGTTGAAAAGCAAACTATAAGACAATATCAACCTTTCATATATGCATACTCATTTGGAAGAAATCTTTTTGATATTTTATTACATTTAGATATATATGTACATATGCAAGTATACATATATTTAAATAATAAATGTTCTACATCATTGCTTATGTGTATTATTCAGATGTTAGTCCTTCTTTCTTCACTAGCCCCAACAAGAGTTCCTCAAGGGTCTTGTGGCATGTTACTTCACTTTAAGAACTATTTCTCACTTCCAAGAGCCCAGATCTATACCTATTTTATCCACAGATCTTAACATAAAATCCAACTTTTGTCCCAAATATGAAGCTATTTTTCTCTATTTCTATATTTACCCCACTCAATATGAAAGCATCTATTGGATAGAAAGTATCCTTTAAATTTTAGGATCAGAAGATGATTATTTCTATACTCTTAAAAGAGAAATTGTCTATTTTAACTGAATCAAACCTTCATACAGATTTTCTTAGTTTTCTTATAGACAAGATAAGCTATGCAGAATGCATAACACCCGTGGGTAGATCCCTTTGATGGTACAGCAGTAGCTCAACCCAATGAATGTTAATTACTTGAATTCACTTTGACAAGCATCCTATAGTCCACTAAAATGATTCTATCTGGAATACTGATTGTGCTGAAAGGGGTTTATCACTACAGAGGATCCTTGTATAGATGAAGTAACAACCAACATTCACACTTTCTACATTTTTTGTTATGACTCTATTGGATCTCCCTAGAATCTAGATCTAGTGTGCTTGCTTTTCTGTATCACATATATTTAGGAATAGAATGACCCACACAACCCATGCTCCATATTGAACAATTTGGCGATGCTGTTCATATACCCTTGTATATGATTTAGCTGTGGAAGGATTCAGAATAGGCAAGAATTCTTACCCAACTTTAGTAATACTTTCATGGAATTAGGATGAATAAAAGATAAAAAATATAAGCTTTTGTTGTTGTTGTTGTTGGCTCCTACTGAAAATTGTGACCAAAGATTAGGATAGTTGTTAAGACATTAAATGAGCTGAAGTAACAAATGGTACCCTTAGTTCCTTTTATCCAGTTCCAGGACATCTCTCTGGATACTGACCATTAAAGATGAAGAAATAGATTTCAAATCTGGAAGCTTCAAGTCTTTTAAATTAATACTTATTTTTGTTTCATGGATTTGGGAGGCTATTTCATTTAGGCATCTAGAATTAGGCATATATACTTAAATAATATGAATTGTGAATATAAGAAATCCGTGGTTTTTAAACCAGAGCCAGGCAAACAAGTTTTCATATTTAGAGGGATACTGATAGCATGGTCCTGAGTCTGCTTTCTCACCTATCCAACCTAGTAATTGTGGTAGTAGCAAACTCATCTTGGACACTTACTCCACAGCTCCTTTATCCTCAGCTCCTGTGTTATGGCCGTCCATGACTGATTGGTGAATGTTTTTAACCATTTCTCTACTTGGCCATCTTTTCCTTAATGGGAACATTACATCTGAGTTTATACTAGTTCTTACCAAGTACAGGTGAGCACTTACACAAACATACACACAAGCACAAGTACAAATACACAGACACATACACGCACACCTAATACTTCACTCATATGCAGAAATTGTTAAAGCCAGATCACAAAATTAAGTGTAAGTGTAGACAAAATAATTAGCTGATTCAAGTCGCACCTAAACCCACATATCTTCCACATATAGTCATGGTACTTGAAATTCATACAGTTATAGTAATGAATTTATGTAGGATCTATTAAAATTTAAGAAGAATAAAAGATAATAAAATCTACTGAAATGTCTGATATATATTAGTTAATTAAATGCTGTTGACTGCTAATAGGTAAATGGAACTGTATGGAATTGGTGTAATCCAAGCTTCTAGTTAAGAGATGATGATGGGAATTGTGGTTTCCTGTAACCCCAACTCAAATGTTTGTTACATCTCTTATGGATGTTAGATATATATATATAGATAGATGTTAGATTCTTTCTTAGGATATTTAAAAAACTCAGAGATAAATCATAGGCTGGAAGAGACCACAGAGGATATTTACTTTGAACCCCTCATTTTCCACTTGAGGATACTGAGACACACAGAGGTCTAATAGCTTAAGCCTCAAAGTTAGACTAGAGAAATTATACAATTTAGTCTTAGTTCACAAAAAAAAAACTGTTTGTAAAAATAAGTAAGTTAATATGAACTATTCTAGGCAAATGTGTATATGTAAAACAAGACAGGCTGTTCAATCCCTGAAAAATTAAGTTTGAGTGTATACTTTCCAGAATTTAAGTGCACAAAAGGGTTCTAAATATCTGGCTCTCTGAATCAGTTTTATTTTTCTTTTTGATGAGAGATTTTGAATATTCTATGCTTTTTGTAGAGGAAGTCCCCAATTTGAAACTGTCTTCTTCCTCAAACATAGACTCAGTTTCATATTTCTCATTTAGTGTGATCAGGAGCACTAAGCAAATTCAGAGTAGTCTATTAATGAAAGTCACTTTAGGAATGAAAGCACAAGATCTTCAACTCTGAATGAGAAAATTTTATTTTTTTCTTAGTATTTTTTGCATCTAGCACACACTTAATATAATGTGCCACAAAATTTGTAAAGTGTTGTGTACTCTATTTTTATTGATTTATTAAATGATTTGGGTACACACATTCTTTTGTGAAGTCAGGGGAAAATTGAGCTCATAATTTTTGTTGATCAATAAGATCCCATATGTGTTCACCATAATTATATGACTAAAGCGATATACTTATTAATATTAGCCTTTTGTCATACCCTAGACAAAAAGAAAATGGAAGTAGGAAAGATTGAAACAAGGAAAAACTAAGCTTTTTGACAGAGCTAAAGTGTTAGGAGAGATCTACATCATATGGCAGAACCTAGAAGAGGGAATAGAAAAATGAGACATTACTTTAAGAGGTAGATAGGAATACGGACAATGTTTAAAGACAACTTTTTGTGAATGAATATGGTAAAAGGAATTAATAGTTAAAAGATAATATGAAGAAATGCAGGAGCGGCAAGAAAGTGTCCTAGTAAATAAAGTGCCAGGCTTGGAGACACAGGAGGTCTTGGGTTCAAATGTGACCTGAGAGACTTCTTAGCTATGTGACCCTGGGCAAGCCACTTAATCCCAATTGCCTAGGGCAAGTGCTTTTAAAAAAAGAATTCCACTTAACAAATATAAACCTAATATAGAAATAGCATACAATAATGATCATGGATTAAAGTTACCCAGATATCTACCGAAATGCTCTCACCCCATAACAGATCAGCTTATGACTTCTTGGTAAAATCAGTGTATTTGTTATTTTGTTTTTATACTTAGAAATTTTTTGATGTTTTTTATCTTCATTGTCATAAAAATGTGTTTTTATACATATTTTGTTGTATTTGGAACTTTTAGTGTGGTATATGAATAGAAAGTAAATCTTTAGGCACATAGATGTCTGTGTACTTATAGATCTATCTATCTATCTATCTGTCTCAATGTGTCTTATTCATTTTCTGAGAAATGAAAATATACTTCTCTATTCTTTGCAGAACTGGTGGAGTATAGGTATAGGACAATACACATTAGATTTCATTTTTATTTTGTTCTTAAAAACAAGCAACTTTGTTACAAGGCCCTGCAGTGTCCTTGTAACACAGTTTTTTGTTTTTAAGAAGTAAATATAGTACCTGATGAGAAACTTAAGTTTTTCAAGCAAAATATATCAATATATTTTTTAAATGAAATTAAATGAAAAAATACACAGAGAAAACATGAATAAAATAAATGCAGAGAATAAATTTAAAAGTGTAACATGGTTCTGTAAAAATAGTTTCAGAAAGTGCTAAAGCACAGAAATATTTGATGCTAATGTTGGTAAGTGACATAAATACTTACAAAAAGTTTAAAGTAATATTGGCTTAATGAAGAGACTGGTCTGGATATTTTCTCTGTGGTAGATATAATGATGATAACTGACAGTGGAATGTATTTTAATTTAAAATCTAAGAATTTTTGAATTTTGAATTTTTTGTTTGAGATTATATTTTTTATAAAAATCCAAGAATTTTGATTTTTTGTTTAAGATTGTACTGAGAAAAGATCTTCAAGAAAGAAGCTTGAGGGACAGCCTCTCCATACATGCTGTCCCCATGGAGGAACAGCCTTTCCTTTCATGCTCTCCTCCCAAGGAGCTGCCTCCCATCTTGCTTGTCCACCTTGCTATCCTCCTGGCCACTCTCAACATTACTCTCTAAATTAATAAATCTCTTTTTGTTTTTAAGCTAAGTTTTGGAGTCATTGAATGCTTGCAAAAGGTATCCTTCCAGATCCCCAAGGGTATCCTTCCCTGCCCATAACATTTTGACGCCCAACGTGATTTTTGGCTCTCCTGAAAACTACTTCTGTACGCGGGATCATCCATGAGGACATAGCTTCTCAGTTGCTTCTAGGGTAAAAGCACTCATGGGAGTCACCCAGATGCCAGATTCCACCATAACCTCAGCAACCATCCCAGCCTGATGCTCTGGACACTGTCTACAGTCAATGCCTCTCTCTCCTAAGGACCTCTCTAAGCCCATTCTCAGCTGTGAAGAATTTACAGAAGACAGATTGCCGTCCCGTTTTCCCTTACATATTAGGAGAGGGAGGAGATGACATGGGCACTGTACCCCAGAAACCCAGGCGAGCTATTGTCAGGGAAACTCCGTTGCCCTTGCATGCTTGTGACTCTTAACCTAGAAACACCCAATGACCCCACCCAGGGTCCTGAGATATTTACCCTCTTTTGTCCTCTAGATTTAAGGTAGACAAAGAAATGAATCTTTATGGCTCCAGGCAGACCCCAGTGAGATGACCACCTCACCCCACCAAATGCCTGAGGGACTAACATTCTGGTCTTGTCCACACCAGGACCTAGCATCTAAAGAGTATATAAACCCCAGAACTGATGTCGTCTGGGGGACAGCCTCTCCATCCATGCTATCCCCATGGAGGAACAGCCTTTCCTTTCATGCTGTCCTCCCAAGGAACTGCTCCCCATCTTGCTGTTCTACCTTGCTATCCTCCTGGCCACTCTCAACATTACTCTCTAAATTAATAAATCTCTTTTTGTTAAAAAAAAAAAAGAAAGAAAAAAGCTAGAAACTTTTATATCCAGAGAATGAACTGTTGCAGAAAGATGCCTGAAAACCTACACTTCATCAAGAAGATCAAAAATGAACTTTGGATATGATTGATTGAACTGAAATTTGATTGAACATTTATTGTAAAATGTACACATTTATGCCAAAAGGGACTGCCCCTAATTTGGCTTTCTGTCAATGCGCCTAGCAAAACATTGGTTTTGCTTTATTTTCTTTTCTATTTTCTCTCTCACTATTCTAATTTCTTTTAGAAAATTGAATATCGTGTATATCTATAGTTAGTAGTGCATTTAGGATTACAAATTGACTAGTCTCCCAATGATCATCAGGGGTGATTGTAAATCTTGAAATCTCTCAGACTTGTGAATGTTAAAAATTTCCCCATCAGGGAATTCTTAATTGGAACAAATTCCCTACTGAGAGACATTCCCCATTTTGATGTGAGAACTCGCCAGGATCAGAAATGGGAGGACCTCTACTCCACCCATACTTAAGACTGCTTTAGGGGAGAAAACTCATTGCTAAACAAAAGAAAGTACTTGGGCCCATGCTTATGGAAAGGACAGGAAGTTCTTTGAGTCATGCCTGTTTTTAAAATTGATACAATGGGATGCTAGGTACCCATATAGGTGGGGCAACTTGTAAACTACTTAAACCTAAAAGGGTGATAACTTATTCAGAGGTTTTTCTTAATGAAATTTGTCGACACAGCAGCATTTTTTTCTGACTTACTAAAGAGATGAAAACTACTCAGCTGTGAATTCAAAATGGGCGGTCCTTTAGAAACATCTACAGTGATTGGTAGATGTAAGGACTTAGGGGAGATGACAGAGGAAATTTTGCCCTTGAAAATAAGAGCTTGGATCTCATTCAAGGATCTCGATTTCTGACTCTCATTCTAAAGGAGAGCTCCTTGAGGAGCTCCTCTGAGGGGCTCTGTCCCTCTGGGGTAGGAGCTCTGGAGGCTCTTGAGAGAGGCCCTTTGAAACAATCTCTGGCTGGAAGACTCTTTGAGGAAAGACACTGGCCTGGTGTCACTAGTATCCTTGTTTAGTTAGACCTTGTGGTGAGTGTTAAAAAACTGACTGATTTCTCTTTTAAGACTCAGGTCTAGGCCATATTGGCTTGAGGCCCTTCATACTTATTCCTTTCTTATTCTCTCTCTCTTTCTTTGATTACTCATTGTATTGTTAATTAAA
Source organism: Monodelphis domestica (assembly GCF_027887165.1). Lineage (NCBI taxonomy): Eukaryota > Metazoa > Chordata > Mammalia > Didelphimorphia > Didelphidae > Monodelphis > Monodelphis domestica. The sequence continues at coordinate 365,098,053 of NC_077229.1, forward strand.
ATCTCTATAAAACCCAATTGACTTGGGTATTTGAATAATTGGGAATATTTCCCTGGCGACCACCTTATATTTGATTTTAAAACCCAAGACACTGTAGTGAAACATATTTCTGCAGTCAAATTTACTCACCCTATCTTATATCTATCACAATTTATATCTTCCACTGTTTTAATCACTACAGTTTAAGACCTCAACCATTTTAAATCTCACAGGAAAGGTGGGAAAACTATTTAACTTTATTTCTACTTTTGTTTTCTTAATAATGACCTTTGCATTATATAAAAAGTAATTCTTTTTTCCTTTTTTAGAGTTCCTCTTACTATAGAGATGTGTAGGGATTAACCAGCCCACAGTGACAGGAAATAGAAACCATAGAGGCAGGAAGGAGGAACAATAGAGACAGGAAGTGAGGTAGATAAGGGTATAAAAGGGCCAGTGGCAATTGAAGGAGTCAGTTGCTAACAGGGCTGGCAGTGGCAGGGAACTTGGCTGCTGGGCCTGAGTTGGTCATTGGGGATTGGTTGTTGGTGGTGTGGGTTGGTGCTTTGTTGGTGGTTGGGAGATATATATAGTTGGGGTTGGGGGTTTGGAGCCGAGATGGCAGATTAATAGCAGCAAAAGCTGAAATATCTCTGACATCATTCCAAACCAGTTTTCAAAAAGTGCCTCAGAACAACAGGGGTCAAAGTCCAAAAACAAAATTGAGTGAGAGGGCTCTCCCACTGAACACAACTTGAAAAGTAGACAAAAAGAGTTGATTTTCATGGAATAAGGGATAAAGAAGCAAACTGTACATTGAAAAATACTGGCCAACCATTCCCACACCTACTGTGCCAGTTTCTGCAACTAGGAATAGACAAACTTTGAGAGTCCATAATCTGGACTACAGCAACAAAAGAGAATCTTACACTCACCCCCTGAATTCCCAAGCCCTGGCCCCAGCCTGTAAAGCATTCCAGAAGTCTGTAGTGCTGGGCCCTTTCAAGTATGCACCTTTAAGGTAAAGATAGCCCTAGGTAGAAATAGCTCAATGCCAAACCCTGCAATTGAGTAGCAGAGGAGACACAATCAGTTACTTTCAGAATTCCCAGTCCACAGGCAAAAAAAAAAAAGTTGGGAAAGTGAGCAAACAGCAAAAGAAACTCCTAACTTTAAGAAAATTGCTATGGCAACAAACAGCAGTGCACAGAATCAATAGGGATGGTGAGATCCAAGCAACCACACAAAAAACATCAGAGAAAAATGGAAACTTCTCAAGCTTTGGAAGAATTCAAAAAAGAATTAAAAATAAAATAAAATAGGTCAAAGCAAAATTGGAAAGAATAAATAAAGTTGTACAGAGAGTAAATAACAGCTTAAAAGCAAAATTGGTCAATTGGAAAAAAGGAAAAAAATACAGTGAAGAAAAGAGTCTCTAAAAAACAGAACTGACCTGCTGGAAAAAAGAGGCAAAAAATCACTCTACATAATATAAAATACTTGATAATATATTTGTCAAGTCATATGCAGGAATCTTGTGAACACAATTATAAAATACTTCACACAAAAATTAAATCAAAACAATTCAGAAAATATTATTTGTTCATGGATAGGCTGAGCTAATATATTAAAAATGACAATCTTATCCAAATTAACTCCTTCTGTACCATAGAATATAGTCATACAAAATGTTCTGCTTGGCATTCAAAATCCATTATAACAGCTCTATCTTCCCTTTCCACACTTTATCACATGTTACTTCCTTCTGACACATACTCTTTCTATCAAGTTACACTGCCCTGCTGGCTATTACTCCTATAAGAGACTATCTCTTGGCTTGGGACATTCTGTCTTACTATACTCCATGCCTGAGTCTTCTTCCTTTGCTCTGTCTACTAAACTCTCTGATTTCCTTCAAGGCTCAGCTAAAATCCCATCATCTATAGGAAACTCCCTTAGCCCCTTTTGATTCTAATGTCTTTCCTCTGCTAATTATTTCCTGTCCATCCTATTTATAGCTTGAATTCTATTTTTTTTTTTTTGCATGCTGTATTCCCCATTAAGCTCTTTATGGTCAGAGACTGTCTTTTGCCTCTTTTTGTATTCTTAGTGCTTAGCATAGTGTCTGATACATAATATGTGATTAATAAAGCTTATCAATTGATTATTTTAAGTTATAGACAGGACCTCAGCACCTATTTATAATAACTCATCCCAAAATGGGGTTAAATCTAAACCCATATTTATTTCAGATTGAATCAAAATAAGAATTCTAATTTTTAAAAAGTAGTTTAAATTCTCCTAGCTTCTATTCAACTACATATATGTCCATGGAAAAGTCCCTTAATCAGACTTTAAAAGAATGCCTACTCTTTGACCTAGTGATGCCACTGCAGGGTTTGTACACCAGAGAGATAATAAAGAAAAAGACTTGTACAAAAATATTTATAGCCTCGCTATTTGTGGTGGCCAAAAATTGGAAAAGGAGAGGGAGCCCATTGATTAGGGAATGGCTGAACAAATTGTGGTATCTGATGGTTATGGAATATTATTTTGCTGAAATGAATAACAAACTGGAGGAATTCCATGTGGACTGAAAAGACCTCCAGGAATTGATGCAGAGTGAAAGGAGCAGAACCAGAACATTGTACAAAGAGACTGATACATTATGGCACAATTGAATGTAAAAAAACTTTTCTACTAGCAGCAATGCAATGACCCGGTACAATCCAGAGGAACTTATGACAAGGAACACTATCCACATCCAGAGAAAGAAATGTGGGAACAGAAATGCAGAAGAAAAACATATGATTGATCACATAATTTGATAGGGCTATGATTAGGGTTTTGATGTTGAAAGATCACTACTACAAATATGAATAACATGGAAATAGGTTTTTAACAATGAATCAGCTTCAGGAGGGGGAGGATAATGGAGGAAGGTTTGGAGGGTGCAAACTGTCACAGGAGTGAAGGGGGGAATCATGAATCATGTAAGCATGGAAAAATATTACAAATAAAATAAATAAAAAAGTTTCTTAATCTCTTTGAGCCTGAATACTCTTCATGTGTAAAATGAGAAAGTTGTTCTAGTAGAACTCTTAAATGACTTCCAGCTTTAAAATTTATGATCCTGTAATTTGATCACCATACATATTAATATACACAAACAGACTAAAGTTATATATGACAATAATTATTCAATGGTATTAATCAGTTGGGAAAATATCTGGAATATGATATAATCATATCACCAAAGTATCCCATTTTATATTAGAGAATCAGGCACACTTGAACTTAATTTTGTTATATTGGTTATATAAGGATTAGTTTTCTCTAATAATAGCTAAAAGCTAGCTGCAACAGGAACTCTATTTCCCTAAGATTTAGTTCTCTTAGTATTTCTCTTTCTCTTGTCTTCCTTTCCATTCCACTTACTGCTGCTCAAAATAAAATAACTGATAAATAAAAAATTAGCAAGAAATAATTTGATACATACATATATCTTTTTGTAAATCTTTTCTCTAATGGAGGTAGGGGAAGGAGGAAGGGAGTTGCCTAGTATTTTAATTTAACAAATAAATAAATTTAAATCAGAAAAAAAGATAAAACGTCACTCTATAAGGTCTCATATACAATTAATACTAGTGTAACCGGTGATTTCCTCTCTCTTACCTCAAATCACAAAGTTATTTCTGGTGGTGCTAAGGGTGATTATAGAGGAAGGCGGGCAGGACCAAAAAAACCCTTAATATTCCCTTTTCAAATTGCCTTTAACTAGCCAAACCCCAACATTGGTCATAGGATTACAGTACTTAGAGTTTAAAGTGATCTCCTCTGTTTTCAAGCTCTTCCTATTGAACTTTTTTTAGAACCCACATTACAGTGTTGAATGACATGCTTAAGATGGCAATTGCAGAAGGGCAATATAACAAGTATATAGAATGCCTACCTGAGAGTCATGAAAATATGGACTCAAATAAAGCTTCTCAAATTTAAATAATCATGGGCATGTTATTTAAACTGATAATATTTTTTTTTTTTATCTCTGAAATCAAAGGATAAGACAAGACTCAGGATTGGTGTCTCACAAGTGCTAAAATATTATTTGATTAAAATAGTAGATATAAGCTAGAAGGCCCCAAAAGTTAGAAGCAAAACAATAGACCTGACAAGAAGAAACTTAGGAAAATGACTTCTGAAACCCAGAAACAGAGCCCAAATTTAATATACAGGGACAAGTTACATAATAAACTGAAAAAATTGGGGATCATAATCAAAATAAGTTTCTATGATAAAGGACTAATTTTTCAAATATACAGAGAACTAATCCAAATATATAAAAAGAAAAGTCATTGTTCAAGTGATGTCCAAAAGATAGAAGCAGGAAGTTTTCAGATGAAGAAATTAAAGCCATATATATAGTCATGTGAAAAAATGCTCTAAGTCACTTATTATTGAAATGTTAGTTAAAACAACTCTGAGGTAGCATCTCACACCTATCAAATTGGCTAATATGACAGAAAAGGAAAACAATACATGTTGAAGGAGATGCAGGAAAATCTGAATTTTAATACACTATTGGTAGAGTTATGATCTGATCCTGTCATTCAGAGAGCAATTTGGAACTATGCTGAAAGGACTCTAAAAACCTATATACCCTTTGATCCATCAATACTATTATCTGGTCTTTATCCCAAAGAGATTAAAAAAGGGGGGGGGACTTATTTTATTAAACATATTTACCACAGTTCTTTTTGCTGTGACCAGGAATTAGAAATTGTAGGGTTGCCCATCAATTGGAGAATGCCTGAACAAGTTATGTATATGAAATAGATAAAATACTATTATTCTGTAAGAAATGACAAGCAGGATGATTTTTTTTTAAATCTGGAAAGGCTTACATGAATGGATGCAAAGTGAAGTAAGCAGATGAACATTTTACACAGTGACAGCAATATTTCATGATGAACAACTGTTAATGACCCAGTTATTCTCAGAAGTGATCCTAGATAATCCTAGTGACTCCTGATGAAAAATACCTTTGGTCCTCTGAGAAAAAAACTGATGGAGTTTGAGAGTAGACTGAAATATACTATATGTCATTTTTCTCTTACTCTTCCTTAACCTACTCCTTCCTCTTCCTCTTTTCCTCATCTCTATCCTCTTTTTCTTCTTCTCATTTGAGATCTCTTCCACAAAATGACAATATGGGAAAAAATTTACATGATTGTACATCAGTATCAAATTGTTTACTATCTTAGGGAGGAAGGAGGACATAGGAGATTTTAGGGAGAGAGAATAATAAGAAGGGAGAAAATTTGGAACTCAAAACTATTAAAGTAATTAATGTTAAAATGTTTCTACATGTAATAGGGGGAAAATATTAAAAAATAAAGCCATCTCAAAAGGTTAAGAAGTTAAAAGGAAGTAAGAAAAGAATACAAAATAAAAGGAGAGGGATATCACTCATGAAGATCACTTAGAAAATGAACAGGAACAAGTAATCCTTGAGAGAAAAGAGTTTTATGTCAATTGAAATAGAAATACAAATTAATAGAAATATTAATAATGATTATATCCATTAGTGAAGTTACATTGGTAATAAGCCCCTCACCCTCACATAATTACACATATATACACTTCAAGTTATACATTTGACATAAAAATATATGTAATAGATTATGTTATAATGAAGAAAGGTTACAGTATCTCTCAGTTTATTCACATAGAAGAACAAAAATGCTTTTTTATCACAGTGAAAGTATAAGAGCAAATAACTTTAACTTCTCTCGGGTTGAACAGTTTTTAGATTCCTTGGCTTATAGTTTTATTAACTGAGTCACATGGCACTCCTCAGTGTAACCCCCCCCCCAAAGAAATGAAATGACATCCCAAATAATTATAATCTTTGTGAAATAATTGATTTTGAGGTAATTTTCTAAATAAGTGAAGGTTAACTATTTGTCAAAGAAATTTAAATTGCTAAAACCTTTCTAAAATAAAGTTAGTCAGCTTTTAGGGGTAATGCTCCTAGAAAATGGAGCAAGAAAAAAACAAACTTCAAATGCAGATACAATGAATGAAAAGATGTGATTAGGTTCTGGGAACCCCTAAAAACTGTAATCTTTCTTCAGAGTTTGCAGAAAACATGTTTTTCTGCATATATTTCTTTATAACAAAAATTTCTGAATAACATAGACTTTTAACTAACACATTAATCATGAAAAATCAATTACATGCAAGGGAAAGGAGAGGCTGGTCTAGAAAAGATTAGGAAAGGGAGATGTAGGGATGTCACAATAATTCCGAAGGGGAAAAAAAAAAGATGTAGCCTGCCATCTCTAATCTCCCTTTCACTTCTGTCATTGAATTGTTCTAGATAAAAGCATATCTATGTGGATATGTACGTATATGTATATATATGTGTATATATATATATATATATATATATTTGTATATATACTTTGGAGTGAGTCCCTGGTCTTTAGTTTGAGCTCAGTAACATATGGGCTTGGGATAAGAGGTTGGGACAACTACCATATCGTTTACCCACAAACTGAGCCATTTTTCTATTTTCTCAATTTCAGTTTCTCAATTCAGGTACTTGGGAGGTTACTTTGCACTTTGTAGAGCAGATTGATGGGAGGCTTGTGGGGCATTGGTTAGAATTTGAACCTAAAGCCAGGAAGACTCATCTTTATGAGTTCAAATCCAGCTTCAGAAGCAAGCTCTGTAATCCTGAGAAAATCATTTAACTGGGTTAGCCTCAGTTTCCTCATATGTAAAGTGAGCTGGAGAAGGAAATGGCAAACTACTCCAATGTATTTGCCAAGAGGATCCTAAACAGAGGCACAAGAGTAGATTCACAAATACTTTCTAGTTCCTTTCTGTGGATAAAAATGTGATCATCTTATTTCATTTTTTCTCTCTATTATCTCTCATTTTTCTCTCTATTATACATAGCAACAAATGTTCATGTTTTCCAACACAAAAGTAAAATGAAGTCACTATCAAAAATATATGAATTCTTTAAGTCATGAAAATTAAATTTGATGATGTTGAAGATTATTTGTATTCAATTTCCTTCCCTGGCCTCTTAAAATAGCTCAATTAAAGTTTCTCTTAATAATTAAGATCATCACTTTGAAATACCAGTTAGTGATGTATGTATAGTCATAGATGTAGTTATAAATTCATATAGAAGATACCATGAACCTGAATGAGACCCCCTGTTCTTTATCTTTTCCATCAAGGTGACATGAAAAGGGTGAATTTTGTGGCCAGTAAAACATGAATAACTCTTCAAAATTAATTAGTGAATAATAAGCGAGAGTAGCTTTCTACTAAGTGGTTTTCTCTCCTTGAAGAAAATAAACATCTTTGCTATTTCTCTAAGCATCATTTAACTTATAAACACTATAAAGCTTTTATTTATGATTTCTCTATCAGTAACACAACTTGCTAGCCTACCTTAGATCTTTTTTCTCACATTAGTCAATTTGTTGATTGTAAGGAAAAGATGGAATTTTGCAAGAAGAGTTATGACAGCAAGTGGTGGATGCTGGGAGAGAAGAGGGAGCTTGGCAGAGATCCATGGAGAATTCTGGCCTTTTTGATCTGATACCTCAGACAAGCAGGAAACAATTTCCTTGCTGAGGACCTCACCAAGAGCCATAAAAGGATTCGTCTGTACCTTGTCCAGAAGATACTTCTACCAAGTTATATATATTATCAGTTTGATACCCCTAGGGCCATCTCAATAGTCAGTCAGACTCTTCGGAGTGAGAGAGTTGTAGACTCACTGCCAGAGAGCCCAGCTCTCCCCCTTACCCTTCTTTGCCACTGTTCTGCCATTCTTTAGCCCTGTTATGTTATAAATAGTTTGAGAGAATTAGTGGGACAGGATGGAGAAATTCAAGCTGGCTGAATGGCTACTTGAGTGACAAGACTGTGTTTAAGGGGACAAATCAGAGACCCCTACTCCCTCTTTCCAACTACCCTAGCCTTATAACCATAGTTCATTAAACCTATTACATATCAGCAGATTTCTTTCAAGTGGTATATTCTTGGAGTTTGGGGAAGGTAACCTGATTAGACTATAGATCAATCTCATCAAAGAGTAACCAAGACCCCTCCCCTGCTGAATCAAGGACACAGGGTGGGGGGAGTTTGTCTACATGACCTCTTCATACCAGGAAATCTGGGGTTACCCCTCAGTTCATCTGAAAAGGGAGACCTTCTTTCAACTACCCATCACTCATTCACAACATGGGATCCCCTATTACCTGTACAGCACCTCTTGTCCATATCACCTAAGAGAGGTGAAGGAGAGTAGGAGTTTATGCATCAAGGCTCCTATCTCACTACTCTCTGTTGACTTTCACAAAAACAAGCTCCCTTTGGGACTTCACTATAATAACATAAAGAGTATAGAGAACATACAATCATTACATGATGTAGTCTGGAAAAGTAGTATTTTTCACGGACTTATTTCAAAAAGAATTTATTCTTTAGTAAAAATTAGTGAAGCATAATGGCTTGAGAGTTGGCTTCGAAACTAAGAAGACATAGGTTCAAGACTTGTCTCTGGCACATACTGGCTATAAGACCTTGAGCATGTTTTTAATCTTGTGGTTCTCAGGATAATTCACTGATTATAAATGGAAAAAAAATGTGTCTTCCTGCATTGGTAGGAGATTCCTTCAATTAGGAGTTCAATGTAGTAATGAAATCAAAGCTCCAATAGCTGACTCCATAGTATTATTAATGATAATGAAAATTATACTTGGTATTCTCTCATTTATTAATTACTTTTCTCACATCTACTAATCTGCAAAATATGAGCATTTTCCCTATTTTACATATGGAAAAATTAAGGCTTAGGGAAATTTGTAACTTCTTCAGTATTTCAGAGCAAGTAAATGACAGAGAAGAGTCCAAATGTATCATGTCTTACTCTAAAGATTCCTTTAGCAAAGACAAGGCTACAGAAGACATTTTATCAGCCTATACTTTTCTCTAAGCCATCTTTGGTGCTTGGCATTTAATGTAATTTCAGACATAAACAACATCAAACATTGGATCTTTGTGATGATCAATTTAAAACCCCTGAACTATGGATAAATGTTCTCATTAAACTTCTTCTGTGATATGTCAGTCTAAATAATTCCTGGTCTATAGGTAGAATCATGTAACCTTGACATGCAGGAAGATGATAAAAATGTCATTAGACACAAACTCTGTGTCTTCAGTGTTAGTTCCCAGTTGTCTAGCAATAGAATAAATCTATAGGCAATCTACCTTTGCTGTGGCCCTGTCACACTTAGAAGGTGCCAAGAACGAAAAAAAAAAAAAAACTTGACCTCCAGTCATATACACACATGTACTACAGAGTTGCTCTCTATACTGCAGAATTTTTGAATACCCTTTGCTACCCTTATCACAGCTTCTATTACTTTTCTTCCTTCCTTTTTCTTCTTCTTTCCATCTTCTGCTTCTCCTATTTTTAATAGCTTGAGAAATTTGGGGAAGGTGAGAGAAAAGTAGGCCTCTACTTGGAATATTCAATTATTTGGAGTGCTCCTTAAGGAAGGTTAATTGACTAATTGACACATTTCAAGTGTAAAGACATGCCTCATTTGATATTGCAAACTTTAGGGGGGCAATATTTGTATAAATGAACAGAAATATTGTTTGAATGATAGCTTTTGTATATCTACCTTTAGTAAAAAGAACTTCTCAATAGAGACAAACAAGGCATTGTGTGTGCATGCTTACACCCACACCCACATACAAATATATGTGTATATTTAAATATATACACACACACATATATACATATATATACAAATTATCCTATACTTTTCTTTAAGCTATTTTCAGTGATTGACATTTAATATAAATTCAGATATATACAACATATATGTGTGTATATATGTGTATAGATATATATGTAAATATGAAAGAAAGAAAATAAACATTTATAAGTACCTACTGTGTTCCAGACCCTATGTTAAGAACTGGACATACAAAAAGAGGCAATGATAGCTCCTGCCTTTTAGGAGTTTACAATCTAAAGAGACAACAGGCAAGAAATATCCACAAAACAAGTGATATATGAGATAGAAAGGATAGAATTGATGGGGAGAAGCACTAGAACTAAAAGGGGTTGGAAAGGCTTGAAGTAAAGGGTAGAATTTTAGTTGGGTCTTAAAGCCAAAAAAGTAAAAATATTTGTTAAATCAATGTTGCATAAGGCATTTTTATAAGAGCAATGTTACAGTGTTGTAGATTCATTCCCAGCTTTCCAAAATTTTGATTGTGAAAGCTTAAATCTGTCCAACTTTTGTTTCTCTAGTCTTTATATTGTTAATCATTGCTAATAACAACTCACTTCCATGTCATAAAGACTTCAGAGGTTTTCTCAGCTGAAAAACCCTGCCAGGCTCCTCTCTCTTTCCCTCTGTCTCTATCACTCCCTCTCCTTCTTTCCCTCCCTCTCTCTTTCTCCCTGTCTCTCACTGTCTCTCTCTCTCTCTCCATCTCCCCACCCCTATCCCCCTCTCCTATGCCCTTTATGATCTAGAGGAGTTTAGAACCATCTTTTTATGTGCCTCTCTTATCCCTGTGACAGTTTATGTGTGACCTTATATGTGGGAGTAAAGGGTTCTATTAAAGCTATGTCTGGCTCTTACAAAACTGACTGAAATATTTAAGATCTTCTTGGAGCAGCTAATTCCATCTCTTCATAAATCACCTGGAAAATAATTTATTCTTCAGAGATGGTTGGTCACTCACTAGTTTGCTATTAAAATAAGATTTGATTATATTGCATTAATGACATAATTGTGAAATTCTCTTTGTCAGGCCAACTTTCTTCAGGGTACATGCATTTGTTGCTGAGGGGGTCTAGCATTTCAAAGACTTTCTTTTTTTGGAAAGGGCAGTAAAGACAGAGAATATTTCCTGGCCCAGAACCACCATGGAAGCCTGGATATTCTTGGAAATTCTGTTTCTTTCATTTCTAGTGATGGTTTTGAAATAAGATTTTGTAGCCAGGTAGAGTACTAGGTACTATTAAAGGAACATTTTCATTCTTTATAAATAAGAGTTCTCTTGCTTTCCAAAAATAGAACTTTGATTATCTTTAACATTTTACAATGAACCAGCCCAACTTTGCTGCCGTATTTAAAACATAATTTTTTGTATTTCGATTCCTGCAATTTTGAAGCTCATCATCTGACAAAAAGTTCCTAATATAAACCAGAGATGATATAAAAATCATAAAAACCTTGAGATGTTTTATCAAATATAAAATTAGTACTTCTAAAATGCATTTATTAAAATATATTATATCTAACAGGTTCCTGTGTACCAGAATTTCACACATTTTTTTTTTGCCAAGTGATGATTTTCTCTGTTTCTTCACTAATAGGAACTATTCTTTTAAAATTTGCATGCTAATATTAAACTTTATTGCATTATATAACTAAAACAGAGGGATTATATATTCAAAAATGGATGATTCATTCAGATGGATATTATGATATGAATAAATCTATAGTATTTTATAATAATTTCCCTCTTTCCTATTAACTTACCATACTATATAATACTGGAATGGCTGACTGAAAATTGGCTTTGTCTTTGCTTTAGTTTCTTCTTCCCTTCCCCTCCTCTTCCCTCAGATATAAATCTATTCTGAGTTACATACTACAAGGCTTGCTTTAGTCAACACTTTTCTTCAATGACTTGGGTGAAGGCACAGATGGCATGCTTACTAAGTTCAAGTGTGACATGAAGCTGTGAGAAAGGGCTAGCATGTTGGCTGAGAAAAATCAGATTCCATTAAGAGCTGGGAAGATTTAAATGATGAGCTGAATCTTAATTGGGGATACTTATGAAGTTGTTAAATACTATATTGTATTTATGAAACTATAAAATCCCAATTACAAAAGGAGAGAGTGATCTAAATAGTGGGGTTTGGGGGGGAGGCAACCTTCTGGGTATTTCATTTGATCATAAATTCTGGGAGTCAACATTGTGATAATACTGCTAGAAACAACAACCACCACCACAATATCAGCACATTATAGAGGAAAGGGTGCTTCTTTTGGAAGCAAGAAGACTTGTCTTTGTTTTCCACATCTAATTAATTCTGAAATCCATTGCAAGTCACTTGATCTCTCTGTGCTTCAGTTTATTCATTTTAAAATAAGAATAATAACTAGGGAGGAGAGACTTTCTCACAGGTTTGATGTGAGGCTCCCATGAGTACTCCCATTAAGTGCTTCACAAACTCTGTAAATGCTAGTTACCATTCAGTACTCTTAGCATATGTGATTCATAAGTGTACATATCTTCTCCAACTATAAAATTGTAACTCTTCCACAATTTAATATATTATCTTCATGAATTGAAGTGATTTAAAAAATAAAAAAGAGAAATAAAAGCAAAACCCGCATCACTTGGCGGACACCATTTTGTTGATCAGTCCCTCTCTACTTGGATAGGTGATTTCTCGTCAAATATGGGTTTTAAAATTATTAATCAATAACTAAATATTATATTTTATAAAGTTTTATTAATAATAACTAAAACAAAAGAACTGCCTGACTTCAGTCCAGTCACAGGTCCAACAGAGGAGGGGGAGGAGTTACCACCACTTAAATACAATCATGCAAAATGTGGGGACTCAGGAAAATGGAATTTGGGAAATACTAATGAACTTCTAGGGGATGAAGTCCAAAGGCTCAAAAGTCTCCATTTATATGCCAGCAAATACATGGTGTGTCACCTGATTCTTTCCTGCTATTTGTATACCCTAGCAGAGCTTAGAGAAACTGGGAAGTGTTCAAAGGAGGAATATTTTTGTCTTTGTATGCTCAGTACCTAAGATGGTATTTGGAAAGGAAAGGACATTTCATAGATACTTGTTTTCCTACAATTTAATCAGAATACAAATATATATACATGTGTGTGTGTGTGTGTGTGTGTGTGTGTGTATATATGTTGTCTTTCCCATTAAACTGTAAGCTTTAAGAGCAGGAACTCTTCTTTGCCTTTCTTTGTAACCCTAGCACTATGCAAATAATGCCTGGCACATAGTAGTCCTGTAAAAAGTTGTTTAATATCTGACTAACTAACTAAATTAACTAATTAATGAAAAAGATGGTGAGGCAGCCAGGAAGTTGAAGCTTGACATCTCAGGAATAACTGAAGGACCTATTTAGGCTTAGTTAAAGAAGATTAGGGAATAAGGATTGATGTTTTCAACTATTATAAGGAACTTCTAAGGAAGAATCACCTTTCTGGTACTCTGAGAAGCTAGAATTATGGCTGAAGAATGGAATTCAGAAATGGAATATTTTTGCATCAACAATAAAAAAATACCAGTGCTGTATAATAGATAGGCCACCATCTTCTGAGATTATAAGTAGCACATGCAAAGATGTGCTACTTCTCAGAGTTCATTCTTTGCAAGCTAGATTATATTTTTTCTAAATCCCTTCTCAGAGGCAATTGTGCAAAATGTATGATTAAATAATTTTAGAAGATCTCCATCCTCTTCACAGCTATCAAAAGAATATTTCTGGAGTATCAGGAGATTTGACCAAATTGCTCTAGTGACTCAAACTCCAATGGACAAATACAAATTCTTTTATTTGCTATTTAAACCTCTTCACAACATGATTCTAATCTATCTTTCCTAAATTATTATAAATTACTTTGATCTTTATCACTTTCTTATCAATTTCTTTACAGGGTGTTGTATCTTTTCTCTTTATACTTTTACACAGGACTTTCTCCATTCCTGAAATAGGCATCCTCCTCCTGTTTCCTGTTTCCTTCATGACTCTGCTCAAGCATCTTCTCCTTCATGAGGCCTTTCATGCTCACCTTTTCCTCTTTGCTAGTGCTTCCTCTTCTTCCTCTCATTTTCAATATACATTTTTATTTTGCTTATACTTTTATTCATTGATATGAATATATGCCATTTCCTCACTTAGAATGGGAATGCTTTTTTATATTTGTCTTTGGATGTAGTGACAGGCACATAATAATGTTAAATAAATGCTCATAAATTGAATCATAAAATTGGGTGAAATCCCTTTTAATATTTGCTGATTTTGTTTTATTGAATAAGTTTGTAATGCCTTTATGCTTCTGTCATCCCATTAGGGCTACTCTTTTGAGTCACATATATATTAGATTATTATCTGGCTTGTTTGATCTTAAAAGAAAAATAGTATATAACTCACTGGTACTAATGGTGAATCATTTCTATTTGTATGATTATATATTACATATTAATGTGGCATACTAACATTACATACGCACATATAAACATGCCACTTTTTATGCATTATATGTATGTATATATATATATATATAATTGGTGCCAATAGACTTATTTTCTATGGTTTTGCTAGTGTTAACATTAGATGTCGTCTCCTTTAAATAATAATATTAGTAGTCTGTTAGAAAATAATGTGAGAATCTTTAAAATTAATTAATAAATTAAGGCTAATAAATTTCTTTATCTTTGTGGTTCACAAATTAAGGGAAAATAATTTCATCAAAGTAAAATAAAAATGACCCTTTTATGGACCTTTAAATTGTTATTAGATGTTAACACCTGACTTTCAAAGAGAAGAATGGTAACCTTTCAAAAAAAAATTTTTTTTTGATAAGTGAAATTGCTTCACTGTTTTCCCTTCATCTGGATGTCTTTTTTTTTTCTGAAGCAATATTTGTACTTTCTTCTAGAGAGATTTTTCCTTTTTGAATGGCATTTATAAAGAATCAGCATTAAAATCAGACGGTTAGTTATTTCAGAATTTCCAACCTTCCCTAGAGGCATTTGTGACACATGGGTTATTTAAAATATCCCTTAAAAATGAAGATTTATCTTAGCATCAACAGTATATATGTTCTATGATAAATAGAGATAGAAGAAAAGTACTCAGTAATGGTTAAGTAACCCATCTCTGCTCCTCCTCTGTCAATGAATTTTAAATTTTCTCCTATTCTGTTCCTTGATAATGACTCCTGCAGATGTGCTCAATATTTGCATATGCAAGAAATAAAGAGAAAGAAGGAAGGAGAGAGGGAGTAGAGAGAAAAGCAAAAATAATAATAAAGGAAGAAAATGAAAATGAAAGGAGAAAAGAAAGAATGAAAAAAAACCATCTCTTTCTTCCCTTTCCCACTTAATTTCTTGAGAAAGTTTTCTACTCCCATTGTTTTCACATTTTCACTACCCATTCTTATCTTAAACCTCCAAGCTTGAATTTGTGCCAGTGCACATTCTTTTAAATTGTATTTTTTAATGTTATCAGTGAATTCCTAATCATCCCAATTGATGTTATTTTTTTCAGTCCACATCATCTTTGTCTTCTTTGTAGCTATTTAGAGACTGGAACTCATGTTCTATTAGTTTCCCTCCTACCTCTCTGTGTATTTTATGGGGGAGGGGGGAGGGTTGGGAAGATTAGGGGACTTTAAATACTATTTGCAACCTTATGTTGAGATTGAGAATATCACAGAATTTCAGAGCTAAAAGAACCTTCAAAATTCTTCTAGGCCAACCCGTATTTAACAAGTAAATATCTCTTCTACAATATAGCCCATACCTGTTTATCCAGCCTTTTATTTAGGACATTTACTAAGGGGGAATTCTGTTGTGTCCAAGGAAGTTTATTCTACTTTTAGATAGCTCTAATTCTAAGATTTTGTTTTTTTCTTTCATACCAAAGGTAAATCTTTCTCTGTAGATTTTCCTGATTGTTTCTTAATTCACCTATTAGCATTTTTTAGTGGTTTGTTCTTGAAACTCTTTTTTCTCCCTTCACTTTCATTAACTTGGCAATATCAAGCAACTGCCTAAGTTTTCAATGATCTATCTCTCTTTTCAGATGACTCCCAAATTAGGATCTTCAGTTCTGATCCTTCTTTTGAACTTCAGACCCACATCTCCAATACTACCTGTAAAACATCACTCACTAACTTATGACCTTGGGTAGCAATAGCAATTAATAATTATAGTAATAATAATGACAAATTTTAGATATTGCTTTGAAGTTTGTAAAGTAGCAAAATCATTTAATTTTTCTGTGCTTCATTTTCTTCACAGATAAAATAAGGGGATCCAGTTAGATAATATCACTTTCAAGTATTTCATCTTTAATTGTAATACCTATGATCTCTATAAGCATTCCAAATTTACCAGTTTCTGAGCTGAACTTATTATCCTGTACCTAAAATGTTTGAGGATTTAGTTTCTTATAGTACTGTCTGTAGCACCATAGTTTCCTTGGTTCCCCATTTTTGTAACAATGGGTTAATTTTGACTTTTTTTTCTTCTCTATCCGCTGTCATATTCAATGGGCACTCCCACATCTTTCACATCTGTTTATGTCCCTCTATTCCTGTTTTCCCTGTATTAGTATAGGTTCTCATTGCCACCTGCCTGAATAAATTTATTTTATGTAGTGTTGGGTCAAATCATCACTCAGCCTTTAGTGTCTCACTGTTGTCTTGTTCCTAAAGTTCATAGTCCTCTGATTAACAATGTCTTCCACAATAGCTTACCAATCTATCTTTTGAAACTCATCTCATATAATTACTCACTTTCTGATAGTCAAGATGGGTCACTATTCCTGAAATTCATATTGATATATATAATATATAGTTCTAATAACTCTGTAACTGTCTATCTTCATCTGTTGAAATTAATTTCATCTTAAAAGTCCAACTCAACACTTTCTCTAAAAATAGTTTGTTTTTCCTAATCATATTGGTCATTATCCACCTTTCTCATCTTAGAACTCTATTGCACTATTTATTGTTTCTCTCATGTACTTACTAATATTGCATATATTGTTGTCTTATTACCCTACAGTTCAATAAATTCTTTTTGAGGGTAGGAAGCTTATTATCTAAGTTTTTGTGTCTCAATAACTGGCAAATACAGGATCTTCTTAGCAATTGTCAAAGAATAAAAGTATCAACAATTTAGTGCTAGAAGAGACCACTGAGTTCAACTTCCTAATTTTTAAGATGAGGAAACTGAGATAGAGAAGTTAAGTGGCTTACCCAGAATCATACAGCTGGATCTAAATCAGGAGTAAGTGTTGGAGATGAGAGGTGACCAAGAAATATACTAAAAGGTAACACCTCCCCCACCTCCCATTCAGTTTTCTAAAACATTTTATTATTAGTTGACTTGTTACTTATTAAAGAACCATATTTGGGGGTGTAGTTTATGATTCCCAAGGACCCAAAATCCTGGTCTTAACCTTATAGTTTCTGCTTGCTATTTTCCATTTCATTATAGAAAAACAAAGTGAGAAAAAGAGAATCACAGCACATCTACATACCAACAATACATTTCCTAAAATCCAGTGACTGCCTCCTTCTAGTCAGCAAAACTTTACTAAAGCAACCACAATCCCAGAGAAATTTCTTGCAGTTAACTTATACCTTCTTTATCAATGCTCAGTTAAGATTCAATCATTTCTTTGCTAAGCTCCACGGTTTTAGAGCCTACTTTGAGCCAACCTCTTTCTGAAAGGGCTAACACATCTTTTCCTTCTGAATACTTCCACTTCCAAGTGAACTTAAAACAACAATTTCAATATGCAGTTATAGAGTGGTTTCCTCTCAGACATCAAAACCAATTCTTCTCTGACTGGTTTGATTAAAACAACTTGGAGAGCAAGTAATTACTCTCAGTAAAGCAAGAATAAAGTACTTCCAAAGTTAATAACATCGGACTTGTGAACATCTTATACATGCAAATGCCTAGTTAGGAATACCTCTGCTTCTCCTACCCACTCTGAGATCCATTCACCTCAGACCATGTAACCATGGGGTCATAGGTATGGTGCCACCTTTAGTGAGATATAGAGGATTAACATTTCTATGCAGCCTCCCCTTGTATCCCCTAGGAAATCAAGAACAATCATGCCTTCCATTCTCCTTTGTCTTTCTTAAATCATTTTGAAGTCCAATGACTAAAAATGCAAGGTAGAGGTCAGATAAAAAGTCAGGTTGTTTGAGATATGGGTATACAATAAAAATATGTCATGAAGTTTCAGACAGAACACATTGAAATGATAATAGCAACAATAAAGCAATATATTTCACTTCATAAATCTTACTTCTATTTATTGTTCGGATCATCTTTAACTCAATACCAGCTCCAAGTCACATGATACTAGAAAACCCTTTTTGTACAGTTTGTATCATAACTAACCATAAGCTTCATAATGACAAGATAGAATTGCTAAGTTCATTTGAGCCTTTCATTGAGAAAATGTGTCTAGATTATTTGCCATAAAATGTGCTTTGCAATAGAATTATCTTGTTTATTGAAATGGGTCTCTATCTTCTTTGTATTTTTATAGGTCTGTGCATGTACCTATTTGTGCACATCAAAATAATTTCTTTTCTTTTGTTCCATTGTGAAGTATAATTATTTACTGATGTATGATGAGGAGACCTTAGATGGATAGTCAATAAATTTTTAAAAACTCCTACAAATTTGCCCCATTTAGTCAATTTGCTATTACTTTTGTTTCAGTTTACCTAATTGATTTACATGTTTCTAATAAAATACAAAATGTTTGTACTCCAGTAAAAATAAGATTATTTATTTCAACCCAGATTATTAACATAATGCTATTTTTTTTTTTTGTTCAGGGAATAAAAAAGAAAAACAAAAAAAAAAAACAAAAAAACTTTTGTCATTTTCAAGTGAAAATTTTCAACCCTGTTTTCTTTCAGTGGGAGTCATTGGTTCTAAGTATAAAATTATGGATTTGTTTTTGTTGTGTTTTAAATCTTCTACTCTAGAAACTCCATTTTAGGTGAATTGCTGAGTTTAATGAGGCCTATCTTAATCCAATTTTCTACCTGGGTTGAGAAAGAGTGGATCATAAAGCTGGACTTAAGTCAGAATGACTCAAGGTGAACTGGCTTAAGCCAATTTCTACCGGTTTTAAATTTTCACTTAAAATTTTCTGAATCCCTCTTCCTTTACCCAGATCATTAAATTAAGATACTAGGTGGTAAATGGATATTGAAGATGGAGTATAAAGTGAGACATCAAATAACTTATTTTAAATCCATGTCGTATCTTTCTACTTACCCATGCATTTGATGTGAATTTAGCTACATCAACAATATTTACCACAAATTGTTGTCAACTTTCTCAGTTGATGCACCATCACAAAACACTGGAGGGGCCCTTATTAAAAGAAAAAGAAAGAAATTACATTTTTATGTGTTGAATTTCCTGAAGTCATTCACTCCCTTAAGTATTTCACTACTATTTTATGACTTACTAACCTAACAGACATGGAATAATGCAATTGTGTGTGTGTGTATATGTGTGTGAGAATCTTCTGGGACACCTCCAAATGTAAATGTTTTTGTAATGAAACTGGAATAATTATATTGAAAAAATAAATTTACCATAAAATTGTGAAAACATGGCTGAGGTTATATTTTCTTTTCATTTTATGAGCACAGTATCACCACTTCCACTGGCACTGTCAAAGTATCCTTTTCACTTAGACATTTAAGATGATAGAAAAAATAATTTACATATATTTTAGTTTTCTAAAAGATTCAGGTGGTTCTAAATTATCCTATCATTTGTCATCATAGTTAATATAAATATAATAAAAATAACCAAGAAAATTACTACTTTTCACTTGGGCAAATTAAAACACCTTACAAACCTTAATAAGTTAGTGATCATAATACTTTATGAAGTAGCTAAGTGGCAATAGTTAACTTTCTGAAGCTTAACTAAATGAGTTAATCCTCTAATCTCCCTCATATTTTATTTTCTATTTCTCTTATTATACATTTGCAAGTCTTGATATCTTATATTCTTTTCCAAAGAAAACTCTTAGCTTTTCTTCTGTGTACATGTATCTTTACATTCATCCATCTATCTATGTACCTAGCTACCTTACCTATCTAAAGAGAGAAAGATAATTTAAAAAGGAAAAGCAGGAGTCAGAGTTATATTAATTTTAAGACATAAATTTCCAATTATTAAGCCAATTTATTATTATTGATATAATCTTGGGCTTTTAAAATGGACTTTAATATATTTAACTACTAGAGTGACCAAGAACAAGTTACTTAAAAGTTCTTATCCTCAATTTCATTATCTGTAAATGCCACCTTATGTCTAATGATTTCTTTGATCTTTTCTAACTCCCATATCTCTGATTCCATTTCTTGTGAATGATCTACACACCAAGGTGTTCTAGATTTCACCTGAGTCATCTCACATTCAAGAAAGGCAGCAATGCTTCATTTCACAAAAATAACTCTTGATATTGCATTTGAATTCAGACGAGTGAAATCATAGACTATCTGCTGGTGTTACTTAAGAAAGCACAGAGATTCTTTGGGCACATTGATTTAGAATCAGTAGCATATGGCCACCAATGGTTTTTAGGTAAAAGCCATACTCCATGATATGTGATTAAAAAAGAAGAAGGATTTCCAGTCATTTAAGAGAATGAGGGGAAACAGATGGAAATAATTATTGGTCCCCTTGAAATATTAACAACACTGGCAGAAGAACATCCATTGGGCAGCTGGATTTAGGAGAATTTATAGAAATACAAAGATAAGAATCATAATAAGGTATGGATGGACTGTATTCTGTAGAAATGAAAGACACACTACACAGTAAGATCACAAATTTACTGAAGTAGGATGAAATTTCAAATGGAATGTATAGGATTATTTGTCAAGGATGTTGTGGAAGGGCCTCCTGTTCAGGGTTAGAGACTGGACTAAATTATTGTCTCAACCCTTTCCATTGCTAAAATGAAATGGTTCTACAATTCAGGAATTAATCTGATTCAATAAAAATTATATATTTGCCTACTCTGTTCAGAGCATTGTGCTACATGGTAAGGTGGTAAATTTTAGATACAATGTATTCCCTTCATGGAACTGAGATTAGCTACAATAATAGTCTAGCCATGGCTTGTTCCTATGAGGTGTGACAAGGAAATCACTTTAAAAGACTGATATATATTAATTTAAGGTCGCCAAGGAATTCAGCTATGTAATTCCTAAATGAAAACTCAAGTCAGCCGTCAGCCTTTTATAGAGTTTAATTACAAACAGGAGGAAGAAAGGAATTAGAGATAGAGAGAGAGAGAGAGAAAGGGGAGAGAAGGGAATAGGGCTTAAATACCCCTTCTGTTTAGGCTGGGCCAAAAGGCCCAAGCCCTTAGATAGCTGGGGCAAAGAAAGGAGATCAGTCCCTATTACTCACGTGACCAAAATGGAGAAACAGTCTCAGGGGCCTCCACCTCCAGCTTCCTTCAGAGCAAGCTTCTCAGAGCACCTCTCCAACCACTCAGAGCCAAAACTCTCCAACCAACCCCCCAGTCCTCAGACCCCTCTATCTTTAAGGAAACCATCCAAGTTCCCTCCCCTCAGTTCTCACATCTACCAATCACTGTCCATCATTTTCCCTGTGCCAATGGTGGCTCTAGCTTAATCCAGGACCGCCCACAGGTCTGTGGCTTTGCACATGTCTGTTGGAGGTCATATTCTCAAATAATTAAATCTTGATCTTTTGCTACAGCCTTCCTAAATCCTATTACCCTGAGTAGGGTAGAGATTGGAATAATTAAATTTTGATCTATGCTGCAGCCCTTCCTAAATCCTGTTAGGACTGAGTAGGGTGGAGATTGCAATTTCTAAGACTTGGTTCTGTCATTCCAAGTATCTCCATTGTATCAATTCTAAAATCAATCATGACTCAAAGAAATTCCTGTTCTATGCTTAAGTATAGGTCAAAGTCCTTTCCATTGTTCAGCAAAAGGTTTCTGTCCTAAAGTAATCTTAAGAAGGGAGGAGGAGGAACCTCCCATGCCAATGGGGTTCACATTCCAATAGCCAAGACCCACTACAATAGGAAATTTTTCAAGTATGAAATTTCCCAATGGTGAAATTTCTAACATTTATAAGTCTAAGAAATTTTATGGTTTACAGAGGCTGATTTATAAAATACGACTCACGTTCATAGTAATTCTGTATTTTGAAAGCTGGTTATGAAATGACTTGTGCTTATGCCTCCAGTTAGAGAACATAATTCTCTAACAAAGACTGAAGGTTAACCTCACATACCCCATTCTAGGAAAGATTCCACTCACCTTTGTGGCTCCCATTGTAGCCTCATGCTTTAAACAAAGGGATACCCAACAAATTGAGAATGGGTTCGGCCACAGGTCTTTAGGAAGAATAATATTATATCCAGCAAATGTATTCTTTAATATAATACATTTTTAAAACTAATTTAAGTGGAAGTTAGGCCATAGCAAGGTGGAGTTGCGGAATGATGTTTTTGTCTAGCTTATTTCTTCCACCTTACCAACTACCAGAGTGGGCACCTATAACAAAAACATTCTCAAACATCCCTTTCAGCTTGCTCATTCAAGAGGTCATTTCTTTTTGATCTTGAAGGAACACTGCAATAAAATACTAGCTAAAAGACTACAACATAATATCATAAATAACATACATTATGACCATACTGGATTTATACCTGAAATGCAGAAGTCGTTTAATATAAGGAAAATAATTAATGTAATTGGTTATATACATAATAAATAAAAATATATATGATTACATCAACAGATGCAGAAAAAGTTCTCAACAAAAGGTGATACTCCTTCCTATTAAAAACACTTGAAATCATAGATATAAATGGATTTCTCCTTAAAATGAGAAGCAACTACCTAAAAAAATTAGCAAATATTATCAGTAGTGTGAATAAGTGGGTATAAGTGGGAATGAGGTGAAACAAGGATGTCCATTATCCCCAATGTTGTTCAATATTATATTATAAATGCAACTATAGTATAAAAGAAGAAAGAGAAATTGAAAGAATCATAATGGGAAAATGATAATAATAACAAATAAGTAACCAAATGACATCTTTTGCAGGTGGTGATACATAGAAATTCCTAGAGATTCAAGTAAAAATCTAGTTGAAACAATAATTTAAGGAAAGTAGCAGGATATAAAATAAACTCACATAAATCATCAACATTGGCTTTGGAAGAGATAGTAAAAGATAATCCACTTAAAACAACCATAGACAATAAAATACCTGGAAGTGTATCTGCCTATCTGCTGAAAGAAATCTAGGAACTTTATGAATATAATTAAAAAGCACTTTTTTTAAAAAAATTCTTTCAAATAACATCAGAAATATTAATTGTTCATGGAATAATAAATATAACAATCCTACCTAACCTACTTATTTAATTCTATCCCAATTAAATTATTTAAGAAATTATTGAACTATGAAAATAATAACAAAATTCATTTGAAAAATAAAAAGGTCAAGAATGTCAAAGGAATTAATGAATTAAAAAATAAAAGAAGAAAATTTAGTACTACCAGATCTTAAATTGTATTGCAAAGAAGTAATTATTAAAACTATCTGGTTCTAAGAAATAGAGAATGGAAAAGAATAGACATAAAACAAAGAGTAATAAAAGATTATAGTAATCTAATTTTTGACAAAAGTAAATATCTACCCTATTGGGATAAGAAGTCACTCTTTTGTAAAATCTGTTGGAAAAACAGGAAAGCAGTCATATAGAAACTAGATATCAATCAATATCTTATACCATTTACTCAGATAAGATCAAAATGGATATATGATCTAGACTTAAAGGGAGAGATTGTAAGCAAATTAGGAGATCATCGAGCATACTACTTATCACATTTAAAGATAGAAAAAAATTTTATAAATAAATAAAAGGATAGGGAAACTGTGAGAGTAAAATGCATCATTTTGATTACATTAAATTAATTTTTTGTACAAATATAACTAACACAGTCAAGATTAGAAGAAAAATAGATGATTGGGAAAAGAAATCTATTTTTCTAAAATATTTATAGAAACTTTCTTTGCAGTATTGCAGAAATTGAGGGAATGCTGATCAATTGGAGGATTGTTAAACAAGTGGTGACATTATTTGTGGTTGCATTTTTCCTGATTTAATACTACTGAGTGGTAAGAAATAACGATCTGGTTAATTTTAGAAAAACCTGAAAAGACCAAATAAAATTCAGATGAGTGAAATGAGTAGTACCAAGACAACCTTATCAATAGTAATAGAAATATTTCTTGAAGAATCATTTGTATATGTCCATTACCAGAGAAAGATCTGATAAATAGAAACAATCTAGAGAGTATTATGTGTGTGTATGCACATACATATATCTTTTAATCAAATGATGCCTTCTGTAATGTGAGGATGGGAGGAAAGTAAAAGATAAATTCTGAGGAATTTTAATGTAACAAAAATAAATTTTTAAAAAGAAAACTGGGAACAATTATATAGTTTCTTGGAAGTGTCATATCTCCTATAAATGTATATATGTATGCATGTGTATGTGTATGGTGATTGTGTGTATATGTTTGTGTGTGTGTGCAAGAGAGAGAGAGAGAGAGAGAGAAAGAGAGAGAGAGAGAGAGAGAGAGAGAGAGAGAGAGAGAGAGAGAGAGAAATTTGTCAATTTTATGAGAACATTTGGCCATTCCCCAATTGATGAATGATCAAAAGCTATAGCCAATTTTTGGATGAAGAAATAAAAAATCTCCGTCTGCCTCTCTGTCTCTGTCTCTGTCTCTCTCTGTTTCTCTCTGTTTCTCTATGTATGTGTATATATATATATATATATATATATATATATATATATATCACATTCTCTAATCATTATTGACTTAGAACATCATTACTGATTAGAGAAATGTCAATCAAAACTATCCTGAGATATAATTTGATATCATTTCACACCTGTCAGAATGACTAAAATCATAAAAGGATAAAATCACAAATATTGGAATGGCTGTGAAAAAATGGAGGCACTGTAATGGAACTCTGAATTCTCCAGCCATTTAGGAGAGCAATCTATTATAATTTAATAGAGATAGTATATGTAACAAAAAACAACAAAAAATACACTTAAATTTTAAACATCAGTAAAAGGAACTAGTATTTAGTTCTAGGGAAGGGACAATTCCTAGGGAACAGGAAATCTAGGAATTCATAATAGCTGCTTTCGATTAGTTGTCAGGTCCTCATATGTGAAAAATAATAGACTGATTCTACTTGGCTCCAGACAGCAGAACTATTTAGTAGAAGTCCAATAAATAGAAGTTGTGAAGTGTCAGGTATATTGATGAAGAGTAAGACCATCTTATATAGAGTGAAAAGAAGGTATCTCCATGGGATAAGGGATTCTATCCTTTAACTTAAAGGAGAGAAATATAAAATATCCCACCTACCTAAGGAGATTTTTTCAAAATTATCTGAATGCAACAAACTCTGGTCTCAGACTCCTTTTCCTTAGTTCAGATTCTTCCAAAGTCAGAGTTTTTAACTTGAGGCTTTCCCACCTCCAAATAGATTTTAGGGGGCTGAGGAATTTGGATAGAAAAAATATATCTTCATTTTCAACTACTTCTAACTGAAATTTAGCATTTAATTCCATTATTTGAAGCTGTTATTTGCAGAAGAATTCATAGACATCATTAGATTGCCAAAGAAGATCCCAACAGAACAGTAGTGACGTTGTCTGGGATTTAAAAATTAAAAAATTATTTGCTCACAAGAATGAATAAATTTTTCATAAAATTGACACAAATACCTTTAACTCTAGAATTATGATTTTTAAGTTATTTTTAAATTAAATTTATTTATTTAGAATATTTTCCTATGGTTAAATAATTCATGTTTTTTCCCTCCTCTCTCCTGGAACTGACAAGCGATTCCACCAAATTATACATGTATCATTGTTCAAAACCTTTTTCCATATTGTTAATATTTGCAATAGAGTGATCATTTAAAGCCAAAATCCCCAATCATGAACCCATCAAACCATTTGATCAATTATACATTATTCTTCTGCATTTATAATCTTGCATTTCTTTCTCTGGATTTCTCCTAGGTCCCTTAGGATTGTCCTTGATCATTGCACTGCTACTAGTAAAGTCCATTACATTTGATTGTGCAATAATGTATCAGTCTCTATGTACAATGTTCTCCTGGTCCTGCTCCTTTTTGCTCTACATCAATTCCTGGAGGTCTTTCCATTTCACATGGAATTCCTCCAGTTCATCCTTCCTTTCAGCACAATAATATTCCATCACCATCATATAACCACAATTGGTTCAGACATTCCATAATCAGTGGACACCTCCTCTTTTTCCATTTTTTTGCTACCACAAAGAGCATGGCTATAAATATTTTTGTACCAGAATTTTACCCTATTTTCTCTTGCCCTTTAGGTATAATTGCAAATTGCCCTCCAGAATGGTTGAACCAATTCACAACTCCACCAGCAATGTATTAGTGTCCCAATTTTGCCACATCCCCTCCAACATTTATCACTTTCCTTTATTGCCATATTGGCCAGTCTGCTAGGTGTAAGGTGGTATTTCAGAGTTGTTTTTATTTGCATTTCCTTAGGAGGGATTTACTTTTTCATGTGCTTATTAATAGTTTTGATTTCTTCATGTGAAAACTGCCTATTCATGTCCTAGATTGATTTTAAATGGACTTTTTTTTTCTAATTCTTGCTGCTGAGATATGTTGGAAATATATAGAAATACGGATGATTTATGTGGGTTTATTTTGCATCCGGCAACTTGGCTAAAATTGTTGTTGTTTCACATTGGAATTATGGAGAAATGTGCAAATAAAATTTTTATTCCATATCTTCATTAGTAATCTTATTTCCACCTATTTTGTGTGAGTGACCCCAAAGGAAAATACACTCACTTTACAATTTAAGCACATTTACCATGAGTAATAGAAAGAGAATATGACAATATTGCTGCTAAGCTCAGAAATGGCTAACTTTTTTTTACTGGACCAGCCTTTTGGGAGACTTGGGGCCTTTTGTGATTCAGAAATAGGCTAAACTAGAGAAATATGCAGGACATTTTTTTTCTTTCAAGGTTGACTAAACCTAAGGAAACATTTCCTAAAAATTAGAGCTGTCCAAAAGTGGAATAGATTGCCTTGGAAAGTATTAAGTTTCCCCTTTTGAAGTGGAGACTTACTTGTTGTAGAGAGGATCTCTTCTCCAGATTCAGTTTGAGCTTATTAACCTCTAATGCACCTTCTAGATTTTAGATGTGATGCTGCCAGTCAAGGGAAATTTGAACTTCACTGGTAATGGTGGCACTGAGGATAACTGGGAATGAGAAGAAAGTTTCAAGATTAGCTAATCTATTTCTCTGATATAGATGATACCGAGGCCAGTAGGTGGCAAATGTAACTGCTCATTTCCAAGGTATTAGTGCTTGTGAGATTGTCATCTGACAGCAGATTTCTACCCTCCATTGCACAGTAAGGAGGGAGCCTTGAGAGGAAATGAACTGTGTAGAAACTTGATCACAGGAACTCAGCTTTGAAAATGGAAAGACAGAGAGAAAAACCAAGGTTGATGATTTACAAAGGAAATGCTTGGCAGTACCAGTGTCACAAGAATCCCACGAACAACGTGAGTCCAGCTTTTTCCAGGTTCAGTTCTTGTACTGAACGAAATGATTTATCTCTATTCCAATATTTCTTTTATCTCAGGGACTCACATTCATTAAGCTAAATCAGATCCAACTTCATGATTCGCTTTTAACTTATACTTGTTTAAGAACAAGCATCAAGATATCTGGGATATGTCACACTGTATGATGTAATATAAAACTATAATATATGCATTATATTTATTTAATATACAAATATTAACTTAAGTACAGGGAACATCATATATGTAAAGAATGTTACTAAGATTTGATATTAGAATTTGTCATCTTGATAGTGTTAGAAACATCAAAATCATTCTAGACTATATACTGACTTCAACCTATGTTGACTTAAAAAAGGAACAAGAAAAGGTTAAATAATGTTTTAGAATGAGCAAAAGTTATGTAGCATTTTTAAAACTTTATTTTCCAGGATCTCACTGTCAGCACTAGTTTATTATTTCCTAATCTTAGTTTTGAAAATATATAAACTGGTATTACTTGACATTATAGAGTTGTATAGGCCTGAAAAATATTTCTTAATACATTAGAACTCATTTTAAATGGACTTATAATCTCATTGTCATAGAGAACTTCTCATGAAGAAACTTTTTCTACCAATGCAGATCAGGGCCTAATAATAGCCTCAATTAAGCAATTTTTTCCAGGGTCAGTCACCCAGAATAAGACAAACTTGTACTTGGAGCTTCCTGATTTTGAGACTAGTTGTCAGGCTATTATGACATGCTGCCTCTCTAATAAAGCCATATAGTAAGAAATTCAAGGACTTTCAGCTGAAGAGATCTTTGATTATCTGTTTAGCTGGAGTGGGATTGATCAGAATTCTTTAATCAATTGATTTCACCCCAGCCCAGTTGATGTAATCCCAGCTGATAAAAGTAGGAGGAAATAAGATGTCAAGATTTTAGATGAAATTTATATATTTTATTCCTTCCTGAAGCATAACATTTTTGAATGAAAACTAATGGAATTATAATATAGCTTGGCACTTCTTAAGAAAGCATTGGCGGCTACACAATAGTGGCTCTTTAAAAATCATGATACTATTTCTTTTTTTTTTAATGTTTTCAAAACACTAAGATTCCATATTAGAATCAATACGGTATGTTGTTTCCTAGGCAGAAGTACATAAAGGGCTACGCAATGGAAATTAAATGACTAGTCTAGGGTCACACAGCTAGGAATCATAGGAAACCAGATTTGAACTCAGGATGTCCTAACTCTAGCCCTTGCTTTTAATCTGCTGAATCACCTAGCCACCCACATGATACTATTTTTCAGAGAGAAAAATCACAGAGGACCTCCAGGACTAGAAAAAAATATTTTTAGAACAATCCAGCCCATGAAGAGACAATATTCTTTACCTTTGGGAGAAGAGAGATTTCTCTTCTTCAAGACTCAATTCCAGGTGCCACATTGTCTCTCAAAGACTAGATTCAACTTCCCCAGCTTGTTCTCTTTGCTTCCAATATTACCTTTCTTTGCTTGGATTTCCTGATCAACTCCCAAGTACATATAGAGTAACTGGCACTTTAAGGCAATATTTTATCACTTTATGTTTAATTACTTTAAGACTGTCAACAATGATTAATTATGTTAACATTTTAATTAACTTGACTGATAAAAATTATTTAGTAGAATTTCTAACTGTAATTTTTAATTGATTTGAGCCTTAAAGAGCTAAAGAGCAAGAATGATCTAGGGATTTAGCTACTGCCTCTCTTCTCAAATCCTCTAAATTTAGGAATTTTTCTTTGCAATATATTTCCAATGACTATACGAGCTGTGAGCAAGGAGACATTTATTTGGAAGTCCTAATGAAGAATGAACTTCAGTAATTCTTGCATAATCACACATAGTATACCTCTTGCTAAGTATTTCCCATGTAGGAGACAATGATCAGCTTAGAAAAATGTTGTTCAAGAAGTGAAAAATTTCAGGTGGCAATAGTAACCTAGTAATTTCACTATATTTCAGTGAGGAAATGACTTCATATTACTTCAAAGAAGTCCATAGCCCTTGATAAGTTGAAGCAAACACTAGAGACTTGAGAATCTAAAACATGAATTCTATTCTATGAAATATTTATTAACCCTTTCAAATATAAAAATTTCTACATTAAAGTTCTACATAGAGCCTCGAATTTGGGGCATGCAGCTGTTTTGGAAGTAGTAACCCTCAAGGTCATGTTCAATATTCCAATAAAGTTCAAAGTTAAAGATTACTAATGATGTTTCAAGGGTCTAATTAAAAAAGAACAATTAGCATCCTTCAAGACAACTGTTTTAGAAGGTACTTCTGCATATGTTTTTGTTCTTGAACTTTTCCCCTTGGATAAACAATAGTACAAATTATAACTAATTAATTTTAGCTGAATCTCTTCTGTGAAACTCAGACTCCCAAGAGAATACTTAACTATATTTAATATGTTAAACTACATTTTTATAGGTATTCCTTTTCATATGTTGATTAAGAACTAGAAAAAATCCTCATATCTGAGATGTCTTAGACAAATGACATTGTGAGTCAAACTGTCATAGGATTATAATATTTGTCATTAAGGAAGATATCAGAGATTATTTATTCCAACTCCACATTTTACTGATAAAATGTGGAGAGGTCAAACAAACTGCCCAACATCAGGCAACTAATAAGCATATGAACAAGAAGTAGTTTTTAGGATATCTGATTCCAAATCTAAGAAATTGGGAAAATATTGGGGCAGTGTGAATGATGGATGAGGGATGGGTTGGTTTGGGCAAATAATATCCTTTTTCTGCATTATAATACCCCTGAAATTAATATACAAATTTCCTATAGGTTCTCTTAGTGCTTTTCCCATTTGTTACTAAAGGAAAATACAGAGGGGCTCAAAATTAATTTAAATAGAAAAATACAAAAGACATTATGAAATTACTAAGAATTTAAATATAGGAGAAAATCTATGTATACAAAAATATTCATAGCTGCTCTTTTTGTGGTTGTAAAGAACTGGAAATGCAAGAGATGTCAATCAATTAGGGAATGGATGAGCTAGATGTGGATTTTGCTTGCAATGGAATACAGTTGTAGCATAAGAACTGACAAAAAAATGATTAGGAAAAAAATCTTGAAAGACTTGTCCGAAGTGATTCAAAGAGAAGTAAGGAGAAGGAGTAGGACTTTGTACACAGTTACAAAAATAATGTATGATGATCAATTCTGAATGACTAAACTTTTATCAAGGAAAGGATCCAGGATAACTCCAAGAAAGTCATGACAAAAAAGGATATTCATTTCCACAAAAAGAATGGAGTCTGAATATAAATTGAAAAATACATTTACATTTTTTCCTCCATTATTTTTTCTACTATAAGCAATATGTATTTTTCTTCACAACATGATGAACATGAAAATATATATTAAATGATAATTTATGTACAATCTTTATCATATTACCTGTCTTCTAGGGGAGACTTAGGGGTGAGAGAGAGAGAGAAAGAACATAGATTGTAAAATGTCATAAAATAAATATTAAGAAATCTTATTGACATGTAATTTGGAAAAAAATTTATGGATAAAAAAAGACCAAAAAAAAGACATTATAAACAAGGGCCTTGGATATGACATCTGCAATCCCTTTTAGCTTTAAATTATGAGTTCAATACTCCTACAGTCTATAAATCAGTAGCCACCTTTAGTTTCTTCCTCCAGATTAAATTTCTTAAATATGGTTTGCCACTAAAGTTCCAGGTTCTACTGGTCTCAGCTCCTGTGGTACAGTGGAGCAAACAAGAGATGAGGAACCAAAGGGCCTGGATTCAAATCCCACCTTTTGGATTTACTATTTACAAAATCTGCACACAAGTTCCTTTACTTCCTATGGCTTTCATATTCTCCATCTGTAAAATGAAGGGAGATGGACTCAGAGACTTTCATTTTATCTCTAAATCAGCGATCCTGTGATTATGAGCTTCTGTACTCCCGTCATTCTTCCAACAGGGACTGTGCCACACTACCTAAAGGATATAATGGCACAGGCCACTAAAGCCAATATAGAGAAGAGAAAATTTAAGTGGATCTGCAATTTTTAATTTATTTAAGAAAGTCACTTAAATCTCTAGACCTTACTTTCCTAAAAAGTAAAAGAAGGTAATCAGATTACAACATTTCCATGAGAGTTTTCAGATCTAACTCCTGGATGGTACTAAATTAGATCAACTTTATGGATCCTTTACAGCTCTTTATTCAATTAAATTTTATAACCATTTTACAATAAAAAATTTCTACTATCTGTGTGAGGCATTTCCCTTGACATTGAGAGTACAAAGACAAAATTGTCACAACTTTCAAGAAGTTTACATTTTACTGGTATTCTTTTATCTCTGTGTATCTGTTTCTGTCTCTCCATTTTTTCTGTTTCTTATCTTCTTTCCCTTGACATTAAGTGAAGAGTCTGTCAAATGAAATTCTCCCAGGGAATGTGTATAAGAAATTAGCTAATGGTACAGTTAAATAAGTACTAAATGTCTGCTTTGGCTGTTGATTATTTAGGATATATTCTCCCTTATTGCCTTTGTATTATAAAACAAATATCTTTCATACACAATTCTATGGTGCTTCAGATAAGGAAGGGAATATTATTAAGCATGGTAGGGGCACTTAAACAGCACAATGGATAGAGCATCAAGTTTGAAGTTAGGAAAGCCTTAAATCTGGCCTCAGATATTTACTATCTGCATTGCCCCCAGCAAGTCACATAACATCTATTTATCTCAGTTTCTTTATCTGTAAAGTAGAGACAAGAATAACACCTACTTGCCAGAGTTGTTGTGAAGATTGAATGAGATAATAATTATGTAGTGTTTGGCATAGTTCCTGGCAGATAGTAAGTGTCTTATAAGTGTTGGCTATTATTATTATTGTATTAAAATTAGCATATGACACATATATTTATTCCTTTTTTCTAAACTGATGTTTAAATTTCATTGAATTATCAGGGAAAATTAATGTAATATTCAGTTTTATTCCAATTTCTCATCTATTTCATAGCAATCTTATAGTTTATAAAATGTATTATATGAAGGAAGAAACATTAAGAGAAATTCCTTGAAGTCTTGTTACTAACCAGGTATTGTTTAAAGCCGATGTTTTACCAAATGAGCTATCATTTCTATCATTAATAAATGCTATTTATTAATATATTAACTCCATTGACAATCCATATTTTTTAATACTCAGGAATTGATGAGGTAAATTAGAATGAACACCACCCAAGAAATCTTCCAAAGGAAAAATTTTCAGTTCAGGTTCAATAAAGTGAACAGTTCAGGTAGCTTACCTTCTTCTTAAATGAGATTTTTGAGTATATTACTGTAAGCCACCATGACCCAGAGGTGAAGTTATGGATTGTGATTTTGTGTCAGTGATGTATCTATTTCAGAAATGGCACAGATCTTGTTTTGATTGTGGCATTCCTTAACCTGTAACTTCTTTATAACGAAGATAAATTTTATAGATAGAGCATAATACTTGCTGTCCAGGACTTGGGGCTGATCAACTGCTTCATTTCTTATCAAACATAAAAAGTAAACAAGCAAGTTTTAAAAAGTAGCCTTTGCCTTGAGCTAAATTCACATTTGGAATTTAATTATTAGATATACTAGCTAATCGTAGAATGTGTACGTTTGTAGCAAACAATAACTGAAAATTTTGATCAAGCATGTATCTTCTTTCCCTTTTATTTCCAGGAAGCTTCAAACAGTATGCTCCCTGAATGACTCTAAGGAAAAAAAAAATATTAACAAGAGGAAAAAGACTACCATTGGATTTTTCCAGAAGCCAGTGATTTCAGTCACTAATAGCACATGGCTTTTCCTACTCTAAGTTCAAGTTACATGAATGGAAGTCTGGTGTATGGCAAGTGTGGAAAATTCTAGCCTTAGATAGCCATTGGTTACATTTCCTTTAAGTGTTTTAAACTGGTGTTATTCCTGAGTGAGAGCATCTCTGTTTTATTTAAATTTTACACAATTATATTCCCAAAGAGTATCTAGCCAGTGGCTATATAATGTTAGAGTTTTTCCATATCTTCTACACATCTGACTTCTACTCAGAACTTGAACTGAGTGCAGGAGAAGCCATGTGCTATTAGTGACTGAAATCACTGATGTGTGTACACACATGTTGAATTTTATATACATAGATACACACACATGTATGTATTTCTTGTTCATTTTTTTTCAGCCATTCCCAACTCTTTATGGTGCTATTTGGGATTTTCTTGGCAAATATATTAAATGGTTTGCTATTTCCTTTTCTAGCTCATTTTATAGATGAGAAATTTAAGGCAAACAGGAATAAGTGAGCTGCTAAGTGTCTGAGGCCAGATTTGAACTCATGAAGATGAGTCTTCTGATTTCAAGCCCAGCACTCTTATCTACTATATCACTAAGCTGTGTGTGTGTGTATATATATATATATATATATATATATATGTTTATATATATACATATATATAATGCTAAGATAAACATGAAATAATTTTTGGCTACTATATATATGTGTGTGTGTGTGTATATATATATATATATATATATATATACACATATACATGAATAATTTTTAAAGACATCTCAGTTTCACTACAACAGTACAAGAGTATTTTATTTTAAACCCTTACCTTCCATCTTGGAGTCAATACTGTGTATTGGCTCCAAGGCAGAAGAGTGGTAAGGGCTAGGCAATGAGGGTCAAGTGACTTGCCCAGGGTCACACAGCTAGGAAGTGGCTGAGGCCAGATTTGAACTGAGGGCTGCCCGTCTCTAGGCCTGGTTCTCAATCCACTGCGCTACCCAGCTGCCCCCACAAGAATAATTTTTATTTTAGGTATTAGAAAATTAAACACACCATTTAATTGGTAACCATGTATAGGTAAATTGTGAGAATGGAAAAATTAATAACTTTCCCAATATTAATAATATTGCTTGATTCAGTTTTATAAATATTGTTTTTTCGATCATATCATCCTAGATTTAGAGAGAGAATGTCTAGATGAAAAAACTGAGTCCCAGAGAGGCCAAAATGACATAGGTAGTTGATAATAAAGGTGGGATTTGTACCTAGGTGTACTGATTCCAAATCTATTCTTTTTCCGACTTTACCTCTTTCACTCATTTTCAGATAAATCAATTTAAAATCATTATTCAAATATGTTAATCAAATAATTACATATTAATCAAATATATACATATATATATTTACCATATAATGATTTTTCACTAGTGAATTAAAAGCTAGAGCCCTGGGTTCTAGAACCAATTTTACCACTAATTGGCCTTTTTATGGTATTACCTCAGTGTGTTGTTTCCTCATATGAAAAATGATGGAGTCAGATTAAGTTATATCTGAATCCCTCTAAACTGTAATGTTCGATAATCTATAATCACGTAATTATATAATTTATCTTTTTAAAGTCATTTTCAGTAATGTAAAAATGTTGATAATATGATCCTAGATCTTTAAAACCCAAGAAAAGCAAGAGTGTGCAGTAACATTCATTATTTTAACCATAGTAATGAATATATACTGTATATAGTACATAGTACATAGACACTAGAGGCATTATTTCCTTGGTGTATGGAGCTCCCTGGTGAGGAAAGTTCCCCTGCCAATGCATGTCAGCACTTCTCTATAACTTTGAGTGCTAAAGAATTGTCTATGAAAGTGGTTTCAAACCCAAATATAAAGTGTTTCTTTATGGGTCACATATTAGCTTAGAAACCCACAATTTAACATTATCTAAACTGTATTATATATTTACTTAATTTATTAAAAATTTTTCAATTACATTTTTACCTAATTTGGGCCTCCTGGGAGTTTTGTGGGTGGTCTGCTAGAAATTAAGCCTTTAAAGGACTAAGATGTTTTTGATTTTTTTAGTTATGTAAAGAATGAGTATCAGAAACAGGACTTGAACTCTTGTCTATCTACAACTATTTTAATTATATAAATATTAACTAAATATCTATAATGAGAGATTAATCAGAAAACCCAGAAATGTAACTGGGAATCAATTAGCAAGCATTAATTAAATGCCTGTTATGTGCAAGGCACTGTCATATGCTCTGGAGATACAAAGGCTGAAGCAAGAGTCCCTGCCCTCAAGGAGTTTACTTACATTCCACTGAAGTAGAGAAAACATGTTAATGTGCTTATAGCACAGGTATTACATAAATAGTCATCTAGAGCTGAGGGGAGAGGTACTAGCTACTAAAATGACTCAGAAAGGCTTTGAACTGACTTTTAAAGGAGATCAGCAGAGCAATGGTGAGAGGTGAGAGATGAGGAAGGAGAGCATGTTCCATTCAGTGAAGACAAATGCTCCCAAGAATTTAGACCTGCTAACTCTATTGTCTTCATGTGATTTACTGTGATGTTGGAAAGACCCCTTTTCTTTTTCATAACATTTTTTTCAAAGGAAGCAAAGGAAACATTTGTCTATTTAATGTGATTATTTTGTTTATGTGATTTCTTTGTTACCAAGTATCTTGCAACATGTTTTCCTGTTTCTGCTTTACATCATGTGTAATGGAATTGTACTGTATGTACAAAGGTTTATCATGATTTAAGACACTGTTATCACACAGACCAGACTTAGGGCTTCATATTCTTCATCTCTATTTCAGTAATGAAAGAACCCAATGAAATTGGTTTTGGAATGATAGAAAGTCAAGCCAAATTATATTAGATTGCTTTTAATGTGCAGGAGGCTTAAAAAATATCGGGACTGTGATTACCTTGATAGATGTCATTCACACCAGATGCTCATGACCCCTAACTATTTTTTAAGTACAGAAAAGGCCTGTAGAGGAATAGAGAAAATACTAGAGCTGAAGATATCAGGCTTTGCCACTTCTAACACTTTCACCTTGGCAAGTCACTTAACATATTGATGCCTTAGTTTCTCTTTGCTTATAAAATATGGATGATAATATGCAGTTATCACGAGGATTAAATGAGCTACAATATGCATAGAAAATGTTTTATCCTAACTATCTTTGTTTACTTTGACACTTTTAAAGGTTTGTGAGTTTATCACTGTGAACCTTCCTCATTGTTTAAATGTCTGTTATATCTCAGGTATTGTACTAGATAGAGCTGATAATTATATAAACATGAAGTAATCCTTGTCTTCAAGGGCTTTATTTTCTACCAGAATGATACAGTACATTCCCATTGTTCATCCAGATGGAAGACAATTACATACAATTTATCTTGCCAAAAAAAAAAAATCTTTACCTGCTAGCTGACTCTGGTCTTGGACATCTCCTAAGTGACCTATAGCAGTCCTTTGACAAGTCTCAGTCAGAAACTGAATCCATATCCAAAATCTTTCTAGTTCGGTTGAATTAACCAATTTTGAACTCATTTTACCTAATATTAGAGAAATCAGCAAGATCCCATGTTTTGTTTTGTTTTTATTATCAGAGAAGGGATTTAGTGGAAGAAGATTAATGCTTTATTGCTCTCCTCTTTATCCTCTTCTTCTCTATCCCCTCCCACTCCTTCTGAAAGTATCAAACAGCCAATCATACCTTTATAATTCTCAACTCCTTTAATCATAAGAATTGGATTTTAATTTTTAGACCCATTTAGCACTCCATTTTTCCTCTTTGTTGACAGGAAATGCAGTAGTTTCCAACCCTGAGGGATTAGCTAAAAATAACCAAAAGAAAACCTTTCACTATCAGAAGCCTTAGGCTATACAATTTTCTACTCCCAAAGATTTATCTGAGTGCTGATGCTTTTAGCAGTCCAAAACAATTTATTGCTTCATCCAGTTATTCTTTTGGTCTCATTAAAAACAAAACAGAAATGAAGCCAAATATATATTAAAATATAAAAATATGTACTTTCCCCCAAGCTTGCCTTTTGGTGGGGATGAAGATTGTGTGACTTAAGGAAGTCATTTAACTACTTTCCATTTTTAATCAATAAAGTTAAAGGAATTGGCTGGGAAGATGTTCAGAGTCCTTCTAGCTCAACAATTTTGTAATTCTGAATTTTAGGTTTGTATATTTTTTCATATGTAGTTAATTCTCACTATTGATTGGATTTTAAAGAAACTGTCCTCCACTGCAGAGCTCATATTTCTTATAAACATGGTCATTCTAGCCTCACAGACCTTCAGTAGAGTGCTACTTAGGCAAATATAAAGACCTCAAGTAGAAGCCAAATTTTTCCCTTCATCTATTGTCCAAATATGAGCCTAGCTGTGTCCAAAGAAGCTTGGCAACAATGGGACCATAGAATATTTCAATTTTCTGTATGCTTTAATTCTGAAGATCATCTAACTAGGCACAAAGGGTTGAAATTAGTATCATTTAAAGAGAACCTTCATGGACAGAATTTGGAGAATTGCATGTTCTCTATTCATTACTCTTTGGCATGGGACCAGAGAAGGAGAATTGCCAGGAAAAAACAGAAAAATTCATGAATCAAGAAATTGTTTCCAGAACAAAAAATTGCAAACCTGAAAGTAACTTTAACTAGTGTTATAAATCCAACTCCCTTTATTTCATTTTAAAATGAGGAAAAGGTGGCTAATGACTCACTTTCTAACAGTTCTACAGCTAGTTGACTTTATTTTTCTCCATTGAGAAATGTTATTTTTTTAATTGTAGAAGAGATAACATTAATCTTTTCAATTAGAGTGTTTGTTGACTACTCTTAAATTGGTTTACTTTCTCTTAGTATAAACAATAGGATGAAGGGATGATAAGGTATAGATAATAGACCATGTGGCTACCAAATGGTAAAGGAAATCCAAGAAAAATATTAGATATATATAGCAGATATTGTACCAAATCAACAAATCTCAGAGTAATAATCAGTTACTACATTTTATTTTCCTATCTCCCTCTCCTGGCTCATTGTAATCTCCTGAGAGATGGGCAGAATTGCACAGAGCCAAAGCCAAGATCCATATTTGGCACAGGGTGTTGAGTTAAGGAATAATTTAAAATTTAAGTCAGCATCTAAAAGTCACTATTTTCTTACAATAATTGTGCAGAACTTTATGAAAGAGGTCAATAAAAAGGTCTATATCAGGGCCAATACAAAGAGAGTTGCAAACCATCTTCAGTATATGGGTAGAAGAATATTAATAAGATCAGTTCTCCTTCTAGGTAAACCTATAGTGATTCACATATTTGGACTTGGGATAAATGGGGAGAAAATGAAGGTGAATGATGCTGTGTTCACAATAATTACTAAACTGAGTTTTGATCAGTGTCCCTGATATTTACAAGGAAATTTTTTTCTTTCCTGGGAATTGTGACTAAATTTGAGAAAAATTTAGATTAATAGGCTCATTCCTTTAATTTGCAAAGGCAGATAGATACTGATTTTGAAAAGAACAATCTTCCAAAGTCTGGAACATTTTATTTAATTTTTGGTAGTTCTTTCTCCAGAAGACACATTTTTGAGAGCAACAGCCAGTATATATTGTGTAATGCTACTAAATGCAGGTGGCTCTGTGTAATTAGTGTTATTAATTTGAGTTCACAGTTCCTGGCTCAAAGCATGAAAGGTACATTATAAGTCTATAAATATATATCCCAGGGTGACTCTGAGTTCTATTCCTTGGAGTGATTAGTATCATATATACAACTGTTTTTTTTTAAGCTGGAGTTTTTTACCTTTCCTGATTTGTTCTGTGTTCCAAAGCCTTTATGACTATCTGGAGATTTTCAGAATATTGCTTTAGATCACTTTCTCAGAATTAGTGGAAAGTATAATGGGTTCCCATGAATTCTTTAGTTCCTTTGTTTTCCAAAAGTTGATTGGCCAGATTAAAGGAAAAAATTCAGAAATGATTATGTGTTAAGGACCTCCATGTTGGGTCAGTTTTACTATCAAGGCATTCAGGAACTTGAAAATTTTATGAGGGTGAAATCACAGGGGTTTGGTGAGTTGCCAGTGTAGAAACTCAGTGAGCTGCTGAAGGCAGTGATTTGCTCATGATAACATGATATGATAGCTTGCTAGCACATGTGTCAGAGGCATTTCTGAACAGGTTTTTCCCAACTACAAGGCTAGCTGTCTAGCTATCATCCGTAATGCTTCATGTCTTTTATAATCTCTCTCTCTCTCTCTCTCTCTCTCTCTCTCTCTCTCTCTCTCTCTCTCTCTCTCTCTCTCTCTCTCTCTCTCTCTCTCTCTCTCTCTCTCTCTTTCTCTCTCTCTCTCTTTCTCTCTCTCTCTCTCTCTCTCTTTCTCTCTCTCTCTCTCTTCTCTCTCTCTCTCTTTCTCTCTCTCTCTCTCTCTCTCTCTCTCTCTCTCTCTCTCTCGTCTCTCTCTCTTCTCTCTCTCTCCTCTCTCTCTCTCTCTCTCCTCCTCCTCCTCCTCCTCCTCCTCCTCCTCCTCCTCTCTCCTCTCTCTCTTTTCCTGTTAATTCTCTACCTTTCATTTAATCCTCTTTTAATTTTTCTCTATATTTTTCCTCTCTGCCTCCCCTTCTTTCCCCTAACTCCCTTCTTCTCTTTTTCTTTTTCCCTGTCTCTGCCTGATTTCTCTTTATCTTTGTTTCTCTCCACCTACTAATCTATTTCTTTAATCTTCATTGCTTCAGAGAACTCAATAAGGCTATAAATAATAGAGCAGGTATTGCTAGTCACTAATAAAAAGAAATTTGTCACCAAATGCTCCTAAAGAAACAAACAAAAACCAAAAAAACCCAAAGGTTCAGAGTTCAGTCTATCTTTCTGTCTGTCTCTACCTATCTCTATCTGAATTCTTTCTCTCTTTACAGAGCAATCTGATACATATACATATATATGTGTGTGTGTATATATATATATATATATATATATATATACATAGTGAGAGAAAAAGAGGAGAGAAGGAGAGGAGAGACAGAGGGACAGATAGACAGAGACAGAGGGAATGAGAGTGCACCAGACCTATGAGCTAATTGGGGTTCTGGTGATGGACTGCATTTACATTTGAAGAAATTTAGAGATTTGTGACTAGATTGGCCTTTGGATAATGAAGCTTTTTCATCATCCCAACATTGAAAGATCTTCTATTGGGTTATAAAGGATTTGTGATTTGTGACAGTGGAAGAATTACTCAGACTGATAAAATCACACAGGTAATTGGAGTATTGAAGCATTGTCTGAGACTCAAAAAAGTTCTATGTAATTGTGCAAGATAAATCAATACACTAAATTGATGCTTCCTGATCTACAATTGCTATATTCAGTGCTACATTTCTTTGCCAGTCTATCAAAGTCAATTGTGTCCATAAGATGGGTATGGAAGTAAAATTGCTCCCAAATTTTCTTCTTAGAGAATCTTAGGATTTAAGCTAGAAAGATGTGAAAAAAATAACCTATTCAAACCTCTTATTTTATAGATGAAGACACTGAGGCTCAGAAGTGAAGTAATTTATCTATGGTCAATGCCAACTTCAATCCAATTAAAAAAAAATTTATTAAATGTCTTAAATTAGTTTGTTCTTAGATTTGAAAGGATTTAGGTCTTGTAAGGGCCTTAGAGATCATAGTATCTGAACCCTTCATTTTACAACTGAAGAACTGAAGTTCAGAATAGTTAAGTGACTTGACTAAGGTCACCGAGGTAGTGAATCTTCTGAGTAAAAGTCTATAGAATGTCATAAAAGCAATGAAAATAATAACAGAAACATCATTTAAATAATTATTTAAGAATTATAAAGAACTTTATACATAT
Organism: Monodelphis domestica; assembly: GCF_027887165.1. Taxonomy (NCBI): domain Eukaryota; kingdom Metazoa; phylum Chordata; class Mammalia; order Didelphimorphia; family Didelphidae; genus Monodelphis; species Monodelphis domestica. Next base: position 365,139,385 of record NC_077229.1, read on the forward strand.
ATTAATTTCATTTGTTCCTTAACAATTATTTGAAGTAAGTTGTATTATTACCCTGAGATAAAACAAATAAACAAACAAACAAAAAAACATTTAATTGACTTTCATAAGTTCAAGACTCCAGTCTAATACTATCATATATAGTAGTAGGGAATATTAACTGCTGGAGGTAGAGAAGTGAAAGGTAGAATTTGTTTTGCTTTTTTAAGGCCTGGGTAGGAATTCAATGAGGAAAGGCATTCTAGGCCTAGAGAACAGTGACACAAAAGAAATAATAAATAAATAAACATAGATAAGTCTAGCCTGGTTGGAATACACATTGCAGTTTGATAAGTAAAATGAACCAAAAACTGGAAGGTTAAGTAGGAAGTCCTTTAAAAGCTTTTAATGTGAACAAACCATTGTGAAGCTTTTTTAAGCAAATGAGTCTCATTAAAGGTTCTATGCAGTACCAAAAAATGATTTAAAATAAGAATGAAGATTATAGAGAGGAGTAAAAAACGAAACACATTCTTAAGGAGGCCATTACAATAGACCAATTGAATAGGGATATGGGGGCCAGTTCTATGTTGGTTACATTGGAAATAGAAAAAGGTTGGGTTGGAGAGATATATCAGAGGTAGAATTTATAGGACCTTATACTTAATGTGACATGTGAGGGAAAGGAAAATGATATAAAAGTGAAGCTCAGTTATAAACATGGGAGACCAGGCAAAGCATAATGCCAAAAATATAGAAATTCAGGAAGATTAACAGCTTTAGAAAAAAGATTATAATCTTGGCTTTGGGAACATTGAGAATAAGGTATTGATTTGACAGAAAACTGTCTTTAGGTAGATGAAAATACAAATCTAAAACTCAGATGAGAGAAAACAAATTTGAAGAACAAATGAAGCTATTAATTAAGGATAACTAGAAGAGAATAACAGGACAGAAAAGAGATGCTGTACAAGAAAATAGACCAAAATTATGAAGCCTAGAACTGAACAGAATTCTAGTTAAGAAGACTGAAAAAGAACACAAGTTCAATATGAATTCCTCAAGAACAAATGCAGTTATTGTTGTATGAGTAGCTTTCATGTCATGAAAACTTACTTGAATTGAGAAGCAGTTAAGGAAATATAGCAGGAATACTTTTGAAGCTGAAAGAACAGGAATATGAGATGGAGATGATCAATGGTGTCAAAAGCTACAGAGTTGATATCTTTGACAAAATTAAAAGCCAATAGATTTGGCCTCTTAGAGATCAGTTTTCCATATAGTACCGGTAACAAATGTTAAATTGCAGAAGACAGATAAATGTGTTAGTAATTAGTAAATAGAGACATTTGGGTGGAAATAGCTTTTTCTAATTTATTGATGAAGAGTCAAACAGCAATATAATGGTAATTAAATTGGTAGCTAGGTAGCACAGTGCATAGAATGCCAGAGCTTGGGTCAGGAATATTTATCTTCCCCTCTTCAAATCTGACTTCATATACTTGCTAAGTGATTCTGGATAAGTCATATAACCCTCTCTGCCTCACTTTCTTAATCGGTAAAATGAGCTAAAGAAGGAAATGACTCCAATATCTTTGCCAAGAAAACCTCAAATGGGGTCTCAAAAATGACTGAACAGCAACAAAAATGGGTTAAATGTATGAAGGTGTTTTTAAATAGGTGATTAGGAGTCAGCTGAGAGGAAGAGAATTAAGATATAGGAAAGAGTGTCACAGGGGATGGAGAGGAATTGGGGATGGGATAATAAACAATTATCCAAATAGCATTTATCATCAACTGTGGCTACAGATACTCTTCTGGACACCATGGATTCTAATTCAAAAAGAAAATCTTCTGCCAGTAAAGGGATTATATTCTACCTGCTAACATCTTCACAAATGAATACATACAGGAATACATATGTAACAGCATGTGCTGAAGTCATATGTTAACTGATATATTGAGTAGTAGTTCTTATAAGAGTGGTGAATATTCCCACCCTGTTCTCATGATTAATAAAAGTACTACTAATGGTATTTATATACAAAAAAATATATCATTTGTTCTTTACAACTACACTTTGCATTACATTATGGGCTATTGCTATCCCCACTCTTCAAAGGAAGGAATGGATATAAATAGAAGATAACTGACATCCCAGGTCTTACAGCTACTAAATATCTGTTATATGATTCAAACCCAGATCTTTCTGACTTCAAATCTATGGTTATATCCCTAGTGCCACCTAGCAGCTGCTAAGGGAGTATGGTATAGTCACAAGAGGTTCAGAATTAGGAAGACCTAGGTTCATATTCTACCTCCAACACTAGCTGCCCCAAAATCACTTAACTTCTAATCACTTCAGGCAATTCCCTAAAAATGATGTAAAGAGTCTTAATGGAGTTGTGAACTTCATCAGTAGGAAGAGTTTACATAGCAGGAGTTCCATATGCTGAATCCAGAACTTAAATTTATAGGAACATTTTATAGTTTCCAAATGATTCTTTTTTTAACAATTCTGTGAAAATGAAGCAAAAGGGTTTTGACTTCTGTTTTGCTGATAAGGAAATAGAAACTTGGAGGTTAAGTGACTTACCCACAAATCACATATCTAGTAAATGTGCAAACTCAGAGCTTATGACTGGAAGCTCAGTGCCCTTGCCTTAACACTCTCCCTTCCCTTATCTCAAATGATGACAAAAAGAAAAACTTTAGACCTGAACACTCCCCATTGCAAGTTTGGTTCCATGAAATTTAGGAAGGCTTAGATGGACTTTATTTGTATTTCCAGACAGTGAAGAAACAAAATTGTAGCAGCTCTTTTAAAACTCCTGTAACACCAAGTGGCTTTGAGGATTTGTATCTGAGAGCTACATTAAGAACTTTCCTTGAAAAATAAGCTTCTATTGGAATTTTTTAGGAAGTTCTTCTTGACTGCATACAATTACCCTCAGGCCTTTGCCCAGGAAATGAGTGGAAGGACATTTAAATGTCTGCAGATTCCCAGGGAATAAAAATTGAAAAAACAAAACTATAAGAAGGAGGTACTGATAAACACCTCTTCTTCATTCATCTACTTTCTTTCACCAACTCCCTCTTTTATTTTTCCATCAGAGAAAAGGATTATAACAAAAGATCTATGGCTAAACCAGATTAAGAAAATTGGCCTAAACCAGGGAAAAGCTTTGTAATTTGTCTACTGCAGATGTCTTAATTGTAGAATTAGAACATAATTTTCTGGTAGAATAAAAAGTTAATGCTAATAAGTAGCCAAAGTTTCATGTTATTGACTTCTCTCTTGATTTATTTCTGTAACTTGGTTCATTCTCCTAAAAGTTCCTATTGCCTATCAATAGTCTTCCAGTAAGAGGACAGCTAGGTGGCTCAGTGGATTGAGAGCCAGGCCTATGAATGGGCAGTTGGGGGTTTCAAATCTGGCCTCAGATACTTCCTATCTATGTGACCTTGAGCAAGTCACTTTGTCCCCATTGTATAGTCCTTACTACCCTCTCACCTTATTGATTCCAAGATGGAAGGCAAAGGTTTTAGAAAAAAAAAGTTCTTATTCAGATCCAGGATACTTTTCTATTTTAACCCTCTATTAAAATTAACTTCTTTGAATATCACTGTGTGTTGTTCTATTTACTAATAAGAGATTCTGTTTACATAGGGGTGGCTTGAAAACAAAACAAAATGAAACAATTCCTTCATAACAAACCTGTGAGTTTGTAAGTGAAATAGACTCTTTTCTACTGATGTACAAACTTGGATCCTGAGAGAATATCACAGAACAAATGGATAAAATCATGGATATAATAGATATAATGATTATCATATATATATATATATATGTGTGTGTGTGTGTGTGTGTGTGTGTGTGTGTGTGTGTGTGTGTGTGTGTGTGTCTGAATCCAAACTTCTGAACAAAATGCAAAACTCATAGTTGAATCCAAAGATGTACTTTGGTATATGTATCTCTGGCTGGTGCCTGGGATGGGGAATGAGTGCATTCTTGGAGGTGAGTGGAATGATGTATGTGAAATCAAGGTTGTATGATGAGAGCATTCAGGGTAGTTAGGTAGCACACTGCATAGAGTGCTGGGTAGGAGTCAGGAAGACTCATCTTCCGGAGATCAAATCTAGCTCCAGATATTTACTTGCTCTGTGATCCTGGGCAAGTTGCTTAACTCTATTTGTTAACTTGGAAAAAACACAGAGCTACTTAAGTAGTCAGAAAAACCAAATCTTTAATCAGGAAAGGGATAGGTCCAATATCTGTCCACTACACAGAGCACAGCACCAAGAACTTTATAGGACCTACACCCTGGGACTCTGGGAATGTATCCCTGGGAGGGTCACCCAGCTAAATGATGGCTCCAAAGAATAATAGAATTTGGGGAATTTATATATCTTTTGGGGAACTGAGGACATGGAAGCATGATTGATTGACATTACCTTGTTTACAAGGAAAGGGAGAGGCTGATGCTTCACAATGGATACAAAAGGGAAAGGGTACAGCCAAGGCCTGAACTACCTGGGAAAGGACTTTGATACAATGGGAGAAACAACCAGGACAAAAAAGGTACTTAACATTTGATTAGATCTGCTGGCTCCACCTCACTAAGGCCATTAAGTCTTTTAGGTCTATGATTCAATCTGAAATGTCTAAGTCAGAAACCTTCCTTGTGGAGAATTCTCAAGGGAATAGGGACAAACTTGGGGGTCTCCAGATTTCAAGTTGACAGTCTCAGTTCCTCATGTATAAAATGAACTGAAAAAGAAATGGCAAACCATTACAGTGTCTCTGCCCAGAAAATACCATATGATCTTGAAAAGAGTCTGAGAGGTCTAAGAAAGCTATCATATTTAAAACTAGGGAGCTGCTTTTCCTTTTGTAGTCTGCTCTAGTGGTATCATATCTGGGACTTAGTGTTTATTTTTAGGCTCACATTTTTAGGAAGAATATTGATAAACTCAAATATAGCCAGAGGAGAGATGTCAGGATGGTAAAAGACTTAAAGACCATTTCAAATATAGATACTTTAGAGGAACCTGGGACTTGAGCAGATTTAGCCTGGAGAAGGCAATAGAAGAGTATGGTAGCTCTGTTTTCAAGTATTTGAAAGACCATAAACTCTTGTATGTAGGAGGAAAGGAGAATTTCAATTTTGTTATTTTTGTTAGTGATGGGGTTTTTTGTTTATATATTTATGCTTATTTTGCTTTTGCCCCAGAATGTTCAGCTGAGAACAATGAATATAAACTGAGAGAAGATTAAAGGTAATTTTTTAAAGGTATCCTAAGAATTAAAACTATTCAAATGTGAACTGGAAAGGGAGGATGTACTTCCTAAATCAAGATCTTCAAGCAGGGCATGTAATAGAGAATGCTGAGATATGGATTGGCCTATAATAGTATTTGAGTTTCCTTAAGATTCTCAGGTTTTGTAATTCAAATGTAATAAGGTAGGAATGAAGGTTTGTCTTTCAGTGTCTTTTACATTTTAAAATATAATTTAATATATTTATTCAAACATTTATTAAGGGAATATAATGGAAACAAGGGCTATGACAAATGCCACAGTCTACTTCAAAAAGCTTATTGTCCAGTGTCTGTTTGGAGAGAGGAGTGTGAAATATGTATAGGAGCACAAATATAATAGGAGCACAAAAACAGACCATAATAGCATTAAAGGCAAGATCCATAAAAATACTCTAGGAAAAATTGAGAATGAGAATATTAATTTAGGATAGAAATGTAAAGAAAGAATTCATAAGGGTAAATTACATCTGAGCTGGACCTTGAAGAATTTATACAAAGATATGGAGGGAATGTGATCCCAATATAAGGAATGATCACAAAATTTAAAACCATGACAATACTGGAAACATGAATTTATTGGGAATATATACTGTTTCAAATATGTTAATAAGTAATATGGCTTGAAAGAAGTAGGGATATGGATAATAAGATCTAAGCACAGGAAATTTAAATTTGTTAAGTGAGAGTCAGTGTATCTGCCTGAATCATGTTGGAACACCATCAGGAAAACCTTGCTTCAAAGTACTTCCCTGACATGTTGACCTAGGAAAATGACTTAATCTCTTTGAGACTTAATATCTTTATCAGTTAAATTAAGGCTAATAAAAATGCCTCCCATCACATTGTTAGGATCAAATGAGTTCATGTATATAAATATCTATTATGTGGTAGAATGTAAGCAAATTGAGGATAGAAAATGGTTTGTTATTTTCTTTGTCTAGTGCCCCACACAATCCTTTGGCTTATTAATAGGCACTTAATAAATGTTAGTATTAAATTGAAATTTGCAAAGGATGGAATGATACAGATATTGTGATCAACCTTGAAGTTATTTGAAGAATACAGATAAGAATCTGAATGAAGGAGGACTAAATTAAAGTAGAATTAGGATGAATAGGAGGGGAAAGACAGAAGAATGATTTTGGAGGTAGAAGCCATAGGATTCAAGAACTGATTAGAGATGGAGGTGGGGGGCAAAGGAAGAATTAAAGATGACTCAGAAGTTTCTAACCTGGAAGCACCAAACCTATAATAAAAATGGTGTTATCAATATTAATCAGAAAGTTGGGATGAAGAGTAGATTCAGGAAGGAAAATGTGTTCAATTAGGGGAATCTTGAATTTGAAAGGACAGTAAGGTGTCATGATAGAGATGTCCAGAGGGCAGTCAGCAAGATGAGACTAGAACTCAGGGAAGAAACTAATCCTGGTTTAGGACTCATTTGTATAGAAGTGATACTGAAACCACAAAGGAGTGAATAAAATTTCCAAAGAGATTAGAGTTTAAAAAAAAAAAAAGAAGAGAGCTGAGGAAAAAACCTTGGGGGCACCTATACTGGTAAGCTAGAAGAACTACAGAAAAGTTCTAAGCCAACCTAAGAAATTTATTAATCTCATATAAGGAAGCTGAAAATTGGCTGAGGAAGTTACCTAGTGCCATTGCGTGATTGCTACATTGAAAGAAGCTCATTAGGGTAGGAAATAAGAGAGATGGCTAATTTGGGCTGTCTCTTTTTAATGAAGGTTTTTGGAGGAGATTCCAAATAGGGAGGTCTCTAGATGGAGGCTACTAAATAGATATGATTAGCAAGGCTGGTATGATATTATAGGATGATAAAAATCTTAGGGGCATACTGGAAAATTTTAAAGGTGTGTAGCCAGGAGTGGAAAATGAAGAGCTGACTGTCCTAAAAGCCCGCAATGAATGTTTGAAGCAGAACTCCTTACTCTATCTTCTAATCAAAAGAATCTCCTGGGCCTCTAATAGACAGTGCTTATGTTATTCTGATCATCATTAGAAACTCTTTTAAATTGGTCAGATCCCACAATTGAAGTTCCCTCAATTGCGCATCTCATCTTCTCATTTTTATTCCAAGGCTTATAAACAACTTTGGTCTTTACTCTAATTTAATTAATCATTTGAAATGAAGGAAATTGCCCTTGCAAGTCAGTAGTCTGACACGAAACATATGGCAGATTCAGGAATATCAGTCATTTTTGAATACCAAATAATTTCATTTTAAAATTATGACAAATGTTATATTTTTTAACTTTCTCTTGATGAACCTTATGTAGATAGTAAAAGTATTATTATCTCTGTTTTTCAAATAAAGAAACTGAAGCCTGAGTGAATTAATAAGGTTGTAATTATGGACACATGTAATCCTTTTGCAGGCTGGAACTTGAAATCTTACTCAAAGATTTTCACTCTTTCCACTCTCCCATACCACTTCTCTATGGTATTATGTCTCTGTATGATGTGTATATTTGAAAATCATTCATTTTTAATGTTATTGGCTAGTATTGCATCATTCTGAGTATACCCCAATATTCTGATAATTAAATATAGTTGAAATTTTGGCATAAATGAATTAATTTTCTTTTGAATCATTTCACAAATATTAGCTTATAGCTAAAAAGTATTAGCAAAGTAGAGCTACTCTTTCTATCAAGGTTATAGATATTGATATTTCCTTCCCATTCATATTGGAGGCAAGGGACAACCATTATTAAGTACTTTCTAAATAGTACTTGATCTTAACAACAAGCCTGTGAGCTGGGTGAAAGAGTATATGTTTTCATGTCTTCATGTGTATGAATACGTGTGCATGTATATATGTGTGTGTGTATGTATGTGTAATGTATGTGCTTTTTGTAGATAGACCAAAGATAATGTATAGAATGCCCAGAAGATGAAGAGGCTCAAAACTATGTCAGGCAAGGATTGGTTTAAGGAATTAGAAATATTTATCAAGCCTGAAGGGGACATAGGAAAGATATGATAATTATTTGTATTTATTTGAAGAGCCTGACTCTAAAAGAGGGAGCAGATTTATTCTATTGAACCAAGAGGGAAGGTCAAGCAATGGATACAAATTGTAGAGAGGCAAATTTCTGCTTCTCATGAGGAAATGCTTCCTAAAATGAAGCAGATTTATTTATTATTTTTCTTATGTGTCATGGAGTTCCTTGATTAAGCCTATCTCCTCCTTCTCATAATGATGTTTTAAAATAATTTAAAGAAAGTCTAAAGTCCAAGTAGAGGTTAGTGTCAACAGAACATAATTTATTTCCAATTCAAGTTCATTCAAGAGCCCATTGAGCTGTATAGACAAGAAGTTAAGAATCCCTGAATTAGACTGATCCAAATATGGAATATCTGTTTCAAGAGGTCAAGTTTCCTTTCATTAGCAGGCTTCAAGCAAATATTATATATTGCTTTTAGAGAAAATGTGTAATGAAATCCTTGTTCACGTACAGGTTGGAAAATGGCCTCGGAGGTCCCTTTTTGCTTCTGAAGTTTGATGGGGCTGTATGACCCGAAGACACTATTCTTGTTCCTAATGGGATGCTGATATTTTACTCAAAAAATAAGACTCTTTGTCTGACATTTATAGGCTGGAAAGCAACAATGTATAGCAGAATGAAAGTTTGTGCTCCATTCTAATCTCCAACACAAACTAGCTATACAACCATATTCCTAACATTTTACTTTTCTTCTATAAATTGAATGGTTTAAATTAAATGCCTTCCTTCCCCAGGAGGCTCAAGTAACAAGAGATCCAAATATCCTAAGAGAGTTATGCAACACATACTTTATTAGATATATGAATTCATAGTTTGAGATCAAATTTGGGGAGAATACAAAATGTTTCTTTTCACCTATGTATTACGTAACCTCTTTTGCACATGGATTTTTTGAGTTTTCTAGGGTCAAAAAGAGTTTTTGAGCCACATTAAGCTATATTGCACAGCATTATTGCCTTACTTGTATACTTTGAGGGTTAAAGGTATCATAAGATAAGGTAGAAAAATATATATGCATATATATTGCTGTATATGCATACACATATATACATATAAGCATATTTATGTATATATATATATTTAATATGTTTGTCTATATATCCATTCACTCCTACTTTTATCTGAGATTTGACCATTTCAGAAAATATTAAACAGACCTGTACCTAATAAAATATATTTAGCTGATGTATAGCTGATAAATAAAAATATATTTAACTAATAAATAAAGGCATACACAAGTGCCAGCTTATTATTGGTAATGCTGATAAAGTCATATTTATGTTCTTAACTGTGCTGCTTTTCTATTTATGACCCATAAGTAGAAATGGAGTGCAAAGTAGAAAGAGACACAAAGCAAGAGCGCTTATCTAAATGATGGGAAATTAATGTAATAAGACATATACTTACCAGCTTATATGTTTGTGGAGTTAATTTTATAGAAATATGTATTTTTAAAAATTAATGCATGTGGGATTTTTTTTGTTGGTCGTCAAAATGTTCAACAATATCATTTAGAAGTGTTTTATTTTAATTCCATGAGACTGAAGTTGTATTCAAATACTTTTGTCAATCCGTTCTAATAGCTGCATAATTAAAATGCTGCAAGGTGTACAACAGTAAAATAAATTCATTTCATAAAATGAATGTTACATTGCAAATCCCTCCCTCACCATCATAAGACAATGGACCTTATAACCTGGCACTCTCATAAAATGGAGCTATAGCCAAGTAAATTGGCCGCTAGTGCTATCAGCATCCTGCAGTGTTTCTGTTAATTATCTTGCCTTAGCGTCTGACTCAGATAGCAATCTCTCCAAAAGAGCAGACAGATTTAAAGAGGCAGAATTAATTAAAATTGATTCGTGCATTCTGTCATGTTGAGATCAGCTGGGAACCTTCTTTCTCCTCCCCTCCCTATTTCACATTGTTGTACTACATGGCACAGGTGGGAATCTACACCTTTGAATACTAATCATGATACAGGAATGGGATTATCTGCTATGATTGGCAGAGTAATGCATGAAAGGCCATCAGAATTTATTTTGTTTAAGAGATGTCTATGGGGACTACCTTCTTCTGATGTTTTATGTGTTAGGAGAGAGTGGAGGACAAAGCAGAAAAATGCAAGGGCACTAAAGATCCTATTAAGGCTATAGCCATTTGTGCATTTAAAAAAGTAGATGTTTGCTCATGTGTATTTGAAGTGAAATATAAAGAACTCACATGAAAATGAGTTAATGAATGATAGAAATGCCAAAAATAATAATGAAAGAAATACATAATAGTCCTCTTTAAAGAAATATCAACAATTACCTCAATTTGAAGGAAAAAAATCTGTAACATTTGGTATTCATATACGAACATATGCTAACAGCTAATAAGGTGACAAATAATAGGAACAAAAGCATTTGTTAATTATAGGCACATTTGTTCTCATGCTAGATATCATGGGCCATAGGATACCTCTGTTTCTCTGATGAAATAATAATAATTATCTACTCTGGCATGTAATAAGATAAAATTTCACAAAATTAAAAATTATATATTTTATGACACAAATCCAGAACATGTTTTAGGCAGGAAAAAAAACTTTTTTACATTGATCATAAAGTACAAATGGCTCAGAGATATAATAATATATTTAGTAAGCTTTAAATGTCTATGCCTTTTCTGGAGATATATAGGTGGTACAATAGTGTATTGGGCCTGGACTCATGAAGAGCTGAGTACAAATCTTTCCTCAGATAATTATTATTTGTGACTCTGGGTAAGTCACTTCACCACTATCTGTCTCAGTTTCCCCAACTTTTTTTTAACTTTATTTTGTCAATTTAGAACATTTTTCCTTGGTTACAAGAACCATATTCTTTCCCTCCCTCCCCTTCCTTCACCATTCTTGTACCCAACTTGCAACTCCACATGTGTCCTTGTTCAGAACCTATTTCTGATGTTTGCACTAGGATGTTTATTTAGAGTCTATATCCTTAATCATATCCTCCTTGACCCATGTAATCATGCAGTTGTTTTTCTTTGGTGTTTCTGCTCCTACTGTTTTTCCTCTGAATGTGGATAGTGTTCTTTCTCTTAGATCTCTCATAGTTGTTCAGGATCACAGCATTGCCTCTAATGACAAAGTCCATTACATTCAATTGTACCACAGTGTATCGGTTTCTGTGTACAATGTTGTCCTGGTTCTCCTCCTTTCACTCTGCATCAATTCCTGGAGGTCATTCCAATTCACATCAAATTCCTCCAGTTTATTATTTCTTTGAGCACAATAATATTACATCACCAACATATACCATACTTTGTTCAGCCATTTGAAGGGCATCCCCTCATTTTCTAACTTTTTTGCCACCACAGGGCACAGCTATGAATATTCTGGCACAGGTCTATTTGCATATTATGCCTTTGGGGTACAAAGCCAGCAGTGCTATGGCTGGATCAAAGGGCAGACAGTCTTTTAGCACCCTTTGGTCATAGTTCCAAATTGCCCTTGAGAATGGTAGGATCAATTCACAACTCCAACAACAGTGCATTAATGTCCCAATTTTGCCACCTCCCCTCTAGCATTCATTACTTTCCTTTGCTGTCATGTCAGACAATCTGCTAGGTGTGAGGTTATACCTCAGAGTTTTTTTGATTTGCATCTCTCTGATTATAAGATATTTAGACCACTTTTTCATGTGCTTATTAATAATTTTGATTTCAATAACTGAAAATTGCCTATTTATGTCCCTTGTCTGTTTTTCAATTGGAGAATGGCTTGTTTTTTTTGTACAATTGATTTAGCTCTTTATAAATTTGAGTAATTAGACCTTTGTCAGAGGTTTTTGTTATGAATATTGTTTCCCAATTTGTTGCTTCCCTTATAATTTTGGTTGAATTGGTTTTGTTTGTACAAAACACTTTTAAATTTAATGTAATCAAAATTATATTTTACATTTTGTGATTTTTTCTAACTCTTGCTTGATCTTAAAATCTTTCCTTTCCCAAAGATCTGACATCTATTCTGTGTTCACATAATTTACTTAGTTTCCTTCTTTACATTTAGGTCATTCACCCATTCTGAGTTTATCTTGGTGTAGGGTGTGAGATGTTGATCCAAACCTAATTTCTCCCATACTGTCTTCCAATTTTCCCAGCAGTTTTTATCAAATAGTGGATTTTTGTCTCATAGACTGCCTTGCTGAGATAACTTACCCCAAGTTTATTCCACTGATCCTTTCAGTCTCTTAGCCAGTACCATGTTGTTTTGATGACCACTGCTTTATAGTATAGTTTCAGATCTGGTACTGCAAGGCCCCCTTCCTTTGTATTTTTTTCCTCATGATTTCCCTGGTTAATCTTGATCCTTTGTCCTTCCAAATGAACTTTGTTATTTTTTTTTCTAATTCAGAAAAAAAAAAGGTTTTTTTGGCAATTCGATGGGTATGGCACAAAATAAGTGAATAATTTTGGGTAGGAAGGTCATTTTTATTGTGTTAGCTCGTCCTACCCATGTGCAGTTAATGATTTTCCAATTGTTTAGATCTTGTTTTAATTGTGTGTAAAGTGTTTTGTAGTTGTATTCATATTGTTCCTGTGTTTGTCTTGGCAGATAGATTCCTAAGTATTTTATTTTCTCTAGGGTGATTTTAAATGGGATTTTTCTTTCTAATTCTTGCTGCTGAGATGTGTTGGAGATATATAGAAATGCTGATGACTTAATGTGGGTTTATTTTTATCCTGCAACTTTGCTAGTTATTGATTATTTCGACTAGCTTTTTAGTTGATTCTCTAGGATTATTTAAGTAGACCATCATATCAAGTACTAGCTTGGTCTCCTCATTGCCAATTTTAATACCTTCAATTTCTTTTTCTTCTCTAATTGCTACTGCTAGTGTTTCTAGTACAGTGTTAAATAATAGAGGTGATAATGGGCATCCTTGTTTCACTCCTGATCTTATTGGGAATGCTTCTAGTTTATCCCCATTGCAGATGATGTTGGCTGATGGTTTAAGATATATACTGTTTATTATTTTTAGGAAAGGCCTTTCTGAATATCACATTCCAAACCTTGAGGTCCTTTAGTGTGGAAGCTGCTAGATCTTGTGTGATCCTGATCGATGCTTCTTAATATCTGAATTGTCTCTTTTTGACTTCTTGGAAAATTTTTTCCTTAAGTTGTAAGCTCATGAATTTGGCAATTAAATTCCTGTGAGTTGGTTTTTGAGGATTTAGTGTAGAGGGCGTTCTATGAACACTTTCAATGTCTATTTTACTCCCTTGTTCAAGAACATCAGGGCAGTTAGTTTTCTTGAATAATTTCTTGTTGTATGATGTCAAGATTTCTGTTTATTTATGGGTTTTCTGGTAGACCAATGTTTCTCAAATTGTTTCTTCCTGATCGGTTTTCCTGATCCATCATCTTGTCAGTGAGATATTTTATGTTTCTTCTATTTTGTCAGTCTTTTGGCTTTGCTTTATTAATTCTGGATGTTTTGTAAGATCATTGGTTTCTAATTGCTCAGTTCTGGTCTTTAAGGCCTGTTTTCTCCTATAATCTTTTGATTTTCTGCTATAATCTTTTGATTTTCCTTTTAGGTTTGGTCTATCCTGCTTTTCGTGGCTTCCAGATATTTCTCCAATTGGGTATTCTTGTCCTTTAAACTGTTATTTCCTTTTTAAACTATTTCCCACTTTTCTTGCCAGAAGGCTTCCATTTTTTTGGTAAGCACCAATTTAAATTCTTCAAGAGCTTGTGGCCAATTTCAGTTTTTTGGAAGGTTTTGATGCATTTATTTGGATTTCCACTTCTGTTATTTCCTTTGTAGTCTGGATTTTTCCTTCATAAAAATTATCCATGGTTAATTCCTTCTTGTTTTTCTTGGTGTTGAGAAGTTGTTGCTGGGCACTGTTTGCCATCTTTATGGTGGTTTTTCATTCCCTTTTCAGTCAGAAATTGAGTGAGGAGGGCAGGATCTCTGTGTATGGAGCTAAGGAGCAAGGATCTTTGTCTGAGGCCAGCTCTTGAGTCTCTGCAGCCTCTGCTGTTTGCCACCATTCTCTGTGCTCTCTCCTGGCAGGCCCCCACAGTCTGAGCTCTTTCGCCTCCTGGGTTTTCAGGTTTAGCTGCTCTCAAGGGTAGATCTTTGGTGCTCTTAGTCAGCTGCCAAGGACCTAGAGGTGCCCCTTACTTGCTCTAGTTTTGCCCCTCGCTCACTCACTGATTCTAGAGCTCTTTGGCTCTGACTCTGCCTCCGTAGGTAGGGTGGGAGAGAGTGTATCAGCTAGAGTTTTTGTGGAAGTTTTTTCACCCCCTTATGGTGTGGAAATGCCCAAATCCCCTGTACCTTCAATGTTGTGCCCTATTGTAGAGTCCCCTCGTTAATATGAATTTTTTTTGACCTTTTGAGGTAGACTATATTGGTAAGTGTTGAGGAGAGGAAGAGTCCTGCAACTAGACTGTCACCATGTTTCCTGAATGTTAAATTAGAGATAACAGTAAAACTTACCTTTTAGTGTTGTTTTCGAGGATCAAATGAGCTAATATTTGTAATATACTTTGCAAAGTACATGGTTCCTAGTTGGGTCAAGATAAATGCTGATTCTCTTTCCTTTCTCATCTGTTAATTGTTTCTCAGCCTTCACAACAGAGAATCATTATAGAAGAGAATGCATTTTATATCAGGATTCTGAATGGTAAAATATAAAAAGGCACTGTTTTAATGTATCTGTATTCTTCACCATAGAAAATACATTGAAACCAAAGAGAATTTTATGGGATTCTTTTCCTCCTATCTCCTCAAGAAGTCACCATCAGTAGCATTATTATTGTAAATTATTTTATATAGTACTTTAAAGGTTACAAGTGCTGTAAGTAATTATTCCATTTCAGACCCACACCTTGATCATATACATGAATATTATTGTCCCCATTTCAGATGAGGAAACTGAGGCACAAAGAGGCTAAACAACTTGCCCATGGGCAAATAGCTATTGAGAGAGGTTGAATTTGAACCTTATTGACTCCTAACTTCAATAATATTGACTGTATAAGTTTCTAAATCCCATAGAAGTTTAATATTCTTCTTTATAGAAGAGATGTTTCATTATTGAGACTGAAGTTTCCAGTGAAGAAATCCATTCAGAGAACTTTTTAAAACCCTTACTTTCTGTCTCAAAAAGCTATCCTTTTGATTACATATATACCTAGTGCTTTGAAATACTCATTATTCTTATTATAATGTATATTTTATCACCCGACCTTTTCTACTTTTTATAGAGTGGCATGTAATAGCAGTAAATTCAATACAACATTTCTTCCTCTATTGCCCTTTGCCCTTTGCTCCATCCAGGGAGGCAACAATAGATTTGTGCATTGGAGCTACATGTAATCATGCCTTTTTGTCACTGTGGTTGCTGATTCTATTCAGAAATATGTGTCTTTGTAATTTCATTGACATTCAAATCTTTTATTTCATGACCCTTGAAAGGATGAATGAAAATTTTTTGTATATAGCTCATTTTCAATTATGGTTAAATAGTCTATCTGACTTTTCATTCACTTTCCTTGAGTATGGTTCCCAGAAAAGATGTGTAAACATATGCTTCTAAATTGTTCCTCTGGTTTATATAGGAGAGGAATAATGTTTCCCTGACTGGCCCTTCCACATATCAAAATTTAATTTAAGCTTATAGACCTAATCTTCAAAAACCATGACAGGAATAGTACTCAGATAATGTATTTCTCCCCAATTTACTGGCTTATCAGCGGGTGCTTTGTAGTGTTCTGAGACTTCTGTTATAAAAAAAAAAAAATTAAAGGAGAAGGCAGTATTGACAAAAGTCTTATGATTGAAAATACTCTGGCATGAATTTTCAGATGACAATAGCTAAAGGGGCTTTGTTCCTTAACTTATCTGAATACAACTAGAATTATTGAATCAAGTTTAGGTGTTCATCAACCAAAGAAGTTATATGGAAATGATACAATTTCCTCAAATTGATCATGGACAAATTGAGTGATTGAAAATGGCACAAATTAGTACTTCTATTTTCTTGGAAGTTGTATTGCTGTGTTGTTTGTACAAATTAGTCCTAGCAAGTATTTTCATCATAACAAATTGGGATTCCTACAGAAGTACTTTTGTATGGCTTCCCAGGCTATGTATTAAGGATAAAGTAGGAAAAAAATATTTTTCACATATAGATAGGATGAGTTACTTCTGAGGTGTCTTTTGAGATTGAGATTAAAATTTAAATGAATTTTTTGTAGACTTGAATTTTGTTAAACAATGAGTGTGTGGATCTAGATGATGTCATGACCTCCCTATAGTTCAAACAGTGATTAATTAAATAGGGAAGTGGCATTGTGAGGACTATGCTTTAGACAAATCATTTTCATAGCTCTGGGAAGGATAGATTAAAGAGGAGATACAATATGAATAAATAGTAGGTTATTTCAGGATAGTCCAGACCAGAGATGATGAAGGCCTCATGGTGGGTGATTAAGTAAAGAGAATGGGTCATAATCAAGAGACATTTTGAAGGGGAAAATGATGGTGCAATTGAGTACTTAGATAAGAGCAAACAGTCAAGGAAAAGACCAAGTCTATAAACCAAGGTGACTGGAGTAATGGTGATGTCCTCAAAAGAAAAAGCATAATTAAAAATCAAGGTGGGTAGTGGGTGAGTAGATAATGGGTTCAGATTTCAAGGCTTTGCATTTGAGATGCTTGTGAGTCATCCAGTTTGAAATACTAACCAGGCCTTTCTCTCTCTCTCTCTCTCTCTCTCTCTCTCTCTCTCTCTTTCTCTCTCTCTCTCTCTCTCTCTGTCTCTCTCTCTCTTACTCCCCCTCCACAAACACATGTGCACATATTTATGTGTATATGCATATGTGTGTGTATATATGAACCACCCAGATTGGAGAAAGAATGTCCATAAGTGATGAGGGTAAATGTTAAAGCCTATAGATAAGTAAGAATGCAGGACTTTTAAAAAGTCCATTTCAAGTAGTTTGAGAACATTGTCAATTGATCAAAGTCGAAGGTCAAAATGAATTAAATTACTAACTCTGAAAATAAAAAATGTATATAATGTTACAATTTGCAAATTTGCTATTAAAATAGATTCAAATATATGCTTGCTTTTGGCTGACATATAGTTGTTTTTTGTTTGTTTTTGTAAAAGTCCTTTTTTATTTAAAAAAAAGTCAGGGTTAGGGAAAGAGATTATGTACTATTTTAGATCATGAACAATCAGATGACTTACTGTTAAATTCCTCTATATGAATTGTGGTATATAACATGTATTTTACTAAGAGATAAACATAACATTTTAATGAGATACACATAATTCAGAGAGCATCTACATAGATCTTAGTGACACATGTATGACCATAAGGAGGGAACTTGAAGTAATCATGGCTACAAGATAAAAGCTGAAAACTGAGTCAAGTCTTTCTTCTCACACATACTGCCTACATGATCAGGCATAAATTGCTTAACTACATGGTATTTGCATGCCACTATCTAAGATCATATTGCACAAGCAAGTATGATCTGCACTGATAGAGTTTCTTACTGAGCATTCCCAAAGCAATGAAATCAGAGATTTAATTAAAATAAGTTTATATAGACATGCAAATGTGTATTAATAGCAGGTGTGTAAGCATTATTTGTATATATACATATAATATCAATCAATTAATATTTATTATTTACTACGTGCCAGGCACTGTGGTACTTGCTAGAGGTAATATAAAGATTTACTATATATGCTCATATGTAAATGACTATATTACATGTATATATGTAAAGGGTAGGTGTGTATATATGTGTAAAAATTATATTGCTTTTATTTAATCATATACATTTAGAATGGTAGATAATCAAACTTTTCTGAAATAAACTGCTATGTTGCAAAAATAATTTTTAGCTTCTTTAGTAAGACAGATGAGAGAATCGTGACCAAGAACAGATTGTCTTACCTATTAGAAATACTAAATATATGAATATATTCTTAGACAAAATTCTTAAGCTTAATTATACATGTATATTCAACACATATTTGATACATACTTACAGACATACAGAGTCCCCCTGTTTTGGGGCTACATCGTGACTGTTGTTATGACAAAGGTATTGTATTGTGGTTTATTGCTATTCCAGAACATCAGATACTAACACTATCCCTAGAAGACCTGAGGAGCAAAGCAAATTGCCTTGATGAAGACTGTTGCCAAGGGACTCCAATACAAAATGATAGGAAAGTTTTGTCTCTTACATGTAAGAGCTTTGCTGAATGAAATGGGGATGTGATTGCCTGGTAGAGAAACAGTATGCACCAGACACAATGTGCTTGTATTGTCTCATGAATCACTGCTTCCTACTTCAGAGATTTACTTTCAGACTACAGGAAAGAAATCATAATTTAGCAATAGAGTTTTCTCATTGCGGCACTCCCTTTTAAAGACTGTTATTCCAGTAATGTGCTTTTACAAACCTTTTCCCCAAAATTCTCATCATTTTTCTTGACTAAACACAACTTGAAAACTGCAGCAAGATGAACCCTGAACTATCCACCCAGACTAGCAAGAAATAATAAGAGCTCGAATCCATTTCAAATCCATTTTTATGTTTTGGCCATTTCTTTTTCTTTCTTCTTATGTCATTTTTGAATTATCTGTCATTCTCTTATCCTTCCTTACTGCCCAGTAAAGCCACAAATAAATAGAAAATATGTTGTGGGGATAAAAAATGGATTCACTCAGATTTGCTTATAAACTGAACTTTCCTTTAGGTGAATACTCCCTGTCTCCATATTACAAATAATTTTTGGCTCGTTGATCATGAGCATTTGATCCACTATAATATTCAAAGAATTTTCTCAAGAATTGATGATGCAACATAATGGAAAATAAAATAAAAATATAATTATAGAAACACTTATTTTGCATTGACTATTTGCAAGGCAGTGTTCTAGGTACCATGAAAGAGGCAGAGATAAATAATTCATTCTTCTTGACATCACAGATTCCATAATCTAGGAAATTTTTTTATCTACATTAAAAAATTAGTCTAGTAAGATCATAAATGTGAATGTTTATAATGTAAAAATGAAACATTAACATAATGCTTTAAAAAAAATAAAAGCCTGAGAGGATCTTGGAAATCATTGACTCCAATATCATTTTACCAATAAGGAAACTGATGCCCAGAGATTAGATGACTCAGCTAGGATCGTGCCTGTGTTAGTAAGTCTCTGAAGTGAGCTTTGGATGCTAGTTTTCTTGATTCTGTGTCTAACAATGTCATTTGCAGGATTTCTTTCTTGTTGAGAAAGCCTAAAATTCCTATTACCACCTCTCTCTTTATTGTTGGAAAGTGTGAGAATATCCATAACTCATAGCCTCATTCCTCATAGCCATTGGAAAAAAATATAGACAACAAACCTCTTTAATTGGACCCATAAAACTTCATAATTCAAAGTTGTCAAATTATTCCAGGTACTTTTGAGTACCGATTTTTCTTTTTAACACAACATTTCTTTCTTTGTTTAAATTCCCAGGTAACTCCCTTCCCTTCCTGCATTACAGATGGTATCATTTGACAATTGTACATATAAAACTAAGTCTTGATTGTATATATTTGTCAGTTTTCTCTGGAGATGGACTTGTATGTTCTTCAATTGAGCAAAGATTTTTAACCTACTTACATTGATCCTCAATGGGTTTGGGGATAGATTGCAAGGGGGTTGGTTAACTTGGGTGGAAAAAATGTTTTTTTTAATAACCTGTAATTGAAATTTAGTATTTTAATTAAGAATGAAGACAAAAGTTGCTTTACTTGTTTTTGTTTGTTTGTTTTGGCTAAGATGGACTTCGGTAATTCCATGAGACTGCTAAAGGAAGAATGAATTTATAACACCAAAAAACATTGAGGCTCTCATTATAGAGAAGAGAAGACTAAAACACCAGGTGTACAAATACAATGAATGATCTGAGGACTAGCTGATGCTGGACATCTCTGTGTCCTGCTGAAAGCAATGCTATTGAATGCTCATCCCAAAGAAATAGAACTGGGAGGAGAGGAAAATGTGAGAAAATTCTACTGAACCTTTTAGAAGCTGTTACTTGATAGGCCATGGAAGAGGATGTGAAATGGTATTCTCTAGGTGTGTTCATTTCTGGTACAAGCAAGCCTAAGAATATTCAACCCATGAGAATTTAGGAGATGTGGAAGCCAGGTAATAGGGTTATAGTTGAGGGACTCAGTGTTCTGACCCAGTGTACTGTTATTGTCTCATGATGGAAGAGTTCATGTCTCTATAAATATAACAGTCTGGTTCCCTGTGTAACTGGGACTAATTAGCCTGCTTTATCTGAGCATGGTGATAATGAGGCCAAGGTCATATCTTAAAGTCTGTTACCAGAGGCTTCACATCAGAGATGGCTCTCTCACTAATACCATAGGATCTTCAGAGGGTATGTGTGTGTGTGTGTGTGTGTGTGTGTGTGTGTGTGTCTGTCTGTCTGTCTGTCTGAGAGATGACCCGAGGAAGAGAGGGAGAGGGGAGTTAGGAGAGAGAGAGAGATTCTGAATAAATGTATGCTTATCAGTTGCATGGGGAAAATGAAATGACAAAACAGCAACAAAAACAAGTCAAGGTACCTGTTGTTCAGAGGATGAACCCGTAATATGATCTCTGTTTATAAGAGGCAAGCTATTTTTGTACCTGACAATAATATCTGATTTGTTCTTAGTATTCACTGAATTTTGATTAACTACCTATGTGGACATTGTATTGAGAATAAAAAATAGTCCAATTTTAAAGCCCTTTATGATGAAAGCATAAACTTTTCAATATGAAATCTACTTAACACGTTCTCTGTGAACTTGTGTTAATTTCATTTTTGAGATTAGTTCCAACCCTCTTTTGCTCAGGGTTTAAAAGCAGGACCCAGTGCTGATGCCACTGATGATCTGTCCAGAAGCCTTGAACAGCTCTGATTCTAAGCAAGGCCAGTTCACTGTTCCTCAGGTAGCACAATGTATTCCCCAAACTTGGCCATGTCCCTGGAGCTCACTGTATTGGTGGGAGATGGTGGGACACTCAGTGAGTTCCGGCCATCCTGTTACTCAGAACTCCCAAGCCCGAGAAAATGCTCTAGTCTCAGATTCCTACAGAAGAGGTGTGCTGCCTTTCATCAGCATGCTCCCAGCTTTCTATGAATTTTAACAAAGACCTAATATTACTGAGGGGAAAATACTCCCCATAGTGAATAGAATTACTTGACATTATAAAATATGAGTGGAATTTGAATATTTAGCAACATTAGAATATTATTCCCATATTCTCATATTCCAAATTAAGTTCTTTCCTCTGATGACAGAATAATGTAAGAGACTGCTAAACCTGAAGTCAGACTTCAGTTTAATTTCTGCCTTATAGACAGGATTGGCTGCATAATCATTTTTGATCCAATTACTTTATTTTTTTTAAACCCTTACCTTCTGTCTTGGAGCCAATTGGCTCCCAGGAAGAAGAGTGGCAAGGGCTACGCAATGGGGGTTAAGTGACTTGCCCAGGGTGACACAGCTAGGAAGTGTCTGATGCCAGACTTGAACCCAGGACCTCCTGTCTCTAGACCTGACTCTTAATCCACTGAGCCACCCAGCTGCCCTCTAAGCCAATTATTTTAATAGGGCACCAGTTTCCTCTTTTTAAAAATGAGGACAATAGCAATTGTGTGAGTACTTCAAGGCACAATATTTTGTAAATCTTTAATAGAACTATATAAATAAGTAATTGATTAACAATTGATGTAAATAAGGCCAAGAAAAACTGTCATATGAATTTTATCTACCTATTTGGGGACATATGGGAAATATAGACTAGGTGGGATTGTTTTCTGAGCAGGGAATGCTTGTATACTTCAGGAAATAGACAATACACAAATACATGAATGATATTGTCAAAGCAAATGAAAAATCATAGCATAGGTTTTCTGAAACTTGCAATGCTCAATGGGAGAGTAGCTTTGAACATTTAATGTTTTTCACTTTGTTTCTTGTTTTCTCAAAGAGTTATTTGCTTCTATTTGGTCAATTCTAAATGTTAAGGGATTTTCTTCAGTATTATTTTGTGCTTCTTTTAACAAGTTCTTTTTCATAATTTTCTTGTATTGCTCTTATTTCTTTGCCCAAATTATACTTTGCTTCTCTAATTTGGTTTAAAAATAATTTATTTTACTCCTTTTCATCTAGTTAAACCTTCTATGAATTCTTATTGGGCTTGTTCCAGTCTTCATATTTTCTTGTAGCACTTCCTTATAGATGTTTCCATATCATTGTATTCTGTATTTACATCTTGAGCTTCCTTGTCACTATAATAGATTTTTCTGTTCAAATTATTATTTTTTTTTGTCTACTCACTTTTCCAGCTTCGATTTTGACTCTGGACATTTGTTCACGTTGACCTCTGCTCACTTCTTTGTCTAGTGATGGCATTAGTGGTGGTGGTGTGACCTGAGCTCCTGTCTTTTTTATGTTTTTTGCTACTTTCACAGCTCAGGCTTATGACCTGCAGTTTTTTTGCTCCTAAAGTGGCATGATATGGGAAGAAATCTGTTTATCGCCAATCCACAGATCAGGTGGTTTGTGCTCAATAGCTGCCTGACCCACTCAGGTGTGATTCTGTTAGCTTCTATATGATTGAGTTTCTATAGAATGTTCATGGTCTCATTCACTCTTATCTTCCAGGAAGGTTCTGTGGATTCACATGACCTGAACTTCTGAATTTCCCTTGTTTTTGGTCTCCTGTCCTGATTTATTTTGCTTTAGGCTTCTTTGTGCAGCTAAAGGTTATGGCCGAGTCCTCCCTGTTGGGCTATTGGACTCAGAACCACACAGTGTTATTTCTAGAACTTATTCTTTTCTTACACAGGTAGAGCCCCTTGTGACCATTCCTCTCTATTTCAGAACTGTGATGTTAGACTGCATAATTTTCAACATAGATGCCACAGAGCACCTGTTGTAATCTTTGTGATAGCTTTTAAAGATGCCTGGGATCTTTTTCTGCCCAGGTGTTCTGTCCTCTTTCTGCCTCTGGGCACTGGGCTGCTGACTCTTCTAGTATGCCATTGCTGCTACCACCACAATCCATTGTTGCCTCTACCTATTGAAATACTGCTATTGTGCTGAACTCCTCACCAAACCTTACTCCAGTGTCTGCCAATCTCTATCTGTTCTCCTAAACTACTTTGACTGGAAAGTGACTCATTGTGACTTTTTATTGACTTTCCTGCTCAGAATTTAGTAGGACATGCTTCTGAGATCTCTGTGGAGGAGGCTATAGAAGATCTAAGACAAAAATGCTACCTCTTACGCTATTGTCTTTTCCTGTTCTGTATATTCTCATTTGTAAAAGTAGTTTGACAGAATCTCCATAGCCTAGTAGCCAGAGTAAAAAAGGGGGAAAGCAGATGGCTCAACTCTATTTCACTGAGTAACTGCTTTGGCCAAATCATCTATTTCAGGTTTGGAGGATGGATAGATTAACCTTTTTTGATTTTCTTTAAATCCTCTGAGATCCTGTGGGACGTGTTATGCATGTGTAAACAGTCTCACTACATACCTGCCATAATGCAAAATGAAGCTATATAACAATATTGGAATAATTCTCCTTTGATTAATAATTTCCTTCAAATCAATATTCCAAATTGTTTGCTACCTTTAGGCAAGTTCAGTTCAAATATGAATTATCACATCTTCAAACTCTTACTGAATAGAATCAGATAACAAGTTTGGAGGTGAAGGGTAAGGAACCTTTATTCTAAGCGAGTTTTCCACTATGTAAATTGGAATAGTTCCAGAAAGTCAAAGTTGTCTTCTTTTTCCTTTCTGCTATTTAGATTAAATCCAAATGAGTTAAGTAGCAAATACCTGTAAAAACAATGAAAGGAACAAGAAGAATAGAATACATTTATTCTATCATTGCTATCACTTTGGTAAGTTAAAACTTCATAATTGAATATTAACATGCTGCGTGTCCATATTTATAATTATCATTAGCACACTAAGTTGACTATCTTTGGACTATTAATCATTGAGGCCATTATAATGCATGATTGCTAGCTTATTTAGAAGTTATGTTTATGAGTCTTTAATAAGACTCAGATTTTAGTTCTGTTTGGTTAACTTTCAAATTCAGCCTGTGTGAATTTTGGGGGGTCCTTTAGTAATTGTTGTCAACTTTAATATTATCCCTAAATGCTTCTATTAAATTTAAATGCCTGATAGGCAGTTCTCAGATAAAGAAATCAAAACTATTAACAAGCACATGAAGAAGTGTTCTAAATCTCTTATAATCAGAGAGATGCAAATTAAAACAACTCTGAGGTATCACCTCACACCTAGCAGATTGGCTAACATAACAGCAAAGGAAAGTAATGAATGCTGGAGGGGATGTGGCAAAGTAGGGACATTAATTCATTGCTGGTGGAGTTGTGAATTGATCCAACCATTCTGGAGGGCAATTTGGAACTATGCCCAAAGGGCGACAAAAGAATATCTACCCTTTGACCCAGCCATAGCACAGCTGGGTCTGTACCCCAAAGAGATAATGGACAAAAAGACTTGTACAAAAATATTCGTAGCTGCGCTCTTTGTGGTGGCCCCAAACTGGAAAACGAGGGGATGCCCATCAATTGGGGAATGGCTGAGCAAATTGTGGTATATGTTGGTGATGGAATACTATTGTGCTAAAAGGAATAATAAAGTGGAGGAGTTCCATGGAGACTGGAACAACCTCCAGGAAGTGATGCAGAGCGAGAGGAGCAGAACCAGGAGAACATTGTACACAAGGACTAACACACTGTGGTATAATCGAACGTAATGGACTTCTCCATTAATGGCGGTGTAATGTCCCTGAACAATTTGCAGGGATCCAGGAGAAAAAAACACTATTCATAAGCAAAGGACAAACTATGGGAGTGGAAACACCGAGGAAAAGCAACTGTCTGAATACAGCAGTTGAGGGGACATGACAGAGGAGAGACTCTAAATGAACACTCTAATGCAAATATTATCAACAAAGCAATGGGTTCAAATCAAGAAAACATCTAATGCCCAGTGGATTTACGTGTCGGCTATGGGGGGTGGGGAGGAGGAAAAGAAAATGATCTATGTCTTTAACGAATAATGCTTGGAAATGATCAAATGAAATATATTAAAAAAAAATTTAAATGCCTGAAATTATGAGAGGAGAAAAAAGATGGTAATTATAATTTGAAGAAGTTATTCAAGAAGGACAACATAGTTTTCTCTTTGTAAGAATTACTTGTTAGCCACAGAAGTCATATATATCTGTGTGTGTGTGTGTGTGTGTGTGTGTGTGTGTGTGTGTGTGTGTGTATGTATTATATGGTGACTTTTAAAAACTTGAAAATAGCAACCTTACTTAGTAAGCATAGATAAATACTGCTTATATAGGATTTTCTCTGATATGGCAGATTTAGTTATATTTTCATTAAGGTAGAACACGTAAGTAGCTCTTGATGAGAACAGAAGAAAAATAATATTATATGTGAAAATCATTGTTAACATTTTCACGTACTTTTGAATCTTGCTAAAAGCCTAGTTATTAAAGTCACTGAACTGTTAATTAATTGGGGATATCATACATTAGCCTGTTTTCCACTGTAGTCTTTTATATTCCTGAATAATAAAAAGTATTACTTTGGGTATATTGAAATAAATGTTTTTTTTTCTAACTGGAGTACCCACAGAGAAACTTTTATTAATTTGTGTCTAAAAATATTAATCCTGCATATCTTGAAACAATATCAAAACAAATTGCAACATAATACATGTTGCATTTAATTACTACTAATAGAATTGATTACTTTTCTTCTGAGTTTTTCTACATTTAAAAGATAATCAATTAAGTCAAACTATACTTTATCTGCTGTCTGGCTGCGTATAGATTTGTATCTGATCAGACTCACAAATAATCAGCTATTAAATTTGTAGGTTAGATGTGTGATCCATACAGTAGGAAATGGGCTATTTCACCCTAATACCCTTAAAATACTGCTTATATCATGTTTTTATATATAATGTCCCTTGATTTTCCCAAATAATGACATTCAGCATTATATTGGTATAAACTTAGAAGATATAACACACATATATTATCTTTCTCAAAATTTTCCTGTGCAATGTCACCTAAGTATCAGTATATGCTTGAGTAGCTGACAGCAAACTTAAAAATAGAGACTAAATAAAAATTAAATGTTTAAATTTAGGAGCAGGGGCATTTTTAAGGGCAACTATAACTTCTGGCCAACTGTATTAGATGTCACAAGCAAAGTACAAATTATTTCTCCTCAATTTAACAAATGTCAGGATACATAAAAATAAAAACCATGCTCAGTTAGTGGTCCATTGGCTAGATAGTACAAGAAAAATCAACTTAAAATTCCAACTCTTCTCCTGCCCGAAGTAAGTCAATAAATCTTCCTGTGATTGACTTAACTTTATTTTTGAAAGATAATGACCCTTACTAAATGTTGAAGGGGGTAATCCAAGTTAATCCATTGAATCCCCAAAACAGTGTTTAAAAAATCTCAAAACATGAATCAAATAGGAAAAAAAATCCCTATTTGATTATACTTTCATGGTAAATTTAAAATATTTTGGCAGACGTTAGATTTAAACCAACATGTTACACTACATCCTACAATAAATTAAAAATGTATATGTTACTTGAATGTTAGAAACCCTATCATGAATGATTAGGGGATGAATGAATTCTTAACTAATTAAGGAATAGAAGGAATTTTTTAAAAGATATGAGCAAAAAATATCTTGTGATTGCATAAAATTGAAAACTTTTGCCTTAACACATATAATGCATCAAAGATAAGAAAAGTAGATTATGAAGGAGGGGAAAAAACCCTATATCATCTCTCTGTTAAGAATTTTATATCCAGAATCATGATGAGGAAGCCAAGATAGTGGAGAAAGCACACAAACCTATCTGATCACTAACAGATTAACCTTCAGACAACTTTGATATAATAATTCCAAATAAATTCTGGAGTAACAGAATACACAAAAGGATAAAATGAAAAAAAAATTCAGCCAAACAACTTAAAAGGTTGGCAGAAAAGGTTTATTATACCAGGGTAAGAGTGGTGTACAGATAAGCAGGCCAATGTAGCCCCCACCTCAAGAAGCTTACACAAACTATGGGGGTGGTTGAATCAGCAGCAAAGACTTCTGGAGCTCTTGGCCATACCAGCTCTTATAGCCAGCCATAGGGGAGCAGGAGAGACTTAATCACAGTTCCAAGGTGGAATACATTGCTTGTGGTCACCCAAAGGTGAGAGAAAAGGTCAGGAGAGTATTAAACACAACTCTTTTTATATCATAATGGAATAACAAAACTTTTAGATCCCTAGAGTTAACTGTGACAACTACACAAAGAAACTGAACTTTAGGATAGTGTCTCTTCACCACAGACACAAGTTCACCAATAACAGGTTTTTTTTAATGTTAAAAGACAAGAAAAAGACTGAAAAATGAGTAAACAACAAAAAAGTCACAACATATGAAGTTATTTTGGTGATAGGAAAGACCAAAAAACAAATTAAAAAAAGGGCAAAAAATATTCAATACTGCGGTGTCTAACACTCAAGAAAAACATGAGTTGGTTTCAACTTCCAAAAGAATTACTTTTTTTATTTGTTTGTTAACCAAAAGAATTATTTGAGTAGCTTTAAAAAGTATTTAAAATAAAATATAACTGGCAGAAGAAAAATTTGGGAAAGAAGTGAAAGTGATGCAGGAAAATCATGAAACAAGAATAGACTGCTTGGTTAAGAAGGCAGGAAAAAAAACTGAAGAAATTAATAAAAAAAAAAGGAAAAACACAGAATAGGCCAAATGTTAAAGGAGGTTTAAAAATCCATTGAAGGGAATATTTTTTAAACAGCAGAATTGATCAAATGGGAAAATATATACTAAAATTCACTAAGGAAAAGTACCTTCTAAAAAGTAGGATTAGTCAAATGGTAAAGGAATGACAAAAGCTTACTAAAGATAATGTCTTAGAAATGAACAAGGGAAAACCAATAATCCCATTAGAAATTAAGAAGCAATAAAATAGATCAAAAGAATGAAAAAAATAGAAAATGTGAAATATCTCATTGGAAAAACAATTGGCTTTGAAAAAAGGTCTAAGAGAGATAATCTAAGAATTATTGGACTACTTGGAAGCCATGAATAGCAACAACAAAAAGCCTAGACATCATTTTCAAGAAATAATCAAGAAAAAACATCCTGATATTCTAGAAAAAGAAGGCAAAATATAAATTGAAAGAATCTAACAATCACCTCCTGAGGTAAATCTCTAAATGAAAACTCTCAGGAATAATACAGCCAAATGCCTGAACTCCCAGGTCAAGAAGGAAATATTGCAAGCATCCAAAAGGAAACAATTCAAATATCATGCAGCCACGTTCAGCGTAACATAAGATTTAGCAACTTATAAATCAAAGGATTAGATACCCTGGAATATTATATTCTATAGGACAAAAGAGCTAGGTCTACCACAATGAATTACATTCCCAGAAAACTAAGTATAATTCTTAAGGAGAAAAATAGGCATCTAATGAAATAAAGAACTTTTAATAATTCCTGATATAAAAACCAGAACTGAATAGAAAATTTGACTTTCAAATAGAAAACTAAGGAGAAACATAAAATGATAAACAGGAAAGAGAAATCACAACAGATTCAATAAGGCTAAATTGTATACATCAATACATGGGAAGAAGATATGTTTAACTCCTATGAACTTCATTATTATTATAGCAGTTAGAAGGAGTATACATAGACAGTGCAAGGGCATGAGTTGAATAAGATGGGATATTTAAACATAAAATTAGCAGACAAGAAAAAGCAATGCATTGGGAGACAAGGTAAGGAAAAAGTAGAATGGGGTCAATTTTCTCACATAAAGAAGACATGAAAGAGCTTTTACAGTTGCAGGGAAGATGGGGGTCTGTAAAAGTGAATGCATGAATATCATTAGAATTGGCTCCAAGAAGGAAGACTATATACATTCATTTGCATATAGAAATCTATTTTATGATTCAGAAAAATAGGAGAAGAGAGGGATAGAAAGGAGGGAAAATAATGAAGACAGTTATCAAAGTCAAAATATTTTTGAGAACTGACAGGATGAAAGGAGAGAGAGAGAGAGAGAATTATAAATGAGGGGAAGAATAGGATGAAGGAGAATATAGAGCATTAATAATAGTGTAAAAAGACTTTCAAGCATCTAATAAAGGCTTAACTTCTCAACTACATAGAGATATAAGTCAAATATATATATATACATATATATATATATATATATATATATATAAGAATACAAATCATTCCCCAATTGATAAATGGGTAAGGAGTATGAACTGGAAGTTTTCAGATAGAGTAATTAAAACTATCTTTAATTGTGTGAAAAATGCTCTAATTTAATTTAATGTTAATTAGAAGAGTGCAAATTAAAACAACCGTGAGGCACCATCCCACTCAAATCAGATTGACTATTATGACAGAAAATGAAAATGGCAAAAATTGGAGGGGTTGTAGGAAAATTGAGACATTAATGCACCATTGGAGGAATTGTGAACTGATTCAATCATATTAAAGAGTTATTTCTGTCTATACTCAAAGGTCCTAAAAAAACACGTATGTATCCCAAATAATTTTTTTTAAGTAAAAGGACCTATGTGGACAAAATCTTTTTTAGCAGCTCTTTTTTTTTCCCTGTGGTGACAAATATATGGAAATTGGAGGGGATATCTATCAATTGGGGAAGCAGAAACATATGATTGTAATAGAATACTATTGTGCTTTAAGAAGTGATGAACAGGAAGATTTTTAGAAAAAAAAAACCTGGAAAGGCTTATAGGAACTGATGCAGAGTGAAGTAAACAGAATCAAGAGACTGATACATAGTAATAGAATCACTGTACTATGAACAACTGGGCAAAGGGTATTCTCAAAAATACAATATTCTAAGAAAATCCTAAAGGAATCATTGGAAAACACTGGCTACTTCCTGAGGGAAAAAAACTGATGGGTTGTGAATCTAAACCAGTGAATATTATGTTTTACTTTCTTTCTTTGTTTTTTTTTTCCTGTTTGAACTTTCTTCCAAAAAGGGATTAATATGGGGAAAATGTTTTATACAATTTCTCATGTAAAATCTTTACCAGATTGCTTAATGTCTTAGGAAGGAATGAAGGACAGAATGGGAGTGAGATAATTTGGAACTCAAAGTTTAAAAAAAGTTAAAAAATGTTAATTGGTGAAAATAAATATTATTTAAAAACGAGTTTTTAGGACTCTTGTCATTTCAGTTTTCAACCCAATTGCAGAGGACTCGTGATGAATTCTGCTTTCTTGACAGAGAGGTAAAGAACTTAAAGTACAGGTTGAGATTTTTGTTTGTTTTTTATAGAACTGATTGGGAATTTATTTTGGTTGAGGATATATTGTTGTGACCAGAGTTTCATTTTTCTTTCTCAATGAAAGGATGAGGAGAAGAAAGGGTGTGGGAGAGAAGGGAAACAGATTTTTGTTAATTAAATAAATTTAAAAGAAAGTAATATAAAAATTTGATATCTAATATACCAATATTTCCCTTAAGGGTACTATAACTCACTCATAAGGAATCAATAAACTTTTATTTGGTTATATACTCTCTATCCCAGTGGTTCTGAAACCTGACTATCATTATTTAAATTCTGCTTTCTGTCCCATAGTTTATTCTTCCTTCCTGTCACTAGCCTGGGAATTCTGCTGCCCTCTTTGTTCTATTCCAAACTGTCCCTCGCTTTCATGTACTTTCTATAATGCTTGCTTCATAAATAACAATTTTTTTGTTTTCATGCAAAATCTTTTCCTTTCTTGCTGATTTCATCTTCTATCTGCCATTGAGACATGGCTGTCTCTTGATGACCCATCCTCCCTGGCAACCCTTTCAGGTAATTGTTGCATAGTCATTCATTCCCCTTGACTCACTGGTCAAAGTAAGGTGGTTAAAATTCTCCTTTTCTTCCACTGCTCTATCCACCTTCTACCACTATGATTTGTTAATCTCTCCTATTTTGAGGATTATATAATCCATATCTGCAACCTGATCAAATTACTAGAAGTTGTTGTCACTGACCTTCTGGCTACTTTCCTTGTTTCATCTATAATTTCATCATTTTGCTCAGTGTCTTTCTCAATTCCTGCCTTCATACTAGGGGACTTGAACAAACATACTGATACTCTTTCAAACACCTTTATGCCTAGATCGTCAGTTTGCATAACCTACTTCCCCACCCTAAATGTCCATCCTTGCCTTTATCCAAAAATGCCTTATTTCACTATCAGTGATAAGGGTATAAAGGATTCAAAACAAGAGGTCAGTGTAGAGTTGCACTAATTCATCGAGGGGGAAGTTTAAGCATTTAGCCAGTACCAGGTTGTTGGCTTGGGAAAGAACTAAGAAGTCAAGGAATTGAAGGTTACACTAAGAATGAAGAACAGAGTTTAAGACTGTGAGACAGAAAGACGTAGAATGGCAATAGGAAGAATTTCAGAGTTTATCAGCATGGCAAGGTCAATGTTATGGCCATCTCTGTGTTTAGTAGAGATAGTGGTGATGAAATAGTGACAATTGTAAACTCTGATTTCTTCCCCAAATCTTCTACCTTCACTCCTAATCTTGTGCTGCTGATGGAAACTGAAGAAAATAATTTAATTTTGCTGACTGCCTGGACCCCCTGAAAATTTGTTACATAATCCCAACTGGGCCCTCAATTAAAAAAATTAATTGTTGTAACTGAGATTAATTGATTGACTATCCAACTAAGTACAGAGGATTTTCTAAACCTTATTATCTTGTCAAACTTCCCATAGCTCTCCCTTCCTTATCTCATCTGAGAACTTCACCTCATATTTCATTTAAAAATTGAGATCATTCACTGAGAGCTCTTTCTTTTACCCTCCTCCCCAATTCTTATCTCCCCACTACCTTCTGTCTCTAACTCTGCCTACACAACCCATTTACTTACCCAGGCAAACCTCTCCACATGCACATATTGTGCCATTCCATCCTCTATTTTCCAGCAGATTGTCCCATCATTCTTTCTTCGTTTTTTATCTTTTATCTCTGCCTACTGACTATTTCCCTAGTTCCTACAGACAAGTCCATATCTCTCCTATCATCAAAAACTCACTCTTGATACAATGATAGCTAGCTGCTCTCCTATCTCCCTTTTTTTATGGATAGACTATTTGAGAAAGGCCTCCTCAATAAATTCATATTACTTTCTTTACAATTCTCTACTGTCTTACTTTTTACTTCATCATTAAACTGAAACTGCTCTCTGCAAAGTTACCAAACATCTCTTAATTTCCAAATATTATTTCCTTATATTAAACTTCATTTGTTTTCATGACATTATTCTTTCCTGGTTTTCCTGCTACCTTTCTGACCTTTCCTTGAGTCTCTTTTGCCTTTCCTAGATTTCTATCCTGTGTTTTCTATTATTGGGGAAATGGCTTTTAAAACGGATGTCCTTTGTAAAGTTACTTTATATATTAACACACCTTCTTTCCATTAAAAATTATGAAATATAGCATTGACCTTCAAGTATATTTTGAAAACATGTTAACAGAAGAATTATGTCTCATTATCATTCACATTGCATACTATAATTAGTTTGTTAAGGTTTTAAGGCTTCCATTTTATCTTCAAGTTGTATGTTTGTTTGTTTGTTTTTTGGCACTCAATGACTTCCCAAGTATTTTAGTTGGAACTTCATTTTTTGTTGTCTTATTTTGAGACTACCATCATTTTCTATGTTTAGAGGCATTTTATGCCATCCAATTTATCCATTTATATCTTATGTCTTCCATCATCTCTCCTTTACATACAAATGACCCCAGTGTGGTTGCATTAAAGACATGTGGATCCAGTACTGTAAGTAAAAATGAGACAAAATGCATACCTTTTTCTGGTGGGGAATAGAGAATAGAATTTGCATTCATCATATTTATTCCAGGTTTAATTTTTCTTCTCTATTTTTGTCATATTATGGCTTAGGTTTTCAGTGTTAGATTAGTTTTACTTTAGGTCATGGATAAAACAAAATTTTCCTGCAAGCCATCAAAATAGTTTTTCATTTGTAATTTTCCCATCTGTCCAGTTATTTTTTTCATGTTTGTTTTATGCATACATACATACTTACTTATTAGTTAAGATGTTTAATTTCTTAATTTACCATTCAAAACCATTTGAAAAGTGAAAAAAACATGCTCTGGATACACACTCACATGTAAATCATATATGTACATATGAGATGTTTATGATTTGTGTGCATAAATACACATATATGAAAAGAAACAAAGAAACAATAAAATTTCCTAGTTTACCACAATGAAAATGTGAACAATGAAAGCATATTATGCAGAAGTATCCATATATTTCTGTAGATACAACTACTGACGCAGATAAACTTCTGACATACTCCCAAGGCCATTAAATCATTGTGTGAATCATTCATAAGAAAGTAAACTAATTAGAAAATAAAATGATTGATTCTATTTTCTGAGACTTAAAGGTAGTTATTATTGACAACTATTATTTAGAGTAGATATATTCTTTATAACAATAGTAATGAAAAGCTGTGGAACCTTAATAACAGTACATTAGTTCTGTCTCTCATTTTAACAGTTTATAAAATGGGAACAATAATACTTAATTGGGTGTAAAAAGAATTAGCTTTTGAAACTGGTTTGAGAATATGGATGCCTGAATATTATTAAAAACTTTAAATAATCACTAAATAATGCATCTCTTAATGAATAATGAAACATTTCAGCTTTTGAAATTCAGTGTTTTCTTATACAACAGTTATTTCTAAGTTCTGAAATTCCATTTATTAACCTACAAAACCAAATGAGAAGTTAGGGTTAGAAAGTAAGAATATTATGCCTTCAGGCTTTCAAAGCTTTAGAGGAATGAAGTGACTGAAAAA
The DNA here is from genome assembly GCF_027887165.1 of Monodelphis domestica. NCBI lineage: Eukaryota > Metazoa > Chordata > Mammalia > Didelphimorphia > Didelphidae > Monodelphis > Monodelphis domestica. The sequence goes on from NC_077229.1 coordinate 365,173,801, forward strand.
AACAGATATCAGAATGAGAACAATTACTCTGAGACTAATGGAAGAATTCCAATTTCTAAATGTGTCACTCAAATAATGAAAAGCTAGACTATCAAAGTTACTGTCCATAGTTTTGAACACGTGTGTTTATGAAGCTGCTCCTGGGTGCAGCCATCTTATTGAATAAAAATGTATTTTGATTATTGTTTTTTAGGTTGTACACATACTATAAGATAGTAATAGCCTTAATTTAAAAATACATTTAAGCAATATAATGGGTTTTAAAGAAAAATAATGTGAAGCTTGTGTCATCATTTTCAGCGAATGACATAAAAGAATGAGTTTATTCATGGGTTATATAATAGACACACTTCATCCTTCCACAGATTTTATTAAATATGAAAATTGCATAGAAATATAATGAATCAGAGTGATTTTAAGCCTTTATACTTTCATACTTTAAAGAAGTTACACATTCATTGTTGATCCAGATACTTCACAAGGTTATTCACTCAAATTACACAGGACATTTACACCTACATTTCCTACAGTTCTATGTTTTCACTTTATAACAAAGAGAACACATTTAAGTGTATATTTTTAAGTGGCCATAATATTGCTGATCATGTTAGTTAGTCCTCATGCCTTAGTGCCATGACTGAATACTTGACTTTTTTCTGTTCCTGGGTCTAATGACGACACTGCACGAATGTTCACACCTTTCCAACTGACACTCTTTAGCACTGCTCATTAGTGGAAGGGGAAGGTGACCTTATTAGTTTTCTTTTTTTGGTTGTTGTTGTGGGACTTAGGCAGGTGATAATTGGCATAACTCCTAACTGTCTCCAAAGACCAATTAGCAAAAGGGAGTCATGTACAGCACCAGCCTATGTTTCAATTAAATGCCTATTTCTGGGAGAGTTGAACTGAGGAATACTTCCAACATAATATTTATATTAATGCTATATTTGGATTCTGCTGTGGATGACCACAGCTCCTAAAGAGTCCAGAAATGATTGTTTGCTTTTACCTTATCCTCTCCTAATCCTGAAATCCTGATACTTTACAAAGTCTAAATTTTGGGGACCTTTTAAGTATGTTAGTCATGATTATCAGGGTATATTTTAGTAATTAGAATTACAAAGTACTACATTTATCTTCATGAGTTAAAAATATCCTTAATTTTGAGAAAAAATCCAAACTGAAAACTGTATAACTTTTATTTCTAAGCAAAATAATTTATTTTTTAAACTCACTTAATTTTATAGTAGAGATTAGTAGCCTGGGTTCTATGAAGTTTTAAATATTTTGACATTTGTATTTCAATACAATTTGTTTTACTATAAGTCTAAATCTATGTATTTTATTTTATAAATTTAAAAACATTCTTCTATTAGGGGATCTATAAGTTTTACCAGACTACTAAATGGTCTATGGCATAAAAGTTATGAAGAACACCGGTTTTAATGAGATGACTGAAAGACTATAGACAAATTCAGTGATATATTGAAATTCTACTGGGCTCTTTATTTTTTTACCTCAAATTTTATTTAATTAATTAATTTAGAATATTCTTCCATGGTTACATGATTCATGTTCTTTCTCTCCCCTCCTCTCACCCCCTACCATAGCCAATGAGCAATTCCACTGGGTTTTACTTGTGTCAGTGATCAAGATCTATTGTCATATTATTAATAATTGCAGTAGGGTGATCATTTAGAACTTTCTCAGTCATAGCCCCACTGACCCATGTGATCAAGCAGTTTTTCTTATGTTTTTCTACACTCACAGTTCTTCTTCTGAATGTGGATAGCATTCTTTCTAATAAATCCCTCCAAATTGTCCTGGATTATTGCATTGCTTTTACTAGAGAAGTCCATTCCATTCGATTGTGCCAAAATGTATCAGCTTCTGTGTATAAGGTTCTCCTGGTTCTGCTCCTTTCACTCTATTAATTCCTGGAGGTCATTCCAGTTCACGTGAATTCCTCCAGTTCATTATTCCTTTGGGTACAATAGTATTCCATCACCAACATATACCACAATCTTTTCAGCCATTCCTCAATTGAAGGGCATGTCCACATTTTCCAGTTTTTTGCCACCACAAAGAGTGCAGCTATGAATATTCTTGTACAAGTCTTTTTCCTTATTGTCCCTTTGGGGCACAAACCCAGCAGTGCTATGGCTGGATCAAAGGATAGGCAGTCTTTTAAAGCCCTTTGGGCATAATTCCAAATTGCCATTCAGAATGATTAGATTAATTCACAACTCTACCAGTATTGCATTAATGTCCTAATTTTGCCACATCCCCTCCAACATGTATTACTTTCCTTTGTTGTCATATTAGCCATTCTGCTAGGTGTGAGGTGCTACCTCAGAGTTGTTTTGATTTGCATTTCTTTAATTATAAGAGATTTAGAACACTTTTTCATGTGATTATTGATCATTTTTATTTCTTTATCTGAAGATTGCCTATTCATATCCCTTGCCTGTTTATCAATTGGGGAATAGCTTGCTTTTTTGTACAATTGATTTAGCTCCTTATAAATTTGAGTAACTAGACCCTAGTCAGAGGTTTTTGTTATAGATTTTCCCCCCAATTTGTTGCTTCCCTTCTAATTTTGATTGCATTGATTTTCTTTTTATAAAACCTTTTTAATTTTATGTAATCAAATTATTTATTTTACATTTGGGCTCTTATAATAACATGCTTTCCCCTCCTTTGCTCTCTAACTATCTTGTTCATTCATTTTCTTTTTTTCAAGCTCTTATCTTTCATCTTAGAATGAATAATCTTATTGGTACCAAGGCAAAAGAGTAGTAAGGGCTAGGAAATGGGGGTTAAGTGACTTGTCTAGGATCACACAGCTAGGAAGTATCTGAGGCCAGATTTGAACCCAGGACCTCCATCTGTAGGCTGAGCTCTCAATCCACATAGCTACCTAGGTGCCCTCGTTTTTCTTTCATTTTAAAAATAAATCCCACATAATTTTCAATTTTCCCAATTGAGGTTAAATGTATTATGATAAAATGAAAATAAAAACAGGATATACTACAAATTATTTCAAACAATATATACTAAAATAACTGTACCATCTATATGATAGGAAATTAATGATATGGTTCAGATTAACCATATTCTTCAGTGTTATGTCTACTGAAACCAATTACACATAAGCAAATTCAAGTAACCAATCTGAATCTTGATTATATAGATGAGTGATCACCAGGGACAATTTTATTATTTCTGGAACCAAATCTCTTCTCCAAAGAGATATGTCCCTTAAATATATTTTAGACTATGTTATTAAATTATGGTTAAATATGTAATCACATGTTATGCTTATTTAAAGTGAGAGGACGAAAAATGAAAAAAAAAGGCAGAAATAAAAAAAAGAAAGAGATATACTAATAATATGTGATACTGTACAAAGGTCTGAAGATATAAGGGCAACTAAGGAAGTCTTTTACCTCAAGTAGTTTATATTCTAACAGGGAAAGAAAATAATTAAAAGGGAGATGGAAGACAGAGTGATTCATGTCCTTTGGCATATTATAGAGATGGCTTCAGAGTAGCCTCTTGACTCTGGGTAAGCTTAAAGCTAACATAACCTATTAAAAATCAAGAACTTCAGTAAAGAAGTCAAAAATTAGAGATGAAAGGGATGAAGAAGATAATTGTAGTACAGGTTTCGTAGTATTGAAAAATGATGGATTTTAATATTCTTATAACTTCTTGAGTTCATCAGAAAAGAACTTCATATATGAATATTTATTGTCTCATTTTCTTAGTCCATAATTTTACTAAGCATTTGTTTCAACTATTCATATGTATATACTAGCTGAAACATAGGCATAGGTACAGTTTGAAGGAAAAGAACAGGAAAATAACCTTTCATTTGTCTCTGCTACTTTTGTAGATGACAACTCATTTATACTGTAATAGATTATCTGCATGATTTTAATAACCTGAAAAATAATCAATTATTGGGCTCCTGTCTATTGATAAGGATCTGAAACTTAGCTAATGTGATTCTCAGAAAGTAAATATAGATATGGTCCATTGTGGAATCAAGATGATTCCATGTTGAAAGTACAGAAACTTTCATTCTAATGAATTAGATTAGAAGAAGCCAAGGTCATTTTAACAGTACAATGAGACTCTGCACAAAGTAGGTCTTTAGTGGAGTATTGTAATTGATAACACCTCTCTAATGTTGAAAGTATATGAATTATGTGTGCCTAAAGGATCTAATTGATATATGAATGGGAAAATCATTCTACTTTTCAGTGCCCCAGCCAAATCTCTTAAGATGGTAGACAAGTTTATAGCTTTTAATGGAGGAGGAAATCTCACAGTGGCTTCTTTTTCTTTCATCATCACCACTATTACCATCATGACTATCATCATCATCATCATCTCCAAATGCCAATGAAAACTGTTTATTTAAAATACTTGTTTGGGATCATATTGATATTTTATCTTTATCTTTCAAAAATTTTGATGTTTGGATTATTATTCTTAGATAGACCAGAATTTGTTATTATCTCAGATGTCTGAAATAACTTTGTGTGAAATTTGCTGTTCCAGACCACAAGTATTTTGCCAACCAGTGGTGAGAAGCCAGCCACTAACTTAAATTTGTATTTTAGATCCAGAAAAACTAAATTTTCTCAATAGAAATTAACCTTACTGAGATTTATGCAAGTTAATAGGGAAGCATCTCACACAGTGAATGAGTAATAAATATTTGAATTTTAAAAGAGTAAAACTCTCTGGTACTTTATCAGAGTGTGAAAAACCTTATAATATTCTTTAAAAATTATCTAAATGGTGGTCCATTCCTTCTCTTAAGGAAAGACTATAAGGAGGGTGGAGTGGGCAGAGAGCTTCAAAAGTGAAAAGAAAATTTGAAGCATGGACACATGATGAATTTTGACAAAGATTTAAAGTTTCCTTTTATTCCCAGCATATTGTTTGGCAATATACCTTCTTAATAAATATTTGTTGATTAATTGCCACCAAGATTTCAGCTTTCCATTTGCTCCAGAAAAACCAAGGTCAGACTTAAGTATATGTATCTATGGGTATAGGATTCCCTATAGTTCTTTTCTTTTCTTTTCTTTTTTCATTTTGTTTCTGCCTGACATCTCCACCTCACATCATATTCTCAGTGGAGAGAGGTGATAAATATTTTGAGTAATGCAGGCACTGGAAACTCAATTTTTATTTCCTGTTTTTGATGTTATATCCTGCTCTATAAATGGTCTTAGTAGATACTAAAGTGATATCTTATATGTTGAAATGTATATAAAAATAAATTGTGCTGACTGTTAATCCTGAATAAAGCTTCTTAAAATGTGTATGTTATAAAAAAGACTAAGTGACCCTCATAACTGGGGAGACAAAGACTAGAAGCACAAACTTGCACAAGGATGATTGAACCAGGTTTCACTCAAAAGCAGGGAGACAACTTTAGAAAACTGTATTTAGAAAAACTCTGTCTACATGGTATAGTATATATAGTCCTGGGCCTGGGTTAAAGAAGATTCATTTTTCTGAGATCAGATCTGTCCCCAGATACTTACTAGTTGTGTGAATCTAGACCAGTCACTTAACCCTATTTGCCTCAGTTTCCTTCTCTGTAAATTGAGTTGGTGAAGGAAATGTCAAATCACTCCCTTATCATTGCAAAAACAAACAAACAAACAAAAAACAACAAATAGGTTTCTAAACCAATGGACATAACTGACATACCTGAACAACTATTGAAGGATCCCTGGACCCCCTGCAAAAGGAAGAATGGATGCACAAAATTTCATGAACTACTTCTGTGGCACTTTGAACTTTAGTCCCAGTTTATCAGTTTAGTAGGGATAGGAATGGGGATGAGAATCAGAATACAGATACTGAAAAGGATGTACATGGGGAAGAGGTTGGGAATACATATATGCATGGACAAGGAGATGTATGGGGATAGTAATAGGGATTAGTAGAGAGAAGATAGGAATAGGGGATGATTGTGGGTTTAGGATAGGGATAGAGATATAGGTAAGGTGTGGAGCTGTAATTTCATTGGAAGAAAGAAATCCTAGGGGAAGAAATTCACTCTACAATTGTAGGTCAGTACATTTTTGGTAACTTGGAGTCTCATAGAATTGTCTAGGATACTGAGATGTTAAATGATTTGCCCATGGACACAGCAGGTACATGAATGTATGTATATGTGTTTGTGTGAAATTGAACCGAAGCCTCTGTGATTTTGAGATCAACTCCCTTAATACCCTTTGCTGCCAGATCCATAGTGTATAAATGGAGATTTTGAACCTTTTACTTCATCCCCCAGAAGTCCTAGTAATTCCCCAAATTCCCTATAATCTCTCCTGTGTCTCCACATTGATGAGATCACATTATTGGTATTTAACTGGTTGTAACACCTTACAGACGCTCTTTCTTTAGAATGATGCAACAAGTATGATGGTAAGCTAAGTGCAGGGATTTTAAATGGGCTAATCAGCCATGGACATGTGGTTTTTATTTTGTATCCTCTTTTATTCCTTGATTTCTCATGATCCTTAATAAAACTCATAATATATAATATTTTTATTATTAGAGATTACATTTTTAATTTTTACAGTTGGCGACCAAAAGGGATGAGAGAAAAACTCTCATTTGTTGTTTTTTTAAGATAGCCTGGAACCAACAACATGGAAATGGGTTTGAATCAACCAACAACATGGAAATGGGTTTGAATCAAGAACACATGTGATACCCAGTGGAATTGCGGGTGGGCTATGGGAGAGGTGGTGGGAGGGGAGGGGAGGGAAGAAAAGAAAATGATCTTTGTTTCCAATGAATAATGTTTGGAAATGACCAAATTAAAAAAAAAAAAAGATAGCCTGGATATTTTTTTTAAGCCACATTTCTCCAACCAAGGCTTGTTGCTCACCCCATCCACCCACCCTCTCAAAGCTGCTTCTCCAGATTCAGGTTGCTCCTGCTGCCTGTTTCTGCCTCCAGCCATCCACTCCTGACCCTCTTAACCCAGATCACTCACCCAACCCTGGCCCTGGCCCCAGCCTCAGGCCCCAACAACTCTATTCCTTATCTCCCACCTCCAACCCAGATCACTCATTTAACCCCAGGCCCCAGGATGCCACTGTGTCTTTGGAATCACAAACCAACTGGTAAAAACTGGGATGTTCTTTTCTTAGGTATCAATTAGCCTCCATGTGGCAGGGTACCTGGGGGCTGAATGGAGGAGGAGAAGGAAGAGACTTTTCCAAACAGGAATTTTATTACAAGCATGGCTTATTCTATGAGAGAGCAGTGCATTGCTTCCAGCTTTAGGATGTTTTTTTCATGAGTGCACTGATCCTTTTACTTATCTTGCCTGAGATTCAGGGGCAAATCAACCCTTTGCCATTCTGGCCTGCCCAGTCACTAAGATCCATTCAATTTGGGATTCCTTCACACTATGCTCAGCAAGGAGTTCTCCCTCACTACGGGAGACCCAAGAGTATTAATAATAGGGATATGAATGGTTAGAAAAAGGAACTTTAAAGAGACTGGAGGTTATATTTTTAAGACTTTTCAGACTCCAGTGTTTTAGAAAAGTCTGTATTTTTTTGTATTTTGTTGATTGTTTAAGATTGAATTTTGTTGATTTTAAGTTCATATATAAATGTATTCAATGCTATTCTGTTACACTGAATCATTTAATGTACTGGGTTTTAACTACTGTTATAGTCTGTTGCTTTCCCCCTATGACTACTGAACAAAATATTGTAAAATATTAAAGAATATTATAAAAGTCCATAAACAGCTTTTTTTTTTTTTCTATTTTAGCTTTGTAAATTGTCACATAGAGGATGGAGGGACTTCATCAAAACTGGTTACAATTGTATAACAACCTTTGGAAAATTTAATGAGCTAAATATCTCAAATTGATTTTATGGGGTCTTCAAACATAAATTTAGATTTTTTTCAACAACTTATCATTTTACCTGCCTCAGGCAGGAGGTAAGGTCCATTTTAGAAGCTGAAGTGAAGTAAAATTATAATCTCCACCTCCCGATGGGACATTAAAGTCTCATACCAAAGGAGCTAGAATGTTTATCCTAGGCCATAGTACCCCAGGATGGCTCCCAAAAGAGGGGCATCTCTCATTTGTAACTCCTAAGATCACTTTAGCCTTTCAACAGAATGATCTCTAGATTCTTGGTGACATTTTTTAGACCCAACATCAATAGTATAGAGGTTTGGTTTTTTCTAGACCCTCTGCCACATTTTTATAATGATGACAGTAATAAATTTTTTTAAAAAAATATCTCAGCCAAGCTTGAAACATTGCTACACCTGAAAAACTTGTGACAAGTATCCATTTTCTTTAAATTTCCTACAGTAGACTCATGTAAAATATGAGAGTGGGTTTGTTTGCGATTGTAATTTACTGGGCTATTTTGAATTTTGGGGACTTTGGTACTTCTTTGAATGTGCATTATCTTTTGTATTGCTGTTTTATTCTGAAAATCATTTCGTAGTCAATTTGGCTGACAGTGTGTCAATGATTATAAGCTATATTTTTTATTTTTAAAACTCTTTTATTATTGTTTTTGCTTGCATGTGCAATATACTATTTCATTTTTTTTAAAAATTTTTCTCTCCTTTTTGTATTTGAGGCATTTGTCACCAGTATTGAAATTTTCTTTTAATTTTATTTGAATTTGCAGTAATATAAGTTTAAAATATATTTGCTATAATGTCAATGCATACCCAAAAAGTTTTAGACTATAAAAATGAGGCCATTGATTGTTTAAAAAAATTTATGGGACTTTGCTTAATGATTCTGTCTGATTCTAGGACAAGAAAATACAAAAGAGCCATTGCACCATGCCAAAGAAGCACAAAGCTAAACTGCATAGTGCCAATTGAGTACAAGGTCAAAGAGACCAACCAATCCCAATGGCATTGATGAAATTTTGAGCCAAGACAAGAGGACTTGAACTTGTTTGGGTTTGAGGTTGTGGCTGTTTTGGCATATGTCAAAAGCTTCCTTTTCCTACATTCTACCAAGAATCTCAAATTTGACTCCTACCTGGCTCCTATAATCTAGTCCGTTTTCTGTCTTTCATTGTATAGCAAAACTTACTGTAGTCCTGGCTACTGATTGGGTAAATGCATAATTGATTAAATCACTTTAATTGGGCCCTGATTAAAGGACCTGTTATAAGTTTATTTTTCCTTTACTTAGAAATTTAACACACAAGACTTTTATAGTCTGTATTTCATCCACAAATTATTTTCTCTTTTATTTGGATTTTTTGATGTTTTTTTTTTAAATTTCTATGTCAGTTGATTCATATGCTTCATAACTCAGCCATGCATCCCTAAGTCATTCCTGTGTTTTTTAATCACCCTCTTCAGGTGGGGAATGTATAAATATTATTATTTTAAAATGCAAAGTTTAAATTCCTTTTGAGAGTAATTTTAGGTTAAGAAACAGGCTACCTCTCCGAATCCAGAAAGTGAACTGTATGGAGAAGATACCATTAAGATGCTTGCAAAGACAACACCTTGCACCAGAAAATCCGTAGTGAACATTGGGATATGGTGAATTGAACTGTGTGGGGTTTAAATGCATTTGTTTTCTATGTATACTCTTATGCTAACTGCCCCCTAACTGTTTTTTTGTCAATGCACCTAGCAATTATTGGTTTTATTCTTTTTTCCTTTTATCCTCAAATTATTGTAATTTCAAAGTTGCTATGTTTGCAAGACCCACTGGAGAGACTAGTCTTCCCCGAGTCTCAGGGGGAATGTATAAATGGACATTTTGAACCTTTGACTTAATTCCCAGAAGTCCTAGTAGTTCCCCAAATTCCCTATAATCCCTCCTGTGTCTCCACATTGGTGAGATCACGTTATTGGTATTTAACTGGTGGTAATGCCTCCCAGACCTTCTTTCTTTGGGATGATGCAGCAAGTACGGTGGTAAGCTAAGCATGGGGATTTTAAATGGGCTAATCAGCCATGGGCATGTGGTTTTTATTTTGTATCCTCTTTATTCCTTGATTTCTACTGAGCCTTAATAAACCTCATAAAATATAATATTTTTATTATTAGAGATATAATTTTAGATTTTACAGTAGATATACCTAATCATTTGTCTGGACTTGCCAATAAACTAAAATCATTAAAGTTGAGGGCTGACGCTGTTCATTTAAGACATAGACTTTAAAGAATATCTTGGCCTTTAATATCTTTATTAAAAATAAAGGGAATGACTAGTTTTTATTGAAAATATTCTACATTTATTTCTTTGTCTTTGTCAGTTATTTTCTGTTTGCATATTATAAGCATCTATGAATCTAATCTAGGGATCATGACTTGCCACTAAGATATATGTATTTTTAAAATCATGCCTAAAACATTTTGGACACCATATGAATATTAAACAATGATATCAAAAATAGCCATCACAAAAGAGTGAGAATTCTAATGAATAACCTCTCAAACCACTTACCCTTAGACATAATTGGGCATGTGCTGTTCTAATGTATTATGCATATGTAAGTGATGATGGAATGTTCAGCATAAATAAGTGATCTTGTTTTCTCTAAAACTATAGCTTCCTTATCATGTAAATTTGGAGGTTAATACTGAACAAATTAGTGGAAGAATTCAAGCATTGAAAATCATTTGTTTGCAAAGTTGAATCACAGCCACATTCTAAAAAGAAATGGCATGAATTTGATGAAGGAATCAAAGCCACCCTCCTTTAGAAGTGTAGTATTAATTTCAAACTGGATAAAACTCCTTTACAGTTTGCACAGTTTAAGCATGCCTATAGCAAGAAGCCAAAAGCAGAGGGTGGAAAGGCAAAATAGATGATTAATTTTTTGGTCAGAATTTTATTTGGAAGCATCACTCTGAGCCCTGGCTCAGTGCCAGAGCACTACTGGAAACACATGTTCAACACGTTCCCAAGTAATATGAATCTTACCTATAGCAGCACACTATAACTGTCTTGAATGTCAAATGATCACACCCCGGAAATTCTCAGTACTTGACACAATCTCACAATGCAGTAATCTACCTATATGTAAGATTAATATATAGCATGAGAAATTGAATATTCTTGTTCCATGAATCTCATGAACATGTAGATATTTAAAAATAAATATCCAATAAAGAGAAAAATGGCAAATGTTATTCATCTTTATACCCAATACTCATAGCAAGTGGGTGGGGAGAGTGCTTGGCCCCCTGACCAACTCCAGAAGGTCTCAGCCCCAAATGGACCAATTGCAGGGGCGAATCCAATTTTATGGGTAGCAACACAGACAGTGGTCATAAAGTCATTGTTCACTTAAAAGATCAACTAAAAACTGAACAAGTGTACCAAGTGTCAGGCTATTTATTCTGGAGCAAATTAGGAGGAATGGGTGGTTCAACAAAACTCTTTACATCATACCCTGTTGGCTACAGGGATAAGAGAATGGTGGCTAGTGTTCCTGGGAAGAAAGAAAGGAATAGAGTCTAGTCCATCTTATAGACACAAATAGAGCCATAATCAAGCTGCATATGCTAAGTGGAAAAAAAAAAGGAAAAATACAGATCAGAATCATTTTCACAAATAATCAGGGCTGATGTTCTGTCCCCAAATACCAGCATCACCTTTAATGCCAATGGCAAAATCCTGCCTATTCAATCAGCCTCACCTCAAGTCCTATTTCTAGCTGAAGTAAACTGGGTAGTTCTTTGTGCCAGAAAGCTGGCATTGAAAACATCTACCGCTAGAACAGAGGTAGCAGTGATGCCAGCCATGATGACAGGAATTATGGACTTCATGATTAACTCAGATCACAGGGATACCATGACTGCCATACAAAGTGACAATTTTGACTTTGCCATAAACCACACCAAGAGCTCTGAAGACCATGGCAGCTGCGGTGCCTATGATGGCAAAGAAAGACACGTACTAGTTATTCTCAGACATGTCCGTGAAGGGTGAGCCCTTAGAAGGTAGGGGAATGGGAGGATGGCTAGTGTTAGGAATGGAATAGGGCACAGGGCTTGGTAGCAGTTAAAGGACTAGAGGATGAGTGAGGTGGGTACCCATAATAGATGTTCTTCCTAAAAGTAATGATCACTGAACCACAGGAATATTCCTATTTTATTTTTCTAATTGTGTAATTTCTCCCCCTAAAATAAGTGATGGAAGATTAAGCAGAATATTTGCTAGTGTGGGAAGTAAAATACACTTCCTATTGACTTCACCAGAGCTCATGTATTAGTATGAATACTTTGCAATAGTTCAGACTACACTAAATCTAAAACCATCTCTTTGAGTGCATTTCATTTTTTCTGGCCTATAAATCTTCCACAGAGAGTCACCTATATATTGAAATGCTTTCTCCAGATTTTTTAATGTTACACATATGTTCATTGAATACTTGTCTATCCGTAAGTAATCCCTAAACTCCCATTATTTTACATGATTTTTAAAAATATATTATTTTTCATTCATTCATCTGTTTGAGCTCAGGTCTTCCTTTTACAATTGATTATTTATTTTTAACATTCTTTTCAAATTGTGAGTTTCAAATTCTCTCTGTTATCCAAAACTCCCTCACCTACTGAGAAGGCAAGCAAAATATTATATCAATTAACTATAAATGTAAAATCATACCAAACATATTTCCATATTAGCCTTTTGCAAAAAAGGGCAAGAAAAAAGTGAGAAAATTATGTTTCAGTTTTCACTCAGAATATATCAATTCTCTCTATAGTGGTGGATAGCATTTTTTCATTATGAGTATTGGGAATTGTCTCATTTCATTGCATGGATCAGAGTAGCCCAATCTTTCACAGTTGGTCATCATTATAATATTGTAGTGCATAATAGTCTCCATCTCTACTTCTCACTTCATTTTATGTCTATTCATATGATTGTTTTGATGTTTTTTTTTTTCCTGAAATGACTGGACTCCTTATTTCTTATAGCATACTAAATACTCCATTACAACCATATGCCATATTTGTTCAGCCATTCCCCAATTTATGAGTATCCACTCAATTTACAATTTTTTACCAACACAAAAAGAGCTACTAAGAATATTTTTATATGGTTCAGTCCTTTTTTTTTTGTCTTTTTGGTGTAGAGATCTAGTAGATTTGACTGGTGGGTCAAAGAATATGTACAGCCCTTTAGCCACAGTTCCAAGTTGTTCCTCCACATTAGAAGGATCAGTTAACAACTCTACCATAGTTTTATTAGTGTATTTATTTATCCCCATACCCTCCACCAATTATCATTTTTGATAGGCGTGTGGTGGTACTTCAGAAAGTTTCAATTTGCATTACACTAACCAAGAGTAATTTAAAGCATTTTTCATATGAATATAAATAGCTTTGATTTCTTCTTCTATAAACTGTCTATTCATATTCTTTGACCATTTATCCACCAATTATTTTTATATATCTGACTTTGTTCTCTATATATTTATAAAATAAAGCATTTGTCAGAAAAATTTGCTATGTATATATATTTTATATTATGCCATTTTCTCTATGGTATCTTTTAAAAATATTTTCCTTCTCTTTCTCTTAATTAGGTCTATTTTTTTTTCTGAGATCATGATTTCTATTCCTGTTTTTATTTTCCTCTTCAGCTGAATAATAATAGAGTTTCTTCCAATCCTTTATTTTATCTCTGTGTCTCTCTGTTTCAAATATATCTCCTGTAAACAATATATTGTTGGATTCTAGTTTCTAAACCATTCTCCTATTTACTTGCTGTAGTGACTGAGCTCATCTCTTTCCCATTCATAGTTATGATTACTGTGTATTTCCATCCATCCGATTGTCTTTTGTTTATCTTTCTATTTTTATTTTTATTCTGCCCCTTCTCAAAAGCCTGTGTTGTTTATGGCAAATACCTCTCAATATGGCCTCTATTGCCACTCCTTACCTCCTTGTGAATCTTATATCCCCGGCCCCTCCTATTTCCCTATTGAACAAGATAGATTTCTATATTGAACAAAATGTGTGTTTATATTCTTCCTTCTTTGAACCAAGTCCAAAATGAATGAGGATTAAGGATCACCCACCAATTAAGCATTACACCCTAGTCAGATTTTTATTTGGAAACAATCACTGCAAGCCCTGGCCCAGCGCCATACAGCACCACTGGAAACACATGTTCAACATGGCCCCAAACCATACTATTCTTACTAATACCAGGACACTACAGTGATCTCAAATTTCAAACAGTCACATCCAAGGAATTCTCAGCATTTGACATTTAACTTCATAGTGCAATAATCTACCTATATTTAAGATTAAGCAATATCCACCTCTGCTATAAAAGCTCTTTGTTGCAAACCTTTAATGTGAGAAAAGTTTTCACATTCTTCCTCTCTCTCTTTTGTTTTTCCAGTGCATCTGCCTTTCTCACTTATTCATTTTTAGGTCATCTCAACATAATCAACTCACACTCATATTTTCTGTATATGTTTACTTATTTTAACTGATCTAGTAATGAATAGTAGAAATAAAATTCTCAAGGAATTATAAATATCAATGTAGGAATGTAAACAGTTTAACTTTGTAGAGTTATTATGATTTTTTAAAAACCCTTTCTTTCACCTTAGAATCAAAACTGTCTACTGGTTTCAAGGCATAATAGCAGTAAGGGACAAGGAAGAAGGGTTGCTTAAGTGACTTGCCCAGGGTCACACAGCAAATAAGTGTCTGAGACTAGATTTATTTATTTATTGAATTGAAAATTTTTATTTAATTCATTAATTAATTTAGAATATTTTTCCATGGTTAGATGATTCATGTTCTATTCCTCCCCTACCTTTCCTTCTTTCCCCCAGAACTGTTGTGCAATTTCATTGGGTTTTACTTGTTTGAGACCAGATTTAAAGCAAGGGATTCCCCAACTTTAGGCCTGGCTTTCAATCCATGGAGCCACCTAACTGTTCCTTGATCCTCTTAAGTTTTGTGTTTAAATGTCAAATTTTCTATTCACTCTTTTTTTTAATCAGGAAATATAGAAAGACATATATTTAATTAAATATCCATTTTTTCCTTATGGGTTTCATAAGCTGGGAATGCTACTCTTTTTTGCAATCCTCTCCTTTACATTCGAAAATTTCTTATTCCAAGACTTTTACTCCTTAATGTGGAAGCTGCTAAACCTTGTGTCACTCTGGCTTTAGTTCCATAATACCTGAATTATTTCCTTCTGACAGCGTATGATATTTATTCATTGATCTTAGAGGTCTGTAATGTGGATAAAATATTGCTTGAAATTGTCATTTCAGCATCTCTTTCAGGAGATGATCAGTGGATTATTTTAATTTCTATTTTACTCCCTGGATCTAAGATACTGTTGAGTTTTCCTTTTTCTTCAAAATTTCAAAATCATTCTGAAATCACCTAAGCTGAAAGAGAGAAACATAAAACAAAAATGCTGTCAGATGCAGTCTTAATATTATAGTGGTCAGAAAATGGACAGATCAGCAAGGCACTCTTTTGTTTAATCAAAAATGAGTATAATGTGAATGCCTAATTTGACCTTGGACACTAGCTGTATAATCTAAGGCAATCATTTGATCTCTACCATATGTGCTGCAGTTTCCTTGTCTGTAAATGTGATGATAAAAGGAGATAATATTCACAAAGTGCTTTACCAACCATAAAGTGCTACATAAATCCTCCTGCTCCTCCTCTTTGTAATAGAAGTAGTATTGTATTTGAAGTTCTGTGAGTCTGAATAGTCGCTGAAATCATGAGAATGAGCAGGGGACTCTGAGGTCAGAGTACTGAGCTAAGATGTTGGACAGCAGTTTGCTAGGAGAAAGAAGAATTGCTGTCTCTTAGCAGGTTTAGACTTGGCAAATTGGGAGATAAGAGTAGCTATTGAATGGGAACTCCCAAAGTAGCGGAACTGCTTTAGTTCTCTCTGTCCCTTTCTCACCTTTGTCTCTTCAAATCTCAAGGGGAGGGTTGTGACAAACTGGACTGCAGCTGAAATGATCAAAAACACAATGAAGGTTTAACTTCCTTTCATGCCCTACATTTGTATAGATATCTTCTACATGATTTCTTTCATTAAAATGTTCTTAATTCATCATTTTTGACATGAAATTGCAAGCTGTCATAATTGCTCTATGATTCATATTTGTTATTAATTGCATGGGGAGTGATTGTAATAGAGACCACTTACTGTTTGGACTTTGGCACAGACTCAGGAAAACAGAGGTACAATTCCTCAACCTAAAAAGAGCTTGGTTGTTTTTTTGTTTGTTGTTGTTGTTGTTGTTGTTTTTATTTTTTTATTACATACTTAGTAACCACTATCACCACCACCACCAAAAGATTAATAAACAATACATTAACATGTGCAAAACCATTAGCTCCACACTCTTTATATTTAAAGATATGGAAATTATATGTGTGTTTATATATACAGCCTCTGCTTTTGAGTACCCTTTGAATGTCTTTTATTTTTATACTTTTTATCTTGATTTTGTGGCTATTTTAAAATGTAATCATAGTATATATTATTCTTATTTTATTTTCTTCTCTTTTTATCTCTTCATATATTTCCCTTGTTTTCTTTCTATTTCTGATATTTGTCATTTATAAATGCATAATATAATCCATTACATTCAAATATCTTTATCTATTCTGCCATTTCCCCCAATCATTGCATTTGTATTTTTTCCAGTTATTTTGTCATTACAAACAAAACTTACATGAATATTTTTATACATACATATACATAAATTCTCAATAATGGTCTTGGGGCAAAATCCTAGTATTGGGATCCCTGGGTCAATGAATATGAACAGTTTAACAGCTCTTAAAGTGTATTTCCATCTTGTTTTCTGAAAACAAAATGCAAAGCTGCTCTAGTACTATAATACAAGTCCTGTTTCTCCATGTTCCTATTAAAATTTAATTTGATCAGTATAAACTGTCTGATTCACAGTTAACATACATTACCAGGGCCATATGTAACTAAATTAGTACTTAGGCAGCAGATACAATATGTTGCCAGGACCATATTTTTCCCAAACCAAATCTTTCCCCATTTTGTCATACCCAGGGGAACTTTTGTCCCAATACCGCCACCTGTTAGGAATATAGGATTACCTTTATAATATGTCTTTTGCAGAATATTTATACCCTCCAAACCATTATTTTCCTACTAGAAACAACTATGTTGGTTTATATGTGCTTAGGCTTTGATCTACTACTAGCATCATGAAGATATGTGTGTGTCTTTTTAGATATCTATCATATTTAACTCTTTATCTCCTTAACTTCTTTCCAGTTTATTTTTGCTTAAAGTTATATAATTCTAAAAGGGGAAAATTAAAGCTCACAATTATTATTATTTTATTATTATGTTATCTATTTCCATCTGTATCTTGTTTAATTTTTCCTTTTAAAAATATTGGTACATATAGGTTAATTATTGGTA
Organism: Monodelphis domestica; assembly: GCF_027887165.1. Classification (NCBI taxonomy): domain Eukaryota; kingdom Metazoa; phylum Chordata; class Mammalia; order Didelphimorphia; family Didelphidae; genus Monodelphis; species Monodelphis domestica. The sequence continues at coordinate 365,191,283 of NC_077229.1, forward strand.
ATGCTTCATTTCCCATAGTACCTCCCATTATAATATAGTTACATTATTCATCCCTACCCTTCCTTCTCTGGGCCATCTGAGGAATAGTATATTCTGTTCCAGCCCCTCATCTTCACTGTATGTGTGTCTCTCATTTTCATTGTGTTACTTATAAACAACATATTGTCAGGTCCTGGATTTTTATCCTTTCTGCTATCCATTTTTCCCATGGGTGAATTCATCCAATTAATGTACATTGTCATAGTTTCTAGTTGTGTATTTCCATATACTCTGTTCTTCCTCACTATTTGTCCCTTCACCTTCCTTTCTTTTCACTATATCCTTCCTCAAATGTCTAATTTCCTTTCTCCAATACCTCTCCAATTCACACCCCTTTTCCTAAATCTTCCCTTATCCTGCTAGTACTCAGCTTTCAAAATCTCTCTTGTCTCCTGCTCTTAGCTTTTAATTCTTATTCTTTTGGAGAGTTTTCCTTGATAATTCTCAAAATATAAAACCTCTGCTCTTTTTTGGGATCATGACTTTCAGATAGTTCAATTATTCTTAAATTCTTTTTCCTCAATCTATTTCCAAGGTTAGTTGTTTTGCCAATTAGATAATTCACATTTTCTTCTATTTTTATTTTGTTTTATTGTTTCTTGATGTCTCAAAGAGTCATTAGCTTCTGTTTTCCTAATACTAATTTTAAAGGCATAATTTTCTTTAGTGAACTTTGGTACCTTTTTTTTCCTTGCAGGTCAATTCTGTTTTCTAAGGTTTTTTATCTTCAGTATTTTGGGTTCCACTTTTCCCAAGTGCCTTGCATCAATCATTTCTTTTTCCAGTCTTTACTGCTTATCATCTCTTTTACGCTCCCATGAATTCTTACTGGGTTTGGGTATAATTAGCATTTTTGTTTGTAGCTCTTTTACAGTTTTGTCTTCTGAGTTTGAGTGTGTGTTGGTCTTCCATGTCACCTTAGAAGCAATATATGATCAAATTTTGTTGTTGTTTGCTCATTTTTCCAGCTTATTTTGAATTTAAATTTTACATTCAAGTTAGATAATACTCACCTGGGGATGAGAAAGCCCTGACTCAAAAGCTTCTGGATTTTTTGTGTTGCTGTTTTCAAATCCAATTCCGGGAGTCTACGAGCTTTAGGTGCTTCCAGGATGATATGATCCAGGGAGTGGTGTGATCACTACTTTTCTGGTCTGTATTCTGGTCTGTATCCAGAAAGGGCTTCTGCTCCCCTACCATGGCAAGCACTAGTGATACTCTTGGCACTGGGAACTGTGATCAGGGCTCATTCTCCCTTGTGATTGCCTACATAGTTGGAACCGCGCTAAGCCTCCTAATTCGAGCAGAGTTAGGCCAACCAGGGACTCTAATTGGCGATGATCAAATTTATAACGTAATCGTAACTGCCCACGCTTTCGTTATAATTTTCTTCATAGTAATACCTATTATGATTGGAGGTTTTGGTAACTGACTAGTACCACTAATAATTGGGGCACCAGATATAGCATTTCCCCGAATAAATAATATAAGTTTCTGACTACTACCACCCTCATTCCTTCTTTTACTAGCATCATCCACAGTTGAAGCAGGGGCAGGAACTGGTTGAACAGTATATCCCCCTCTGTTCCCTTAAACTTTGACTCAGCACTGCATATGAGTAATAGAATTGTCAATCAATGGCATCTGTGCCCAGTCCCAGCAAAGGATCCCATGTAATCTCCTAAGCAATTGTCTGACACCATTGTCTCGGGCCAAGCAACCAAACATCTTGTTGCCACTGCATCAAGCATCATAGCTATGTCAAAGGCCTACAGATTGTGCTCTTCCCTTACTCTAGTCCCATCCTATTGTCAATGACCTCTTTAACCTCCTAGGTTATCTTAGGCAGGAAAAACGTCTCATTCTGACCTTTCATTTGCTCTGCTATTCAAAAATTTTATTCAATAAATTATTTTAAAATTATTTGAAGGAGAATATTGGGAGAGTTCAGTATTACAGATTTTCAGATTACAAGTCCCTACAGATTTTCCATCTTCTGCATCATTCATGCATCATGCTACATTATCTATACAATTATACTTACTTTCCCTAAGGTCTGTAATACTCCCTCCCCCTCAATTCCACCTCTTAGAATCCCTAGTTTTCCTCTAGACTCAGTTCAAACTACCTTGGGTACATGTGGTCTCTTTAGATGGTAATAGCTTTCTCTTTAATATTTGCATGCATTTGATTTTGGCATAGCTTAGATAGACAGATAGATATGCTGTCCCTCACTGGAATGTAAACAACTTGGGGTCATGGACTGTATTATTTGTAAATTTTATCTACAGTATTTAATTCAGAGGCAGGCCACATAGTAAGTTCAGACGAAATGTCTGTTCAGTAATTCTTTGTTCTGCTTCTTCTGCACAGTGCTTTAGTGGCAATATGTCATAGCCTATTCATGTCTCTCATTAATTTCTTTGTTCTCCTTTGAGTGATGTGCAATTATAATTCTGTAGAATTCCTTGACTAACTGGTTTCCATACTGCATCACTTAGAAGCATGCCAAACTAAAACATGTGAATCTTTGTTCTTAGATGGTAGTTCACGCAATTTCCTCAAAATAACAGAGCCTATTCTCATCTTCCTTTTCAGTTCTGGGTCAAACTAATTTTCCATACATCATGGCACTCATAGAAACATGGGCTATATAACTGTAGAACAAGTCTAGACCACAAACTTTTCTTCATCTACTTGTTTTTCCTGTGCATATACTTAGGCTGAATTCTTCCAACTGTTAGTAAATCTCATATAGAGTCCCTCTAATGCTATTTAACCATATATGATGGCCAATATCCTAGCCTTTTCACCCTCAATATGAGGGGCAATTTTGTTAATCTTTATTTATTTAAATGTTATTGATAGTAATCATATTAATATTAAATTATGTAGTTTTCTCATAATTTACTTAGAAATTTGGTTCTTAAAACTAAACATTTCTAAAATAAATAGATCATATGTTAAGTAATAGAAAATAATTCTAAATATCTCAAGAAGTAATGTTTAATAAAATAAATGGAAACAGTAATATTATAAGTAACTCTACAATATACTTTAGATTTGTGAAGGATTAATTCCCTCAATTAATTCCATATATTCCAAAACATTTTTTACTCTTAAAATGATCTCCCTACAATGCAAGTATTTCCATGGAGTTCTCCTAGTCAGTAAACTATAATGGTGTCTATTGGATCTAGGATTAAATATAAAAATTTTTGACTTTTAAAAGCTTCTAGTAATCTGTTCCTTCTGAGTTTATGTTTCATTGTTCAGTTGTGTTTCAGTACTTTGTGACCCTTCTTGACTACTCTGCCAGGTATGATGATGTGGGGGCAAGGAGACATAGAGAGAAATTTCTTGGTAAGGAGAAAGTTCATTTCTTCATGACAAATAGGAAAATTAGATAATGGGAAGAAATGTTTGTGGTAAATGAGGAGGAAAGAAGATAAAGTTCTTGGAAAATTGCATCAACTTTTTTAGTGAGATATGGGGGAAGAACTTTAGTTGAAATAGTCATTGTGGAGACAGTAAAAGTAAATTGAACAAGGTATCTAAAATGGTTTCTTACTGCAGTGTGAACCCAGTTGAAAGTAAATATGATCTCTTTCTAATAAGTCATATTATTTTTTATATTTTAACATTTATTTTATTTGATTTGTTAAATATTCCCAAATTATGTGTAAATATACTAATACTATAAAAACTAATATATTAATTGATTATATATGTAACATCATATTATAAACAGATACAGAATAAAGTTGATACTTTAGAATTATATAGAAGCATCTATAACAGCAGTTCTCAACCTCTCAATTTGTAGCAATGAGAATACATAATGCATATCAGGTATTTACATTCTGAATCATAACTGTAGCAAAATTACAGTTTTGAAGTAGCCACCAAAATAATTTTTTGGTTTGGGGTCACCACAACATGAGGAACTGTGTTGTGGGGTCACGGCATTAGAAAGGTTGAGAACCACTGATCTATAATATGCTATTTGTAAACAATGCTAGTTTTGTTTACTCATTCTCTTTTTATTCCTTGAATTTTTTTTCTTCATTGCTATTACTATCATTTCTACAACTAAATTGAATAATAATGATAATGAACACCCTTGCTTCACCCCTGATCATACTGGGAAAGTTTCATGTTTGTTGTCATTACAGATAATGTTTGCTTTGGATTTTAAATTGATTACTTATTTTTAGAAACATTGATTTCTGTGCTTTTCAGTATTTTTAATAGGAATGGGTGTTGTATTTTGGAAAAGGTCATTTCTACATGTATTGATATATGATATAGTTCTTTATTTATATGATCACTTATATCACTAACTTTCCTAATATTATGCCTGCCCTAAATTCCAGATACAAATAACACTAGGTCACAGTGGATGATCTTTGTGATATATGGCTCCCTTCCTTGTACAGGTATTCATTCCACATTGTAGGGATTAGGAGTTTTCCTTTTTGGGGGGAGAGGGAGATATTTATAGTACCTTACTTTAAAATTTTGTCTAAGTACAAGTATACTTTCTAAATTTCAGGATTTCAAACTTTAATTTCTTACCTATTTTAACTTCAAGAAAGTAATTGTATCTATTTATGATATTAAAAGATAAAAATACATGGTTTTAAATTTCAGCTACTTATTTAACCTAAAAAATAAATTGTGTATATTTATGGTATTAAAAGAAAAATATCTCTATATTATACAAGGTACACATATTTTATGTATTTCTGAATTTCTTTTTTTTAAACCCTTACCTTCCATCTTAGAATCAATACTGAGTATTGGTTACAATGCAGAAGAGTGGTAAGGAGGTTAAGTGACTTGCCAAGAGTTGCATAGCTGGGAAATATCAGAGGTCAAATTTGAACCCAGGACTTCCCTTCTATAGGCCTAGCTCTCAGTTCTCTGAGCAAACCAGTTGCCCTCTGCATTTCTGAATTTCTATAATTTTTCTGTGTCCTCTGCTAGCCTTTGCTTACCATCTGCAGCTTCTGCAAAACTTTCCCCAAATTTCCATTTATTTTTTTTATGCTGAGAATGAGATATCTAAACTTTGATGGGGGAAAGTTACTTTTTGGATGGGATACCTGTATTTTATTCAATTATTTTGCATTAATATTAATTAAGGAAATTATTATATAGGGTTTTTTTTCTTATTATATGTTGATACAATTTCCTGGAATCCATGTGAATTCCAGGCCAATATCCTTCCGACTCCATGCCACAGACCTCTCTTTCAAACATCCTGTCTTGTCTGGGGCTTGAAAAATGCCTGACTAAACTTTTGTCAACTCAGCCATTCCAGAAATGCACTTCAATGAATTACTTTTAAGTTGCTTATAGGGCGGAGCTGAGAGTTACCTCTATTCTGCCCTCTTGGCTCTTCCCCTAGATGTCTGATATGTTCTTGATTATGTTTTTTATCTTACTTCTTGCTCACAAGTGAGCATTTATTATTTGAAACAATCTGTTTGACCTACCATATGTGCTTTTTCATTTATCAATCAACATTTTTTAAGTACCTACTGTGAACCAGGCAATGTCCACAAAAAGAGTCAAAGGATAGTTCCTGTCTTTTAGGGACTTGCCATTCACTTACATTATAAATATATACAAAGCAAAATTTCATAATTATTCTACTTATAAAATAATTCAGAGGAACTACATCGAAATTACAAGGGCTTGGGGAAAGTTTTCTGCAGAAGAGACAATTATGTTGGAATTAAAAGGAATTTGGGGAGGGAGATAATCCCAGCTGAGAAGGGGGAAAGTTCTAGGCTTAGAGAACATCTGGAGAAAATGTCCAGTGGCTAAAAATGGAAGACCTTTTTCATGAAATAGCCAAAAGGTCACTCATACTACAGTAAAGATGTTATGTTGGGGAGTGATTCTCAGAAGACTAGAAAGTTAGGAAGGGGACATATTTTGAAATCTTTGAATGTCAGAAGGTTTTAGATTGTTCCTGGAGGCAGAAGGAAGCCAAGGGAAATGATTTAGTAGGGGGAAATGACTTGATTGGAGCTATTCTTTAGGAAAGTTATTTTATTGGCTGAATGGAGGATAAACTGGAGTGGGGAGAGATCAGTCATGACCACTAGGAGGATATTGCAATAATCAAAGTGTGAGGTGAGGAATGTCTAAACCACAGTTGTAGTTTCAGTTGAGAGAAAGGTATGTGTTCAAGTGAAACTGAGAGGCCTTGGTAAAATCTTGAATATGGGGTTGAGAGATAGTAAGGAATCCAGGATGATTCCTAGATTGTAAGCTTTTAAGGGACTGGAAGAATGATGTTGACCTCTGTAGTAAAAGGAAACAAAAGGAAAAGGAGGAGTATTTAGGGGGAATGATAAGTTCTGTTTGGAATATATTGAGTTAAGATGTATACTGAACATCAAGTTTGAAATGCCTAAAAGACCACCAAAAAGTATTATTAATTTAATACTTGTGAAATTTCCTTGTCCTAGTCAAATGTCATACATATTGTTTAATACCAATATTGATATTAAAGAGATGGAATTTAGTTTCAATGGAGAATTAAAGATCACTGAATCAATAGTGTTTTTAACAAAATGTAGCCAGATCTCCTCTTTCTGCTTATTTCTGACCCAGTTCATTTTCCTATAGCATCAAGTAGAAATAATGAGAGTTTAATTCATTATCTTTTATCTACTTGTGTGAGAAATATTAATTATTTAATAACTTTGGTTTGGGGGTATGTATTTTTGTTTGACCAGACTGGATTTCTCTTAGGAAACTTTATGGTGTTACAGATTCCAATGAAGTGAATATAATGACTGCAAAATAAAAGAGCATTTGGAGTACCTTAAATCGTTTGTTTCTCACTAAACATTATTCTTTTATCAAAGCCTTTTTTGTTCTAAAAAGAAAAAAAATACTGCTTAACACTATTAACTCATAGAAAGGAAATATCATCGTAGAAGAATAACAGAACATTTGAAGTCTAGAGACTGGAATTTATGTTCATTGTCATCATCATCATGCATTTAACAATTAAGCATTTGGGATACACAGAGAGGCAAAAATATGGTGCCTGCTCTCAAAGAGCTCCCATTCTAATAAGAAAGAACACATAAACAACTATGTACATCAAGAGTCGGAGGTAATCTTTGAAGGATGACCCTATGTGGGTTACTGGCACTGATGTTAGTGATGGAAGTTGAACCTGGTCAAGGCCTCCTTTATAGGGTAGCACATGAGGTGAGTCTTGAAGGTATATTGGGAAGCCACGAGGCAAAGTGAGGAAGGGACAGAATTCTAGGCATTATTTTGTCTGTTGCAGATCACAAAATTTAAAAAAAAGACAATTTTCACCATATAATCAAATTTAAGAATTATAAAAGTAGAAAAGGGCCATGTTGTGAGAGACTTTAAAAGTCAAACAGAATATTTTATATTTGATCTTGGGGGAAATAGAGAGATCCTAGAGTTTTTTGAGAAAAAAGTAATATATTCCAGCTGGATAAACATGGAGACATCATAGAAACATTCAGAACCCCCCACCCCCGCCTTTATAATCTGCAGAATATGGGTGATACTATTTGTACATTATCTCTCACAGGGTTGTTATGAGGAAAATGCTTTGTAAATTTTAAATTATAAATGTGAGTTATTATCATGAAATTCCCACAGAATAACACACATAAGAACGTCTTTAATATTTCATTACTCTGGCTAACACTATCTCTACTTTCTTTCTTTGCCATAAAATGAAAAAAAGAATATTTTCACTGAGTTGAGCTGGATTAGAGGAGCTCTGATGCAAGGTTAGGTGAAAAGAGCTGACTCTGCGAATTCCTCATATAATTAAATCTCTTTCAAAATCCTTCCTTCAGCTGTTTCTGAAGGAAATCACAAACTAGTCTAGTTTGCTCCTGTACGTTTTTAAAAATCTATATTTCTGTGCTATAGTACATAAGATGACAAGCAAGGAGGAGTAAATGGTCATGCTCCCACACATGTTAAACTCTAATTTCGTTCATAAATAGATATCTGTGGTTAAAGGCTTGCGATGATAACCAAAGCCTGGATTTCAATCCCTTTCAGTACAACTTAGTTTTCATGCCTATACATTATCCCCTAGACCCAGGCTAGCAGCCTTGAAAATGTATGCCTTCAGTCACAAAGCCAAATGCATAAGAGGCGACGAATGGATCAGTAGAAGTCAATCATTATTATTGGAGAAACATATGAAGCGAATGCCTTGCTGACAGTTGGAGGATTTTAAAAAAAGTTATTCAAATGAGCAAATGGAAAAATGGACCTTTTGTTTAAAAAGGAAACAGAATGGCATATTTTCCTTTTTTTTTTTTACTGTAATTCAGGTTAAATAATTCTATATATTTTACTTTGTAAAAATACTTACTTTTCCCGGAACTTGGTGATTCTAATTTATGAAATCCAATCAAAGGAAGAACAGATATTTTTCAGTGAGTATTATTTGAAATTTTTAAACATATATGAGTTTTTAGTGACTACATTAAAGGCATATAATTACATTCTAATTATTATAAGTTTCTTAAATGCAAAGATATTTCCTTTTATATTATTTATCTTCCAAGATCTTAGCATAGTGCTTAGAACAAAGTAGGTACTAAATAAGTGCTTATAGAATTGTGTGACCAAATCACACAAGAGTCAAAGAAATGGAAAAATTGTGACCTGCAATGGTAAAGGGAATACATATAGAAGTCAGTTTGTATATGTATATTTGTATATATGTGGATTTGGAGAAATAAAGAACCTAGATGAGTTGGGGAACTAGAAGAAACCTTGACCTTGCATTTAAAAGACATTCTAGTCCAAGAGAGCCAACTATGTGGTGCAGTAGATATAGTGCTGAACCTGGAGTTAGCCTCATCTTCATTAGTTCAAATCTGGCTCTAGACACTTATTAACTATGTGAATGTAGGCAAGTCACTTCACCCTGTTTGCCTCAGTTGCTAATCTGTAAAATGAGTTGAAGAAGGAAGTAGAAAACCACATTAGTATCTTTACCAAGAAAATCCCCAACTGGGAACACAAGGCAGACACAACTGAAAAAACAGTGGATGGTAAATCCACTTAAAATTTAATTTTAATTTAAAAAAGAACAATGAGACTTCACAAAGGGATATTTTTGTACTAGTGAAATGATAAATATATTCAAATTGCTATAGGAAATGTAGAGCACTTAAAATTATATAGTTTGTAAAACTACATTTGAGAAAATCTAAACAATTTTTCTCAATATTTAATCATAAATAATTGACACTAGGAAGTGACAGGCCCATCATATACCATGTATACTGCACACATATACATATACACAAACATACAAATCATATAGAGAATTAATAAAACCCTGAATTAGAGTAATACGAGAAAAACAGAACAGTTTTTTGGGTCAGCACCAAAGACTGGACCTGGTCCATGTGAACCAAGAATGTGTGCATGCTGCTGCTTGAAAACTTTGTCATGAGGTATTTTATATTTTTGTAACTCATTGCTTCCATTTTATATACTGAAAGCAACAGATGGCAATAGGTTTATCAAAATGGGAAAGAATAATATAAAGAATTCATGACTATTTAAAATGTAGTTTAAAAAAAGAAATTCAGTTACATTTGCTTAGATTAGACATTAATCTTAAATGAGATAAATCTGTATTTTAGGCCACATCATCCTGAATATGTTGCATTCATCTAATTCATGTCTATTTGTAAGTATATTCATATTCTCTGGATCTTTTATATGATACTTATTCTGCACAGGAGAGTAACCAGATTATAACCTGATTATTGTATTGGTATACTTAAGATAATTTTTGGAGGATTTTAAAGCTTCAGTATAAATAACTTAACTCCACAGCTATAAAGACAAGCATCTTGATATCTATATAGAGAACAAACTAGACTCAGAAAGACCAACATATAAGTATCTGACACACACTGGCTCTGTGCAATTCATCTAAACTCTCAGTTAATCAAGCAAAATCAAGAGTTGTGAACTATAGATTAGTTGCCAGTGATATTACCATTTTCTTTGTCATAGTTATAAAGAAGTGAGAAGGCCTAGCCAGAACCAATGAGTTAATCCTTAAAATCAGGTCACTAAGTTTGCATGAAAAATTCATTATGTTTTAGGAACTATGCTAAGCACTGGGGATATAAATTCAAATAAAAATTAAGACAGCCAACTGCCCTCAAATAGCTTACACTCTAGTGGGGGAAGATAACCCATAAAATGAGAGATGAAAATGGTATGGGAGAGGGGAATGAAAGTATCTATAAAGTCAGGGCCTGGTAGAAAAAGCCCTGTGGAGAGTCAGAAGTGTGGTCTGAAGAGAAAAGGAGATATGGATGTTCTGAGCTGTTTCCTTAAAATTGAATTTCAAGGAGGAACCAACCAACCAGGGAGAGAGTCTGCAGGGTCACGCCACACTTACAGTAGAAGTAGTTGAGGGTGGAGTATGTTTCAGAATGAAGAAACTTCCAGTGGGACAGGAGATAAAATCCAATGGACAGTTTGAAGTGTAGAGATTAATGCATAATTTGTGTATTACTTAATACTTAATAACTAAACACAGTTTCATCCTAGCATGACCACTTTATATCTGATTTTAACATCCATGATGGATGTTGGGGAGAGGAAGTTAGGCGGTTCAGTGGACTGAAAGCCTGCCTATAGATAGGATGTCCTGGGTCTATAACCTTATTTATATTTGTATATTTTTAAATTATGAGCCATTTATTTTTTTCTCCCTCCAACATTGCCACTCTGACTGAATTAATTTTTAAAGAACTAGACAATTGGATAGCTTGACAAAACTTAGACCCACATGGGTCTGGGGATATGACAATTGCCCTAATATATATATATATATATATATATATGTATACACACACACACACACTCAGTTTTAACTATAGAGTTTTATCTATATATTAAGTTAATATCAACCATTTAGATCCATAGAAATTTGTTTTCTATATATTATTTTCTTCTTCCTAAATAGCAAGTGTTCTGAAACAGGATAGACTCTGTGGATTATAATCTATGAATCACTAACATGTCAACAAATTATTTCATATATGTAACCCAGGTAGTGTATTTCATGGTACAAAAGGATTATTCAGCAATTTACTATAACTTAGTCCCTTTTTTGAGGGGAAAGCATTATATCTATTACTTTCCTGAATAGTTGAGTCACAAAATTCTACAAGAATTGAAGTGATTTAATCAGGAAGGGGTGTGTGGAGGAACAGAGAAAGAAAACTAAAGTCCAATATCCCTATAATTAATATATATGCAAAACTTTAAAAGAAAGCACTATTAAGGAGATTATAACAATATATACGGATCAAATATTATTACCAGGTGGATTTTATACCTGGAATGCAGAGATGACATAATACTGGGAAAACTATCAGAATAATTGACTAAAAAAGCCAACAGAAACCATATGATTATCTAAATAGAAGTAGAAAAAAAGGTTTTGATGAAATACAACACCCATTCCTATTAAAAACCCTAGAGAAACTGGGTAAACATAGCAGCACTGTAGACACAGGACTTCTCTCCTCATCACCTATCTATATATATACTACCTCAAAAGGCAAAAAAAAACAAAAAACAATTTCATATGAATGAAGGGACTTTATGGTAGGGTGCACCATTGAAGGTACCTGGGATTTGGGCATTTCCACACTATAATGGGTTGAAATAGAGCCCAACAAAATGGGAGCTGATCAACCCTCTCCCACCCCACACACAAGGAGCCAGTTCACTAGAATCAGAGCTAGTGAGCTAGAATCAGTGAGCAAGCAAGGGGCACTTCGAGAGTGAGCAAGGGACACCTCTAGGTCTTTGGCAGCTAAGACCACCAAAGACTTACCCCTGAGAGCAGCCATACTTGAGATTCCAGCAAGAGGAAGAGTACAGATCATAGGTGTGGAGATAGCCCAGATAAGTGTGGCAAACAATAGAAGGTGCAGACATTCCAGAGATGACCTCAGGCAAAAAAAAACAAAAAAAACACCCTCCTTAGCTCCATACACAGAGAGCCTTCCTTCCTCACTCAGACTTCTGACTGGAAAGGGAAGGAAAAACCAGGATAGTGATGGCCAGCAATGCCCAGGAAAAACAACTTCCCAACGCCAAGAAGAACAAAAAGAAGGCATTGACTCTGGTTAACTTTTATGGAGAAAAAATGAAGAGTATAGAAGAAATAGCAGAAGAGGACATACAAATTAATAAATGCATTCAAACCATACCCCCCAAAATGGAAATTGGCTACAAGCTCTTGAAGAATTTAAATTGGAACTTATGAAAAAGATGCAAGAATTTTGGCAAGAAAAGTGGGAAACAATTCAAAAAGAAAAAAAAAGGTTTAAAGGACAGGAACTCTCAATTGGAAATGAAAATCAAACAGCTGGAAGCCATGAAAAGCAGGATAGACCAAATCGAAAAGGAAAATCAAAAGATTATACCAGAAAATCAGAAAATTATATATAGTGAAAAACCAGTCCTTAAAGAAGAGAATTATGCAACTGGAAGCAAGAATTAATAAAGCAAAGTCAAAAGAGTGACAAAATAGACAAAAACAAAATATCTTACTGAAAAAATGACAGAACATGAAAACCAGTTTCAATGAGACAATTTGAGAATCATTGGTCTACCTGAAAACCCAGTAATGAACAGAAATGTTGACATCGTACTACAAAAAATTATCCAAGAAAAGTGCCCTGATATTCTTGAACAAAGGGGGTAAATAGACATTGAAAGAGTTCATAGAACACCTTCTTCACTAAATCCTCAAAAGACAGAAATGTAATTGACAAATTCAAGAGCTTCCAATCTAAGGAGAAAATTTTACAAGAAGCCAAAAAGAGACAATTCAGATTTCAAGAAGCACCAATCAGGATTATACAAGATCTGGCAGCTTCCAAACTAAAGAACCACAAGTCTTGGAATATGATATTCAGAAAGGCAAGAGAATTGTGTCTTCAACCAAAGATTACCTACCCATCGAAACTGACTACATTGTTCCAGGGGAAAGTATGGGCATGCAACAAAATAGATTTCCAAGTATTTGTAAAGAAAAGACTAGAACTAAGTAGACAGTCTAATATCCAAAAACAAAAATTAAGAGAAACATGAAAAGGTAAATAAGAAAGAGAGGGGAAAATGAAAACTAATGTGTTGTTTTGTTTACTTGAAATTTCTTCTTTAAGGGCTTCAATTAGATCCAATAGTTTATATCAATATATGGAAAAATGTTACTTGTAACTCTAAAAAATTATATTCACTATAATTGTAATTAGAAGAATCATTCATAGGTAGAGTTTGGGGTAATAAGTGGTCTAAGATGATATGCAAAAAGAGAAAAAGGGAGGGGGGAAAGAAGATGGCACCAAGAGAAAGGTGAAGGAATAAGATAAATAGGATAATCAATATCAGACAAAGAGGTAAATGGGAAGGAGAGGGGAATAATACTATTATAAGAAGGAGAGGAAGAAAGTGCTAATAGGCAATACTTAAACCTTACTCTCAATGAAATCAGAGAGGTAAGATCATCTATATCCATTAGAGTATCTAATTCTGTCTTACCCTCCACGGAAAGTGAGAAACGAAAACCAAGGTACAGAGCAGAGTAGGGAGTATAAAAAAGGAAAGGAAAGCTGGGTTGGAGGGAAATTAACAGACCATAAGAAAAAGAAGAAGGGAATAAAAACTGAGGGGGCTGAAAGGGAAGTATAATAACAGTGGGGATTAGGGGGACTGACTGAAAGCAAACCACTGGTTTAAAAGGATATAGTGAAAGAAGAAAGGGCAGAACTAGGAAAGGATATCAAAATGTTTGGGAATATACAAGTGATAGTCATAACCCTGAATGTGGCATGAACTCACCCATAAAGCAAAAGGAAATTGCAGAGTGGATAAGAAAGCAAAATCCTACAATATGTGGTTTATAAGAAACACACATGAGGCAGGTAGACACTCACAGTGTAAGAATTAAAGGCTGCAGTAAAATCTATTGGGCCTCAAATGAGAGAAAGAAGGCATGATTTGCAATCATGATATCTGACAAAAAAGTAAAAATAGATCTGATGAAAAGAGATAAGGAAGATAATTACATCCTGATAAAAGGCAGTATAGACAATGAGGAAATATCAGTAATCAACATGTATGCAGCAAATGGAATAGCATCCAGATTTCTAAAGGAGAAACTAGTGTAGCCCAAGGATGAAATAGATAGAAAAACTATGCTAATGGGAGACCTGAACCTTCCTCTATCAGAACTTAGATAAATAAAACCAAAGAATAAATAAGAAAGAGGTTAGGGAAATGAATGAAGTCTTAGAAAAATTAGAGTTCATAGATATGTGGAGAAAAATATATAGGGACAAAAATGAATACACCTTTTCAGCAGCACATGGTACATTAAAAAAATTGACTAAGTATTAGAGCATAAAAACATTGCAAACAAGTGCAAAAGAGCAGAAATAATAAATGCATGCTTCTCAGATCACAATGCAATGAAAATAATAATTAATAAGGGCACATGGAGAGGTAAATAAAAAAATTATTTGTAAATTAAAAAGTACAATTCTCCAAAACTGATTAGTTAAAGAAAATAACCTTAGAAACAATTAATAATTTCATTGAAAAATAATGACAATGATGAGACAACCTTTCAAAATCTATGGGATACAGTTAAAGAAATGCTCAAGGGAAAATTTATATCCTTAATTTCATATATTTCAAAATTAGGGTGGGCAGAGGTCACTGAATTGGATTTACAAATCAAAAACTTGAAAGTGAACAAATTAAAAATCCCCAGTTGAAAACTAAATTAGAGATCCTAAAAATTAAAGGAGAAATTAATAGAATTTAAAGTGAAAAAAACTATTGAATTAATAAATATGACTAAAAACTGATATTTTTAAAAAACAATAAAATAGACAAAGTACTGATCAATCTAATAAAAAAAGGAAAGAAGAAAACTAAATTAACAGTATCAAAGAGGAGAAGGGAGACCTCCCATCTAATGAAGAGGAAATTAAGGCAATCATTAAAAACAATTTTACCCAATTATATGACAACAAATATGGCAATCTAGGTGATATGGATGAATATTTACAGAAATATAAATTGCCTAGATTGACAGAAGAAATAGAATTCTTAAATAATCCCATATCAGAAAAAGAAATTGAACAAGTCATCAAAGAACTCTGTAAGATAAAATCCCCAGGGCTTGATGGATTCACCAGTGAATTCTATCAAACATTCAAAGAACAACTAACTATTCCCAATCCTATATAAAATATTTAACATAATAAGCAAAGAAGGAGTGTTACCAAATTCCTTTTATGACACAAATATGGTACTGATTCCAAAGCCAGGCAGGTCAAAAACAGAGAAAAAAACAACTATAGACCAGTATCCTTAATGGACATAGATGCAAAAATCTCAAATAGAATACTAGCGAAAAGAATCCAACAAGTGATCTCAAGGGATATTCATTAAAAATCAAACTGGATTTATGCCAGAAATGCAAAGATGGTTCTATATTAGGAAAACCATCCACATAATTGTCCATATCAAGAAGCAAACCAACAAAAATCACATGATTATCTCAATAGACTCAGAAAAAAAACTTTGACAAAATACAACACTCATTCCTTTGAAAACACTAGAAAGTATAGGAATAGAAGGTCCTTTCCTAAAAATAAGAAGCAGTACTTATCTAAAACCATCAACAAACATCAAATGCAATGGGGACAAACTAGAAACCTCCCCAATAAGATCAGGTGTGAAACAAGGATGCCCATTATCTATTTTTTATCAATGAGAAGAAAAAAAAGAAATTGAAGGGATTAAAGTCGGCAAGGAGGAAACTGAACTATCACTCATTGTAGATGATATGATGATTTATTTAAAGAATCCTATAAAATCAACTAAAAGGCTAGTGGAAATAATTAACAACTTTAGCAAAGTTGCAGGATAGAAAATAAACTCACACAAGTCATCAGCATTTCTATATACTTCCAACACATCTCAGCAGCAAGAATTAGAAAGAGAAATTCCATTTAAAATCATCCTAGACAACATAAAATACTTAGGAATCTATCTGCTAAAATAAACAAAGGAACTATATGAACACAACTACAAAACCCTTCTACACACAATTAAAACTAGATCTAAATAATTGGAAAAACATTAATTGCTCATGGTTAGGACAAGCTAACATAATACAAATGACAATCCTACTTAAATTTATTTACTTATTTAGTGCCATACCCATTGAACTACCAAGAAACTTTCCTACTGAATTAGAAAAAAAAAGTAACAAAGTTCATTTGGAAGAACAAAAGATCAAGGGAAGTAATGAAAAAAAATGTGAAGGAAGGTGGCCTAGTAGTACCAGATCTCAAACTATACTATGAAGCAGTGGTCATCAAAATATATGGTGCTGGCTAAGAGACTGAAATCCTTGGAATAGACTTGGGGTAAGTGACTTCAGTAAGACATTTTACAATAAACTCAAAGATCCCAGTTTTTGGGAGAAAAACACAGTATTTGATGAAAACTGCTAGGAAAATTGGAAGACAGTAATGGAGAAATGTTTGGAAAACCATCTCACATCTTACACAAAGATTAACTTAGAATAGGTGAATGATTTGAATATAAAGAAAGAGACTATAAGTAATTAAGGTGAACACAGAATAGTATACTTGTCAGATCTTTGGGAAAGGAAATATTTTAAAGCCAAGTAAGATCTAGAAAAATATCACAAAATGTAAAACAAATAATTTTTATTACATTAAATCAAAAAGGTTTTGTAGAAATAAAACCACTGCAACCAAAATAAGAAGGGAAGCCACAAATTGGCGGAAAATCTTCATAACATAAACCTCTGACAAAGGTGTAATTACTCAAATTTACAAAGAGCTAAATCAATTGTACAAATAATCCAGACATTTTCCAATTGATAAATGGGCAAGGGACATGAGTAGGGAATTTTCAGATAAAGAAATCAAAAGTATTAATAAGCACATGAAAAAGTGTTCTAAATCTCTTATAATTAGAGAAATGCAAATCAAAACAACTCTGAGGAACCACCTCACACCTAGCAGATTTGCTAACTTGAAAGCAAAGGAAAGTAATAAATGCAAGAGAGGCTATAGCAAAGTTAGGACATTAATGCAATGCTGGTGAAGTTATGAATTGATTCAGGCATTCTGGAGGGCAATTTGGAATTATGCCCAAAGGGTGCTAAAAGAATGTCTGCCCTTTGATCCAGCTATAGCACTGCTGAGTTTATATCTCATAGACATAGTAAGTACACAAACTTGAACAAGAATATTCATAGCCATGCTCTTTGGGGTGGCAAATAATCGGAAAATAAGGGCATGCTTTCTCTTTGGGGAATGATTGAACAAATTGTAACTGTTGGTGATGGAATACTATTGTACTCAAAGGAACAATGAACTGGAGGAATTCCATGTGAACTTGAACAACCTCCAGAGTGAAAGGCGCAGAACCAGGAGAACATTATACACAGAGAATGATACACTGTGCTACAATTGAAAGCAATGGACTTGTCTATTAGTAGCAATGAAATGATCTAGCACAATTTATGAGAAAGGAGGGATTTATGAGAAAGAACACTATCCATATTCAGAGGAAAAATTGTAGAAGTAGTTACCCAGAAGAAAAACAACTGCTTGATCACATGGGTTGATGTGGATATAATTGGGAATATAGACTCTATAAATGATCACGTTAATGAAAATATCAATAATATTGACATAGGTTTTGATCAACAACACATGTATAACCCATTGGGCTTGTGTGTTGGATATGAGAAGTGTGTTGGGACAGAGGAGGGAATAAACATGATTCTTGTAACCAAAGTAAAATATTTTAAATTGGTTAATTAAATAAATTTTAAAAAACAGTAGAGCAAATGGAATAAATTAAATATTCCTTAAAATGATATATCACATCTTTCTAAAACCATCAGCAAGCATTTTCTGTAAACAGTTAAGGTAAAAGACTTAACAGTAAGATTAGGAGTAAAACAAGGATGCCCATTTATTCAGTATTGTACTAAAAATGCTGGCTGTAGCAATAAAGAGATGAAGAAGAAATTGAAGGAATTAGAATAGGCTAAGAGGAAATAAAACTATCACTTTTGTGGATGATATGGATTTTGAATGTACAAATGATCTAATCCATTTAAGAGTTGAGATTGAGGAAGAATGCTTGTTCTTAGGCAAAGATATGCAAAATCTGCATGTAGTAGCATAACTGAGAGAATAATAAAAAGCAGGGGTCATGAAAGGCCTCTTGGATGTAGAGTTTTGACATTTTTTGTTAATGAAAATGTGTATTTCTTCTTTTGGAAACTGTTCCTATCTGTTTTTAATTCATCAATTGCTTCAG
Source organism: Monodelphis domestica (assembly GCF_027887165.1). Lineage (NCBI taxonomy): Eukaryota > Metazoa > Chordata > Mammalia > Didelphimorphia > Didelphidae > Monodelphis > Monodelphis domestica. The sequence goes on from NC_077229.1 coordinate 365,209,793, forward strand.
AAAATGATCTGTAATCTTGTATATCAGTGTCAATTCACTATATATTTTTGCATTCAGTATTTTTATCAGAAATATTTTGTTAAAGTAATTTTTTGAAATCACAATTTTTCTTTTCACTAGCTACATTGATTTTTTGATATAAAACTTTATTTCTTCTTTACATAATTGAGGTTGTTTTGTCTTTTATGATTTATTCTATCCCATATTTGGTTACAAAATTTCTGCTTAAACAGTAAAAAATATAAATTATTTTCTCTATTTTTATAGCATGATTTATATATAATTAAATCACTGATACATTTAGAATTTTCTGTGGCATAAACAGAAAATGGATATCTATAGCTTATGTTATATTTTACACTCTTCATTTTTCCTACCTTGTTTTTTTAAGTAGAGAATTTCTTCCCAAGAAATGTTTATTTTGTCTTAATTGAACAATAATGTTCACTTTTTTCTAGAAGTTGCATAAATATTTATTTGTTCTTTTGTTTTTAAATCTAGTACTAATTAGATTCTATCATTTTTTTTGGGGGGGAATATAAGATCAGAACTTATCAATATTCCTTATTCATTCATTCATTCAATAATCAATGTCTCTCTTAGCAATAATGATTATTCCCTACTAATGAATTTTATTATTGCATTATCTCTTCTGAGCATTCGTTTTATTATTTGACTAGAATATCCATAAAACTAAGGTAATTTAGGTATTAATGTTGCCTTTTTAAATATCCTACCAAAGAATACTGAATATATCTCTATTGTTATTTAGGCTCTTCTCTATCTTGTGATGCTTGTTTTGTAATTTTATTGAAGTTCTCAGTGAACCTGGATGGAGCAATTCCCAGATATTTAATGCATTTTTTCCCTTTTGAAACTAATTTCTCACCTTCTCATTTCTTAAGTCAATTTGTGATATCAGAAAGACTGATAATGTTGGTGGATCCAATTTGTATATTGATACTTTGTCAGAGACTTGGTTATTTTAAAATTAATTATCCAAAGAATTAGATCATCTAAAATATAATATTTTATGTCTTATTATCTGACATTTAAGCTGTTAATTTGTTTCTATACTTTGCATTATTAGCTTTATATTAAACAACAGTGAAGATAGCAGGCATCCATATTTTCCATCTAATATTACTAGGAAACCTTTCATTGTTTTTCCTTCACTAATAGGAATTCTCATTTTGAGAGCTCTTAATTTCAAAAGGGTAAGATTTTGTTTAAGGTTTCTGCCCTACTTATTTTCTATTGATAGAATACATCACTATAATCATTTATTTTTAATATATTTTACTTTAAAAAAGAAACTTCTCTCAAATAGTAAAATTGTATTAAAGAGGGATGCAAGGTTATTGGTTGTTGTTTTATATGAGAATACCAAAGGACGAGGCAATAGGATAGGAAAAAAAATGTAGAAATCACCTTTGTTACTATATGATTGATTATAATTGTAGTTTTTTCTAATGTTCCATTATTGCATTCCTGTCATAATTATGACTGAGTAATATTGCATAATTTAAAATACACATTTGACAGAACTTTTCATTCAAATATTATGCTTGATATTATAATTAATATTCAGCAGAAATATTGCTTAGTAATTTTAATGTGTTGTTTTTTCTCTAAAATGAAATTAGCAGATTTTAGTACAACATTTAATAAGACATGATCATTATAAGAATTGAGTCCTTTATTGCTAACAAACCACTTTGGTTGGGTACAGGAATTTTTTTGATATACATTGTCCTATTTATTTTTCTTTGGTTTGTCTGCTGTAACTAAACTGTTATACTTTCATTTACAATTCGAATATAGGATTTGACATGGTTGTCTTGAGAGCTGGGAACTATCTTTATGTATTTTCTATAAAGTACCAAATATAATGAATATTTAATTAGCTCTCAACTTTTAAAATGTTAATTAAAAGGATAGTTACCATGCCAAAGCCTAAGGGAAAAAAGAGGCACAAATTCTTTCCTAAAGAAATCTGAGGATATTATTATTCTAATTTAAATGCTCAAGTGACTTTCAGTGGGAACAATTTGGTCAATTCTACTTTTTATAGAAGTTCAGCAAAAGAAATGAGTCCCTAGACATAATCTGTAAATAGAAAATTGATCCCAAGTCTCTTTTCTTTCCCCTTTAACAAAATAAGAGCAGTGTGGGAAATGTGAAAAACTAGATTCTATTTCTAGGAAAGCTGGGAGAAGTAATATCTTCCTCAATTTTCATTTTCTGTAGCCTCAAAATGAGGATAATAATCCCTGCTCTTTTTTGGCAGAAATTTGTGTTGCGGGTGCATTTCTTTCCTCCCTAATTATTTTGAAGTTTCTCAAGATCAAGATCAAAGAATTCCCCATAAAAATCTGTGTATGTAGTTTATATTTGTAACATTCTTGCTAAGAACGTTTTAGAAGAATGCCTCTATCAATTGAATAGATACTATACAAATCAGAGAATAACAATTCACTTTATTCATATAGGAATAAAGCTTTTACATTCATTAAGAATCTAGTGGAATAGTAATTAAAGTGGTATGATGAATTCATGTAGGTCAACTCAAGAGGTTAGCCACAGGAAAAATTTAAATATATGGACTGATGCCAAAGGAAAATAAATTTTAAAAGCCTTCTTTAAATGTATGTATTAATTCATTGTTTGTTGAAAATTACCTCTTCCCAAGTGCTATTAAGAGTTTAGCACAGTGACTAGCACATTAAATAGACTCAATGTTTTTTTTTCTTCCTCCAACTGTTTTTCTTTCTTATTTCCTCACGTTCTTCCCTTTCTCCTCCCTTCATTTTCCCTTGTTTCCTCCCCTCCTCCTTTAGCAGATAAATAATAATATAGACATAATGGGCACAATGTGCTTTGGCCAAAAATAAATCTTGCTGACTATATTCTTTTAAAAAATGTGTTTCTTCCCCATAATTGGTTAAGAAAAATACTTAATAAACCAAATCCATATACTGCCCTGTTCTTTCCTGAAAGTTGTTTTCTATGTATTGAGGTCTCTGGTACATATTACTATACCATTCTCATGATGGGTATTCCTCTACCACATACATTTTTACAAACTATCTTTAATTAATTTATGATGATTCTGTTAAAATTTTCAAAGATATTTAAAAATGATGTTTTCTTAGTTGTTGGAACAATTAAAGTCTCACCTATTTGTAGTGTAACATTTATTTATTTATTGTGCCATTTTTTAAACTCTTTCCTTCATTTCTAGGTCTGGTTAGTCAATTCTGAATTGTTAATTATCATCTTTATGGTAATTTTATAGACATTGGGAATTTTTAGCACTGATTTATGGAAGAAAGATAGACATTGTAACAGTCTTAAAATACATGTAGAATCTGACACGTGGAATTGTGTCACATATTATGTAGCTTCTAATGACTAGTGTATGAACATAATTAAGAAATTAAAGTTTAGTTAAGAACATATTGTTAAGTCAAAAGTTGGAAATGTCAAGTAAAGGATTAATTACCCATAGTTGAGAGGTTGGTCTAGAAAACCCTTTAGATGTTTTTCAACTTTAAATGTATATCATATTATAGCATTTTTCTGTTAGCATCCTGATTTTCACTATCCTCTCTCTCTCATTCCTCATGTTAATTTCTTTAAAAAGTTTCAGGTTAAATAAACTTCAACATAGTTAGGTAAAAGAGAATTTCAAAATGTATGATCCCTGCCTTACTCATATATACAAAATTCTATTATAATTATTTCATAGTATCTAAATTATATTACTTTACTTCTTCCTATCTTTGTCTACTGACAGATTCAGTCATAATATCTATCTTGATTAATTTTATGACCATATACATTTATTTTCCCCACTCCCTTATTTTCAAGCCAGAAAATTTTATCCCTCTATCTTTCAAATACAACCTTGAAATTATTTTACAACTCTACCCCACCAAAACACAATTGCAGATAGAAAGGAATATAAGAAAAAATATCACGAGGAAGAAATGACAAGAATTGCCAACTAATTTGATATGTATGGTAAATGAAAATGAGGAGAAAAGAATGACTATGAGCTTAAAAATCTCAATAAGAAAAAGGATGATGGCATCTTCTTATTTACATAAAAAGGGTGGGTTTCAGGGGAATGTAAAGCTCCCTTTTGAACATATTTTGTTTGAGATACCTATGGTTGGATTTATACACAAAGCAGATAATGATGCTGGACAAGAACTCAGAATTTTATCCACTTGAAGATGGAAATCAAATCTCTGGGAAGTGGTAATGTTACCAAAGAAAGCATGTTGAGTGATATGAGTTTCTAAGATCAGGCTTTGGGAGATTCATTTTTATAGGATGTGGAGCATATTTTCCCTTTTTTCTAATATATTAAAATTCATAACTATTTCTTTCTTTTTCTGTTCCCATTCTTATTTGTGTTATTTATGAAGAAAAGCCTTTGGTCAAGTACATTAACCTGCTAAATATATTATTACATATGATATGGTACATATATAAATATCATGTATTTTATAATAATGAACTTTATTCATGATACTTGGAAATGTACTGTGGGAAGTGGGATCCATCATCCTTGACATCAAAAACTTCATCATGTTCAATCACAACATATTTATTACTGCAACCCCTTAACCCCTTATGGCATTACTAAGTAATTAATAAGAAAAAAAGGACAAAGTATAATTATTAGTCAAATTATTTTTATGAAACAGAACATAACATCTCGGTAAGTATTTTAAGCTTCAAAGTAGTCAACAAAAGATAAGTATTTCTTCTGTTACTGCTTGAGAAAAAATCTTCATATTCTGTGTAGGAATCAGCTGGCAGTAACTTTGAGTTACCCAAGAAATTCACTCTTTACTGTATAATTTTTGGCCAACAGTTTTATTACTGAGATCTTGTAACCACTTTCCTCACCAGATATAGCTCAAAATAATTGCAAATTATGAGAATATGTTATAGGTTATACGGGCCTTTCCAAAGTAAAATATACAAAATTATCTTGCACCAATAGGTAAATAGTTAGAAAAAAATATTTTGACTCCCCAAATGACAATTTTGAAAGAATACAATTTGGTTGTTTATTAAGTACTGATACATATATAAGAAATTAATCAATATTGTTTTTTTATAGCTAGTCATATCTTCTCTTTGTTCCTTCTTAATTACCTGGATTTAGGTTGAATCTTAAAAATTATTGAGGGCCGTGTAATCCTGAGCAAGTCACTTAACCTCCATTGCCTAGGCTTTACCATTTTTCACTATACTGTTTTGGTTCTAAGGCAGAAGGTAAGGGTTGTAACGACCAAAAAATGGTTGCCAAAACTGTGAATGTTAAAAACTGTAAATGCCAAACTCTAAAGGTTTTGGCCACACTGGTAAAGATCATTTTTAGTGTTTTTACTTGAAATTTAAAAATAAGTGGTCGCAATGGGAAATTCCCAAATATGAAAATACCCAAGTAAGCTGGGATTTATGGAGATTGTAATTAATATAAATGAAGGAATTAAGGAAAGGATAGAGAGAGAGAGAGAGAGAGAGAGAGAGAGAGAGAGAGAGAGAGAGAGAGAGAGAGACAATAGCCAAGCAGTAGAAAAGGGCCTAAGCCAAAATGGCCTAGGCCTGAGCCTAAGGGAGAGCAACTCAGTCTTTATCACTCACTACAGTCTTTATCACTCACCACAAGATCGTCTTCAAGCAAGCTCCAGTCCTTACTTCAACTCCAAACTCCCACTACGGAACTACAACTACTTCCCCTCAAATTCAATAAGTCACTTCCTTTTAAAGAAATTTTCTCTTATGTCACCTCCCCCTAAATTTTCATGTCTACCAATCACAGTAGACGCTTTTTTCCAGGTTGCCCATTCTTAGTTCTCATCTTCTTTTGTTCTCACCTTCTCTGGTTAGATTAAATCCTCTGAGTACTTCACACCTCTTTTGTTAAGTTTGCCTTTTGTAAGTTACTTGACCTTTTAGTGATTAATTTAACCTTTATAGGTACTTAACACCCTTTTGTATTAGATCTAAAAATAGACCTAGCTTAAGGTTTTAGCTTCACTATAAGTATGAGTTAGGGACTTTTCATTATTCAATCAGGAGTCTGCAACTTTATCTTCCCCTAAGGCACTGTCTGAGTAGGGTGGAGTAATTTTAAAAGTTCTGAATACATTCCTGATCAAGTACCTCCATTGTTAAAAATGGGGAATAGCTTAATCAATCTTCTAAAGTACAGTCTGAGCAGTTTTTAAGATTCACAGGGCTTAAGTAAATAATTAAGGACATAAGAATTTATCATCCACTGTCTACTTTTGTATTCCTCTTTTAGTTAGCAGACTGCTGAAAAGAAGAAAATAAGCATTTATTATTGGCTCACCATGCCTGGCACTGTGCTAAGCAATTTTCAAATGTTTTTTTTTTCTTTTGATTCTCATAACCATGGTGCTCTGCTCATCCTTATTTCACAGTTCAGCAACCTGGGTCAAGAAAGGCTAATCTACTTTTCCAATATTACCCAATGAGTAAGAACTGAGGCCAGATTTGAACTAGGGTCTCCCTTACTCCATACTTCTCACTGGATACACCCAGCCACCAGCTGTCCACATGCAAAAAAAAATGTGCAAGAGTTGTTCCCTTTGTCTTTTCTTAAGACGATCTCTCATATTCAGCAATAATTTGGCAAAATAAATTAGTGGTTAGCAACATAGCTCCTTTTGTTTATTATGAACCTTATGTGGAAAAAAACAACAACAACATGTCACCGTTGATTCTTTTTTGCCCTTTTATGTGTATTCATTGAAACAGCAATTGCTAAAATCTAGAATTCTCAACTTTAAGATGAGCAGAATATTTTATTTAAAAGCTGCATCTGTTTGAAGCTTGGTGATAGCCTTTTGTGTTATCTTTGAGTTCTTTATAATTAGGTTTGACATTGCCTTTCTTTAAGAGGTGGAGTAAATGTTACTGAGGCATTATTTTTTTAACTTTAATTCAAATATGTTCACCAGAACTTCCCTTAATAGCTGTAATCATATCCTCTGGAGAGGTACCTTTAGAGCAAAGATTAACTTTTTCTAATGTGGTCCCATATTGTTAAGAGTAGCTTATTATGTACTAGTTGACAGAAAGTAGCAAGGGAGTAGCACAGTCCCTGAACTGCAAAGATAATTGTTTTTGTTTTATGAAATGCCCAGATATTGGTTAGGATTTAGGGAATTAAAGAGTTCTAGTGGGACCAACAGTACTGATTCCCAGATACATTATAAATCTCAATGTTGGTCCATGTTAAAGAGTGTCTCATGGCTGAATTTGAGAATGGCTTCCATTTTCATAAATGTGGGAAGCATTCATTGAGTCTTTTTGGGGGGAGAAAGAAGAAGCAAATGCTTTAATACTTGGAAATACAATATATTTATTCTCTGACATTGTTGTTAAATATTATTTATTTAGTACTTAAATCTCTGTTAAAGTCTAGATCTGAGCTCTATTCCATTTTAGCACAGACTTTAAAGAACCGAGTTGCATAAATATTAATTCAAGATTTTTTCCCTTCATATGTAAAAAGAGAACAAGAAAGGGAAGGAAATGAGCATTTAAGTTACACCTAATATGTATCAGAAATGATACCATTTGTTTGTTTATGAATATCAACACATTTGATCCTCACAATCCTTTGAGATAGGTGTTATCATTATTTTACAGCTGAGAAATCTGAGGCAACTGGAAGTTAAGTGATTTGCCCACAGAATCACATGTCTAATAATTTTCTGAGTCAGAACTTGAAGTCAGGTCTTCATTGTTACATTCCCTATGATCTATCCAGTATGGAACCAGCTGCTTCTTAAAGTCATCAATTTTTTGAAAATACACCCTCCAAAAATTTTACTACTATAGTACAAATTTGTTTGTTTATTTTTTTCAAAACAGAGTTAGGTCACCCAAGACAGACTACATTAACTGAATCAAAGTGAAGAAAGGGGAGATGGTGTAAATAGGTTGGAAAATTCACCTACAAAGGACCAGGTTTTTCTTTAATAAATTTCAGATGTGTTGGACTCTGATTCCTTTGGCTGGCCCAGAAGCCTTTTTGATTTTGAGCTCTCTACATACAGCTCTTTGAGTAGAATTCTTTCATGAGAGTGACAGGGTTAGGTCTCTATTAATTAGGAAACTATATGCTTGATCTTAGCAAAGAAAAATGACCTCTTAGTATTTTAATGTCTTTACATGCAGATTAAGGAAGAAAATCCCTGTCATTCTGGGACTCTTAAGTAATAATATGAAGATCACCTCAATTGTACTTAAAATGTATTTTGAGCACAACAAAGAAAAGAATATATAGCTCATTGAAATAATTTATTCAAGTAACAGCCAATATATGAATTGCTTGCAGGATTTTGAACAGAATGCCCAGTATATTATGACCAAAAGATAAAATAAGTCACCAATTCCTTTCTCCCAAATTCAGTGATATTACGTTGAAATAATTCTGGTATCTATATCTTTAATTCAAGTGTTTCCTCTGTCCCAAAAACCATTCTGGAAAATTAGAGGAAATGTGAAATGTTTTGTTAAAACTGAAATGTGGGCAGAATTCTATGGTTCTTGTATGAGACCTTGATGTTTGGTTTAAGTATCTGGAAAGTTGCAGATTCTTTCTTGATTTTGAAATGATTATATAAAAGAAATCTAATATACTCTCTTCACAAAACACTTCATAGTACTGAATATTTGATTAAAACTAAGATCAAGTTCTGAATTTTACACCTTATGATTTCAAAACAAAAAAATTCATTTGACTTTATTTCTTCTAAAATAAAGAGTGAAAGGGATAGCATATTTCCCTCTGAGTCAGGAAGACTTCTGTTCACTTTTGTCTCTGAAATGTACTGGCTGTGTGATTCTGACCCTGAGCCAGTCATTTAACTTCTTGATGTCCCCAAACAATCCAGAGAATTTCTATCCTGGAAATTCTTTATAAAGATTATGAATTTGGTTACCTGACCAATAAAGAATAGATAAAAACCAATAAAGAGCTTAGTGGTCTTGCACATCTACAGATTTATAAAAATTCTCTAGTTTTCCTACTCATGATCACAAAGAAGGAATTGAATCTATCATGAAAAGAAATCACTTTTCAATGTATTAGTGGTACAGAAACCATTCTGTAAAAGAAGCAATAAAAAAGAAAAGGAAACTGGTTCTGACTTTTAAACTCCAGTGTTCCTAAATGCCTTTTTGAAGCTTATCAAAACCTTAAGGTAATTTGCATGGCCTGGACCCAAGCTTTCAGTGGATGGACAGGAGTTGAAAAGAATTCACCTATGAAAACAATTTAAGAAGTTTCTTGAAGGTGAAATAGGTTGAATATATGTTTTAAAAATCTCAAATAACCTGGTTTATTTGCCTTGCAAGCAGACACAATGAAAAAACAAGTTGAAAATGTGTAGATCTGCCCCTAGACATGCATGCTGAAGACAGACTTGCAAAAGAATAGGTAGATGATACTCAAGGTGAGAAAGACCCAGCCAAAAATGCATATGGGTGTGCCGCTTAGCAGACAATGAGCAGATATTAGCTCACACTTGCATGGAGGACTAACAGCTAAAGAATTAGAATGCATTGACAATGAAAAAGAATCACTTTTCCAATGAAAAAACTACAAGAATTTTTCCAACCACATTCTATCTCTTCATAACTAAATGCATAAACTAGGGAGTGTCCTCACTGGAAAGGGCATCTTTGGAAACTATACCCCTTTATTCATGAGGGGAGGACCTAGATTGTCTCTTGCTATTTGCTTTGGTGTTCTGACCTTTTTACATACTTTGTTAGGTCATTTATGTATTCTGCCTGATCTGTGGTAGAGATCTGGGTAGATATATGAGGTGTATTTGCATGATGGTATTTAACTTAGATACCCAAATTCTCAAAAAAGGTTATCCACTGTCCTAGGTTGAAGTGACAGTCTGAATAGTCTGAATGCAGGTTGAAGCACACCATTCTTCACCTTATTTCCTCCATGAATTTTTCTCTAGTATAAGCAACATGTGCCTTCTTTCACAGCATGATGAACATTGAAATCCGTATGTGTAACACATATACAGCCCAGAAAATATTTATTGCCATTTTCAGAAAGGACAAGGGGGAGAAAGAGAATATGGATGATAAAATGTCAGAAAAAGATTATTAAAATATCAACATGCATGTGATAAACATTACCAAAAAACACCCAATGAACACTTAAATTGTACCTGATTTCAGCAGTGGAGCTTGGAGTGGAGGGTGCTTGGGTAGGATGTTTCATTTTTCTGAGCCTCACATTCCTAAATAAAAAAAAGAAGGGGTTGTTCTAGTAGCCTTCAAGTGTTATTTCCTCTTCTAAACCTGCAACATTGGGACTATTTAATGGATGAGATTACACTTTTGGAGTTTAGAATTATATTTTTAATGTGCGATATTAAAAAATCAGGTTCATTTGAATTTAATATGAATTTATTTATACATATATAATTATATAAAAATTTATATGTGAAAGAATAATTGAATATATACCTATGGATTCACAAGCAGACAATAATATTCATGAAGTATATTTTTTGTTACTTGCAAATAAAAGTGCTTAAAATATTAACTATTATTACTATAAATAATAATATAATGATTATGTTTTTGAAAAAACATACATTTGTCTTTATGATAGACTTAGCCTTTGATAGAAATATATTCTGATTGTAAATATAATATCAATAACATATAAATATAATATATTTAATTTTTAAACATATTTATTAAATATATTTTATTAAAACACAGACTGGTCATAATAATAGTAATAAAAATATAATTTATATGACTTTTTAATGTTGGCAAAGCCCATATGTTTATATTAAATTAATATACTGTCTATTTTAAAGGAAACTATCAATGAAAGTCAAATATGTAAGCTATATCAAGTCTTCCTTGAGAAGTTTTAGTATATGATTGTGATGGAATACCCAATAGTGCCATAAGAAAAAAAAATGACCATGAAAAAACCTGGAAATACAGGAAGTAAAGCAAAATGAAGTGAGCAGAACCAAAATGTTGTAACAATAATACATGATGATCAACTGTGAATGACTTAATCTAGGACCTAGGGCAATGTCAGAGATTCATGGCAAAAAACCCCCAAAACAACAACACAAAAAATAGGGATATCTTCTACCATAGACAGAATCGATCCAAATGTAAATTAAAATGTAGCATGTTTTACTTTATTTCCTCCTTTAATTTTTCTCTAATGGAAGCAATATGTGTCTTCTTTCACAACAAGATGAATATAAAAGTATGTATAATGTGCTAATATATATACAATGTATATCATACTACCTGCCTTCTTTTGGGAAGGACAAGGGTTTGGGAGGGGGGGTAAGAAAAGAGAATATGCATTGCCAAATATCAGAAAATAAATATTTTGAAATTTATATTGGCATACAATCTGGAAAAATAAAATAAAAAATAAAAAGAAATAAAAAATAATATTAAAGAATGAGTATACACAAGTTAAATACTGAGTAGATGAATAGATCACCTTAGAGGTGATGACACTATCATGTGAAGGGATTCATAATGATCTCCTGGGGGAAATGGTCATTGAGAGACTTTAACAGAGGCCAGAAATTCTAAGAGGTTGAAAATGGAAAGCATTCAGGCATATGGAAAATCCAAAGCCAAGGTACAAAGGTAAGAAGTTGACTATTATGTGTGAGGAACAGTAAACATAATATATGCAAGGGAATAATAGGTAAGATTAGTCAGTGACATGCAAAGAAATTCCATGCATGATCAAAATCGATTCAATGCAGATAAAGTGAACAAGACTGGGAAGTTAGGAAGCTGCCATTTTGTAAAGTCAAATAAACAATTTTATATTGGATCCTAGGTGTACGAGGGTGTCACTAGTGTTTAAAAAGCAAGGGGATAACATAGTTAGATCAATCCTTAAGGAACATCATTTTGGTAACTTATTAGATGATGAATTGAGTGAAATGAGGCATGGGTCAGGGTGTGTTAGTCCACTAAGAAGTAATGAGGGCCATAAATAAGTTGGCATATCTGTGAGTAAAGAGGATAAATGATAAATGTAGAAAAAACAAATTACAACACATCAACTGATAAGGTATATGGAGTGAGTGAATGAAGAATCAAAGGTGATACCAGTTTTTTGACCCTTGTGGAGAGGATGGTGGTAACCTTAGCAGCATTTGGGAATTTTAGAAGAAAGGAGGGTTTGTAGGGTCAAGAGGAGATAATGTATTCAATTTTATACATGTTGAGTTTGACATACCTACATGGAATCCAGCTAAAAATGTCTTATAGGAAGTTAGTGATGACAAACTAGATCTCAAAAGAGGGACTATAGATGAATAATTTAACCCAGAGGAGATAATGAGGTCACCAAGTGAGAAAGGGAAGTAAGAAAAGAGAAGCAGCTTTAGACAGAGTCCTGAGATAAAAGCAATATTTATTGGGCATGGCATAGATGAAGATCCAAAAAAGAAACCAAGATGACTAATAGAGAGCTTTACAAAAATGGAGACATTATTAAGTATGAAGGAGGTGACCAATCATGTTAAATGCTATAGAAAAAAAATGAGAATTAAGAAAAACCCATTAGACTTGGTAATCAAGAGGTCATTGTTAACTTTAGGAATAGCTTTTTGTTTAGTAGATTAGGAGGCCATAAGAAACTGAATCAGCACAAAAATTTATTTTCTAAATTTCTGACTACCTATATGGGAACCATGTGTTTTTCTTAAAAAACATACACAAATCTGTAGATTTGTTATGATTTAAAGTACTGTATAAAGTGATGAAAATGCTGTCCTATTTTAATCACATTTTATATTAATAATTTGCTTGCTTAATAAGAGACACCTCTGGAAAAAACAAGCAATCTTTTTGGAATTCTTCTTCCTTTTACATTTATAGAGATTTTTCTCTCATGGTGTCACATTATTTCCTTAAACACACGTCTTCAATTTATATTGTTTTTCAATTATAATAGAAAAATATTCATTAGCCATTCTGCTTATTCATTCTTTATATTTATTGTGATGTTGAAGAAATTGAATTTATTTTATTGTAAAAAAGTAGCTTATCAGATTTCCAAAGTGATTCAAACATTATCCTTTATGATGTTATTGAGAACTACAGCTTAATTTTATCCCATTCTGCTGATGCAAAAACTGAGCTTTGGAGATGATAAAATTTATTAATAATTCTAGTCACAAAGTAATTATAACACCCCAACAATTAGAGCGCCAATCAACGTAGTGGCAGACCACATAGTTGCAAAATGAAAATAAGCTAAGATTGAAAGCCTCAATAACAAGATTTCTTGATTGGAGACCAAATCACTAGAAACAACTTCTTTTAATATCCCCGAAACATATTATGGGTTATATAAATGATATCTATGGTGATTTATGAAGGAAGAGGAGACTCATGATGATGTGCTTTCTCCTCCATTAGCAAGTAAGGTATAAAAGAACAGAAATTATATTTAAAAAGTGTATCCTGAATGGTTAGCACCGTGATTGTCACAGAGCAAGTACCTTCCCCCCCGCCCCCCCATTTATTCATGGTCATAGAATGAGAATGGAGTGGTTAGGAGGGGGAAAACAAATATTTTAGTGTAGATCATGCTCACATAGCTGATGTGACAGTTTTGAGCAGATTCACCAAAGCTGTGTTAAGAATGGTTATGCATACCTGCAGTAAATACTTGGAAGAAAGTGGCTGCCTTTGCTTTCCAAGAGCATACATGGAAACTGTGGTCATATTAGGGAAGGAAACAAGGTTTTCCCTCATGTCAACACCTATGGGGTAGACTCCAATTAATCCCAAGCTTTTTAGGGCTCTGATCTAGCAGAACCGACACAATAACCATAAGGATGGGGATTATAAAGATATTTTGATGCTTTTGCTTATGTATTTTTAGTAAATTCATGGTTAGAAACATAATATTTTTCCAGAAAATCCTTCTTTTAGCCATAATCTTTTGGAAAAGCACAGGTAATTTTTTAATATCAAATCTTTTTTTTTTGTTCCTGATAATTGAAACCCCAGAACTGGTCAAGTATTTTCATTTAGAGCCATTTTACAATGGATTAAAGTTGTAAAATCCAAGAGCCAGCTTTATTAGGGGAAACAGAAATTGCTGTCTTGTTTATTGTGTTTTTTTCTGACAGAATAATCACTAGGTAGTTTTAGAATATGTGCTGCTAAAGCCAAAAAGGTGTGGTTATCCCAATTCCCTTTAGGAAAGGACAGTTAAGTAATTCTTAAATTGGCGTAAACTTTATGCTCCAATTGTGAAAGATAATTTTTAAAGCTGTAACAAGACTTATAGCATACTTTGAATGGAAACCTAAACTGACTGGATCCTTGCTGTGAAATGCAAAACTCTGGAATTAAGACTCACTTATGAATAAAGAACACATTATATTTTACTAATAGTCTCTAAAAAACTGTTAGTCTTATTTAAAAATGGATTTAAACTAATGGATTTTTTTTTCTATTCTTGCCATGGGAATCCTGAAATCTCAGATTGTAAAGGTATATCAAAGGCCACCAAAGTTATCTAGGCAATTGTTAGGTGGCCACAAATAAAGAAAAGTCTGGTTCTGAAGTCAGGAAAGCCTGAGTTCTAAACCAGACTTAGCTACTTCCCAGTCAGGTGACCTTGGAAAGTCATTTAACTTCTGTCTACCTCAGTTTCCTAAAATTCTCATTTTACATTAGTAAAATGAGAATAATAATAGCACTTACCTCAAAGGATAGGTGAGGACCAAACGAGTTACTATTGGGAAGTTCTTAGCATAGTAACTGGCAGAGAATAGAAGCTACATAAATATTGGTTATTTTTATTAGTCAGTTATGATTAAAGAAATTCTTTAAAATGTTGGTTGATTGACCAACCAATCAAATCCAGCCTATTCATGATAGTAAATCCATCTCCAACATAATGCCTCATTTTCCAGCAGATCAATTCTCTCTTTCAAAACCTGTGTCTCTGTTTCCAGACGAGGTATTTTGCTTTTCAGGCTATTGTTTTCCTTTTGCCATTTTTCCTCAACTCATCTTATATGATTTTTAAAATCCTTTTTGAGTTTCTCCATAGGCTGCATCCAATTCTCTGTTTTTGTTTGTTTGTTCGTTCGTTTTTTGTTTTTTGAGGCTGTTCTAGATGTTTCCTGGATTTCATCCTCATTCCTGGTTCTGTTCTTTGGTCCTTACCCCTAAAGACTCTTTACATTGTAGCTTTTTTTCTCTCTTGTTTACTCATTTTATTTCCCTTTTTCCTTCTGCTCTTTAGATTATATAGACTTGCCCCTCTATTGATTTACTGAAGAGGAGTGTTTGAACTTTTCTGTCCTGAGGCTGAATCTGCTCTTCTCTCAATCCTTTGTTGGTAAACTGGATTCAACTGGTTGTGCTAACCTACTGTTGAGCTGGCCTGCCCTATGGGAAATTTTTCTTTGTAGCCAGCAGACAGAGGGTATCTAGCCAGGTAGCCCTATGATTCCCCCATCCTCCAACCCCCCTTTCCTCCTTTCCAGTCCTTGTTATAGTCCTGGACCAAATATGGTGGGTCAGAGATGAACCCTCAGAGCTACAGTCACAACCCAGGTCTTACACAGATAGCCAGGTCTTGGCCAGATGGGTGGAAGAGAGTGTATCTCCTGGTAGCCCATTATCAGAGGCCTGAAACACATGTAGTGGGTTAGAGGCAAACATTCTATGCTGCTCTATCTATGGGAGAGCTCACACAGTCAGCCAAGTCTTGACACAGGCTTGCTGGGTGGTGGAGGGTGCCTTTCCCTTTTCCTGTGAAAATAGATGAACTGTGCCTACCTTTCAAGTTGTTTTCAGTAGGAGAGTCTCGTGACCACTTATTCTTGTGTTTGATGCATGATATGAATATTGTTTTGGAAGGATTGTTGAAGAGGTTATGACTTTAGGTGCTCCTAAGTTGCCATCTTGGCTCCACCTCTTCCAGAGAAGAAATTTTGAATGAACACTGAGAGTATACAGGCGAACTGTGTGTGTGCAAGCATACATGGGCTCATGTGAATATGCACACATATGTTTTTTTTCTAAAATGTTATTTGACAGTTCTCGGTATTTCTAGGATATGTGGTTGATAGCATAATAAGAAATGGCAAATGGCTTCTACACGTAACTTTTCCCTATACCCAATGACTTAAAACTTTCTTCTTAATATTCACTAGTATTTTTATTTTTACTCAGCCACAGAATTGGTATATCCCAGACAGACTTCTGTGAACTGTCAGTCCTAGGGGAGGAGTCAAAGTAATGGCCCAAAGCCCTCTTGCATATATACTATTTTCCCTACTATCATATTTCAGGGGGTATGAGACGGAATTTTGTTATTACTCATAAAATACCTTTGTGAGTTTTTTTCTATTCTATTCCTTTGATTCGATTTGTATATTAGTCTAATCCTTTTCGTTCACCCAGCACACTTAATGAGCACTTAATATAAAAATAATAGCTTACATTTCTATGGCTCCTTAACATTTAAGAATTGTTTCTTTTTTTAACTTGTGCTACCATTACCTATTGCAGTTTCTGGCACAGATAAGGCAATTTAGAAATGTGCTACATTGTTTAATTGATGGATTATGCTTTAGGATTTACAAAATGTTTATATACTTGGTTAAAATAAAATAATATTTATACAATACTTTAAAATTTTCAAAGCACTTTCCTAACAACCCTGTTTCTTATGGATGGCCTATGTTATAGAGAAAACTGAAGTTCAGAAAATTTCTGGCCTGCCCAGTGTCAGACACAGCTAGTGACAGGTCATGGGCTTGATCCTAGCTTCTCTGAGCTTCCAAATCTAGTGGTGTACCAGCCATAGTAGATTACAAAATTCAGCAAAATTCCCCGAGATGAATATCTAAGAAAATAAATTATTGTTCTTTTTCTCTAGGAGTTTACAATCTAGTTCACATAAAAACACATGCATACACATGAAATTGTCATGTCCCAGCCTCTGACAGTTTAAGATGCATTGATTCAGGGTAGTATCCTTTCTTTCTGCATCTCTGTGAATGGTCTCTCTATTCAGTGTGATGCATGGACTCACTTGCATCTAAATTAAGGTAACCTATTATTTTATTGTGTAGGTCAGAAGCAACCTTTGTAGTCCTCTGGGACTAAAAATGGAGTAATGATCCAAAAGCAACTGCAAAACCAGCTCATTTGTCCTAACCCAACTCAACTATTTTGAAAATCCATCTGCAATTCAGGTGTCAGCCTGTCATTACATTCATATCTCTTCCTGCTGACAGTGACTTCTGCATTGGAAACGAATGCTTTAAACTTGAACTGCACTCCAGTGGCAGGACATTCGAAATTGCAATAAATAAAAATGCTATAAAATGGCTTTGAAAATTCAACTCTGTAAGCAGAGGAATACATGGCTTACCTTGAATAACACCTAAAAACATCCTTTTTTTTTTTAACTTTCCCTGGTCAAAGGTAGAGACATTTTAGAGAAGCATCTAAGCATGTAGAACAATATACTAAAAACTGCTCAAAATCAAACCATTAACCTGGGGCAACTTTTCTCCCCATTTTACATTTTATGTGTATTAAAGCCTTAAGGCACAAACTCCTGCCACTGATTATGAAGGATATGAATATGAGTTTTATTTCCTCCTTAGATAAAACTACCCAGCAGGCTCTTCACCTGGGTTTTCTTTCTGCTATAAGTCCTTTATAATATCTTCCTAAATGATCTCCCTGACTGAATTCTAACTTGTGTTTATACATCTTCCCATAGAGTTGCTTAATTAATATATCAAAAGCACAGATCTTATATTATCAGTACCCATCCAAATAGTTTCAGAAGCTCCCATGCCACTTAGTATTTAGAGCCCTTTCCAATTTTCCTATAGCCTGCCTTTGAAAGAATGTTGCACCATTTCAACTAAATCGGCTTCCTTGAAATTGCTAATATAGAATACCAAACCCTTTGTCTATGCCACTTCTAGGGCTATTGCTGGTCCTGGAATGTGTACTCTTCCTCTAGAGGCACTTGATGGATATGGAAATGGATAAAGCCTTGATGTTAGTAAGGAAGACCTGAGTTCAAATAAGGCCTTACTTACACTCTTATTAGCTGTGGGACCCCAGACAATTTAACCTCTGTTTATACTAAATTCCCTAAACTGTATAATGAAGAGAGGAGCATCTGACTCTCAGGAATGTTATCAGGATCCAACAAGATAAAAGTCCTTTCAAAACAAGATAAAAAGAGCTAGGGATTCTAAAAGGTGAAGGGGAGGGGAGGGAAATAGAAGAAAGGACTGAGGATTTATAAAGCACCTACTATGTTATAGGCACTATGATAAGAGCATTTAAAAGCAAAAATAAATTCCACAGCTGTATATGTTCTATGTATTTTCTTGATCTACTCATTTTGCTTTTTATAATTTCAGGTAAGTCTTTCCTTTTTTAACAGATTAACTTCATCATTTTTTATGGCACAGGGCCATGAAGTCTTTCTTGACTTCTTAAGCTTTTAGTGCCCATTTATTTATATATATACAGCAGGGTATAGTTTTTGGTGTGCTGGTAAATTTTTAACTGCCTACGAAATAATAACCATGACATGCTTTTAGTTTATTCTGCAGCATTAATATTTTTCCATTATTTTTATGAGTCTTGAAATCAATAAAACAAGCCCTTATTTGTATCATTTGCCAGTTTCAGAGAATAGAATGGTAACACCGAGCATTGAACAATTGGCTCTGATGAATAGGCTTTGAGCCAATACCAGCACTCTTCTAAATGGAGTGGCAGAGATAAGCAGACCTAGGTTCAAAGTCTCCCTCTATCACTTTTTTTACCTGTGTGAACTTAGGCAAATCACTTCAACTCTCAGAATCTCAGTCTGCTTGTCTGTAAAAAGAAGGGGTTCAACTAGGTGGTCTCAGAAATGACATTCAGCTCTAAGTTAAAAATCTTCTGAATCAGTGTTATCACCTGCCTGATGCTGGTCAAATCCTTCACTTTTCAGTGCCCCAGGAAACTTTCTAAGACCATGATTTGCCAAAAAGTAGAAGATTCTCTTCTTTGTGAACTGATGAAATCACTGTCCACTCTATATTCCTTGCTATTCATCCAATAAAGTGTATTTTTGGTTTTGGTTTTCCCTTTGTTTCCCGGGACCTAGCACAGCATGGGGCACACATTTGATGTTTACTAAATTTGGGCTAATCAGTTACAGCAGAACAACCTTTGGGAGTCTGGATAAGCAGCTCTACTTTACCTCCATCTACCCCTTCTCCCACATACATGTCTAACCCAGGTTTCACTTGTCTTATTCTTTGACTGTGGGGATCTAATAGCACACTCATTATGTGCTCCACTTACATAAAACTCTTGACAGGGTAACACAATATCATGGAGACTATTTGACAGTCTGTGAATTAAATGCCAAATTAGCCAAGATGATGGCCTAGGCCTTGCTACTTTAAAAATTTTGAATGCAGAAGATTTGCAGAGAGGGGACATGTTCATTTTCAAGGCAGCCTACTGATGGAGCTAACATTTTTAGCTCAGAAAAGGAAGGATTGCCGAAGTCTTATAGCTGAAATCAGGCTGACGTTGAGCCCCCTTGAGTAGGTGGGTACTTTGGATTATTGTGTCAATATTGTAAAGTTTAGCCAGAATGGTAGACAATCTCTCCTTTTTCTACCTTTTACACATTCTGACAAGAAAAAAGTTTTATTTTCATCTGGCCATTATTTTTAACCCATCCCCCACTTTTGTACCAAACTGATGGGTCTCAAAAATAAACTTATGACTAATTTCAATGCTGAAAAGAGCCAAGCTCATTCCATCTGCAGCTAACATGCGTGCAGAGGAGTACTGTGGAAACCATGTAAGCCATCCTTCTGTCATTTTAAGGACACAAAGCAAGTTATAAAATGAATCCAGCACTCCTTAAGTAGTTCCTTTTCAGTTTCTTCCCAATTGGAGAAAGAGAGAGCGGTTATCCTGTGTTATATGAGGGAATTTTAAAAGTGGGGGAATTAGTAAAGCAGAGAACCCATTGATTTTAGTGCTTTTAAATGAGTCTTTGATAAAGAAATGAAAACAAAATCATATCTCCTGAGGCACACCAATGTAGAACTCTTATTTCTCCCCGTTTAATATTGCATTCAATTAAATGGCAAAGAGAATATGTTAACACTGCATAAACACTTACACAAGGAGAGTTTAGGGGCTTAACAGCTGTTCTCTGCATTGAATGTGAGTACAAGCTAACTTTTCCCAGGTGGTACTGGGTGTTTTGTAGACTCAAGCATAACACTGAGTATAGCCTCCCCATTGCATTTTGCTCTTTGGATTCTAGTACATATGCAAGGTAAGAGGTGGTAGTGAGTGAGAGTAATGTTCTTGGAGGGTAATAAAGGCGAACTCTTCGATACTTATTGCATAGGAGACATAAACTATGCAGCTGCGTATTGCCAGACTACTAAATACATCAAATTCCCAATTAAAGCAGAGCCTATCACCTTGCTACACTGATTAATTTAGGAGGAATTCTTTGAGAGTAACTTCTACTCTGTTTAGATTTTAGAATTGATTTTGATGACTGACATGCAGGTAAATGCTTTTGATTGCTCAGGGATGTAGCTGATTGACAGGTGTGGATGGGGAGTCCAAGAATGGCCCCTGGTGTGCCATTATTGTGGCAGTCATTTCTATAAAGTGCCCATCAAATCCATTTACACTGAAGGCAGTTATCCCAAACTATTTACAAAGCTAAAGACTGTAGATATTACCTTCCTATCTTTCTGCTTCAACAAATCTTACCTTGATTAAAATTCCCCATTGTGGTGATAGGGCTAGAGCTGTATCATCTTTCTTTTCATTGAAGAAATGCAAAATTATAATAGGTTTACAAACCATGCCATAACACTTAATCATTTATCTATAATTAATTAGTCTCTCTTTTACAATCAGGTAACCTATATAATTAAATTATATAATAATTTGGATATTATATATCCAAATAAAGGGTCAATGGTTACTTTAAAAAATAATAACAAAAATGTTTCATAAGCAAAAAACATCAGAAATAATTAAAAATGTCATGAGACTTACTTGCAGATCTCTCTCTTTTTTATGAATGTGTTTTGGATTTTAGGAAGGAAATATTTCAGACAGATTATCTATATTTACATATGATGTAGCACAGCAATTTACTCCATTGGAGAATAAAAATGAGTACTAAGGAAGAGAATCTTGGCATATATGTGTTATTTTTACCTAATAGTGACTACCTGTTAATTTAATGGAATTGTAATCTGTAAAAAATGATGGTCTGCTCTACTAAAAGTGTAATGGCTTTTGTTCTCTATGTTTTATAATAATGAAAAGGCTTCTTCCTTTTTAGGACTTAATTAGTAAAGTCAATTTACCCTAGGAATTCTATAAAGTTATGCCCTTTGGCTTTCTCTGGTCTATTCCTGTTATTAAATGGTGTCAGATCAGAAGGGCAGATAAGGTTTTTAAATTGTTTATTTTTCAGAGATAAATATAAATAATATAATTAAAATATTCATCACTGAACATAAATTTTTGAAACTCAAGACACTTTCCTGAAAGGCACTCTCACTGAACAGATTGGAGAATATATGAATTAAGTCAAAAGAATATTTGTTATTTTCAGATTTTTTGTAACTCTTGACAAACATAGAAAATTAATGATTTAATACCTACCCCCTCTAAAAAAAAGGAGCAACATAGTGGCTTTATACCACATTTCTTTATCCCTTCGTGTATATAAAAAGAAAGAAAAGTAATTATCTCCTTTCTTGGTAGTGTTCATATTCTGTATTTCAGCTGTGTCTTTATTGAATTTAGGAAAAGCTCATTCTACTCCCCCCCTCTCAAAGAAGTTCTGTATTCTCTTGTAGAGTTGAAAGGAATTAAATAGGTTCCATTTTTGAGTTGGGTAATATAATTTGAAAATGCCACAGAGTGGGAATTATACTTATTTTTTTCCCAAATGAAATTGAACATCTTTTTTTTCCCCTTAAACACTTTTATTTTGAGACCATATTGAAAAATGGAAGCTAGGAAGCTTATATTATTAGAAATGTTATGTGAAACCCAGAGTGAGAACTAGAGCCTTCAATCTGCAGACTAAAAATTTCATTCCCTACAAAATATGCCATTGAAAAGTAGTAGAACCTGACACTCCCTAATCATTAGAGATCCATGCCTTCTAGTATCCATATAAATCCCAGATGCATAATGAATTTTAATTCAATATTCTATAACTATTGTTATCTTGTTTTACAAATGCTTGTTTAGCTCTTTGCAGATTAAGAAAAAACATAATCTGAAGTATGATACAATATGTATATATATGCATACAAATGTATTTTTGTTTGTATATATAAAAGACATATAGATTCAATAACTGAATTGACGACAATTCTGTGTTTAAGTAAAAATTAAAGGATTATATGGAGAATAATCAGAACATACCTCTGTATCTGGTTTACTAGTGAAACAAAAAAAAATTTCTGTTTAACTAAAATTTATTTTTAAAATATCAGGACAGCTAGATATCTCCATGGATTGAGAGACATGCTAGAGATGGAAGATCTGAGCTTCAAAATTGGTCTCAGACACTTCTTAGCTATGTGATCCTAGACAAGTTATTTAATCCGTACTGATTAGCCCTTACCTATTTTCTGGAACCAAAATAGAGTTTCTGATTCTAAGATGGAAAGTAAGGTTTAAAAAAAAGAAAGAAAGAAACTATCATATACAAGGTGCCAAACCATGTTTTATGGATACAAAAGAAAACAACACCAACCACAAAAATCTCTCTTCAAAGATGTTATAGATTACCAGGTTGTGTATGTTTATGTGTACACAGACACTCATATATATAAATATACACACATACATGTGTACTCATGGGCATATGTGTATACACACATATTTATTTGTGTATACATATATGCAAATAAGTTTATATATGTATATACATAAATATATATACACACACATAAACAAGTGTGATCTGGGACTCAAAGGGTCAATAGTATAGGACTCTACTTATTGGTAAAAGTAGTAGTAAACAGATATCCGGATTTTTCTATACTCCAGATTCAAGAGGGAAGTTTTAAAAGAAGCCTACATGAAAGGTCTAGCAATTTTCTCTGTGTCCATTTTGTCCAATATATATTTTCCCATGTATATCTTCTCTAATTTATGTTTTGTTTTCTACTTGGATAAATGAATTTCTTTGCTATTTGCTTTATATATTCATTGTGAAATTGACCTTTTGTGAGAAAAGGATCAAGTTTTGCATATATAGTTCTGAACATTCTTTTTCTATTAAAATAGCAACCAGGAGTTTAGCCTTCAATAGAAAATTGCTTTCCCTTGATTTAATAATATTTAATGATATAGAGAGATATATTCATAAGCTAATACCTTCTAACTCCGAGGAGAGCAGTAGTGCCTCAAACTCTTGTTTTCTCTCCTGGCAGGAATCAGTCTCTTTTAGGCGAAGTTAGGTGTGAAGAGACAGCTTTAAGTGAAAAAACAAAAACAAAAAAACGGACTTGTGTAGTTTGGCCTAAACTATAAGGAATCCTTGAAGATTGATAGTTTGGCAAATGGAGAAGCATGGAAAATCCTAGACTTGGACAGGTGCTGAGGGATCATAGCCTCAAGGATCTAGGGCTGAAAGGTATTTTAACAATCATCTAGAGGCTTTACCATTTCTATTTGCCTTGCTGCTATATTGTGATGACTATTAGTACATGTGTGTATACACACCTTTATAGTGGTTATATATATATATATATATATACACACACTCCTTATATACACACATATATAATGTCATATATTAGAACTTAAGCTTGAGAAAAAGATTTGTCTTGCTTTCTACTTAGATCCCTAGGACTTTAGCACAGAGTAAGTGTTTAATATATGCTTTCTTTGGAATTTTTCATTCATTTAGTGCAACACCCTTATTTTATATATGACAAATCAAGGTCTAGCATTATTTAATGACTTTTCCAGGGTTAGAGATGGGTCCTTAGACCTTCACATCAGCATTGTAGTTCAACTTTTATTTAATGAGAAATGCCACTATGTAGTCAGTATCCCTGATAAGTTGTCTTCCTAAATAATTCCATTACTAGAGAATGAAAATCAGGATTCTTTTATTTTTTTTTATAACTCTCATCATTATAAAAAGTTTTGTCCTTATAGCAAGGCAAAATTTTCTGTTCCTGGTATTTACTTCTATCCATTTATCCCACTTTTTCCCTTCAGGCCTGAGAGGAACAGGAAATATTCTTTTTTCCCATAGAACAACCCCTCAAGGATTTGAAGATAGCTACTCTGGTCTGCTAAATCTTTTCTTCTTCAGGCTAAACATTCCACATTCTGCAAACGATCATTGTATGGCATTTTATTGAAGCTGTTTATCATCTATTTACTCTTCTGATTTTGTACATGCCAAGAAACCAGTTAAGCCCAAACTAGTGAACTTGAACATAAATTCTAAAAAATAACTAGAAAAGAAAGAGCAAATAACTCGGCCTTCCCCTCATTCCAATCAATTTAAATCCAGATTGCTATAGAGAAGGTAAGGCATATGAATAACCTTTTTAATGAAAGTCCTTCCTTATTCTTTAGATTTTTTCAGAAAACAAATTGTCCTCCTTAAATTCATATAAGCCTTAGGCTTTCTGTAATTTTGCATTAAAAATTCTAGGTATTCCACTAATAATTGTCAACTTATCTATTACCACTTATTAATAGGAAATGATGGTAATATTGCTTAGCTATAATTATTTCCTTGGGGTGTTTCACAGAGACTATCTCAACCACATTTGTGTTGCCCTCTGAAGGACAATATATAGTTCACATTATCTCTATATTTTCTGTGGAAAATTGTAGGAAGAGGAAGAGAAATTTGATCTTTGTTTCAAAAGGTCATTAAAAGTCATTATTCTTAAAAAAATATTTTCTTCTTACAAAAATGTCATTGCCCTTCCTATACTTATCTATGCCAGTTTAATTCCCCCCCCTACACACACTCTTTACCTATTTGGACTATTCTTAACATTGGTAAGATAAGATGATAGGAACATTGATCTATAGCATTTATATTGAATTCTGTCTCCACCAACCCACAAAAATTAAAGGACAGAAAAATTTAAATGTTTCTTGTCCAGTGCCAGAATCAAATTTACCTATTTTATTTTTGTGTGTGGTTCTTCTGTGGGCTCTAAAGATCATGGTTTTAGGAAAAATCAGCAGCGGTAGAGAATGTATTTCCAACGTATGAGTTTTAGGGGTTGCGTGAACTTATTAATTAAGCTTGCTTAATTAATGAAAAAAGGTTTCTGGGTCATAGTAGAAAAATTCCAGTGCAGGCTATGGAGGAATGACCAATAGACCTACAGGAACAAAGGAAAGAGAGATACATATTGCTCTAGGCTGGAGTAAAGGGAAAGTCTTTATGCAGGAATAAACAGTGAAGTTAGACCTTTAAGTTTAGGAAGAATATTAATAGCTAGATAAGGGAAAGGATCTTAGGGACAGAGGAAATTTCAGGAACAATAGAGAAAAGGTATGATAAGATGTCCCATGCTTAACAAGTAGGCTATTGAGCGAAGTGGAGTTACATTAATTTGTAGGGAAGTTGAGGGAAATTGAACTGATTAGGTAGGATGTAGTCTGATTTTAGATATTTGAAGGCCAGACTAGGGAGACTAGACCTCATGATCTAATCACTAAAAAACATAAATGACTTTCAAATAGATGTAATATGTGGAAACTCCTTGGAACTAATCAGAAAAATAAAGGCTTTAGAGGCTTAATGACTTCCCTTTGGTCCAACTCTCTTGATCCCAGATGTTTGGCTCAGAGACTAGTTAGTGTTTTTTCTTCTTTTTTTTAATTAATAATAATTCATATTGCTATAGCAGTTTTAACATTTTCCAAGTGATTATTTTTAGATAGATAGATTGTTGTTCAGTTGATTCAATCTGTGTCTGACTCTTCATGATCCTATTTGGGGTTTTCTTGGTAAAGACACTAATTTGTCCTTTCTCCAACTCATTTGACAGGTGAGGAAACTGAGAAACACAGGGTCAAGTGACTTGTCCAGGGTCACAGATAGTAAGTGTCTAAAGCTGAATTTGAACTCAGATCTTCCTGATTTCAGGCTTAGATCTCTATCCACTTTTGCTTACATGACCATATACTCTCTCATTTGATCTACAGCAAATAGATTTTTGGTTAAGTAGCATAAGAATGAGTTCATAACAACCTGAAATATGGTAGTGGTATTTGAAAGAAGAAAGATGAGAAATTGTGAATAACATATAGAGAAATAGTAATGTATATTGGAAAGACCACTGTCATTCTGCAAATTATTAAATATCTACTATGTGTGAGGCACTGAGCTAAGCACTGTGGATACAAAGAGGAGCAAAAGATAGTTTCCCCTCTCAAGAAGCTCTGAGTTAAATGGGCAAACAAGATAAATGTAGCATAAACTGGAAGTGATCTTAGAGGGAAGGCACTAACATTAAGAAGGATCAGTAAAGACTTTTTCCAGTAGGTGGGATTTTAGTTGGAACCTGTAGAAAACCCAAACAACTGAGAAGAAATGAAGAAGTGTACCAATTTGAGAGCTAACATAATATGCAAAAAATAGCACTTGGCATGGAATGAGGGGATTTAGGTTCTATTCCTAGTTCTTGGATTTAATCTGCAAAATGAACTGGAGTTCACCACTGCAGGATATTTACCTATAAGACCCCAAATGAGATCACAAAGAATCATACATGACTGAAACAACTAATGATAAAAATAACAAAAAAAGAAAAATTCTGATATTTTTCCCAGATCTAAATACTAATCTAAATAAAAAAAAATGTTAATGGGGATTTTGTAAAAGATTGAGCAATGTAACTAAAATAGAAGTGTATAGTAAGAGTAAAAAATGATGGCTGAGATCTGAAGCCTTATAATGAAGAAAATGATGCCAAGGGTAGTCAAGAGGAAGAATTAGTTTTTTGGAGGCAGGAAACAATGAATATGGTTTTAAATGTGTTGAATAGTGTCCTAGGAAGTGCGATAATGTCCTAATGAAGGGGATAATAGAGTACAGTATTCAAAGTCCTTCTTTAAAGTTTTTGTATTTCCACTGGTTTAGTTTCAGTCCTGGCTGAAGTGGGTAAGAAATCACAATCCTGGAACCTAGCAATATGTCTGGAATTAAAAATTATTTTTTTTCATAATTGAATTTCACATATATGGGCTTACTTAATTGTAGTATCACAAAAGAATAGTTGCCAGTATTTTAGGCCATCCTAAGGAGGATAAGAAGTACAAATCAGAATTTGATTCACTCTTTCAAGGAATAAATATGGCAAAAGAGAAAAATGCAAAAACTCACATTTAAGTAAGGCATATAAAATACTTTCCTCTCAACAATATTATGAGGGAGCTATGTAAAGTATCATTATTTGTATATCATATATGAAAGAGTAAATACTTTGACCAAAGTTATCCCACCATACTGACACATTTATATTTGTAGCCGTTAGTGAATGACTTTGTTGTGTAGCATTAAGTATACCACTCCCACCCTCACCAATATGCTCACCCAGAAACAGAGAAGAATGTTCTAAGTATCTCCTGTAGAACCATCAAACCTCATCTAATTCCTAGTCTTACCTCAAGACATCTCATCAAACAATTGCCTCCATACATTTCCTTGGCCTTGCCTTTGCCTCCAAAACTCTCTTGACTTTCTGGATAATTGATATTGTTCTAATCACATAGGAGGCTGGGTAAATGTTCCAATACCTCATGTCACTACAGCTGTTAGTTTAATTAATAAACATTTATTAAATGCCTACCATGTGCCAGTCTCTGTGGTAAGATCAAAGTTTAAAAACGAAGAAAAACAGAGTTGCTGCTCCCAAGCATTTTAAAACCTAATGAGGGACACATTATTTAAAACAAATATTTATAAAAACAACCTATATAAAGAAGAGATAGGAAATAACAAACAGAGAAAAGGTAGTAAAATTAAGATGAATTAGGAAAGACTTACTGTACAATATAGCATTTTAGTTGTGGGTGTTTGGTTGCAACTTAAAGGAGGCCAGGAAAGTCGATAGGAGAAATTGAAGAGGGAGAGAACATTCTAGGCAGAGAAAGCAGAGAAAATTCCGGGAGCCAAGAGATTAAGTGTCTTATTCCTGGAAGAGCCAGGAAGGGAGTGTCACTGGATTTAAAAGTACCCAAGTAGGTAAATTCCAATTTAAGTACCTTCCCAAAAATTGGAAAGTGAGGTGGTTTCCCTACATTGGGGAATGACTGAACAAATTGTAGTGTATGAAATACTATTGTGCTATAAAGGGTTATGAACTGCTTGATTTTTATTAAGAACTAGAAAGAGAACTATGTAAAATGTAACCAGAACATTATACAGAGTAACAGAAATGTTATGGGATGATCAAATGTGATTGACTTTGTTACTAAAAGCAACGCAATGATCCAGGACAAGACTGAGAATTTATGAGAAAGAATGCTATCCATATCAGGAGAAAGAACTATGGGAATAGAAATCCAGAAGAAAACATAAGTTATCAATACCTGTTTAGATGGGTATATGATTTGGGGTTTTGGGTTTAAAAATTACTCTATTACAAAAATGAATAATGTAGAAATAGGATTTGAGTGATGATATATGTATATCCCAGTGAAATTGCTTGCCAACTCTGGGAGGGGGATGGAAAAGGAGAGGGAGACATGAACCATGTAACCAATGAGAGGAGGAAGAGTGAAGGCAACTTCAGGGATTAATGAAGGGTTAAATATGAATAAACAACAGAAAAAGAAAAAAGAAATTACAATCGATAGCTTCAATACAGGCAATGAACAAAGAGCAAACAGAAAAGAGAAGGATGAGGGAACACCAATTTAAAAAAACAGAAACACCAGTGAATTGGATATAGGCTCTGGAAGAACACAAAATAAAAATCAAAACACAATTAAGAGAGGCTGATGACAACTGGGAAAAGAACTTCAAAAGTAAGATAAGTCATCTGGAAACAGAGGCACTTGAACTAAAACAAAAAAATCATACCAGACGGAGGATGACCAAAAAGCCAGGGATGAAATCGAGCCTTTGAAATCCAGAATACAACAACAAGAAACAAGCAACTTCAAAAGGCAACAGGACACTATAAAACAAAATCAAAAGAATGAAAAAATTGAAGAAAATATGAAGCACATCATTCCCAAAACAGAAGATTTAGAAAAATCATTCCAGGAGAGACAATTTAAGAATCATTTGTCCACCAGAAGGCCATGACAAAAACAAAAAAACTGGGACATCATACTACAGGAAATTATAAAAGAAAACTGCCCTGATATTCTAGAACAAGAGGGAAAAGTGGAGATTGGAAGAATCCACAGATCACCTCCTGTACTTGATCCCCAACTGAAAACGCCCAGGATTGTTATAGCCAAATCCAAGAACTATCAGACCAAAGAAAAAAAATATTACAAGCTGCTAAGAAGAAGTCAATTAGATACCATGAAACCACAGTGAGGATAACACAGGATATGGCTACATCTACACTGAAGGACCAAAAGGCATGGAATATGATATTCCAGAAAGCAAGAGAACTAGGTCTACAACTAAGAATCAATTACCCAGAAAAAGTGACTATATTCTATTACAGGGCAAAGTATGGTCATTTAACAAAATAGAAGAATTCCAAGCTTTTAGAAAGAAAAGACCAGACCTGAACAGAAAACTTGGTGCCCAAGCACAGAACTCAAGAGAAACATCAAAAGGTAATTATGAAAGAGGGGAAAAAAGAAAACAAAAACAAAAACCAAACAAATAAAAGAACCTTTTTTTCCCTAGAGTCTCGATAAGTTAAAATGATATGTATCCCTATAAGAAAAGAGGTCATTGGTAATTCTTAAAAATTGTTATTATCACCTAGGCAGCTAGAAGAATTATACTTAGAGGGTATAGTGAGAAACTGTATAGGATGAAATGCCAAGACATGAATATGTATATAGATATATGTATGCATAAATACATATACATGTGTGTATATATATATTTATATATAAAGCTAGAGCTAAAAAAAGAGGTTAATACTAAAATAAATGGGAAAAGAAAAAAGGGGGTAAATTTATATGTCACAAAAAAGCTCTTGGTGGGAGGGGGAGAACATCAATACTCTGGAAGGGTAAAGAGGTTGGATATAGGAAATATTCAACTCCTACCTGCATTGAAATTGACTCAAAGAGGGAAGAAAAATCCAATCCATTGGGGCAGATAATTGCTTTGTGCCCTATAGGGAAGTAGAAGGGTAACAAATGGACTGGTGGGGAGGGAATCAATACAAGGGAGAGAGAGGGTGGGGGGTAGTATAAAAAGGCTGTAAAGAAAATAAGGGGGGAACAAGAAGGAAGAGGGGAAAAAAGGGAAGTAAAATAAGGGTGGGAATTAGGGGGACTGATTCAAAACCAAACATTGGTGTAGAAGGAAATAGTGAAAGAAGAAAAGGCAGGACTAGGGGTGAAAATCAAAATGCTGGGAAATACACAGCTGGTAATCATAACTCTGAATGCGAATGGAATGAATTCACCTATAAAACACAAGCAAATAACAGAGTGGATTAGAAACAAAAATCCTATCATATGCTGTCTACAAGAAATACACACAAGGAAGGTAGACATGCATGGGGGAAAAGTAAGAGGATGGAATGGAATCTATTGGGCATCTACTGATAAAAAAAGGGAGGAGTCACAATCATGATATCTGACAAAGCCAAAGTAAAACTAGATCTAGTTAAAATAGATAGAGAAGGTCATTACATCCTGATAAAAAGCAGCATAATCAATGAGGAAATATCAGTACTCAACATGTATATACCAAATGGCATAGCATCCAAATTTCTAAAGGAGAAACTAGTGGAGCTCAAGAATGAAATAGGTAGAAAACCTATACTAATGGGAGACCTGAACCTTCCTCTATCAGAAATAGATTAAGCAACCAAAAAAGTAAATAAGAGGTAAGAGAAGTGAATGAAATCTTAGAAAAATTAGGTGGAGAAAAATACATATGGATAAAAAGGAAAACACCTTTTCAGTAGCACACGGCACATTCACAAAGTTTGACCATGTATTTGGGCATAAAATCATTGAGAACAAGTACAAAAGAGCAGAAATAATAAATGCAAACTTCTCAGATCACAATGCAATGAAAATAATAATTAGTAAGGGTACCTGGAGAGGCAAATAAAAATTAATTGGAAATTAATCTGATTCTCCAAAATTGGTTAGTTATAGAACAAATCATAGAAACAGTTAATAATTTCATTGAACAAAATGACAATGATGAGACAGCCTTTCAAAATCTATGGGATAGAGCCAAAGCAGTACTCAGTGGGAAATTTATATCCATGAGTTCATATATTAACAAACTAGAGAGGGCAGAGGTCAATGAATTGGGCATGCAAATTAAAAAAAAAAACTAGAAAATGAACAAATTAAATATCCTCAGATGAAGACTAAATTAGATATGCTAAAAATCAAAGGAGGAATTAATAAAATTGAAAGTCAAAGAAATATTGATTTAATAAATAAGACTAGAAGCTGATTCTTTGAAAAAATAAATAAAATAGACAAAGTACTAGTCAATCTAATTTTAAAAAGGAAAGAAGAAAACCAAATTGACAGTATTCAAGATGAAAAGGGAGACCTCACCTCTAATGAAGAGGAAATTAAGGCAATCATTAAAAATTATTATGCCCAATTATATGGCAATAAATATGGCAATCTAGGTGATATGGATGAATATTTACAAAAATATAAATTGCCTAGACTAACCAAGGAAGAAATAGACTACCTAAACAACCCCATATCAGAAAAAGAAATTGAACAAGCCATCAAAAAACTCCATAAGAAAAAATCTTCAGGACCAGATGCATTCACAAATGAATTCTATAAAACATTCAAAAAACAACTAATCCCAATATTACATGAACTATTTGACAGAATAAAAAAAGAAGTAAGTTCTACCAAATTCCTTTAACGAGCCAAATATGGTACTGATTCCAAAGCCAGGCAGGTCAAAATAGAGAATGAAAAACTATAGACCAATCTCCTTAATGAATATATTTGCAAAAATCTAAAATATGATACTAGCAAAAAGACTCCAGCAAGTAATCATGAGTGTTATTCATTATGTCCAGGTAGGATTCATATCAGGAATGCGAGGATGGTTTAATTTTAGGAAAACCATCCACATAATTGACCATATTAACGAGCAAACCAACAAATATCTCATGATTATGTCAATAGATGCAGAAAAAGCCTTTGACAAATACAACACTCATTCCTATTGAAAACACTAGAAAGCATAGGAAAAGAAGGGCCTTTCCTAAAAATAATAAGCAGTATATATCTAAAACCATTAGCACACATCATCTGTAATGGAGATAAAAATAGATGTCTTCCCAATAAGATCAGGAGTGAAACATGGATGTCCATTATCACCTCTATTATTTAACATTGTACTAGAAACACTAGCAGTAGGAATTAGAGAAGAAAAAGAAATTGAAGGTATTAAAATAGGCAATGAGGAGATCAAGCTATCAGTCTTTGAAGATGATATGATTGTATACTTAAAGAATCCTAGACAATCAAACAAAAAGCTTGTGGAAATAATCAACAACTTTAGCAAAGTTATAGGAACCAAAATGAACCCACATAAGTCATCAGCATTTCTGTATTTCTCCGACACATCTCAGCAACATGAATTAGAGAAATTCCATTTAAAATCACCCTAGACAATATAAAAACTTAGGAATTTATCTGCCAAGAGAAATACAAGATATATGAACACTATCCACCCAATTAAAACTATATCTAAATAATTGGAAAAACATTGATTGCTCATGAATAGGATGAGCTAACATTCATAATATAACATAACATAACATAACATAACATAACATAACATAACATAACATAACATAACATAACATAACATAACATGCCATACCCAAATTAATTTACTTATTTAGTGCCATACCCATCAAACTATCCCAAAATTTTTTTTTAATGAATTAGAAAAAAAAAAACATAACATTCCTTTGGAAGAACAAAAGATCAAGGATATCCAGGGAAATCATGAAAAAAATGCAAAGGAAGGAAGCCTTATAGTCCCAGATCTCAAACTATACTATAAAGATGTGATCATCAAAACAATTTGGTACTGGCTAAGAGACAGAAAGGACGATCAGTGGAATAGACTTGGGGTAAGTGACCTCAGCAAGACAGTCTATGATAAGCACAAAGATCCCAGCTTTGGGGACCAAAATTCACTTTTTGATAAAAATCTTCCGGGAAAATTGGAAGACAGTATGGGAGAAATTAGGTTTGGATCAACATCTCACACCCTACACCAAGATAAATTCAGAATGGGTGAATGATTTGAATATAACAAAGGAAACTATAAGCAAATTAGACGAATATGCCAGACCCTTGGGAAAGGAAATACTTTTAAACCAAGAAACAGCTAGAAAAAATCACAAAATATAAAATCGATAATTTTGATGACAACAAATTAAAATTTTTTTGTACAAACAAAATCAATGCAAACAAAAGTAGAAGGTAACCAACAAATTGGGAAACAATCTTCATAGCAAAAACCTCTGACAAAGGTCTAATTATTCAAATTTATAAAGAGCTAAATCAATTGTACAAAAAATCAAGCCATTCTCCATTTGATAAATGGGCAAGGGACATGAATAGGCAATTTTCAGTTAAAGAAATCAAAACTATTAATAAGCACATGAAAAAGTGTTCTAAATCTCTTATAATCAGAGAGATTCAAATCAAAAGAACTCTGAGTTATCACCTCACACCTAGCAGATTGGCTAACATGATAGCAGCAGAAAGTAATGAATGCTGAAGGGGATGTGGAAATGTTGGGACAATAATGCATTGCTGGTAGAGTTCTGAATTAATCCAACCATTCTGGAGGGCAATTTGGATCTATGCCCAAGGGGTGCTAAAAGACTGTCTGCCCTTTTATCCAGCCTTAGCATTGCTGGGTTTGTGCTATGGAGAGATAATAAGGAAAAAGACTTTTAGAAGAATATTTATAGCTGTGCTCTTTGTGGTGGCAAAAAATTGGAAAATGTGGAGATGCCCTTCAATTGGGGAATGGCTGAACAAATTGTGGTATATATTGGTGATAGAATACTATTGTACTCAAAGGAATAATAAACTGGAGGAATTCCATGTGAACTGGAATGACCTCCAGGAATTGATGCAGAATGAAATGAACAGAACCAGGAGAACATTGTACACAGAGACTGATACACTGTGGTATAATCGATTGTAATGGACTTCTCCATTAGTGACAGTGAAGTGATCCTGAACAACTTGGAGGGATCTACAGGAAAAAATGCTATCCACATTGAGAGAAAAAACTGTGGGAGTAGAAACATAGAAGAAAAACCCCAGCTTTAATACATGGTTTGAGGGTATATGGTTGGGGATGTAGACTCTAAATGAATATCCTAATGTAAACACCAAGAACATGGAAATTGGTCTTGATCAAGGACACATGTGAAACCCAGTGAAATTGCTCATCAGCAATGGATAAGGATGGGTGGAGGGGAAGGAGGGAAATGATAAGATCCTTGTAATAATGATCTAAATTGACTAAATTAAAAAAATACATGTGAAAATAGAAAAAATAATAATAAAAATTAAGTGCCTTCCTATGTGAAATAAAAGCAACCATAATATAGGGTTATTGATTTTAGCATTATTAATTACTTTACTTTTGTCTGGAAATCTCCCTATTTGACCTACCATTACTTTTACCACCAAGTCTTCTACTACTCTTAATATGATGCCAATAACTAGGTCAATATCTACTAGGATTACTCTAAGTATTCAAAATAATAGTTATAGCTAATATATTGTTAGCTGCTAATACTACTAAAACACACTACTTCTGCTATTCCTACTGCTACTACTAGAAGCTAATATATAATTAGGTACTAATACTACTACTATGTATGATTAATACTAATAATAGCTAAAATATTCAAGGTCCTGTGCTAAGCACTTTTCAGTTATTTTATATGATCCTCATCCTTGAAGGTAGAGGCTATTATTATGCCCTTCATTTAAATGAGGTAACTGAGGAATACATAGTTTAAAAGGCTTTCCCATGTTTACCTTCCTGATTATGTGTTTGGAGACAGATTTCCTTCCATAGCTAAATCCCATAGCTAAATGCCCCACTACTTCTTGTCTGCTCTCTGAGATTACCTGCAATTTTTCTTGTGAAGATATAGATATCTACAGAGTTATGTATAAATATCTATATGTAGATACAGCTATTTATATACTTTTGGTCATATCTTTTTCACCCTTAGAATAGGTGCCCTTTCAGGGAAAGGATTTTATTTCTACCTTTCTTTCTAACTCCAGTGCTCAACATAGATCCTGGCACTGTAACTTAATCATTGTTATCAAAAATGAAGATGAGGATGAGAACAAGGATAATGATGCTTACAGCATGGAAATGGAAGGGGAGGACATCTTTAGGTGGCAAAAAACAGCTATAATGCTCAAGGACACTAAGAGAAGAAAAGTTTAATAAGGAAAGAATAGTAAACTTTATGAAATTCTGAAGAAATAATAAAAAATGAAAAAAGGTCATTGAATTTGGCAACTATGGGTAAGGGTTGAAAAGCAAAGAAGCAGTTTCAATAGAAGCCAGATATCAAAGGTTAAAGAGGAGACTGAAGCCACTAAGTAGCTACTCAAAGAAGAAAAGTTTCAATGAGTAGCTTGATCATTACCTATTTTAAAATTCTATTTTTTTATTGTGTGGCAGCAGAATCCATGAAATGAGAACAACTACAGAAAAATGCTTATATGCTTTTTTGTTTTTCCAGTGTTCAATGTAGTAATGATTATATACTGACTAAGGAATCACTCTCACAAGTAAGAAGTGGTCTCTGATCACAAAATATGACATTTATCAACTTCCCAAGACAGTATGATATATTGTTAGTAAGAACATTAGTTTTCTAATCAGAAGACCTGGATTCAAATATGGCACTGTCACTTTACTAGATGTAGCACCTTTAACAAATCACCTTATTTCTCTAAGTCTCAATTGTACTTCTTTCATATTTCAAAGATCTCATTTGTGTAGTGGGTATTCACTCTGTTGACCCACTTCCTTATGTATATGGATTTTCATGTACTTCCTCTTCCTAGAAAGCTTCAAAATAAAATTCTATCCATTGAATTGGATGCCTTCCTCTAGAATCATTCTTAGTCCATGCATGGCATTATCTAAAGTAACTATGATATATTGCCATCATTATTTACATCTATTTTAGGGGTAATATAGTACCAAAAAGAATTGAGTTCAGACCCTTCCTAGAGAATCTCATTATTTGGGGTAGGCAGAGACTCCAGAAATAATGTCTTTGAATACAAGCAGATAAAGTCATAAGATCTAGATAGAAAAACCAAATAATATTAGACATATGGGTGTAGAAGGATCTGAAGAGTTCCAACTATGCAAATAGATGGTAGAAAGCCAGAAGAAAACTGGAGAAACAAGTGTAGGAACGAGGCTGGACTCTTTTGGCACCACATTTCCTCTATCTGTTCCAGAAGCTCTTCTCATCAGAATGCCTTGCCTCTTTTTTAGATTTTTTTTCACATTCTTTCAGTCTGATTTTCAAAGCTGGATACTTTGGGTGCAGAGGAAGATAATATTTACTATAGAGGGACTTGATTGGAAATCTTTACCCTGATGATACTTTATCCCCTCATTCCCTAAATTCAACTCTGGCCCTTTCACTGTCTTCAGCTTCTACTTGTTACAAGGAAATCACTTTAAAAGACTGATATATATTAATTTAAGGTCGCCAAGGAATTCAGCTATGTAATTCCTAAATGAAAACTCATGTCAGCAGTCAATCTTTTATGGAGTTTAATTACAATAGGAAGAAGAAAGGAATTAGAGAGAGAGAGAGAGAAAAAGGGAGAGAAGGGAATAGGGCTTAAATACCCCTTCTGTTTAGGCTGGGCCAAAAGGCCCAAGCCCTTAGATAGCTGGGGCAAAGAAAAGAGATCAGTCCCTATTACTCACGTGACCAAAATGGAGAAACAGTCTCAGAGGCCCCCACCTTCAGCTTCCTTCAGAGCAAGCTTCTCAGAGTACACTCCCACCACTCAGACAAACTCCTCAAGCACCTCTAGTCTCCAGACTCCCCTATCCTTAAGGAAACCATCCAAATTCCCTCCCCTCAGTCCTCACATCTACCAATCACCTGTTCATCAATTTCCCTGTGCCAATGGAGGTTCTAGCTTAACCCAGGACCTCCCAGAGGTCTCTGGCTTTTGCACATGTCTGTTGAAGGTCATATTTTCAAATAATTAAATCTTTGATCCTTTGCTACAGCCCTTTCTAAATCCTGTTAACCTGAGTAGGGTAGAGATTGGAATAATTAAATTTTGATCTAGGCTGCAGCCCTTACTCAATCCTGTTAGGACTGAATAGGGTAGAGATTGATTCCAAGTATCTCCATTGTATCAATTCTAAAATCAATCATGACTCAAAGAAATTCCTGTTCTATGCTTAAGCATAGGTCAAAGTCCTTTCCATTGTTCAGCAAAGGGTTTCTGTCCTAAAGTAATCTTAAGAAGGGAAGAGGAGGAACCTCCCATGCCAATGGGGTTCCCATTCCAATAGACTATCAGTAAGAAATTTTCCAAGTATGAAATATCCCAATGGTGAAATTTCCAACATTTATAAGTCTAAGGAATTTTAAGGTTTACATACTGAAACTTGATTGGATCTCGCTGGTTTCAAAATTATTATTTCTCAGAAGTGCAACAGAATAATGTATAGGGCACTGGATTAGGAGCCAGAAAACTAGATAGAAATTTTTCTTCATTAAATTACTATCTATGCAACCTTGAACAAGTTACCAAACCTCTTTGTTCCTGGGTCCCTATATATATTAAATGAGAAGGTAGAACAATACAATTCAGAGAGAAAGAGATACAAAAATAGAGAAAAAAGATCTAGAATCCTAGATTAAGAATAGAAAGGAGACTTCATAGTCTCCTTTCATAGATAGATATAGATATAGATATAATTTAAGCCCCTTTTTTAAAGATGAGGAAACTTGAAGAACAAAGAAATATAGTGACTTTCTCAAGGTCACTGCATTAGTGAATAACTGAGGTTATTCAGCCCATGCCCTTTGACTTCTAATGTAGTGATCTTTCCACTGAATTACCTGTAAGAAATACCCAAGTACTGGCTTGGCACATTTATTTGGTTATTTGAATATATTGCCATAAAATGAGGTACTCTTTGTTGACAGGACATTTTGGCATATCAAGAGTAAAAATTCTTTGTGGAGTTATAAATCAAGGGCAAGAGAGCATCCCTGGCCTGCTACAAATAGAGTCAGTCATCTTTAATAGAATATAGACATCATGCTGCCAGCCACTCCAGTTCTGTAGCTACTGAGATTTCTTGCATAGTATGAAACTGGGGAACTATGACCCTCTTTGGGTCATTTAAAGATAACAGTCATATCAGAAGTTGATGGAAGATGTTCTGTGGTATATATTGTCCCATTTTCTGCTTTGAAGGTCAGTTTTTATGTTCTCTATTATAGACAGGAATATATTTTGATATGTTTTTTTTTTGATGTTCATAAATAGGAACTAAACAATTACATTTTGATGACTCTGTGGTTTCATTGATAGGGTTCTTATCCTCATCGGTACAGATGACAACATTTCTATAACTTCTTATTTGTTCATCAAGGTGTTTTTATGAATTCTCCATGGCGAATCTATATACATATTTGCATCCCCTTTTGCAAATTTGTTTTCCTTTTCAGAAAAGAAAAATCATTCTCAGTTCAAAATTCAATTTGATTATTAAAGTTCATCTTTACTGTGTATATATATATATATATATATATATATATATATATATATATATACAGCCCTCTTTAAATTTATGAGTGTGATTCATTTATAGAATATAGACCACCATAAAAGTTTTGAGACTTTCTTGGGGAATCTCTTTTCTAGCGCAGAAGTTCTCAAGTATTTCCGTGTCATGGGTACTTATTTTTAAATAATGAGGCATTAAGATAATGGTAAATATTTGACAACAGGCTCTACAAAAAATGAAATGTTACATCCAATACAATTTAAATTACAATATTTACCTGTTCTTTATCACTTTAAAATTCGACAACCAATGAATCCATGATTTGTAATGCTTCTCAATTTCTGAGGTATAATTATAGACATTACAATTTTCAGATGAATGAAACATTTTTTAAATGAAGCAAAAAAAAATTGTGCTTTAGTCTGGATTCAGAATTTATCATTTTTTCTCTGGAGGTCGATAACATTTTTCGTTAAAAAGTTCTTTGGAATTCTCTTTTATTATTGTATTGCTAAGAATAACTGAGCCATTCACAGTAGATATTCATACAACACTGCTGTTACTGTATGCAACATACGTTGTGCTCATTTCACTTTGCATCAGTTCATATAAATCTTCTCAGGTCTTTCTGGAAGTCTCCTACTTTTGATTTCTTATAGCTCAATAGTATTACATCACACTCACATACCATAATTTGTTTAACTAGCCCCTAATTAATGGACATCAACTCAAATCCTAAAATCCTTTGCCACCACAAATACAAGTGCTGAAAATATTTTTGTACATATAAAGTTATTTTCCTTATTTGGAGACAGGGTTGGATAAAAGGTATAATAGTTGTATTTATGGGTGTAGGGGTATACCCAGTTTTATAGCACTTTGGGCATAGTTCCACATTGCTTCCCAGAATGATTGGATCAGTTCAAAACTCTAAAACAGTGCATTTCTGTCCCAAATATTACATACCTCCTCAACATTAGTCATTTTCCTTTCCTATCATATTAACCTATCTGAGAGCTGTGAGGTGATATTTCAGAATTGTTTTCATTTGTATCTCTCTTATATGTAATGATTTGGAGCATTTTATATGACTCTTAATAGCTTTGATTTCTTTATCTGAAAACTGTTCAGATTCTGTCACCATTCATCAGTTTGAGAAGGGCTTCTATTTTATGCATTTGATTCAGATCTCAATATATTGGAGAAATTAGGTTTTATTAGAGAAATTAGCTATAATTTACTATCTCAATTTCCTGCTTTCTGTATAATGGCTACATTGGTTTCATTTGTGCAAAATCTTCATCCAAGTTCAGGGATTTCTGAAATATATCCTTGAACCTTTAGAGTTTTATTGACCCCATGTTACAAACCTAGATCAGGGGTAGGCAGACTATGTCCCGAGTGTCCAATCATTTTGTAGTTTTCACTGGATCCGTACAAAAACATGCAGAAGACATATTTTTCACTTTGGTGGTGATCTTTTTCTTTTCCTAGAGGAAAAACAATTAAATTTAAAATTAAAAAAATCTGGGCTCAGATATTTCAATTGAGAAGCAGTGTATAGATTTACAAGTCAGTTTGTCCCTCTGTGTCCCAGTTTCTACATTTGTAAAATAGGGATATTAATTTTTGTTCTACATAGGTAGCTACAGGGCACTGAGGATAGAGCTCTGTGGCTACAGTCAGGAATTCATGGTTTTTTTTTTAATTTTATAATATTTCATTTTATCATTTCCAAGCATTATTCATTAAAGACAAAGATCATTTTCTTTTCCTTCCCCCCACTCCCCATAGCCGACACGTGATTCCACTGGGTGTCACATGTGTTCTTGATTCAAACCCATTGTCATGTTGTTAGTATTTGAATTAGAGTGTTCGTTTAGAGTGTCTCCTCTGTCATGTCCCCTCAACCGCTGTAGTCAGGCAGTTGCTTTTCCTCGGTGTTTCTACTCCCACAGTTTGTCCTCTGCTTATGAATAGTGTTTTTTCTCCTAGATGCCTGCAGATTGTTCAGGGACATTACACCACTACTAATGGAGAAGTCCATTACGTTCGATTATACCACAGTGTATTAGTCTCTGTGTACAATGTTCTCCTGGTTCTGCTCCTCTCGCTCTGCATCACTTCCTGGAGGTCGTTCCAGTCTCCATGGAATTCCTTCACTTTATTATTCCTTTTAGCAAAATAGTATTCCATCACCAACATATACCACAATTTGTTCAGCCATTCCCCAATTGATGGGCATCCCCTCGTTTTCCAATTTTTGGCCACCACAAAGAGCGCAGCTATGAATATTCTTGTACATGTCTTTTTCTCCATTATCTCTTTGGGGTACAGACCCATCAGTGCTATGGCTGGATCAAATGGTAGACATTCTTTTATCGCCCTTTGGGCATAGTTCCAAATTGCCCTCCAGAATGGTTGGATCAGTTCACAACTCCACCAGCAATGAATTAATGTCCCCACTTTGCCACATCCCCTCCAGCATTCATTACTTTCCTTTGAGATCATGTTAGCCAATCTGCTAGGTGTGAGGTGATACCTCAGAGTTGTTTTGATTTGCATCTCTCTGATTATAAGAGATGTAGAGCACTTTTTCATGTGCTTATTAATAGTTTTGATTTCTTTATCTGAAAACTGCCTATCCATGTCCCTTGCCCATTTATCAATTGGAGAATGGCTTGGATTTTTGTACAATTGATTTAGCTCTTTATAAATTTGAGTAATTAAACCTTTGTCAGAGGTTTCTATGAAGATTGTTTCCCAATTTGTTGTTTCCCTTCTGATTTTAGTTACTTTGGTTTTGTTTGTACAAAAGCTTTTTAATTTGATGTAGTCAAAATTATTTATTTTACATTTTGTGACTCTATGTCTTGCTTGGTTTTAAAGTCTTTCCCCTCCCAAAGGTCTGACATGTATACTATTCTGTGTTTACCCAATTTACTTATGGTTTCCTTCTTTATGTTTAAGTCATTCACCCATTTTGAATTTATCTTGGTGTAGGTGTGAGGTGTTGATCAATTCCTAATCTCTCCCACACTGTCTTCCAATTTTCCCAGCAGTTTTTATCGAATAGTGGATTTTTGTCCCCAAAGCTGGGATCTTTGGGTTTATCGTATACTGTCTTGCTGAGGTCACTTACCCCGAGTCTATTCCACTGATCCTCCTTTCTGTCTCTTATCCAAATTGTTTTGATGACTGCTGCTTTGTAATATAGTTTGCAGTCTGGGACTGCAAGGCCCCCATCATTTGTGTTTTTTTCTATTATTTCCCTGGATATCCTTGATCTTTTGTTATTCCAAATGAACTTTGTTATACTTTTTTCTAAATCAGTAAAGAAATTTTTTGGGAGTTCAATGGGTATGGCACTAAATAGATGAATAAGTTTGGGTAGGATAGTCATTTTTATTATATTGGCTCGTCCTATCCATGAGGAGTTAATGTTTTTCCAATTGCTCAAGTCTAGTTTTAGTTGTGTGGAGAGTGTTTTGTAGTTGTGTTCATATAGTTCCTGTGTTTGTCTCGGGAGATAAATTCCTAAGTATTTTATTTTGTCTAAGGTGGTTTGAATGGGATTTCTCTTTCTAGTTTTTGCTGCTGAGCTGTGTTGGAAATATATAGAAATGCTGATGACTTATGTGGGTTTATTTTGTATCCTGCAGCTTTGCTAAAGTTGTTGATTATTTCAATTAGCTTTTTGGTTGATTCTCTAGGATTCCTTAAGTAGACCATCATGTCATCCGCAAAGAGTGATAACTTGGTCTCCTCCTTGCCTATTTTGATGCCTTCAATTTCTTTTTCTTCTCTAATTGCTACTGCTAGTGTTTCTAGTACAATGTCAAATAGTAGAGGTGATAATGGGCATCCTTGTTTCACTCCTGATCTTATTGGGAATGCATCTAGTTTATCCCCATTGCAGATGATATTAGCTGATGGTTTTAGATATAAACTGTTTATTATTTTTAGGAACGACCCTTCTATTCCTATGCTTTCTAGTGTTTTTAATAGGAATGGGTGTTGCATTTTATCAAAGGCTTTTTCTGCTTCTATTAAGATAATCATGTGGTTCTTGTTGGTTTGCTTGTTGATGTGGTCAATTATGTAGATGGTTTTCCTAATATTGAACCAGCCCGGCATCCCTGGTATAAATCCTACTTGATCATGGTGGATGACCCTTCTGATCACTTGCTGGAGTCTTTTTGCTAGTATCTTATTTAAGATTTTTGCATCTATATTCATTAGGGAGATTGGTCTATAGTTTAATTTCTCTGTATTTGACCTGCCTGGTTTTGGAATCAGTACCATGTTTGTTTCATAAAAGGAGTTTGGTAGAACTCCCTCTTTGCTTATTATGTCAAATAGTTTGTATAGTATTGGGGTTAACTGTTCTATGAATGTTTGATAGAATTGCCTCGTGAATCCATCAGACCCTGGGGATTTTTTCTTAGGATGTTCTTTGATAGCTTGTTGGATTTCATTTTCTGATATGGGATTATTTAAGAATTCTATTTCTTCTTCTGTTAGTCTAGGCAGTTTGTATTTTTGTATATATTCATCCATATCACCTAAATTGGTGTATTTATTACCATATAATTGGGCAAAGTAATTTTTAATGATTGCCTTAATTTCCTCTTCATCGGAGATGATGCCCCCCTTTTCATCTTGGATGCTGTTAATTTGCTTTTCTTCTTTCCTTTTTTAAATTAGATTGACCAGTACTTTGTCTATTTTGTTTGTTTTTTCAAAGTACCAGTTTCTTGTCTTATTTATTAAATCAATAATTCTATCACTTTCAATTTTATTAATTTCTCCTTTAATTTTTAGGATTTCTAGTTTGGTTTTCTGCTGGGGGTTTTTAATTTGATCGCTTTCGAGTTCTTTTATTTGCATTTCCAATTGATTGATCTCTGCTCTCCCTAGTTTGTTAATATATGCACTCAGGGATATGAATTTACCTCTGATTACTGCTTTGGCTGCATCCCAAAAGGTTTGAAAGGATGTCTCGCCATTGTCATTTTCCTCGGTGAAATTATTAATTGTTTCTATGATTTTTTCTCTAACTAAATGATTTTGGAGTATCATATTGTTTAATTTCCAGTTAGTTTTTGATTTGGTTTTCCATGTACCATTACTGATCATTATTTTTATTGCTTTGTGATCTGAGAACGCTGCATTCATTATTTCTGCTTTTCTGCATTTGTGTGCCATGTTTCTGTGACCTAATGTATGGTTAATCTTTGTGAATATGCCATGTGGTGCTGAGAAGAAGGTGTATTCCTTTTTATCTC
Organism: Monodelphis domestica; assembly: GCF_027887165.1. Classification (NCBI taxonomy): domain Eukaryota; kingdom Metazoa; phylum Chordata; class Mammalia; order Didelphimorphia; family Didelphidae; genus Monodelphis; species Monodelphis domestica. The sequence goes on from NC_077229.1 coordinate 365,254,235, forward strand.
TATTTATTTTTCTCCTTATGTCTATTAATTCTAATTTTTCTAAGATTTCATTCGCTTCTTTTACCTCTTTCTTATTTATTTTTTGATTTGATTTATCTAAATTTGATAATGGTTGGTTTAAGTCTCCCACTAATATGGTTTTACTGTCTATTTCTTCCTTCAATTCTCCTAGTTTCTCCATTAGATATTTGGGTGCTATATTATTTGGTGCATACATGTTGATTAGTGATATTTCCTCATTATCTAAAGTCCCTTTTAACAAAATATAATTACCTTCCCTGTCCCTTTTGATCAGGTCTATTTTTGCTTTGGCTTTATCAGATATCATGATTACCACTCCTGCCTTCTTTCTATCAGTTGACGCCCAGAAGGTCTTACTCCATCCTTTAACTCTGACCTTGTGGGTGTCTACCCACCTCATGCGTGTTTCTTGAAGACAACATATGGTAGGGTTTTGGATTCTAATCCATTCTGCTATTCATCTAGGTTTTATGGGTGAGTTCATCCCATTCACATTCAAATTTATGATTGTCATTTGTGGACTCCCTGGCATTTTGATATCCTTCCCTAATTCTATCCCTTCGTCTTCAGCTCTACCTTTTAGTCCAGTGATTTACTTTAAATCAGTCCCCCTTGTCCCCTCCCTTGATATGTTTCCCTTTCTAGTCCCTCCCTTTTTGTTCCCTCCTCCTCCCCCCTGTTCTTCCCTCCCTTTTTTGTGTTCCCTCCCTCCTACCCCCCTTGGTTTTCCCTTCTCCCTTCCCTTGTTGGTTAAGGTAGAATTCACGATCCCAATGGATCTGGATGTTCTTCCCTCTAAGAGTTGATTTCCCTGAGAGTAAGGTTTAAGTAAAAACACTCTTCCTCTCCTTCTTATAGGAGTTTTCTTCCCCTCTCCTTCCCGTGTGAATCTTTGTGTGAGAAAGATTATTCTATTTGGTCTTTCTTTTTACCCTATTTACACATTACATTTTCCCCACATGTTAATATACATAGATTGATATAAATGTAGTCCTTATAGAAGAGAGTTTGAGTAAAAGAAAGAGATAACATTTTACTCCTTTTCCCTTTCCTTCATATTTACCTTTTCAGGTATTCCATGCTCTTTGTTTTTTGATATCGAACTTTCCACAGAGCTCTGGTTTTTTCTTTGCAAAACCTTGGAAGTCCTCTATTTTGTTGAATGCCCATACTTTCCCTTGGAAGTATATAGTCAGTTTTGCTGGATAGCTGATTCTTGGTTGAAGACCCATCTCTCTTGCCTTTCTGAAAATCATGTTCCATGCCTTACGATCATTCAGAGTGAAACTTGCAAGGTCTTGTGTGACCCTGATTGGCATTCCTTTATATCTAAATTGTCTTTTTCTGGCTTCTTGTAGGATTTTTTCTTTTGTTTGAAAGCTTTGGAATTTGGCAATTACATTCCTGGGAGTTGTCTTTTGGGGATTTAGTGTAGAGGGTGTTCTGTGAGCTCTGTCAGTGGCTGTATTGCCTCCTTGTTCTAGAGTCTCTGGGCAATATTCTTTGATTATATCTTGTATTACGATGTCGAGTTTGCTGTTTATTTCTGGCTTTTCTGGAAGTCCAATTATTCTTAAATTATCTCTTCTTCCTCTATTTTCCAAACCTGTCACCTTGTCAGTGAGATATTTTATGTTCTCTTCTAATTTCTTGGTCTCTTGGCTTTGCTTTATTAATTCTTGCTCATTTTCTTTGAGTTGCCTGATTCTGACTTTTAAAGCCTGGTTTTCCTTTTCACGTTGGTCAAACTGGTTTTGTAGATGCATGAATTTCTTTTGCATTATTTCCCACTTTTCCTCCCAGAGTGCTTCCATCTTTTTGATCTTTTCCGATTCAAATTCTTCATGGGTTTGTGGAGAGTTTCCATTTCCTTTGGAAGGTTTCGGAGCATTTGCTTGTCTTTCCTCTTCTATCTCCTCTGTATTTTGTATTTTTGCTCCACAAAATGTGTCCAAAGTCTTCCCCTTCTTCTTGTTTTTCTTTGAATTTTTGGGCTTTTGTGCTTCTGTGGAGTTTGCCATCTCTATCTGAGTGGGGATGACTAGCTTTTCTTATCTCTGTCTGGTGTTCAGAGGTTTTAGTCCTAGGCAGATTGTCTGTTCTATGCAGTTGTTGTTCTGTCTTCCCGGGGAAGCCAGGAATTGCTGGTGTTTCCGTGTTACTGCCCTTCTCAGTTCCCTCCCAATGCTTTTCCGTTGCCTTATTTCCAAGCTCTGAGCCTGGCTTGGCCCTTTCCACGGGATGTTTGTTTCTGTGCCTTAGCCAGCCAGGAGAGCCAGCACTCTGAGGGGGGAGGGGCCGTGGCTTCCCGGAGCTCTGAGGGCTCCTGATAAGATTAACTTTCTCTTGGTTGAACTGAGTTTGCTTTGAGGCTGGGACCATCCATGAGATTTGGATGGAAGGATCCAGCCAGGGAGCTGCAGGCTCTCCCAGTCTCTCTCTGTTTCCCTGCTGTCTGGGTGCCCCAGAGACTGGGTCAGGTTGTTTTCAGGAAGCGGCCTTCAGAATAGCCAGCTCCTGAGGCCCTTTTGCCAGCCCTGAGGGTTACTGTTTTTTCAGATGACCCTGCTCTCTGAGGGGGGAGGGGCCGTGGCTTCCTTGCAGCTCTGAGGGCTGGTGATAGGATTAACCTCGGACTGAGTATGCCCTGAAGCAGGTACCTTCAGTGAGACTCAGTTGGAAGGATCTGATCAGGGGTCTACAGGCTCCCCCTGTCTCTCTCTGTTTCCCTGCTGTCTGTGTGCCCCCTCGACTGGGTCAGGTTGTTTTCAGGAAGAGGCCTTCAGGATAGCCGGCTCTGAGGCTCTGAGGTTCCCTCTGCTGCCTCGTACTCAGAGCTCTGGGTTGGGGGGATGGGTCCTGGGACCTTCCTTCTGACTACCCATTAGGTCTGAGTGATTTTGGGGGGGCTGTACCTTTTGATCCAGGTCCAGGTCCAGGAGGAGGATTCCCGGGGTCTATGCTGTTGATCGTTTTGAATTTCGGTGCCCTAGGAGCATATAGTTTGAGTTTGGTAGGGAAGGGTTTCTGGAGAGGTGAACTTTAGCTTTCTCTAAGCCGCCATCTTGACTGGAAGTCAGGAATTCATGTTTTTAAATCTTGCTTAAGACATAGTAGTTTATTAGATTATGTACAAGTCACTTAACTTTTTTCAATCTTGCTTTCCTCATCTATAAAATGGATATATAAAAGCATCTATCTTACAGAGTTATTGTGATGATTAGTGAAATAATATTTGTAAAGAGTTTTTCAAATCTTAAAGTAATATATCAATGTTAGTATCATTATTTTCATCCTCGTTATCTGCATCATCACCAAATAGTGCAGATCAAGTGTAAAAATACATGTAAGAGCTATCTAAATATTTAAAACCACTAAATAAATATAATATATTCACAGTGCATGTCTCCATTCAGCTGGAATGAATTGCTATATTTTTGTCACTTTAACATCATAAGTTTGAATATGAATATATAAATCCATTTCAGGGCATTCAACTTACTAGTAGCTATAGTTTACATTCTTAAACCCAATTTACTAATGAGAAAACTGACGACTAGACAGCAAATGACTTGTTTCAGGGTACTTATCTAGGAATGTTACTGATAAATCTGAAAGTTAAATTTCTTATTGCTACTCTAGTGATTTTTCCGTGATACTTAGATACTATTCATATATTTGATTTTCTTTCTTTTTTTTACCTTATCCTTAAACTTTCATTCTTTTTTGCACTATTGTTACATTTCAGCACTTGAGTAGAAAAGAACTATAATTTCACAGATATGGACACCTCATATTTCCTCTGAAACTCCTCTGTCCCCTTTCTTTACCTATATTATTGTTATTCATGTCTTTCTTTAAATACTATTAAGGAATTTCAACCAATATACTTAGGCTTCCTCTAATTTTCCCACTTTTATATATATTAAGTCATTTACTGACTATCTAAAACAAACACTTGTTTGTTCATTTTATTCTCCATGGTTGAATAATTTACATTATTTTGAGTGGTAATGAATCTCATTAAAAAGGTTCTATAGAGTTCTGGGTCTGATATATTAAGCAAGATAGTGTCCTCTAAATGACAGAGGGGGCAGCTCGGTTGCTCAGTGGATTGAGAGCCAGGTCTAGAGATGGGAGCTCCTGAATTCAAATCTGGCCTCAGACACTTCCCAGCTGTGTGACCCTGGGCAACTCACTTAACCCCCATTGCCTAGCCCTTACCACTCTTCTGCCTTGGAACCAATACACAGTATTGATTCCAAGATGGAAGGTCAGGGTTTAAAAAAAAATGACCTTATAGAGATCCTCATCACCTATCACATAATCTCCTTTAATTTGCTCTCTATTTTGGCATCCTCTGAGAGTGGCAAACCCTTGCAGTAAACATTTATCCTTTCTATGTTTTGAAAAAAAAAAGCATTTTGTTAATAATCAGAATATTGTTTTAATTCCTTTGATAAACAAACTTGATTGGAAGATAGCCTTTAAGATGTCACTTTGCTCTGCTTAATCAAATGTTTCTTTATACTCATATAGTCAGCAAAAAATAACAAGTAGATAATATTCATTACATCTTTTATTCAGTGATGTAATTATTTGATATGATCTGGTAAAGACTATTTATTATCTTTGAAAACTTTACTATCTCTTCATATTTTCATTGAAACATATTTAGTATATGTCTTGATCACTTTCATCAATATTTAAAAGAAATACAAGATTTATTCTTCGTGGCCAACCAATCCCTTTTTTTGTCAAGAGGTGGGTATATCACGATTGATTCTCTGGGATTTTCATTTGTCTTTTGCATTGATATGAGTTCTTTAAATCTTTAAAAGTTGTTTTTCATCATAATACTTTCATTACCATATAAATTATCTCCTTTTTTTCTGCTCACTTCACCCTGTATCAGAAATTTGTTTTGCTTAACTTGGCATATTTATTGAAAAGATTTTGTTTTTCTTTTTAAAAATAGAATGGATAGTTGGAGGGAGAGAAAATGTCTTTGTTTTGTCAATCAATTAAATTTTAAAAGGTTTTGTAGAAATAGCAAAATAGACACATGTCAGTAACTTTGAGACCATTTGGTCTCATTTGTCATGAAACTATCCATGATATTGGACAGTCATGTTGTATCTCCCCTTCTTTCATATATCTTGAGAATCAGTTGCTCTTGCCATTCAGATTTCTTTCACCTCCAGTTTGAACTGTCATCTTAGTGTCTGCTACTCATTTCCCCACCCCCAATCCCACCATAGAAAATGTAAAATGTTGACCTGTTTAGATTTCATCTTCCTCCACAGAGGAGGATGTTATTGCAATGTGTTAATGTACTCATTTTTGCAGTATGCCTTAGTTTCTAAACTTAAAAAAAATATGTAATGGACACTTAGGAAAAAAATTACAAAGAAATTGAAATTCTTAATTACGGAGAAATTGGTATAGATCTTTTAAAAGAATTTTTTATAATTTTAGGATAAAAGAAATGTAGGTAATAAATCAATAATGATCAATTCAAGCAACAGAGGACATAAAAAATCTACAAAGTAACATCTCAAAATCTGATATCCTTTTATTTCACTACTTAGATTTTTTTATATACATGAGAAGAGCCATGCTGATGTTCACACCCTTTTATTTCTTTCCTTTTCACATCACTACTTCAGAGCCCATTCACCAAATTATCTTTTAGATCAGTGCACTTCTCATAGTCTGTATACAGAATGCACAACTTCCTTTTGTATTTTAAGAAGAAATACACATCAAAGAAAAACAGATGTGGCCACAAGAACATGGGAATCACAGGTCATTATTACTTTTCTTTTATCTTTCTTTTTTCATCTTTTATTCCTCTTTTCTTCTCAGGGTTAGATTGAGAAACCATTCCTGACTTGGAATAGATAAAACTTTCAGCTCCCATTCTATATAATAAACTATGTGACACAGTGGGAAAAACAATTCAATTAGGAGTAAGAAAATAAGTTAAAATTGTAGGCTAGCTGTTTATTAAATATGAGACTGAGGACAAGTTGTTGAACCTCTCTGAGTCTGTTTCTTCCCCTATAAAATGAAGGAGGTTGGCCTAATTATTCCTTCTTGCTTTAAATCAATGATCCTGTGTGCACAGGGATGCCATTCTAGGCATCTCATCGCCTTCAACTTGCCATTCATTCAATGGTAATTTGTCAGGCTACATACCTCCAAGGTGAACCTTTGGAAACTGTATGACCCTGTATTTCTTTTACAGTGCCTGGGTCACATTGATTAAAGGTCTTCCTTTTGAGTGACAAGATGAGGCAAAGAAAGGCAGTGAAAGTACAGATTCATGTGAGAATCCCTTCTGTCATCACAAAGTCTGAGGCAGGCATAGCCCTTGTCCTTTGACTGCCCTACGGCATGTGAAGCTCAAAGCAAGTTACCCTCAAAAACAGATTTTGGAATTAGAATATACTAGCAAAGTCCTATTTTCTTAATGGAATATCTTGTGCTACCTTCATTCACTGCCTTCTAATCTGAACATTCCTATTGAATCAAGCAGGCTGTGTCTTGCCATGCATTTGAATTTCTATAGCTATATCCCTGGTTAGTGTTAGAAAAGATGAAAAGCTCCATCACTCAGAGTATATCAGCTTTACTTGTACTCAAAGCTCTGAGCAAGTCTGAGTAAGAAATGTTTGTGCATTGAAGCCATTGATATTGTCATCTTGAATCTTCCTTTCAGAACAATTTAATATTGAGTCTTTTGCAGCTTCATGTGGGAAAGAATGCAGGAGGATACTATGTCTCTCTGGGAATGTGTTTATCATAACACTCTGAAGGGATTAGCCTTGCTAGTGAACTACCATGTAAGTCTAACCTAAGACTCCTGTAAAGGCTCCGGGCTCTTTCATTCTAAAGCCTAATGAGAAGGAAATTCTAGCTCCAGTCCACCACCACTGACACTGTGTGTAACACTGGCCAAAGGTCTACTTCAGTTTCCCAATGAGCATTCCTTATCTAAAAGGTCTGCTGTGGAGATCAGAGTAAATAAAGGACAAGAAGCAAAATGATCAAGCCCTGTACATTGATTGTATTTGTAAGAATTCAGTGGGTCACGGAGGTAACTGTGTGTTCTTCAAGAATATGCCAGCACATGTCTCCTTCTGGCAAATACTACCAAAGGTAAAAACCTCTGAGAAAGGCCACAATAAAAGACTTCTTGAATTGAGAGAGATTCATCACTAGTGAGGCCATGATAAGTGCTTCAACCCCAGCAACCTTCAAAGATAATTTACTAATTTGTACATAGAGAAGTCATGATCTGGGTGCGTGCATGGATGGAGAAAGTCCCTCTTCTCTGCTCACATAGCTGCCAACCTGATGCAGGCTGAGCCTCATCATTTTATGGCTGAACTATCGCAGTAGTATTCTTTGGGGTGTCCTGGCCTAAAGTTTCTCCTTAGTTGGAAAAGCTATCTTGCTATTGCTCAGATCTGAACATGTCACTGAACTTACTTAATAAACCTCAGTGGCTTGATATAAAAGACAACTAACCAAGAGACAGGGAGATTTGAGTTCAGATCTGGCCTGAGATTTTCCTTTGATTTATTCTGCCAATAAGAAGGTGCTATGGATGTGAAAGAGCAAACCAGAACTGCTTAATGTGGAGTTGAAAAGTTAAATTCTTACATAGATCAAATCCCCTTCTTAAGAACAAACAAAAAAAATTTTTCCTTTGTTACTGAAATGACCTGAATATAAAATTTCTGTGATGTTCTTGGTGAAGCAATATATTAGGAGGGTTGTGCGTGTGTGTATGTAGGTATATATGGATGTGTGTATATTAGAGACAGAAGATAGAATATCTGATTTGTTGTCAGAAAGATCAGAGTTCAAGTCCCGCCATAGACATTTACTAGCTTAGTGATCCTGGGCTAGTCAGCTAAGCCATATAAACCTCAGTTTCCTCAACTGTGAGATGGTGATACCAAAATCATCTTCTACACAGATTGTTATGAAGATCCAAAGAAATAATGTTACATAATGAGCTTTGCAAACTTTCAAGCACTGTATACATGTTATCTATTATCATCATTATCTTTTTAGAAAGTGTATTAAAGGATGGAGACAGAACATAAAGACTAGAGAATATTTAAGGTCAGAATTATTTTTTTAAAAATGAAGGAAGGTAGAGTCTACAAACTATAAGCTAGTGAATAAAAGGTTTTTTTCTGGCAAAATTCTAAAAATACATTATGAAAACATATAATTTTTTAGCATATAGAGAGGGAGGCAGTAAATCACTATGAGAAAGATTAATTTCACCCAGGATACATCATGCCAGACTAAGGCTATTTTCATTTGTGACAGTATCAGAAAAGAAAGATGCAGACATAGCAAATATAGATTTCAACACAGTACATTACAGAGTTTCTCAGGTCATCCTTGAAGATAAAACTAAAATAAATATGGCCTGGATGGTAGTATAATTTGAAGGATATAGACTAAGGTGAATTTCAGTATGAAAGTTTAATCATTAACATAGGTCACTGTGAATTTGGAAGGTTTCTAGCAAAATTCCATAGGGATATATCCCTAAATATTTAATATTTTCATCATTGACTTAGATGAAAACATAGGACCATCAGATTATAGAGTAAGAGGTGGAAGGAAATGTGTTGGGCATCTTGTCCCAATTTCAATATACTTATCAAATTGGCAGATACTTTGAAGCTGGAAGGCTTGAGAAACATGTTGAGTAACATGACAGAATTGAAATCCCCACCGGTTTTAAATGGCTGGAATGATGGACTGAATCTAATAGGAGGGAATTTATTAGAGACAAATATAGAAGCTTCTTCTGGGATTCAGGAATTACTTAAAGTATGGGAGAGACCTGGCCTGACCAGAAAATATGATTTTTTTTGAGCCAATAAGGCTAATATAATCTTAGGCTGTGTCATGAGAGGTAGAATATGTACAGAATGAACAAGGTGATAATGCTGCTTTCCTTGTTCCTAGTCAGACCATTTTTTAAATTACAGAGTTTAGTCTTGTTTGTAACACTTAAGGAACATCTGACAAGCTAGAAGAATGTACAGTGAAGAATAGAAGAATAAAGCAAAAGGAATGAGGGCAGGATATTCTAAGAATGATTAAAAAAAAAAAAGCTTTTAGATCAAGAAAGTACCCTGTATAGGATGTCTTGACTTCAGCAAGCATTTGACAGTCTTTCATAGCATCTATATGTGTAAGATGTAGGGAAGCTTAGGAAGATAATAAAACATTTCATAGATTCATAACTGTCTGAATAACTATACTCAGAAAATGTCAATTAATGTATCCGTGACAACTTGGAAGGGGGATCTTGATGCATGCCACTGAGCTCTGTTTTTGTTTCTGTCTAACGCTTTAATCAACAAACTGGAATTTGGATGAGAACTGCTTAACTAATTTACTTACAACAGAAAGCATAAAGGAATATACTTAATATGTTGGATGATAAAATCAATATTTAAAAAGAATAGCTTGAGAAGCTGGAATGCTGGGCCCAAACAACGAAATGAATTCAACTGCATTTGTGGCAAAAGAAACAAGAATATAACATAGGGGAAGGTTTACTCCATTGACATTTGGCAGTTATAAGGGAGACAGATTTAGACTGATTTATATTGTAACCATTAGAGTTGCCCAGCAATGGAATAGGCTGACTCAAATTGCAAGGGAAAAAAACAAATGACAATGAATGAAAGATCAAGATGTTTGGGGAAATTATTTCAAGATTAGTTCAGGAAAGTGTCTCTTTTCTCAAAGAAAAGCAGAGAATAACATCTACACATTTTCAGCCAGCCAGCCTGAGCTTTGTTGCTGGGAAAACATTAAAATATTACATTAAATTTGTACTTTCTGGATATGTAGAAAAAGTAGAAGCAGTCACAAAGAGTGATTCGGGCTTCATTAATATTATGTCATGTCATAATAACTGTATCCTTATATTTCAGCATTATTATAATGCTAAATAAGAACTCTAAAAATTCAGATCACCCAGATTTAAGCAAAACTTTTAGCATTATATCTCATATTCTTTAGAAAGAAAATAAATGTTCTCAGAAAAACACAATAGTAGTATTGTCAGCTATATTAAGAATATTATGTCAGTTCCTCAAAAATAAGTTATTAGATATTTGATGATGTCTTAAAAAGGTCTTCAGTGGAAACTTCCAAACTCTCAAGTTTAGCCCATGTTGATTTTCATTTTCAGTTCTTAAAGGACATTGATAAGTGGCAGAAAAGATTATGCTTATATGTTCTTTGATGGAAACTTAGAAAAGCATAGACTATTAATATTGTTATAATATTCTTGAGAGATTTGGAGTGAAGATCTGTATTCAAATTTCATTCTTTAATTACTAATTGTATGACTGTGGATGACTTTTACCCTCTTTAACATAATTATTCCACTGGAAAATAGGAATAATTATACCTTGTAATGCCTATCTTACAGGAGTCCTATGAAGTTCAAATGATATGTATATGAAACACTTTAAAATGTTACATAAATGGAAGCTATCATCATCATTCATTCCTTGACCCCCCCATACATTTTAATTTTTTGAGGTTGTAAAAATTATGCACTGCTCTAATTATAATGCAAAAGATGTCTTTACACTTTAAAAGCAATCATTTAACACCTGTTCTAAAAGTAAATAAATGTCAACTGGCATTTTTTTCATCATTCAGAACACCCACTCTTTAATTAATGCAGCAATACCATTCTTGGTTACAGTCCCCTGGTAACTTGTATGCTGAAAGTCTTGAAAAATGTCAGTGGGGGTAGTTAATAGGATGGGACATTGTGCCTGCTCTGATAGATACAATGTTAGGAAATGGATTGTGTGTCGACAGCATGTCAAAGGCATATGTATGAGGAAGTCTTCTTTCTTTGGCAAGACTTATTTTTTTTTACCACATTTTGCATTGTGTTCAATCTGACCAGAAAATTCAACTCATAAGCTTTTTAAAATTAAAAAAGCACCTTATTTCAAGTATTTATGTGATCAAAACTATCTTTGGCACTTGTGATTATTTGGAAGGGAATGCAATTCCAGTTTTCCTGGTACAAAGATTCATGGCAGCAAATGAAATTCCTGAGGATTTTACGTGCAGTCAGAATCTTCCTGCATGATAAGAAAGGAAGGTCAAAATGGGTAGTACATTCTGATTATTAAGGTCATGTCAGGAATAATATCCATGTTACATGTCATGATTCACAAATAACCTTAATTGTTTTATATTAAATACATGCCTGGATTTTATTTTTAGTCAAATTAGAACATTATTCCTTGGTTACAAGAATCATATTATTTCCCTCCCTCTCTTCTCCCCACTCATCCCATATCTGACGCACAATTTAATTGGGTATTACTTGTGTCCTTGATCAGAACCTATTTCCATGTTGTTGATGTTTGCAGTAGGAGATTCATTTAGAGTCTACATCACCAATCATTTAGCCTCGACCCATGTATTAAAGCAGTTGTTTTTCTTCTGTGTTTATATTCCCACAGTTTTTCCTCTGAATGTGGATAGTGTTCTTTCTCGTAGATCCCTCCGGGTTGTTCCAGATCACTGCATTTCCACTAATGGAGAAGTCTATTACTTTCGATTGTACCACAGTGTATCAGTCTCTGTGTACAATGTTCTCCTGGTTCTGCTCCTCTTGCTCTGCATCAATTTCTGGAGGTCATTCCAGTTCACATGGAATTCCTCCACTTTATTTTTCCTTTTAGCACAATAGTATTCCATCACCAACATATACCACAATTTGTTCAGCCATTCCACAATTTAAGGGCATCCCCTCATTTTCCAATTTTTTTTGGCATCACGAAGAGCAAAGCTATGAATATTCTTGTACAGATCTTTTTCCTTATTATCTCTTTGGGGTACAAATCCAGCAGTGCTAAGATTGGATCAGAGGACAGACTGTCTTTTAGTGCCCTTTGGGCATAATTCCAAATTGCCATCCAGAATGGTTGGATCAATTCACAACTGCACCAGCAATGCATTAATGTCCCAACTTTGCCACATCCCCTTCAGCATTCATTACTTTCTGCTGCTGTCATGTTAGCCAATCTGCTAGGTGTGAGGTGATAACTCAGAGTTGTTTGGATTTGCATTTCTCTGATTATAAGAGAGTTAGAGCACTTTTTCATGTGCTTATTAATAGTTTTGATTTCTTTAACTGAAAATTGCCTATTCATGTCCCTTGCCCATTTACCTATTGGAGAATGGCTAGATTTTTTATATTTTTTATAAAATTTATAAATTTGAGTAAGTAGACCTTTGTCAGAGGTTTTTGTTATGAACATTGTTTCCCAATTTGTTTCTTCTCTTCTAATTTTGGTTGCATTTGTTTTGTTTGTACAAAACCTTTTTAATTTATTGTAATCAAAATTAATTATGTTAGATTTAGTAATTTTTTTTATAACTCTTGCTTGGTTATAAAATCTTTCCATTCCCAAAGTTCTGACATATATACTCTTCTGGGTTCACCTAATTTACTTATAGTTTCCTTCTTTATGTCCAGGTCATTCACCCATTCTGAGTTTATCTTGGCGAAGGGTGTGTGATGTTGATCCAAACCTAATCTCTCCCACACTGTCTTCCAATTTTCCCAGCAGTTTTTATCAAATAGTGAATTTTGGTCCCCAAAGCTGGGGTCTTTGGGCTTATCATAGACTTGCTGAGGTCACTTACCCCAAGTCTATTCCACTGATCTTCCTTTCTGTTTCTTAGCCAGTACCAAATTGTTTTGATGATCACTGCTTTATAGTACAGTTTGAGATCTGGAACTGCAAGGCTACCTTCCTTCACTTTTTTAAAACTTATTTTCCTGGATATCCTTGATTTTTTGTTCTTCCAAATGAAATTTGTTATGATTTTTTCTAATTCAGTAAATTATATTTTGGTAGTTCAATGGTTATGACACTAAATAAGTAAATTAATTTGGGTAAGATTTTCATTTTTATTATGTTAGCTTGTCCTACCATGAGCAATCAATGTTTTTCCCATTGTGTAGACCTAGTTTTAATTGTGTGGATAGTGTTTTGTAGTTGTGTTCATATAGTTCCTGTTTTTGTCTCAGCAGATAGATTCCTAAGTATTTTATATTGTCTAGGGTGATTTTTAAATGGAATTTCTCTTTCTAATTCTTGCTGATGTGATGTGTTGGAAGAATTTAGAAATGCTGATAATTTATGTGGGCTTATTTTGTATCCTGAAATGTTGCTAAAGTTGTTGATTATTTTCACCAGCTTTTTAGTTGATTCTCTAGGATTTCTTAAGTAGACCATCATATCTGCAAAAACTGATAGCATGGTCTCCTCAATTCCTATTTTAATACCTTCAATTTCTTTTTCTTCTCTAATTCCTACTGCTAGTGTTTCTAGTACAATGTTAAATAATAGAGGTGATAATGGACATCCTTGTTTCATTCCTGATCTTATTGGGAAGACTTCTAGTTTATCCCCATTGCAAATGATGTTTGCTGATGGTTTTAGTTTTATACTGTTTAATATTTTTAGGAAAGGTCCTTCTATTCCTATACTTTCTAGTGTTTTCAATAGGAATGGGTGTTGTATTTGTCAAAGGCTTTTTCTGCATCTGTTGACATAATCATGAGATATTTGTTGGTTTGCTTGTTAATATGGTCAATTATGTGGATGGTTTTCCTAATATTGAACCATCCTTGCATTCGTGGTATGAATTGTAGCTGGTCATAATGAATAATGCTTGTGATTACATGCTGGAGTCTTTTTCATAGTATCCTATTAACGAATTTTTCCATCTGTGTTCATTAAGGAGATTGGCCTATAGTTTTCTTTCTCTGTTTTTGAGAGAATGGCTCTCAATGGCTGGCTTTGGAATCAGTACCATGTTTGTGTTGTTAAAGGAATTTGGTAGAACTCCTTCTTTGCTTCTTCTGTTAAATATTCTATATAATATTGGGATTAGTTGTTCTTTGAATGTTTGATAGAATTCATTTGTGAATCCATCTGGTCCTAGAGGTTTTTTCTTAGGGAGTTCTTTGATGGATTGTTCAGTTTCTTTTTCTGATATGGGTTGTTTAGGTAGTCTATTTCTTCCTCAGTTAGTCTTGGCAACTTATATTTTTGTAAATATTTATCCATATCACCTAGATTGCTATATTTATTGCCATATAATTGGGCATAATTATTTTTAATGATTACCTTAATTTCCTCTTTATTAAAGGTGAGATCTCCTTTTCATCTTGGATACTCTCAATTTGGTTTTCTTCTTTCCTTTTTTAAATTATTTTGACCACTACCTTGTCTATTTTATTTGTTTTTTCAAAGCACCAGATTCTAGTCTTATTTATTAAATCAATAGTTCTTTGACTTTCAATTTTATTAATTTCTTCTTTGATTTTTAGGATCTCTAATTTACTCTTCATCTTAGGATTTTTAATTTGTTCACTTTCTAGCTTTTTAATTTGCATCTCCAATTCATTGACTTCTGCCCTCCCTTATTTGTTAATATATGAACTCAAGGTTATAAATTTGACCCTGTTTACTGCTTTGGCATCTCATAGATTTTGAAAGGATGTCTCATCATTGTCATTTTCTTCAACAAAATTGTTAACTGTTTCTGTGATTTGTTCTTTAACCAATTTTGGAGAATCAGATTGTTTAATTTCCAATTAATTTTTTATTTGCCTCTCCATGTACCCTTAGTAATTATTATTTTCATTTCATTGTGGACTGAGAAGGTTACATTTATTATTTCTGCTCTTTTGTACTTGTTCTCAATGATTTTATGGCCTAGTACATGGTCAAACTTTGTGAATGTACCATGTGCTCCTGAAAAGAAAGTGTATTACTTTTTTGTCCCTATTTATTTTTCTCTACATATCTATTAACTCTAATTTTTCTAAGATTTCTTTCATTTCTCTTACCTCTTTCTTATTTATTCTTTTGGTTTTAATTATCTGGTTCTCATAGAGGAAGGTTCAGTTCTCCCATTAGTATAGTTTTTCTATCTATTTCATCCTTGAGCTCCACTAATTTCTCCTTTAGATGTTTGGGATGCTATGCAATTTGGTACTTATATGTTGAGTACTGATATTTCCTCATTGTCTCTGCTGCCTTTTATCAGAATGTAATTTCTTTCCCTATGTCTTTTGATTAGATCTATTTTTACTTTGGCTTTGTCAAATATCATGATTGCAACTCCTGCCTTATTTTTATCAATTGATGCCCAATAGATATGGCTCCATCCTCTTACTTTTACCCTATATGTGTCTTCCTTCCTCATGTGTGTTTCTTGTAGACAATATATGGTAAGATTTTGGTTTCTAATTCACTCTGCTATTTGCTTGCATTTTATGGGAGAGTTCATTCCATTCACATTCAGAGTCATGATTACCAGTTTTGTATTTCCCAGCATTTTGATTTCCACGCTCTTTCTTCTTTCACTATTTCTTTCTACACCAGTGTTTTTTTTAATTGGTCCCCCTAATTCCTACCCATATTTTACTTCTTCCTACCCTCTCCCTTCTTATTCCCTTCTTATTTTTTTTACAGTCTTTTTAAACTACCTCCCATCCTTTCCCTCCCTTTTATTGTTTCCCTCCCCACCAATCTGTTTGTTACCCGTCTACTTCCCTATAGGGAGCAAATCAATTCTCTGTCCCAATGGATTTGATTGTTCTTCCCTCTTTGAGCCAATTTCAATGCACATAAGAACTGAGTATTTATCTCCAACCTTTTTATACTTCTTGTGTATTGATTTTCTCCCCCCTTTCTGCTTGGTGCATCTTTATGACATATCAATTTATTCCATTTTGTTTCTTTTCCCATTTCTCTTAGTATTAACCTCTTTTTAAAAAATTCTAGTTGTGTGTATATATATTTATATTTATGTGTATATATATTTATTCATACATATATCTATATACATATTTATGTCTTGGTATTTCATCCTATACAGTTTGTCACCAATCCCTCTAAGTATAATTCTTTTACCTACTGAGGTGATAATAACAATTTTTAAGATTCACCAATGTCCTCTTTTCTCATAGGAATACAATATCATTTTAACTTATTTGGTCCCTTAAAAAAAGTTTGTCTTTGTTGTTTTGTTTTTCTTTTTTCCCCTTTTCTTACTTACCTTTTGATGATTTCCTTGAGTTCTGTGTTTGCACATCAAATTTTCTGTTCAGGCCTATTCTTTTCTTTACAAATGCTTGGAATTCTTCTATTTTATTAAATGACTGTACTCTCCCCTGTCAGAATATAGTCAGTTTTGCTGGGTAGTTGATTCTTTGTTGTAGACCCAGTTCCCTTGCTTTCCGGAATATCATATTCCATGCCTTTTGGTCCTTCAGTGTAGATGCAGCCAGATCCCGTGTTTGGGCTTTTCTGTCAACTTTCACCCTTGGGGCTTAGCAAGGCTCTCAGAGCAGTCTGTGTGTGTATGTGTGTGTGTGTATGGGGGGGGTGTTGGAATTTGAGCTTCCCTGTCCTCTGAAGACTTGACAATATTAAGCACAGAGGAATTGAACTTGCAGAACTGGATGTGCCCTGAGGTCAAAACCTGGGGAAGGAGGGGAGGTAATATGGAGTGACTTGGCTGAGATTAGGCTGCCTGCTCTGGGCTTCTTCTCCAACTGCTTCCCCACTGCCTTTGTTCAAGTTCCTGAGCCTGCCACAGCTTTGGTCACAAGGTACTCCCTTCAGACTAGCACCCTTGCCTGCCCAGAGGTTACAGCCACCATGGGAGGCTCAGTACTCCAGGTGGAGGAGGAGGCCTGGGACCTTCCTTCCTCCTTCCCCTTAAACCCTAGTGTTCTTGAATTCAGACTTTTGGGGGGTACCTTTTAAATTGAATCTAGCAGAAGGGTTCCTTGGGTCTGTCCTGTTATTAGGGTTGGTTTTCAGTCCCCTGTAGGAGCATTTGGTTTTTAATAGGTAAAGAAGGGTTTTCAGAGGTCTGAACCTTCGGTCCCTCTATGCTGCCATCCTGACATGCCTGGATTTTAAAGACCAAAGAATTCTTTTTTAGATTACAGGTCATTAGGTAGTATATGCTCAGTGGCTTGCAGATCCTTTTATAAAAAAGGTTAATGACATAAGGAGCAGCTAGATGGCTCAGTGGATTGAGTGCCAAGCCTAGAAATAGGAAGTCCTACATTCAAATGTAACCTCAGATACTTCCTAATTGTGTGACCATGGACAAGCTCCTTGACCCCCATTGTCTAACCCTTACCAGTCTTCTGCCTTGGATTCAATAAATAACATTGATTCTGAGATGGAAGGTAAGGGTTTTTTAAAAACAACAGAAAATTATCTTTGTTTCCAATGAATAATGTGTGAAAATGATCAAATAAAATAATGTTTAAAAGAAAAACAAACAAACAAAAAAACCCAAGCTCATTCTATGTGGCATTTGAATAAAGGTAAACCACCTCATGGAATATTTGATTTTTTTTAAACCCTTACCTTCTGTCTTGGAAGATTCCAAGGCAGAAGAGTGGTAAGGGCTAGGCGATGGGGGTTAAGTGACTTGCCTAGGGTCACACAGCTAGGAAGTGTCTGAGACCAGATTTGAACCTAGAGATGTCTCTAGGCTTGACTTTCCACTGAGATACCCAGCCGCCCCCTGAATTTTTACTGACAGATAAATTAAGAAAATATCTTCTGTATATAAGAATATGTATCTTTTGTATTTAAGAATATATACAGAAAAAGCATTGAAGTGCCCTAGCATAGGCCTGAGGATTTAAAATGATCCTGGAGTTGAAGCTGGGAATTTAGTAAGAAATTATTAAAATAAAAAATTTTAGAGTAAAAATATTCCAGTAGAGTTCCCAAGTTATACATATCTTTTAGCTTTTGAACCAGTGTCGTACACTATCAAGTCTGGGAAAAGAGAAAGAGGAAATCTACAATGAAGATATATTCAAAGATTATCTTATATACAGATAAAAGTGGTAGGATTTAAGAAGTTCTAGAAGGATTTTCCTTCCAAAAACTTTCCGTTGTTGCTTTTGCAGTGTCTCAAATGTCAACATTGGATTGATTCCTTAATTTTCACCATGGGAAAGTCAATCCTTTGATTTAGTTGTGGAGCCCCATCTTTACCCTGAAAACAAGTTAATTTTAAATTTCATGGTATTTGGATTACAACAACAGAGCTGGTGAATAAGATGTAAAACTGGGCTGAGACAGTTTTGAGAGTATAGTTCACTAAGAGAGATAGAGAATACAGCAGTGATCATTGCCTTGGAGTTTGAACACAGTCAAATCTTGATTTCTTTGTTCAACAACAACATATGTACTAGAGAGATTCATAGAAATTAAGGGCATGTTTCAAACTTAACATAGACCAGTGCATAGGGTACATTATATCCATATAAATATGTAATAATCTAATTACATGATAAAATATTAAAACAGCAGAAAGAAGGAACAGAGCTTCTCTTCTCCTAAAAAAGTCTTAGTGTTAAGCTGTTTAAAGACCAAGAAAGAAAATAACATTACAATTAAATCTTTAAAAATGTGGCTCCTTGGTAACCTGACACTTTTCAATGAAGACTGACAAAATATTAGGGGCTTAAAAGCTCATCTTTGAGATTTTTTCTAACTCTGGAGGTCACTCAGGAGAAATGTCTTGCCCTGGATGGGTGTCAGAGAGCTGCTAGCACCATCCCTTAGTTCCATCCCTTTATGGGTTTTATATTTATTTTATTGGTTACAGGACATATGTTGATCCTAGCTCTCAGGCCCTATCTAGTGGCAAAACTCTGCCCTTTCCCCCTTTTATTTTTTCATTATATTTCAGTGGATTCCAGTCACATGAGTGTGGCTTGACAGTATGCAAGACTTTATTTGTTATTTGGTATGAGTAAATATGTCTGTCTTTCTATCTATATTTGAATCCTACAAAGGAACATTGACTCTAACCTTATAAATAAAATACAGAAGTCCTCAGATAAATTTTAAAATGCCTCTAGAGTCATCAAAAATTGGCAATGATGGAAAAAACAAAAATATTTAATGTTTTTCTACTCCCCCTCTCTCTTACAGAGTGAATATTTAGTCCTTTATGAGATTAAGGGCCTATTGTATTTCATCAAATCTTTTCCACATTTACTAGCATTAACACTCTAGATTTAGATTCTGATTCCTACTCTACCTCATTAGGTCCTCAAGCTCCTCTACTCTGACCAAAACTCTAGGCCTTCCTGTCTTACCATTGACCACTTGAGGCTGTACTTTTCTCAAAGCACAACTTTTAAAAATTCATTCATTTGATGAAAATTATGATGATTGTTCAATAAGGAAGCAGCATAGCATAAGTCAAGTTAAAACTGTACCTAAAGAGAGAATCTCATCCTTACTTTAGAAAACATTGGAAACACATTTTTGACACTGTAGAATAGGGGAAATTAATAAAAGAATAAATCATTGTATATTTTATTTTACCCTTTCTTTATAACTATAATAAAACTAGACCAATAAATAAAATAAAGCCAAACTTGTATATAGTTATAGATATAAAGACTTCATTAAGCCTTTTGTTAAATGCTGTGGATGAAAATAAAAACAACCATAACCCTCTCCTCACAAGTACTTGTATTGAAATGTTGGTGAAAACCACATAAAGAGCATGTGAAAAAGAGGGAAAGGTACAAGACAGCTGTTGATGAGGAGAGGCTCAAGAATCAATTATGAATGAAGCAAAGTATGCCTGAGGTCCTTCTAAAGTGCTAGTCCAATCACACAGTCATCAATGAAGAGAGCTACTTGACAGAGGTATCTCCAGGGTTGGAAGACATCTGGCAAGGAAGATGAAAAGAAAGCTAAAGAATTATGTTGTGAGTGATATGAAACATGGCTGGAGCCCCTCATAAAATGATGGCTGGTTCATGACACCATTAAGGAGAACAGGGAGCTGACAATAACAAGGATCTTAGATATTTATTGGTACAATTGAATGTCTCTTAATAAATATTGATTGACTTTTTAAAGAGTGACTTTTCATGATGCCCATGCAAGACCCATTCTAGCAAACAGCAGTCATTACCAATTTGGGCATGGTGACAGATTATATGAGTAGAGGAAACAGTTAAGCTTAACTCAGAGGTTAATCTGCAATTTAGCCACTAGGTGATGAAATTCTTGTCTATTGCAGTTGTCAAAAACAATCTAAGAGAGAGATTGATATCTTCATCTTTAGAGAAAGTATCCCCAAAGACAAAAACATGAACCCTTGACATTTATCTTTTCAGGTTGCAAGTAGGTTTACATATTTCTAGTAGCTGGTGTTATATTGATATGATGAAATCACCCTGGTTTTCAGTAAATATGATTCCAGTCAGGAGTACAAGCACCAGTAATTCATAGACTTTTTTTCTCCTTTGTATAGAATAGAGTCCGGGCATTTGCTAGTTGGCCAGTAACAAATGATATACAAAATGATGCCTATAGAGTACATACTATTTTTTGTCTTTAATTTAAAAATAGCAAGCTGACCACTCTTGAAATATGCATTTGATAGTGCTTTACATTGTTTTACTGATGCATATTATATTTTAATGGGTAGTTTTCTATAATCACTAACTGTAATACTTGATTTTCCTCCTATATTTTTCATAATTTCTCACTTCTCTTATTCACATCATTCTATGTACTTGGAATAGATCCTATCTCTTCCATCCCCACCCCCCTCTCTGATTATTAAAATTATTCTCATCCTTTATGACCAAGCTTAAAAGCACTAACTTCCATAAACCATTATATGAACTTTCCTTCCTGGGAACTTAATTTAGCCATTTTGCATTCCTCTGTGATTTTCTGGATTCAACATGTTTGTTATGATATCATATATATTATTTGCATGTATTATCATATATTACAATTATTTTTGCATAGGTTATGTCCACTGCTATATAGGAAGCTTTATGGGGACAGGGATTGGGTCAAAATCTTTTTATTTCCTCCTCCTCCATTATCGCTTTTTCCCTCATTGCTTTAAACTCTTTGGAACATAATAGTCACTAAACAAATTACTGGTTAAATAAGTTGAATCTGTATAATATACATTGAGGATTGAAAGTGAATCTCAGGGGAATCCCAAGATGAAGGATTCTTAAATGGTTTCTAAATTCCTTCTCCCATAGAAATTTCTGAAATAAATTCCCCGAGTTCTGGATATTGACAAGAATGACATTGTAACACAGAGAAGTTGTAGGACTGAGTCTATTAAGCTATGTATGATCTTCCATGGGATGTAAATTTTTCCTGTACAAATCCCAAAGTGAAAACTCATCCAGGTCTAGTATTTAATATAATGAAAGTAAGTGGTATAAACTGCTGAAAAAAAATACTGATTTATTTCTTGCACATTGTTCACTTTGCTTTTACTTGTTTAGAAAATTGCATTTCAATGCAGAAAAAGAGGGTTACACTAAAGTCATACCAAAGGATTTGATGACACTGCAGTGCCTGCTTCTGAATATCTGTTCTATGTGTAAATGAAATGCATGGATAGCCGAATTTCCATTATTTACTTCAGTTTATTGCTGCTCCCTTTCTTACCTTCTAGATTACATTTGTGCTAACTGAAGTCACTGTTTACACTTATTTAACAGTATTGACTGAAATAACCCTGAATCTCCTCCAGTGAGGACTGATTTAGCTACCAATCACCGTTCCAGCTCTGAAATCATTAATCAGCCTTAGGCTAGATCCATTATGTGGGATTTCAGCGTAGAAGAAATATTAACAGCTCCCTGGAAGAAACGTTACCATCAGATTGGCTCTGACTCCCTGCTGGAGCAGCAAATTACCCTGAAGTAATAATTATAATACATTAGTAGAGGTTTAATTTCCAATAAGTGCTGTCTGTTTAAGGGATGGCAATCTCACCATGGCTCAGAGAACAATACATCATGTTATCAGCAAGAATAAACCTACATGGAATTAAGGGAAAGATCATAAAAAATTCATTACAATTTGAAAACTCAGGGAAAAAAAAAACCTGTACAAGTTTCCCAGTTGCATTTTTATAGACAAACTCAATGTTTATAGATCATCTGTCTGGCTGATCATGGATACATTGGTGCTTTTTTAAGATTTAGTTTCAAGTTAACATTCAGGTAATTTTTCTGTCCATTTCCAAAATCTTCCTGGGGAGCCTGCTTTTGAAACTATGTGAATGGATTAAGCTATGGTTATGGAAATGCAGATATGGGCTATACTCCAAAACCCACCAACATATGGAAACATTCCTAGGCAATAGAGATACAAAGAAAATATAACAAAGATCCTACCTTGAAGCATTAAACATCTTATATTTTGGATCAACAACTACTAAAAATTTAAAACCTTGAGGATCCAAGGCTATATTTTTCTACAGTTTCCATGAATTAGTGTTATTTTGTGGGTTATTGAAAATTCAAGATTCATTTATATTCAACCTGAATTCATTACAATTTTTGGATACTCAAAGTATGATTTTAACAATGAAAATATTGGTGGTTCTTGAAGTTTATAGATATATCCGTTTGGGGAATATTCTGGGTTCGAGGAAAATGTAAATTCTTTAATTTCTTCACATAAAAGAGTTTAAAAAATATAGTCTTTAGCCTAGAGAAGGACCTATGACTGAATTACTTTATTTTCAAATTTCTTTCTAACTTTCTTTACTTTTTTATGACTAACATATTGTTTTTGATTGATGCAACTGTTGGAGGTATGAACAAAGTTATGGAGATTGTAAGGTTTCTGAAATAGTCACCATGGTATAATAAAAATATATATTCCTAAGACTTTTTACATATTTACATTGTTCATGTCTTTTTTATTAAGCATGCTCTATCATGCTACATAAAGTAGTTTATACATGTGCTGGTGTCTGAAAATTGTTTCAGCTTCATATTGGATTATTGATTAATGGTATTTAAGGTGATTCTATTACTTTGTAAAGAAATTCATATTTTCTTAACGTAGTAGAGTTTGTCATATGATTTATGTGTCTTATGAAGACACATTTGGCGTGTTTTTTTTCCTTCTGTTTTCTGTGTGATGAATTCCATGCCACACTGTTAGATATATGTATAAAGAAGAATAAACCAGGATGAGCCAGATGTACATTTTGAAAAAAATGAATTAATGTTGAATGTGGCCCAGGCTAACCAAAAACAAAAAATCACATCATATAAATACAAATATAATTATTTATTACAAAAAGTGTTTATCAATTTAAAAACCTTTAAGTATGAAAAAAGCATTTAAAAATCTTTTTGTTATTGATCCAAAGGCTATTCTGATTTGTTTTCTTTGATCTGAGGCTAATAATGTTTATGCTACATAGCTCAGTGTTGTAGTATATAGAGTATTAGATTTGGAGTCAGGAATATCAGAGTTTGAATCTTGTCTCAGACATCAGCTCTGTGATCTAGGGGATGTCACTTGTC
The DNA here is from genome assembly GCF_027887165.1 of Monodelphis domestica. Lineage (NCBI taxonomy): Eukaryota > Metazoa > Chordata > Mammalia > Didelphimorphia > Didelphidae > Monodelphis > Monodelphis domestica. The sequence goes on from NC_077229.1 coordinate 365,277,735, forward strand.
CTCTGTCTGCCTTAGTTTCTTATCTGTAAAGGGAACATAATAAATAGCACACACCTACCAGGATTGTTATGAAGATAAAATAAGAAAATATTTGTTAAGTGCTTTGCAAACCTTATAGCATGATATAGACATTGGCTAATGTAATTTTTGTTGTACCACCCATCTCCTAACGTTGTTCAGTGTCAGAAATAAAATGAATGAAATATTGTGTTACTTTGTAATTTTAACAGGCTATAAAACTTCAAGTTGCTAATATTTTATTTTTCACAATTAAGAAAATCCAAGTTCTGGTTAGTACAAGTATCTGGAGTTTTGATTATAGACTGCTAGGCTATATATCCAGGGTATTTCAGAAAGGAAAGGAGGAGAGTTCAGACCTAGGATTTCACCTGTGTGGGAAAAGTTGTGCTTAGAACTGCTGCCAACAATGCAGAACAACAACTCCTCTTTAATTTATATTCTTAGGGATTTGTCACAAATACTGAGAGATGAATTGACTTGCACCAGAGTCACATAGTTTGTCTCTTTCCAAAGCAGGATTTAAACTTAAGTGTTCTTGACTCCCAAGACATTTCCTCTATCCATTATATCAATGTCTTTTTAGCTTTTCACTGCTTTCCCCAATGCCTGGAATAATCTCCTTCATCCCCTCTGCCTCTGCCCTCCTTGAAGACCCACTTCAAGCCCTTCCTTCTTCAGGATATAGTTATGATTTCCTCCCCATTCCCAACTCTCTATGATGCCTTCCTGACTTACCTCTGTGTTTAACTCATTTTTGTATGTTTTGCATGTGGTTTCCCTCATTAAAATGTGAGCTCCTTGAGTACAGATGACCATGTTCTTGCCTTTTTTTTTCTTTCCTAGTAGTTAATATAAAACATTAACACACAATAAAGCCATAATAAGTGCTTGCTGACTTGATTTAACTAACATTATATCAGAGTGTCTCTCATATATTCGTACTGCTGATCACAAAATAAATTGGGGATAATAAAAATTGAGTAAACAGATTAATAATGTTATTTTCACAGAGGATTGGGATTGATGATGATGGGATAAGGAGTCCTATGGGAAGCAACCCAGTCTAGTTCAAGGAAGTAATTTCTTTTTTTTCCCTGTTGGATAACACCCTTAATTATAGAAATATTTATTTTAGATATGCAAAGGGAACAAGTTTGAGTTGAGGGTGCCACAAGGTCAAATATACACACTTTGTGTATAATATTATATATTATATATTAAGATATGTTTTATTTTTAGTACAATATCTATGTCAGCAAAAGGTAAATGTATTAGTAAATGACATTTTATAAGCATAGGCTGATAGAGAACAAAAACATATCAATATTCAGTGATAAAAATTCTCATATAATAAAGATTAATGTAGTCAACCCTTATTAATTCACTCAAATTGGGGAATGATTATAACTTTGACTAGGTGAAATATTATTACATTAGAATTTGGTTTTAGATAAATTTTTATTATTTTAACAATATACAAATAATTAATTATGTAATTATATTAATATGGCATATTAATATAATAACATGATTGCATAATTTATATTTATATATAAATAATGATGGAGATAGATTCAATTTTAGCCAGTGTTGTCATATCAAGCTATTTTATTATTAGGAAACAAGTTTGTTGCATTTTTAAGCAAACTATTTCTCTTTTAGACACTATTAATTAGCATTAATTTGCTTAACCACCCTGTTTCCTGTCTTCTGGTGGGTGATGAGGTTGGAGTATGAAGCTGATGGTGTAAAAGCACACCAGTTTGACATATCTGAAGCATAATGGTATGCTATAAGGGAAAAAGCACAGAAATGTACAAGCGACAATCACTTCATGATGATTTAGTTTTCAGTTGTCCTATTTTTTAGCAGAACTTATAAAAAGAAACCAAAAGGTGTAACTTTAAGCTCTGAGCACTTGGGACTAAGACGTCTCAAAGAGCTGTAATTAGATGAGTTTCATGAAACTCTATGAAATCTTCCCATTTGTGTATAACTCAAGACTACAACAGACTTACATTGTAGCCCAGATTCATTATGGACAATACAATAATTGTTGCAGGTGTTATGGTACTAATGTTTCTCTATTTCTCATATAAGAAATGGGAGATAATCATGCTTGTACCTCATAAACTTTTCAGAGTCATGAATAAAAGAATGTATAGAAATTACTACCTATAACGTGATTCATGAATTTAAGTTGCTATTATTATTCTTAATAAGTGGGATTGAAATGCAGGAAATTTGATTATAATAGCCAAAATGATATCTAAATAGAAAATGGCATAATGCTAATTTACATAATTCAGTTCAAGATTCATCTGAAAGGACATGGACAAACTACAAACTTTTAAGTTCAAATGCATGCTAAATCCCTAGAAAAAACTGTAGATAGATCCAAACATCATTAGAGATACAGAGATTTGACAGATCATAGTTGTTCAGTACCTCTGTCACCCACAATGCCAGGATCACTGCTAATTATCTGAGAAAATGTGAGTCAGGTTCTCAACATATCAAAATAATTTTACACTTGCACTTTTATCTTTGTTAGGTTATGAAATTAAGCTGAACTTTTCTGCATCTTAGCCATTGTTGAAGGATGACATTTCCATTTTATAAGGAGATGTTTTTGGATAAGTAGGTATCAGGGCTTCCAAATGCCTTATTTGGATTAATATTGCAATTCTGGTATGAATTCAGGTCTAGAGAAATCAGTTCCTTCATGGATTGCTTAGTTTTATAAGTAATATTTGATTACTGAATCATGCCCATGTCACTCTAAATATGACAGGGATGATACAACAGCAGGATTTTTCCATCTACATTTTTTATGTATTGCACACAGCCCTGTCTTTAATACTTTTCCACATTATAACTTTGGACAAGACTGAGATCTTTATAAAGGGAAAAATAATACTTATAGTCTTTATCCATTCATTTTATAAAAGCAGATGGCTACTCTGAGGGTTACTCTGAGGATGAGCTGGAGAGAGAGAGAGAGAGAGAGGGAGTGTGTTTGTAGACAGTAAGGAAGACAATGTCAGATGTTCAGATTAACTAGATTCAAGTGTGGTATTTAGCAAATGATCATGGACAAACTTGCCCTTGGATTCATCATCTCAAAGCTCAAAGTATTGACATGTGAAGTAATATATGATTGTAAATTCTTATGACCAATAAATGGGTTAAAGCCCACCAAGATTTCTATGCCATTTCAGTTGTCACAATGCCATGAATCTCAAGTTCTTAATATGTGTATATGTATACAGATATCCTCTGAAAAATTAGAAAGGAAGATGGTGAATATGTTTATACATTTTGAATAATTATTAATTTATTGATTATGTAATTTACTTTTTAGGAAGTAGTGGCATATTCTCATTTAGAACCAAGTTCTTTTACTTTCAATTAGTTAGCTGTATTTAAATGTATTATATAGATTCCTTTGTAGAATTTTTAGATATATCCACATAATAATTAAGGTTTTATAAAAATAATTTTAATACTTTTTCTATGGACTTACATTCTGGAATTAGTGCTACTAAAATGTTGACATTATCATTAATATTTTTTTAAATCTTTACCTTGATTGAATGATACTAAGTATTTGTTTCAAAGAAGAAGCGTGGTAAACCCTAGGCAAATAAGGATGTGACTTACCCAGAGTTAATTATCACCCTCTATTTTTTAAGTGATATTTACATATTGTCTTTGAGAGTTAGGAGAGTATAGAAAAGTATTTAGGAGGGAGTAAAATGTCGAATCACATGCATTTTCACTGTGACATGTCCTTTGCAATTTCTGTGAGTATTCAACACCAGATAACCCCTTGGAAAATAACATCAATGGCAGTTCCACCAAAAGGGAATTGTTGAAAAATATGAATTGATTTCTTTACTTAAGGGAAAAAGTACGAGTCATATAAAGTGTTTTAATAATTAAACCTAGTTACGTTGATGAATTCAGATCACTGAAATATTTGCTTAAAGACAATAAAAGGGAATAATTATCCAGAAAAGGAAGTATAAATCTTGACAGGTTGATGATACACTGTAATACTAAAGGAATTCTTCTGCCATTGGAAAGGACCCCAAAGTAGAAATATTCAAGGTAGTTATGAAATAAGTTTTGTTTCTTTGAATTTTAGAATGTCCTTTTACTTCCAACTTCAAGAATGTCTGCTTTAAAATGCTGCCAAACAGTAGAACGAATTCCCTCCATTTATACTGCATCATCACCCTTCTTCCATTTTTTGAGCATTGAAAAACAGATTTTCAGGGTGGTTGAAAAATGCATTTTCTGTTTTAATTTAAAAGTATTCTCTTTACCACCACCTTGAAAATCTCCACCTCTGAAATGCTTTCAAATAATAGAGCTAATTTCCTCAGGTTGCACTGCATCAGTGACTTTATACTATTTAGAAGCATTAGAAACCATGGATTTTTTTTAAAAGGCAATTTTTATATTAAAAAAGCCAAAACCTGATTTATCATCACCTTGAATGTTTCTGTCTCCACTAGTTTTATATTATGGTTGATTGCTACTGAGTTTTCAATTCACCATCATCATTTGTACAGGTAATAGGATATCGTAGATATCTCCTGACTTAGAGTCGATACTTTCTGGGTTCGGACCCTGCTTGAAACTTACCTGTCTCTGTGATCGTTGATAAGTCACATAACCTCCTTGACTCTTGGCTTCCTTATCTATAAAATAAGGGGATATATATTAGTTCTGAGGTGTTTACCTCATACCATTGGGGGGATTGAATAAAATATGTAAAAGCTTCTTGTAAATCTTAAAGTGTTAGATATGTTGTTAATATGATTTATTATCTTAGTAATTATTAACATTGATATATTTAAAATATTACACATTTATATAAAGTGTAAGTATCTATATATACATATCATATATTATGTTCATGGTGCTTTTGATAAGCATCTTTTTATGTTCAAAAGAGCACTATTTTAATCACACTTTTCAGATGAGGAAACTGAGTCAATGTAATTCAGCAACTTCCTCAGGGTCACATAGCTAATAGAAATCTAAGGAAAGCTGAACTTAAACTCAGATCTTTCTAACTTCAAACCTAGTGCTCTATTTACTGTACCACCTAGTTGCCAACTCTTTGAAACAAGGGTAATAAAACTGCAATCAAAACTATGATTCAGAAATCTAGTTATTATAATTTTAGAATTTATAACCCAAATTATTGGCTCAACATTATTATTTGAGATTATATAAATTAGTTTGGGACAACTAGGTTGTGCAGCAAATAGAGCCATAGGCCTGGAATTAGAAAGACTCACCTTCATTATTTGAAATCTGGTCTGAGATACTGTTAGCTGTGTGACCTTGGGCAACTCATTTAATCCTGTTGACCTCAGTTTCCTTATCTGTCAAATGAGAAGGAAATGGCAAATCTTTCTAGTATCTTTGCCAAGAAAACTCCAAATGGGGTCTCAAAGAGTTGGATATGATTGAGAATTAAAGAACAATAACAAATTCATTTATTTGTCATTCTCCTGACTAGTCTGATTTTGCTTACTTTCTTGGTACAATGATAATTTACCCTAATTATAGTTATCCTAAGATTATACAAAATATTGAATTTTTGTCACTGAGTCATAAATAAATAAAGGTTATAATAAATAAAATGATATTTCATACAGTATAAAACCTAATATTGTTTTTTTTTTAATTTCTAATTCTTTTTAAACTGACAAATCTCCAAATCTGTGGCAGAATCCTCTTTGGTTTAGGTAAAGCTGATACTGTAGCATGTTATCTTGATGCCTTGTTTTAAGTCAAAAATTCAATCTACCCTATCAAATTTTAGATTGTGAGTCATAAAAGTTCAGAGTTTGAATTATACCTCAAACAACTACTACCCTTGTAGCATTGGACAAGTAATTTAACTTCTCAACTTCAGTTAGCTCACCTGTAAAACAATATCTATAATCTATATGCCTACATACAAATATATGTGTGTACACAAATATATACACCCACCTATACAAAGCACTGAGGTGATAAAGTAGATATTGAAACCTGGAATCAGGAAGACTCATCTTCCTGTGTTCAAATCTGGCCTCAGGTACTTACTAGCTATGACCCTGGGCAAGTCACATAATCCTGCTTGCCTCAGTTTCCTCATTTATAAAATGAGCTGGACAAGGAAGTACCAAACTTCTCTGGTACCTTTGCCAAGAAAAACGAAAATGGATTTGCAAAAATTGATTATGACTGAAAAATAATTGAAAATTGAATGAAATTATGAGTGCAAAATTTTACTCTTACCCTCTATTATTTCCCTGGATTTGATACCTCAACTTTTAACTCAGCTACTGAACTTTCACTGAGTCCTACATAGCTGTTAGTCCTTAAACTATTTTGCTCTGTTGGCTTCTCTATTTCTTGGCTCTACATCTGAATTACTCTCTACTTTATCTTCCCTAATCCTTCAACTCTGCCACTTCTTTCACTCCAGTTTCTTTATTCACTTAATGGCCATTCACTGAACAATAAACTATAGTACCACTTGGGGTTGGTCATTTTTGTTAATATACTTCTTTTCTCCTAGTATCTGATACAGAGTATCAGTGGAAAAGTATTTCTTTCCCTACTTATTCCCTATGTTACCTGGAGAAGCTTAGTTAACTCTAGATTTCAGTTTTCTCATGTGTAGTTGAATTAGATTATCATTGAAGCTCCTTCAAGCTCCTAATCTAATTCTGAATCTGATTAATTCTCTAGACTGAGTAAACTTTATTTTAAACTTGGAATCTTTAATTCCAGGATTTTTCTTTTGGCTCAGTTGTACAATAACAGTTGACCTAGTAAGACATAAAATCATCAGTTACTATCTTAATATACTTTTTAAAAATCTTTTTTTCATGTCCTTCAGGCTAAACCTATAAAGGTAACAACTAGCACTTTTATAGCACTTACTATGTGCCAGGGACTATAATATGCTTAGTGTTTTACAAATATTATCTTATTTGAAAATATGCTCACACCTTTATATAGATGCACACACATATTCACAGTCTTAATAGTTTTGCAACTTGTTCCTCTGCATTCTGGGAATGTTAGTAGACTCTCTCCCTACCCTATCCCATTTCCAAACCCAGAATTGGAATCCTTCTTTTACTCAAAATCCAGCAAAGACATCATTGCCTCCATTAATCGGTCCTTAATTTGTCCAGTTAAAATTGATCTCTTCATTCTTGATTTTGTAAGCCAATGTTTGGTATTCTAGTGCACTTAAGCATATTTTAACTTGGATTTTAGTTATAAGATCATTGATTTAATGCCAGAAGGGATCTTTCAGATCATATAATTCAACCCCTTAAACTATTCATTTCATAGATGAGTTGCTGAGGCCAAGAAATGTTAACTAAATCATCAAAAAGCACACAAGTAGAAAGTAGAAGAGATAGACTATGAATCCAGAGACCTTTCACTCCAAATTCAAATTCCCATTAAACCACACTACTTTTTCAATCTCTATGTTTATCTTCTTCTTAATAATAGAGTGTTATATTAGGGAAAGACAGTATTTTATTTTACTTTATTATCCTCTCTAGCTAGTATAATGCATAAGAACTTAATGCATACTTGTCAAATCAAATTGTCATTAATTCTCTTTTTATATATTTTACTTACTGCAGCATCTGCATCTGTGTGTACTTTGAGAAGCATCTCCTTTTAAGACTAGCTAGTGCAGTGAAAGAAAGCAAATGATAGAAGCCATGAAATATAATCCTCTACTTTATATTTGACCCCTGAGATCTGAATGTCAGCCAAGCAGACAGAGACCCGAAGACATATTCTTTTTTTTTCCATGTCAGTTTTATAAGTGTTTGGTAGCCTATAAAATGATTATATTGGTTCAGGTAAGTTCATTGCTCAGAGGTGGCCATATGACAATTGATTTTTTGGTTGTTATCAATTTCATTAAACCAAAAGTATTCAGTAACTATATTTCCTTCTCATACCCATTAACCTTCAAAATGACCAGCCCATGTCCATGTAGGTGTCAAATCACTGGTACGTAGAAAAAGAAATATTAGAGATGAAGTCCACATCTACTTAAGAAAGCAACCATTAAAGGCAATTTTAATAAGTTTGGATAAATTATATACACAGATAATCTACACATTCCATTTTTGTCTATCACTTTTAATTAGCTCCTGGAATAACAATAGCATCACAAGTTGTAGAAATTACTATCCATGGTTAATATCAAATTACTTTTTATCCCATTAATTTTCATTTGTGGTAACTATAATCACAGATTAGGTGAAAAACAAGAGCTTATGTTAATCATGCCAAGAGTCCTCCTACCTTCCTACAAGAAATATAGGAGCCATCCACCTACATACTTCTCTGGTATAAAGGACCTAATTAAATTCAGAGGCATTTTCTCCCTTTGTTTGTGTCTCCTGACTACTCAGGACCTTGGGAAATAACATCATAGAGATTATGCTGAGATCAAGGGCCAACCCGAATGCTTGCTAGTGACAGTAAAATTTTGTTGAGAAAAAAGATAACAATGCAGCTACTGAATGAGTAACCATTAGTCCCAATGATTCCTACTCTGTGCCAAGAGTCACTCATGTCTCCAAATAAAGATCCTTCTATTCCAGGTTCCTATCAATGTTTGACTCCTCCTATTTCCTATGCTCAAACTAACAATGATCTGGAGTGATGGCTTCTGCAGTTGCCAGTTATTCCTAATAGGTGACTCCAGGAGTTGATCCTATTTTCTCCAACTTCCAGAAGCCTTTTCTTGATTTCTTTATTCCTTCCTTCCTTTCTTTTTTTTGGCAAATTGAAAGATATCATTCTTTACTTTATTTCTCCATGAATTTTTATCCAGCATAAGCAGTTTATTTCTTCACAACATGAGAAACATGGAAATATATTTTATATAATTATATATATGTGTGTATACACACACACACACACACACACATACACAATCCATAGCATAGTATATGCCTTCTCACAGAGGAGGGAAGGGTGAAGGGGAGAGAGAGACAGAGACAGAGACAGAGAGAGAGAGAGAGACAGAGAGAGAGAAATGTATTGTATATCATTGTGATTACTTCATATTACTCTCTATCCTATTTCACGCCTTAATTTAGTTTCTGGCCACCACAGATCCCAATTTGCCTTCGTTTCTATCAGTCCAACCCCACTTCAGATATTCCATTCTCCTTCAACTTTCCTGAAGGGTAATACGTATTCCTATACCCAATTGATTTTGTTTTTAACTCATTGAACCAATCCTGATGAGAGTAAGTTTCATGTATCTCTTCCTCTTCCCATTTTCCTCTCCTTTCTAAAAGCTCTCTCATGCCTCTTCTAAGAGATCAACTAAACCATTCTATTTTCCCTTCCTGCTTTTCCAATGCATTTTCTTTCTCGTACCTATATTTTATTCTATTTTTTAGCTTTCATCCCATCATATTCAACTCAAACGCTTGCCTTCTGTTTATTATCCCACATCACAGGAGGGAGTTATGAATGAAAGAATAGGGGAATTCCCATGCTGGAGAGGGTAATTAGGGAACATGTGTCTTCAGAAGTCCAACAGGTCTCAATTCGAGCAAGAAAATGGAAGGAGAAACAGAAAGTTTTAAGAAGAAAGCCATTTGTTACCTATGGAGCAGGTAGAGAATTGGGTTTGTACAGTGATAGCCAGGGGTTCAGAACCATTAAAATGTGTTGGGATTATGCTAGTTATTGAGGAACTAGTTTCAGAAGATCATAGTCCCTAGAAGGCAAAATGATCAGCATGGAGAAGGAGCAAATATGAGTATAACCAAGTATTAGAGAGTAAGACTCAGTCTTTATATAATAATATTCCAGGCAAGGTCTCACCAAACATTTAATTGCTCTTAGGTTGGAGTTGTCTCAGAATGCTAGGCAATGATGTGGAGGTGGAAGGGGAGGAGGTGGGACAGCAGGTGTGGAATTGAAGCAGTATTCCCGAGGTGCTGGGGGAGCTGATAAAATCACTGAAGGGCAAAGACTCTCCTTGCAAGAGGAGGTCTTCATTGTGGTGTTATTCCAGGCTATTTATTAAGTCCTTACTATGTGTATCTGTAGGCAGACGCTAGGTTAAGGGGAACTCCATCATAAATTCCTTGGTTCAGAAGTAAGCAAGGCCTTATTTATTCCTCATTCACCCCCCTCTTAAATTGAGTGGCAATATGCAGATTACCCAAATTTTTCAATAAACTTTACTAGTTACTAGTGCTTTCGAAATTAAATTATCTCTTTATATTAAAAAACGATTTCTATGTTACCACTACCAACCTAAATAAGTCTACATCAAAGGGGAAAGAGGGAAGATAGGAGTTTCCTACTACTGCTTCTAAAAACTACAAAAGTGTTAATTATAACTCATTCTTTCTCATTCAATTTATACATGAGAGTCTCAGCTGGATAGGGATTTGTTAAATATATGTCAAATTATAGTAACTACTTGAAAGTAATCAAACTGTTTTATTTTCAAATCAATTAACATCTACTTGCTGAGCCCATTTTTTTTTTTACTTAGCTCTGGGCTTACTGTTTAGGAAGATGTGGAAAAAGTAGACAAACCCCTTGCCCTGAGAGAGGTTATTCTCTGACTAGAGACTAGACTAGGGAACTAGCAAATCGAGGCCCTGTTGCTGGCATTTGAATGGGCCATAAGTTAAAAAAAAAGAATTTTAATTAAAAAATGATTTTTTAACAAATTCTATTTTAAATATAAATTAATCGATCAATAAATATGTAGTAAGTGCCTACTATGTGCTAAGTTCAGGGCACACAAAAGAGTCAAAAGACAATCGCTGTACTAGAGAAGCATTTAATATAATTGTAAACACCATTCTTAGCTTATGGGGCCATTAAAAACGATAGCAGATTTGATCTGGCCCTGGGACTGTAGTTCAGCAACACCCTAAACCAAGCAGCTAGGTGGCACCTATGGATAGAGTACAAAACTTGGAATTTGGATGATTATCTTCCAATCAAATTTGGCTGGAGACATTTACTAGCTGTGTGACCCTGGGCAAGCCACTTAGCTTTGTTTGTCTCCATTTCCTCATCTGTAAAATGAACAAAAGGAGGAAATGGAAAATGATTCCAGTATATTTGCCAAGAAAACCAAAATGGGTTCAAGGTGAGTCAAACATGGTTGAAAGAACTGAACAATAATACTCCCATATTACAGATAAGGGAAATTAAAAAAAAAAGTTGGTAGGGTGCAGAGGAAAATGACCTAAGAATCTTTTATTCTTGAATTTAAATTTTGCTTGTTAGACTAACCACCTGTGTGACCAAAGACAAGTCTTAACTTCCAAACTCTAGTTAACTTTCTGAGAATATCAAATGCAGAGCAAGTACCACTTTGTAGAGAAGAAGCTTGTCTGCAATTATCTATGTTCATGAAATCACAGGTTGTATACCCTTCTTAGCAGAGAGAAAGGCGGGGGGGGGGGGTAGAAAAGGAAGAGAATAAGATCAGCAGAAAGGGAAAGAGACAGCCAAGGAGAGAGAGAATATGTGGCTTGCCACATTGGTGGAGTTTGGAACGTGGGACCTCCAGGACTCTTCTCTATTCCATATTGTTGAATGTCCAGAATGAATCAGATCAGTGTTTTGGATATGTGAACTCATCAGATTACAAATAGAGTGTGGAATACTTTCTTTCTGCTGCTTCATTTTTGTCTGCGCTAAGAGACTCTTTTGTTGTCTCCCTCCATGAGACTCTTTTAGAACAGGGACTGGTTTTGTATCCTCAGTGCTTAGCACATTTCCTGGCATGTAACAGGTACTAAAATGCATGTTGAGTGGATCATGTTAAAAAAGGATATTGAAAAATTGAAATGAGTACAGAATAATATGACCAGAATAATGGTACTAAAATTTTTTTGAGAAATGAGTTAAATGATGTGAGAGCTTACTCTAGAAAAGAAAAAAACACAGAGTTGGCATAAGATACATCAAACATTCAAAAGCCTGTCTTGTAGAAGAGGGACTATACTTGATATATTTTGTTCTAGAGTGCTGAGATGGTACCAGTCCATAGAATTACATGGAGATAGATTTTGGTCTCAAAAGAGGTAGCTGGTGATGCAATGGTTAGAACCCTGGTCCTGGATTCAAGAAAACTTGATCTTGAATCTCACATCAGATGCTTATTAGTTGTGTAACTCTGGGCAAGTCAGAACTTTATTTAACTTCAAAGAATTTACCTGTTTCCGCAAACATAAAAAGAGCATAATAATAGCACCTAGCTCTCAGGGTTCTTGTAAGGATCAAATGAGAATGAGAATATTTCTAAAAACACTTAGAACAGTGCTTAGTACTTAATTGGCATTATATCACTGTTTATTTCCTCCTTCTGTCCTTTCCCTCTCGTCTAATATTTTAAAATTTCCTAACTCTTAAACTCTTAAAGCTCTCTAAAATGCACTGGATTGCCTCAAGATGTAGTAAGACACATGATTCAGGGTTTTCATGCTGAAGCTGGATGATTAATTTATAAAAATATTACAGAGGGCAGAAATGATTCCTACTTCAGTTATGGATCAAAAGGGATAGTCTTCACTGTCTCTGCAAACTCCAAAAGTTGATAATCTGCATATCACTTCAACTTGTGACTTGACATAACTTTTATCCATACATATATGCAGAAAAGCATCTATACCGGAATAAATATTAAAGAAACATTGGTGAATTTTAAATTATTTGCTATTATAAAATCAATTTATATTATTTCTAAGCTTATGTTGTAAAATGTTTTAAAAGTCTTAGTTTCCATTTTAGAATCAATGATGTGTTTTGGTTCCAAGGTAGAAAATGGTAAGGACTAGGCAGTGGGGTTTAAGTGACTTGCCTACAGTCACTCAGGAAGTGACTAAAGCAAGATTTGAACCCAAAACTTACCCCCTATAGGCTGAGCTTTCAATCCACTAAGCTACCTAGCTGCCCCCCATATAGTTTTAATTACATGTAATACCCCTTGGCAGGTGCCCTGAAGTACATTCCTGAGCTGTCAGCTGAGACCCATCTTCTGATTTAACTTATAAGGGAAATGATACAGAAAAAAGTGTCTCCGGGCATTTACTACAAAGGTGTGTTACATATGTAAAACCTGTCATATTCACAAATTATTTTCTACATTGTGAAATTTAATTTCAATTGAATGAGAAGTGCTAAGTATGGATCAAATCTTAATAAAGAGAAATCAATTTTTATAATTTTTATGAAATTAAAAATTCTCTCATTTTAAGGATTTGATGCTAAGAAGTCTTTTCACATTCTTTGAGAATGAAAGCCTTGAATAATAAAACCCTCTTCAAAATATCTTCTTTTTATAAAATTGGTAAATTAAGAATTGATATTCTCATTTGAAAATGTTACAATAAATATTTTAATTTATTAACATCATTTATTTAGAGTTGAAAAATAGCTCAGAGATCATTTAGTATAATCTTATTTGCACATTGGGGATCAGAGGCTCAGAGATTAAATAATTTGTCCATAATTTCTCAGCCAATTAATAGCTGAGGGGACTTGAATTTAGATCCTCTGGCTTTCCAGTTAATGTTCTTTCTATTGTACAACACTGCCTTCGAGGTGCCTCTTCCTGGTGTCATTCAGCCAACTACTTTATAATCTTACTTTTAAAACTAGCATTTAAGCTAACATCAGAGCTTTAAAAGTTTCACTAGGAAATTACCAAAATAGGCATGTCCTACTTAGAAACACAGTACATTCACCCTTAAGTTCTGAAACATAAGGAGCTTCATTTTTCACTTCTAGGGAAGGTAGTAACTTTCACTAAAATGAGATAGGCTCACTGCACATTGACTCACAGCTGCATGTTGGATTTAAGTACTACAATTTTCAAAATTACCATGCTCATCTTAAGTAATATTCTTAAGCCTCCGCATGCAGGGCATGTGACTGAATTTCCCTTTGCTTTTTTTTTCTGCTTTGAGACTAAAGTCTTCCCACATTCCCAGAATCTTGGCTATATAGTAAATAATTTGGGAAGATTGTATTGAGATTCTTTGCTGAAAATTACATTGGACTTCACAAAAGAATTAAGGAAATCAATCAATGTTGCATGTATTAAATCCTTCATTTAATGCATTTTGACCCCCAAAAGGGAAAGTATGGTTATGCCATGATTAGAGATCTCTCTGTGTTCCTGTAAAAGGTTGTTCCTAGGACTAGGTAGCACGACTGTAACAAGGTCTCACCACTGCACCATATTGGGTGCATCCTTACTGCAAGTGTTAAAGATATATAAGGAGAGGGGCAGCTAGGTGGCTCTGGGGATTGAGAGCCAGCCCTAGAATGTCCTGGGTTCAAATATGACTTCAGAAACTTCCTATCTGTGTGAACGTGGGCAAGTCACTTAACCCCCATTGCCTAAATCTTACTGCTCTTCATCTTTGGAACCGATAATTATTATTGATTCTCAGATGGAAGGTAAGACTTGAATAAAAGATACATAGAAAGATTGAAAGAAGCTAGATGTTTTAATGATGACAGAGAGGTGTCAAGATGTTACTTAGGTATAATTAATTGATTTGAAATCACTAGCAGGGAGATATACCAAACCAAACAGTGTGATTATATTATAAAAAAGTTTTTTCACTTAGCAGAATGCAGAAAAGGGGAAGTGAATAGAGAGGCTGGATAAAAGAATATGGTAAGGGGAGAGACAGCCTACAAATGGAAAGAGTCTTAGAAGATGGAGAGGAAACATCATGGAGTGCAGTTTGGGTTGAGAGATTCCTCAGGAGAAAGTGATCCCTAAATTGCCTTCTTCCAGTGGTGTATATCCATGCTGAGAGTCCCTTCAGCCCTCCTGTAGTTCTCTTGTCCTCTTGTGTCCTTGCTTCTAAGAATACACATACATTCCTATAAAAACATCCTCACACCTTCACATTCACATCTCTCTATTCTATGTATACTGACAAGAACATTAGACTTAGAGGCAGAAAGAGGTAGTTCAAATATTGCCCCAGACATTTATAGACAATATGATTCTGAGGAAGCCACTTAAACTCTATGTGTTTCAGTTTTCCCAGCTGTAAAATGAAGCAATTGCACTTAATACCTCCTTCTCATTCCTTTTTGGCTCTATAACTATGACCATGTATTCTTATAATTGCTGAGGGATTTATACAGCCAGTGTGTGTATATGCAGTCCAGACATCAGTTATATCTACAATATAATAACGGGCATTGGCAAACAGCCATCAGAAAAGCATTTTGGGTTCAGGAGGAAGAACAAGAAAATGATTTAAGGTAGGAACTAAAAGAATTTAAGAAGATAGGCAATGAGAAAACACTGTAGGCTCTTTAAAGTAGATGACATCTTAAGAATAGTATTTCCAGATTTCTTTATCCGCATGCTGTGGATAAGAAGGAACAGAGAGAAATGGGAAACAAGCTGACTGCTTAAGCACTGACTCTTCTGGTATAGGTTAAGCAAAATAAAACCCTTGTTTAGGAGAGGGGCTGTGAAAATGGAGAGGTAAAAAGGACTTAATCAAAAGTGAAAAACAATGAGGAAGCAAGTATGCTTGAATAAATCAATGAAGTAAAAAAAATGAACCTTTCAACTTCATGTCAATACATTTATGCCTGCCTTTATTCCACCCTGCACTGTTCTCATACTAACCATATTTACTATTTTCCTTGGATCCCTATAGTCGTCTCACATTCACCTCAGAAATCTCACCTATCCCCTCCACATCTTCAAATTGTTTTCTCTTCTGACCTCTGACTATATTTCACTTTGTAAATCCCTCAGTATTTTCCAGGGATTTGGCTGAAACTGAAGCAATACATCTCTCTCAGTTACATTAACATCAATTCAAATTTAGAAGTTTCATTTTACTGTTGTACTATTACCTCCACCCTGACCGATCCATGAATGTGTTTAAAGATGAAAGGGAGATTACAGAACTATAATTTGAGAAAGAAGAAAGCTTGATGGAAACAGGTTAAGGGGGAATAAATATACTCTTATTTTGATGAAGAAAAGGGAAAGAGCAGGTGTTGTAGAAGATTGTTTCAAGATCTAGACCAATAATGAGTCACAAGCTTGAAGATAAATTAAATAGGGACATCATTCAAATGACACTGAGCTACTTCCAAGCATGCATTCAAAATCCAATCAGTACCACCAGGAGAACAAGGAGCAACAACAGCAGGCAGCTGGAGTAGTGGAGCACTTTGTGATTGTATTACCAGAGAGCAGGCAAGGTATGTGAATGGGGCACTGCTGCTGTTAAAGAAAACAAGAGGGACAAGGGGAGAGTGGAGATCTGTCAGAAAACAAGGTTATAATGAGGCATAAAAAGAATGCAAAACAGAAAAATGTGAAATGAGACAGCTAACATTCTCCATAATAAACAACATTATTTTATGAGAATAAAATAAATGTAAAACATGAAGTATAAAAGTAAAAACAAAACCAAAGAATAAGAAGAATAAAAAAATCTTATTAATCAGGGAAAGAACAAAAGCAAGCTTTTTCACATTTTCAAAAAGATACTTCTACAAAATTAAAAGACTATTTTCATCATCCCTTCAGTTATTTAGTTAGAATTAATATCAGTTTCTATTGACGATTTTCCATAGTAGTAGAATTAAAATAATCTATGTAAACATGCATAATGCTTGTGTTCATGTTTGCATAAATTACTACATATATAAATTTTACAAATTTATATATGCATATACACCAATATCTATATCTATATACATTTAAAAATAAACAGAATCACTGAGTTGGTAAGGAACTCACAGGTAATCTAGCCAAGCCTCTGTTTTTTGAAAAATTCCTTCTAGAACTTCTATCATAAGCTCTTGTTTTTAGCTCTTGGTAAGACTCTTTATCTTTTGTAACAATTCTTTCATATTTTTAGATGGATTGAATCAAAAGATTTTCCTTTCATAAAATTTGCAGCTTTAATCAATATTACTTTGCAACTATCAAACATTATTCCTAAATATCAGCTTTTTGAACAAACAAAATAAATCTCACCCCTCTTCTAATTAGTAGAATCTTAAAATATTTAAAGATAAGTATAAGAATTTCCTAAATCAAGATAACTTTTTAAAAATGAATATGCTTTGTTGATATTTTATGTTTATTTCATAGTCGTTCCATTCCTCATTTAAGTGAACTCAAAATTTTGCAAAGAAAAATACAAGTAAAAATATTGAACACCAGGATGTACAATAGCTCTTCTTTCTGCTTCTCTACTTATTGGTTCCTTTTTTGAGCAAAGAAATTTGTTTCATTATGTTTTTCTCTTGGGCATTCATCGATATTTCAAATAGTGAGAGTTCTTTTTCCTTTTAGTCCTTTTTCCTTTAGTGATCTTTTTACTAAGAGTGTTGTAGTCATTGGATACATTGTTCTCCGAATTCTACTATTTCGTTCGGTGCTGGGGAGAGGAAGCGATTCGCTTCTAGATTGCAGCCATGTTAACCCGGAAGTCCCTCTCTTTCTCTCTCTATATATATATAGATAGATCTGATTCTGTTATTCCAAGTATCTCTATTGTTATTGATCAGGAAATAGCTAAATCCAATCTTCTAAAGAATGGTCTGAATAGGGTAGAGAATTTTTGAAATTCACAAGGGGCACCTATGGAGCAACTGAGGGGCACCTCTGGGTCCTTGGCAGCTTCCCGAGACTACTGAGGACCTACCCTGAGAACAGCTAGACCTGAGGCCCCAGCAGGGTGAGGAGTGCAGAACGTGGACAACTGTGAGGAGATAGCACAGATGGGGGCAGCAAACAGCAGAAACTTCAAAGACTCAAGAACTGGCCAAAGCCAAAATAATTGCTCTTTAATTCCATACACAGAGAGTCTGCCCTCCTCTCTCAGATTTCAGACTGGAAAGGGAAGGAAAAACAACCATATTGATGGCAGATATTGCCCAGGAATAACTTCTCAACATTAAGAACAACACAAAGAAGGCATTGACCCTGGATAATTTTTATGGAGGAAAAATCCAGACTAAAGAGGAATTCACAGAAGAGGAAATCCAAATAAATGTGCCAAAGCCTTCTAAAAAATGGAAATTGGCCACAAGCTCATGAAGATTTTAAATTGGAGCTTACCAAAAAGATGGAAGGCTTCTGGCAAGAAAAATGGGTAATAGTTCAAAAAGAAAATAACAATTTAAAGGACAAGAACTCCCAATTGGAGAAACAACTGGAAGCCTTGAAAAGCAGGATAGACCAAACCGAAAAGGGAAAATAAAAAGATTAAAGCAGAAAATCAAAAGATTATAGCAGAGAATCAAAAGATTATAGCAGAAAACCAGGCCTTCAAGACCAGAATTTGGCAATTGGAAGACAACAATTTTGTAAAACAGCAAGATTTAAAAAAGCAAAGTAAAAAAACTGACAAAATAGAAGAAACCATGAAATATCTCACTGAAAAGATGACAGATCAGGAAAACAGATCACGAAGAGACAGTTTGAGAATCATTGGTCTACCTAAAAACCCAGAAATAAACAGAAATCTTGACATTATGCTACAAGAAATTATCCAAGAAAACTGCCCAGAGGTTCTTGAACAAGGGGGCAAAATAGACATTGAAAGAGTTCATAGAATACCTACTAAATACCTACTAAAAAATACTACACTAAATCCTCAAAAGACAACTCCCAGGAATGTAATTTCCAAATTCAAGAGCTTCTAAGCTAAGGAGAAAATTTTACAAGAAGTCAGAAAGAGATAACTCAGATATCAAGGAACACCAGTCAGGATTACACAAGATCTGGCAGCTGCCACACTAAAGGACTACAAGGCTTGGAATATGATATTCAGAAAGGCAAGAGAATTGCATCTTCAACCAAGGATCACTTATCCATCAAAACTGACTATATACTTCCAGGGGAAAGTATGGGCACTCAACAAAATAGAAGATTTCCAAGTACGTGGAAAGAAAAGACAAGAACTAAGTGGAAATTTTGATATCCAAACACAAAAATCAAGAGAAACATAAAAAGATAAATAAGAAAGAGAGGGAAGGGGGGGGATATTTTATTTTTTTTAATTCAAACTTTCTTCTTTAAGGGCTTCAATAAAATCAAATAGTTTATATCAACATATGGGAAATGTTATGGTTATTTTATATGTAGAATATATGTTAAATGAATCTATATGTGTGTTTTTATATTCATCATCTACTTTAGGTGAACCTCTCCATATTTAACCTGATTAGTTCTCAGGTAGCCGCTATAGTCTGATCCCTGGGACCAAAGTCTATTCCATCAGAATCTTTCAGAGATTATCTTCCATTGGCACAGTCCTCAAGCAGTCAGGTTTACTTTCATATTGTAAAGAGGTATCAAAATTAGGACTTTTGAGGATGATAAAATATAAGATATTGTTATTGCTATTGTTGTTATCATTAGGCAAATATGAAACCTATAATGCTTTAAGTACAGAGGAGTGATAAAACTGGAGCACGGCAAGAGGAATTTTAATCAGGCAGTAGTATATTGAATGAATTGGAGGTAACTAGAGTCAGCAAGAACAATTAGGAATCTATTACAATAACCCCAGGAGAGAGGTAATGAGGCCTTAATCTATGGCAGCAGTAGTAGAAATGAACAAGAAGTGATGAGTACAAGAGATATCTCAGAGGCAGAGTAAGGAAGATTTAAAGACTGATTACTGTTTATATAGAGAGCAGTCAAGTATTATTAAATCTCTGATAGTAAAATTTTGGCATATCTAATTTTATACCCCTAATGCCTTACATAGTGTAAGTGCTTATTAAATGTGTGTTGAATTTGATTGAAAATGACTTAATAAATGGAAATGCATTTATTGAAGTTTTTTTTTAATGTGCTAAGTAAAGTGCTTAGTATCTTGTATCTAAATAAAAGGAGCTCATTTTCTAATTGGAAAAGACAATAAATAAATGAAATTCAGGGACTAGTCATATTGAAAGGTCTCAAAGTCCTAAGAGTACTCTGGAGGGACAAATGTCAAGGTTTCAAGTACATACATAAAGACAGATGACAGTGCCATTTGATTGTAGGGAACAGAGGCTAGGCAGCTTATAAGACCTGGAAAAATTTAAGAATTATTAGTAGGTCAGGCACTTAATGTTCCTTATATTAAAGGATTTATATTTAAATTTTTACTTTTTTATCATATTTCTGCCTTTCTAAAGAAGCATTCCATTTACCTTGACCTCCCCTAATATCAATGAAAAGTGACCTTTATCGATTTTCACTCCTAGACCTTATTTACCTCTGTTAAATTATTACAAATTGTTTGATACTGACTGTTGATAACATGATGTTCTTCTCTAGCTAGTTGTCTTTGGTATTATAAAATCAGCTTACAGTAACATACCCCAAGGGAATAAGAAAAGTGGAGATTTTAACAACCAAGGAAGGATTAGAGAGACAAACACTGGGGTGGGCAGTGGGGGATTGTAATTTTCTTGAAAACCTTAAATTGTGTGATTATACAACTTCTAAGTAAATATTGTAAACATGCTGGTCCTGTGAACTTTCTCAGTTTTTTCCAAGCTCCACTACATGAAAGAATGGATACAGCTGATCCTACAGTATATCTTCTTTTGTTGGGCAGTCACATTCTGAGCTACCTTCTAACTCAAATTTAGGTATTTTTAATGTTCATAGTTGGGTTTAGAGGGTATATGTTCATACAGGCCATGTACTTCTTACACTTTCTAGTAAAACCCAAGATTAATATGATTTGTTGTCTCTTAATAATTAAAGAAAAGCTAAATTCATTTAGACATTAATCAGTCAGTAATCATTTATTAAGAGCTTACTATGTACCTAACACTAAGTTCCAACTATATAAATACAAACAAAAAGATATAGAATAGTTGGTCTTAAGGAGTTTACATTCTACCAGGGTATAAACCCATTAAGAGAGTAAATAAAAAGGGGAAGTTGGGGGCTCAGTGAATTGAGAGCCAGACCCAGAAATGGAATATCCTGAGTTTAAATGTGGCCTTGGACACTTGTTAGCTATGTGACCCTGGGAAAATCACTTAAATACCATTGCCTAGCCCTTACTACCCTTCTGCCTTGGAACCAATACATAGTATTGATTCCAAAATGGAAGTTAAAGGTTAAAAAAGAGAGAACAAAAATAATAGGGCAGGGGCCATAGTGGTGGTAAGATTTGGAGATTCAGAAAAAGTTAGGAAAGGAAGATAATATTGTTTGATGGGAACCATTTTTCAAAATGATGTTCCAGGAGGAAAAGTCATCAAGGGGAGAATGAAGGCTTATTGTGATAGGAGGTTCTGTGGTATAAAGAATATAAGGACTATGAGTACTCCTAGGGAGAGAAGGCATATAAGCATGGTAGCATAGTTAAGGTCAGAAACAGTGATGAAATGAATACTCAGTTGCTTTATGACCTGTTTTGTGATTGCTCATTTCTGATTACTTTCACCCCTACATAAATTCCTAGACTCTATAAAATCTACACATGGAACCCAGCTCAAGTATTCTTTTTCTAGAACTATAACCAATAGGTTGGAATGACAGCTTAATTTTTGCTTCAGTTTCCTTTAAATTATGTTTCATTCTTTCAATTCTCACTGGATTCAAGTTCTTATTTTTATAATATATTTGACTATTGAGCCTACTTGTACCAGTTAGCCACCTAAAATGGAAAAATGATCTAGACAAAATATCAGGAAAACTAAAGTCACAGCCTCTCTAAAACTTAGCTTCTTCATACATAAATGTAAATGCTGCACTAAATATTCTGAGGCATGTCCCAGCTTGAAAATTATATATGACTAATTTAAAAATGAGTATAAGCTCAAAATACATAAAATATAAACTCTAGGAACTGGTATTCAGAATTGATTATACATTGCCACTGAAGTGGGGGATGGGATGAAATAGATCTGCATTTATTTACAAATTCCATCAGCAAGTTACTTAATAATTGGCTGAGATTATTATGGTGATATAAGAAATAAATAGAGTTCTGTATACTCCTGGAAAACCTACAATTCATTGAGTAAAGGGAATGTATTCTTGAAAATATCTTAAAACATATATAAGCCTATTAATAAAGGTAAAGAGAGTTCAAAATGGGTAGGTAAGTAAGGGTTAAGGTTAAAGAAAATAATGATTATTTAGTAAAAGAAGTCTTAAAAGAGAACTGAAGACCTTACAGATCATTAAGTCTAACCCTTTCATTATATAAATGGGAAAAGTGTAATATATTCAAGTGAATGATTTTAGAGACTGTATTAGAAATCAGATGAAATTATAGAGGATGCTATATTGTTGCAGTCTTGAAAATGATGGTGTATTAATAATAGTAACTTACATTTCACAGTGTTTTAGTTGATTTTTTTTACATTTGTAGCTAGTGTTCTGGGCTTAGTCTTTCAATATTATCCCATGGTAACAGGTCATTTCTCCAGAGTGTCACTGACTACTTCTACCCTCAAGCCTCTAAGGGCAATAGAGTCAAATTTAGAAGAAAACAAGGCATTTCCCAAACAACAAATGGTCAAAGGATTTGAACAAGCAATTCTCAAATGAAAAAATTAAAACTATATTCAGTCATATAAAGTATTAAAAATCGCTATTAATTAGGGAAATGCAAATTAAAGAACTCTAAGATAATACCTCACACCTATCTGACCAGATAATATGACAAAGAAAAGCAAAATGATAAATGTTGGAAGGAATGTAGAAAAATAGGGTCACTTATAGACTGTTGGTGGAGTTAAGAACTGATATAACCATTACAGAGAGACAGTTGAAATCATACTCAAAGAGCCACACAAATGTTCAAACCCTTTAACCTAGCAATACCACTATCAGATGTGCATACCAAAAAGATCAAATATAAAGAAGAGGACCTACAAGTACAAAATATTTATACCAGCTCTTTTAAGAACTGGAAACATAAGGGATAGCCATCAATTTGGGAATGATTGAATACATTGTGTTGTTTGATTATAATAGAATACCTTTGGCATAAGAATTGGCAAATAAGATGACCATAAAAAAATCCTTGAAACGACTTCCACAAAGTGATGCAAATTGAAGTGAACAGAATCAGGAGAACATTGTATACAGTTACAGCAATAATGTGTGATGAATAACTGTTAATGTCTTATTGTAAGTAATTCAAGGATCTAAGACAACTTCAAGAAACTTATTAAAAAAAAGGCTAACCACCACCATAGAAAGGACTGAGTCTGTCTTGGAGAGGTGGAAGTGGTAGAAGGGAAAGTAAACAAAGATTTAAATATCAGGAAATGATTATTAAAGTTGTATATAGATGTAATCTGGAAAAAAATATAAAACAATAAAAAATGTAGGGAAAAGGGGGCTTGACCTTAGAGGGGGCATCCATCTAAGAAGTGTGTCCTAGGTCTTGGTTTTTGGAATCATTTTCTCACCTTCTGGGAGCCTAGTGAAGTTTGCCTTAGGCATTAAATTACTTTCTGTTGGAATTATTTCAGAATGTTTTGAAAAACAATTCTTAAGTTAAACACCAAAAAAATGAATAAAAGTATATTTTCTCATATTCAAGAATTTGAATAAGTTTTGACATCATATTGCTTATGTATATGCTCATATTTATGCATCATGCCTTCCTGTCTCAGGCCCAAGCAAGTGAAAAGGCATGGAACTGATTGATGTTATTCATTGAAAAAAATAGTGACAGCCACTTGATTAAGCTATAAAATGTGGAAAAGAGTTATACTGCATAAATTACTTTATGGAAAAAGTATTTATATAAATTAGCCAATATCTATGTAATCGGTAAAGAACTGTCGCGATATAACATCGACATCGCAGCCTTAAGCGAAACACGCTTACCAGAAGAGGGATCACTCAGAGAACCCACCACTGGATACACCTTCTTCTGGAAAGGTAGAGCCTCAAATGAAGACAGAATCCACGGTATTGGCCTGGCTATCAAGACCAGTTTGCTCAAACAGCTGCCAGACTTGCCTGTGGGCATCAGCGAGAGGCTCATGAAGATCTGTTTGCCTCTCAGCAAAGACAAGTATGCCACAATCATCAGCACATATGCCCCAACACTGACCAGCACAGAGGAGACCATCGAGCAGTTCTACTCTGACCTGAGTGCCGTCCTGCACTCAGTGCCCACAAATGACAAGCTGATACTACTGGGAGACTTAAACGCTCGCGTTTGCCAGGACCATGAAAGATGGAAAGGAATGCTCCGCAAACACGGCGTGGGCAAAATGAACAACAACGGCCTACTGCTACTCAGCAAATGCTTAGAGTTCGAACTCACCATCACGAACACTGTGTTCAGAATGGCGAACAAATATAAAACAACATGGATGCACCCACAATCAAAACAGTGGCATCTCATTGACTACATCATTGTACGCCGGCGAGACATCCAGGATGTACAGATCACCAGAGCCATGAGAGGAGCTGAATCCTGGACAGACCACTGATTGGTTAGAGTGACTCTTAAAATGCGCATTGTGCCTCGCCATCCAAAAGGTGCCCAGACAGTTCGCGCATTTTACAATGTGAGTCGTCTTAGAGATCCATCTTATTTGCAAACATTCCAGTCCTGCCTGGACGACAAGCTGTCTGCCAACGGACCACTCACTGGAAGCTCAGCTGAGAAATGGAACCAGTTCGGAGACAAGGAAACATCAAAGGCAGTCCTTGGCCCCAAACAACACAACCACCAGGACTGGTTCGACGAGAACAACACTGCTATTGAAGACCTATTGAGCAAGAACAAAGCCTTTATGGAGTGGCAAAATAACCCAAACTCTGCTCCTAAAAAGGACAGATTCAAGTCTCTCCAAGCCAAGGTGCAGAGTGAGATCAAGAAGATGCAAGACGGATGGTGGGAAAAAAAGGCAGAAGAAATCCAGCCCTTTGCTGATACAAAAAACTACAAACAATTTTTCAGTGCCCTCAAGACTGTCTATGGGCCATTAAAACCCACCACTACTCCCTTGCTATCCTCTGATGGTGACACTCTCATAAAAGATAAAAAAAAAGCATCAGCAACAGATGGAAAGAACACTTCAGTCAACTTCTCAACCGACCCTCTTCAGTTGACCAAAGCGCCCTTGACCAGATCCCCCAAAACCACACCATTGATCAACTTGACGTCCCTCCTTCAATAGAGGAAGTTCAAAAAGCCATTAAACAAATGAGTACAGGCAAGGCATCCGGTAAAGACGGGATCCCAATCGAGGTGTGCAAGGCCTTAAATGGAAAGGCTCTCCAGGCATTCCACATAGTACTGACCAGCATATGGGAAGAAGAAGACATGCCCCCAGAACTCAGAGATGCCTCCATCGTAGCCCTATACAAGAACAAAGGTGCACGAGCAGCCTGTGACAACTACAGAGGCATCTCACTACTCTCCACTGCTGAAAAGATCCTCGCCCATGTTATACTCAACAGACTCCTGTCATCTATTTCAGAGGAGAACCTACTTGAATAACTATGTGGCTTTTGACCAGATCGCAGCACCATCAACATGGTCTTCATGGTGAGGCAAATGCAGGAAAAATGCCTTGAGCAGAACCTGAGTCTCTACATTGTCTTCATAGACCTGACAAAGGCGTTTGACACAGTGAACAGGGACGCATTGTGAGTGATCCTCAGCAAGCTCGGTTGCCCAGCAAAATTCATTAAACTGATCCAGCTCTTTCATGTCGACATGACAGGGGAAGTCCTATCTGGTGGAGAGACTTCTGATCACTTCAACATCTCCAGTGGTGTGAAACAAGGCTGTGTCCTCGCTCCGGTGCTATTCAACCTATCCTTCACCCAAGTACTACAACATGCTGTGATGGATCTAGACCTGGGCATCTACATCAAATACCGACTGGATGGCTCACTACTCAACCTTCGCCACCTGACTGAAAAAACAAAGACAACAGAGAGACTCATCCTGGAAGCTCTCTTAGCAGATGACTGTGCTCTCATGGCCCACCAAGAAAATCATCTCCAAACCATTGTGGACAGGTTCTCCACCGCAACAAACTGTTTGGCCTGACTATCAGCCTCAGCAAAACAGAGGTGCTGTTCCAACCTGCACCAGGGAGGCCAAAGAACCAGCCGTGCATTACAATTGACAGCACGCAGCTTTCTAACATCAACACCTTCAAGTACCTGGGCAGCACCATCCCCAACGACGGGTCCCTAGACCATGAGATCAATGCCAGGATCCAAAAGGCCAGCCAGGCACTCGGGCGGCTGCGCTCCAAAGTCCTCCAACACAGCGGTGTAAGCACTGCGACGAAGCTCAAAGTGTACAACGCAGTGGTCCTCAGCTCGCTCCTGTACGGTTGTGAGACATGGACACTGTACCGGAAGCACATGAAACAGCTGGAGCAATTCCACCAACGCTCCCTCCGGTCAATCATGAGGATCCGATGGCAGGACCGAATCACCAACCAGGAAGTCCTCGACAGAGCCAACTCCACCAGCATCGAAGTCCTGGTCCTCAAAACCCAGCTACGATGGTCTGGACACGTCATCCGCATGGACCCACAGCGAATACCAAGACAGGTATTCTATGGTGAACTGTCAGCTGGACTCAGGAAACAAGGCCGGCCGAAGAAAAGATTCAAGGATCAGCTAAAGTCCAACTTGAAGTGGGCTGGCATTACACCAAAGCAACTAGAGCTCGCTGCCTCTGTCAGAAGCAGCTGGCGAACCCACATTAACCATGCTGCCGCCACCTTTGAAGATGAGCGACGTCGACATCTTGCGGCTGCGCGTGAACACCGACACCAGGCCACAACCGCACCTCCCGTAACAACTGGTGTCCCAGGCCCCACGTGCCACAAACTCTGCGCCTCAGCCTTTGGACTCCAAAGCCACATGAGGGTACACCGTAGATGAAACTGCACAAAGACAATAGTCATTCTCGGTCACCAAGAGACTACCACTACTACTACTATATATGTATAGTCTATAAAATATACATTTGGTCAGTTTAAAAGTTAAAGTGAATAATATTTGTTTTATTTTAGAGGTAATAAGGAGCCATTTGAAATTACTTAATAGAGAAGTCAATGATCCCAACCATTTTTATTAAAAATCACTTTGTCAGTTAAAAAACCCAAAAAAACATTTGTTGAAGTTGGTATGGACCAGAGACCTGACAAACAATTAGAAGACTGTTGCAATAATCTATGCAAAAAGTGATGAGTTATTTGTATAATTGACAGTTAAACCCATAGATTTGAGGACATCATGATGAGGTAGAAAAAGAACAGAGTAGAAGAGAGATATTGGAAAAACCCACCATTGGGAAAAACCCAAAGAAAAAAGAAACCTCTGACAGGTAGGAAGAGAACTGAGAAAGAATTGTGTCATAAAAACCCAGAGAAAATTTAGGAAAGTTAGTCAACAGTATTATATAAATATATTTTCATGTTTTATACATATAAATAAAGAAGAAAATGATAGGCATGTAGAAAATGTGAATAACAAGAAACAGAAATATTATAAGAATAAGATGGTTCATGAATATTTAAAATGAAAATGATTGAGATGGCATGGTACTCTAATAATATACATGAAGTGGCTTCAAGGGAGTAAATATTGAATGTAACTAGAACAAAGTCAAGTATATGAGAAGATTAAAGAGTACCAAGACTGAGGGCCAGCTAGGAACTTAAAGGACATATAATCGGACTTTATGATTTTACCAACAAGATAACTATGGTCTAAAGGTATTGAGTGACTTATCCAAGTTTGTACACAACATGGATAGAGCAGAGCTTTGAGCAGAAATATATTTTCTCCTATTATAATGTCCCAGAGATGCTTTCCATAAAGTAGCTAAAATTTTTGGATAGGCTCTGTAGATACCTCAAATCAGGCATTCCTAACCTTTCATTGTTGTTGCTATTATCAACCAGGTTAGCAATCTTGTGGGGCCTTTCTCAGAATCATGATTAATTACCTACCTTTTCAAATGTGTGAAATACTAAATTTCAGTTAGAAGATAGGGAAAATACAGGTATAATTTTACAGAGCTACCCCCAGCAATGTATATGAGAATCCCAGGCTAATTAATATCCCTTTCCATAAAGAATCCACCTAATTATTAGAGAATCTGTATTGAAACAGAATCCCTTCTCAGATTCTCAATTCACAATAAAGTAACTGGGGGAAAGGAAAGGTGAAATCTCTCCAAGCCCTGAGAGTTTACTTTATCTCTTGGCCATCTATTTCAATCTTTAGTTACACACTTTTAAAAAGTCAGCTTTTTCTGTTCTTAAAGGAGCTTTCTTTTTTCCTCTCTTCTCTTCCCTCCTATCCCTTCTTTCTTTTTTTCTTCCTTCTCTATTTCTCTCTTTTTTTCTGTTCATCTTCCTCTCCCTCTCCTCCACCATTCATTTTTAATAAGAGTAACAAGAAGCATTATATAGAGTATATCATTATCCAATATTGTGCTAAATACTAATATCTGATTTGATCCTTACAACAAGGTTGGGAAGTATGGTGTTATTAGCTCACTTTGCAATTAAAGAAATTGAGGTAAATAGTGAGTAAAGGACGTCCACAGGGACACACAAGTACTAAGTTTCTGAGTCTGCATTTATACTCAGATCTTCACTTCAGGTCCAGCACTATATTGACTTCTGCTTTTTTTCTGCCTTTCCCACTTTAGTATCCAATGTTTAACTCAATTTGGGGAATTCAAGAAATACAGATTTTTTTTTTAATCTAGGTGAATAAAGGATATGAGACAGTCTTTTGAAAGCACCAGTGGATCCAATACAAACTGGTATATGCATAGTTTTGGGGGAAATGAGTATGCAATTTATTGACACATGTACAACATATTGCTAAAATTAAAAATAAGATTTGGCTTATAGTTGTTTTGGATTTTTTTTCTTTCATAGACTGCTCAATTTTTTTTATTCAAAATGAGTTCACATGATGACCATGTATATTTGATTCAATTCACTCAGTTTTAGTGTTTTGGTTGTTTAAACACTAACCATATTTGGAAAACATTGAGAATGAGAGAAATACCAAATCATTTGGCACTCCATCTATTTAACCTACAGACAATTTCTACAGTAACTCTAAACCAAAATAAAATTTCAACCACTAAGCTATGAGTAAAAATATTCTAATAAATTACAAATGTGTTAAGTATCTCACTTTTCATAGTCCTGTGTCTGAAAGAAAATTATTTGATTAGAGGAAACTCACATCCAGTGAAACACAATTTATGGAGAAATGGAGTTCCTTACTTTTGCTACATTGCAAGTTTTTTGATTTATCTTTGACTCATTCAGCAGAACCTGGCAGAGAAATGAAGGAGTTTTATTGAGGGGTTGGAAAGGAAGAAATTCAATAGTGCTCCTGAGACATTATATTTTTTCTTGTTTGGGAAGATTTTTCTTCTTTCGTAGGGATTATAACCATCAGAAATTATCCCATCTGACTTCTTCAGATCAGCTAAAAACCAAGAATAAAATTAAATTGGTGGTTGGTAAATACATTTTATTTTTTTCTAGCACTAGGAGCTTTTAATTATGTAAGTATTTAAACAAAGACATTTTGTGGGATAACCTCCCTTTTGTACATTCACATTCTATGATAAAGCCAGATGTATTTAGATTTGTAGTTTTCCTTTTTAAAAGCATACTCAAATGAGAATATATGAGGCTCATGTTATTTTTAAAGGAAGATATTTTTGTTATACATGTTTATCATAAATTCTCGATCCACTAACTTAATTATCATTAGCACTCTCAGACTGAGTTCCTAAAAGGACAAGTCCTTTTTCCTCTCCAATGTCCAAAGATAACTGAGGGTTGAAGTGGTTTCTTGGTACTAAAGCTTTTGAGTCCCCACCTAAGTATTGATTGTTAATTGACGTTCATTGGTCAGCCAATAACTGTATAAAATATCCCTTCATAAATACCAATGTTACCCTTTCTTAACAAATAACTTATTAGGCCAGGTTAAAGTAAGGTCAAACTTATAGCAGAAGATATGACAAATCAAGCCTTTTATAGTTACTCAAAATTCCTTTGGCAAAAATTCTTTTTTTCTCTTTCATGTAGTTATCACAAAGTTCTCATTACTTTTATGTAGCTTTCTGCTAGACTCCTTATAAAGTTCTGAATCTCTTTTTTTCCATGTGCTTAATTTGTCCTCAGGTCTTGATGCAGACACTGCCTTCGGTTATTCTTGGTATGCTATTAGAATGTCAATGAGGCATCCCATTCTTCTTCCTTTTCAAACTTCACAGTGTCTTCCTCTATATCAGAGTGTTTTTGAGGTGGGGAGAAGACTACTCCTTCTTCCTCCTCTCTCTGAAAAATTTCTTCTCTTGTCCTTGACTGGAATCTCTCTATAATGTCAAAGCACTTAAAAAATATGGAAGAGCCATCTTAAGAAAGTATAAAATATGTGTATTTTTATGAAAAATTGGATTGTAAATGATTATTTTCAGTTAACCCCGAAGCATTAAATTTAGGAAGAGTCCAGCAAAAATAACAATATTTAGGGAAGAGAGATTTTATAATTTTAATGAACAACAAGCTGAATGTGGCTCAACAGAGTTGACTGATCACCAAAAAAGCTGATGCAATTTTAGCTTCCACCATTTGAGATGGGCTAATCATTCTGTACTCTGTTCTTGTCAGTAAATGTCAGCAGTGCTGTGTTTGGTTCTGGACATAGCATTATAGGTAGGATATTGCCAAACTGAAAAATGTCCTTGGAAGCATAAGCAGGATAGAATTTAGTTTTCAAGTTAATGCTACATAAGAATTGTTTGACATATTCAGAAGACTAAGAAGAAATATCATAATTGTCTGTTACTAATAGAGAGACTGTCATGTGGAGTAAGTATTAAATCTGCTGTTTGATACCTAAGGTAAAACCAGGAACAAGTGATGATAATTCAAAGGAAACTGATTCATGTTTTATGTGCATTTGACCTAACAATTAAAGCTATCTAAAAGTGGAATGGACTGCCTCAGAAGGAATTGTGCTCCCACATCCAGAAGGTCTTTGGATAATAGCCAGATTATCATTTGCTTTCCAGGTGTGGCCAAATAGGATTATTTTATCACATAGAAATTTGATTACTTGCCCTCAAGATCCCTTCTAAACTTGAAATCTTATGCTTCTGTTCATTCTTTTGGGAGCATCACTGTTATGTAAAGGTTGCTTGAAGTGTTCCTATTACTTTCTTTTGTGAACAAGGGAAGCCAGAACCAATAATCTCTCCACTTCATTGGAAGAAAAAAACTCTGCATGTCCATAGAAGTATTAGAACCTTCTGCCTTATCAGAGATGTTGTTACTCCCTGCCATAGTTCCATGATATTACACACACACACACACACACACACACACACACACACACACACACACACACACATATATATGTATATATATATTTGGTAATGTGTGTGAATTATTTTCCACATAGAATAGTTTAAAAATGCATATTCAACCTTGGATTCCAAATATTTCAAAGGAATGGCAAGTAGGATCCTGTAAATTAAAATGCCTCAAAAGTCAATCTCATGAGAATCTTTACAAAATGGAATTCTGAAGACAGAAAAAGAAATAAATTCAGTAAGAAGGAAAAATGAAAGGAAAGTTATGGAAGGGGACAAGTGTAGGTGCACAGGGAACTCACCAACTAACTAATCTGGTTACATTTTTCATTTTATTTTTGTTTTGTTTTTTATCTAAGATAAGCAAAGTGAGTGAGATAGCAGAATGAATAAAAAGTGTTGTGGTTCTTTAAAATGAATATCAGAAGATAAATACAAGATAAAATTAATGTAATTATAATTAGTATTTTAGTCTCATAGAATAAGAAAGCCTAATTTTACGATTCAGAATGTACTGGACAATGATAACTGAAAAAAGAAAGTAGAAATCCTGAAATTCAGTGTTTTGACTCTTAAATCATTGCCATTAAGAACCTCAATTGAACTTTAAAGGACACAACAAATTTACCTAATAAGAAAGCTTTTAGCCAAAATTAGCAAAAGAATTTGAAGAATACAAAGATTTGACATCTAGGTTATGTGCACCTTTGAATACTTTAAGAGGGAGCTGGTATAATATCTGAATTATTTTCAATGATGGTTAAAGAATTCAGGAGAACTGGAAAAGGCACTACAGGACTTATAGGGGAAGGTGATTGAATATGCATTTTATTGGAGAATGGACTTCACTTTGATTTTGGGAATATTCTAGTAGGAATTATTAAAGAGATAGTGAAAGGGAAAAGAAAAGAAAAATAAAAAAGGTAGTGAAGTTTCATCAAGAATAGGTTATACCAGCCTGACTTTATTTCCTTTTTTGTCAGTGTTTGGTTCTGCTTTGTTTAACCTTCTAAAAAACCCACTCATTTAAAGATATAAATGGGATGCTCATCAAATTTCTAAGACATAACTGGAAAGAATAGATAGCACAGTGGAGGATAAAGTCAAGATCTGAAAACATCTTGACACAAGAAAATTGAGCCAAATCTAAGAAGATGGAATTTAATACAGATAAATATAAAATCTTGCACTTCAGTTCAAGAAAAATCCATTTTACAAGTGTTTAAGATGAGTGAGTAAATTTTCTCTTACAATAGTTAGTAGTTTGTTTGAAATAAATCCGAGCATTTTATAAGACGATGTACTCATTATTTAGTTGATACTGTGATATAGTAGCCCAGAAGATTTGAAAAGAAGCATTGATTCTTGGAATAAGGAGAGGAGCTTCCTATATGTTACAATGGTTAGACCATATCTATCATATTCAGTTCTGGACACAACATTTTAATATGTCTGAGGGGATTACTACCAAATCTGCAGTGTACATCCCAGATAAAGACTAACTAAAGTTCAAACTACTTTGATTCTATGTCTGGAAAGGTTCTACCAATGAAATTAACTTTGTCAGCAAGGAGACATAATGAAAGCAGACAATAAATGAAACACTTTTTTCATGTATTTTCCCAGAAATACATAAAGCATCAGTAGGAAGAATGGATAAACCAATAGAACACACATGGAGAAGAATACATGTAGTGAGCACATAATATAGAGCATACTAGTAGGGGGCAGGTGTAGATGTGTGACCAGGAACACACTTGTCATAGAGTATTTATGCCTTTGTCATTTCTAACTCTGTTGTCTTCTCTTTATTTCATTACACTGCTCATACATGTCGATCCCTTTTTCCACTTTCTAGAAACTGCTTTGCTTCCTATATCCTTGAGGCACTACTCTTCTCTAAAACCCAGATATTTCCTTGCCCAACACATATTAAGATTTTGGCTGAAACTGTAATCTTCATTGATTCTGTTGCTCTCTTAGAGTAAAACCATCCCCCCCCCCCCCCCGAGATCTTTCAGAAAAAAGCTGAAAAGTTATTTTGCAAGGACTAGCAAACTCAATTCACCTACATTATTCCCACCAACCTGGGGGCTTCAGGTCTATAATCTCCTTAGTAGCAAACTCTTAGCTCTGTTTGGCCAACTTTTTAAGGTTTAGAATAGAAAATAGAATGTATATCAGAAAAGGTAGCTGCTAAAGACTGTTAAATTTGGATTTTCTGTTCTTACTAGGAGTTTCCATTCATGTGAACCAAATCTTAATAATAAGGTCATTTAAGTGATATTAGTGTTTGTAGGTATTTTTCTTCACTAGCTTTATAGGAAAATCATTTTAAGTAAAAAAATAAAGAAAAGTGTCTTTCATTTAAAATTATATAGGGAAGTCTAATCTTCTGGACTTCATCTCTACTTTCCAGAATCTCATCATCCCAGGAGATCAGATCAGTTCTGGAACACATAGGGTGTAAAACACCGCATACACACACACAATTAGGGATCCCCACTCTCTCTCTTTTTGAAGAGGGTAGAGGATAGGCAGTGGTGAGCCCCTCTGTTAGAAGAGTGTTTCTAGGAAGCTTCCTTTCCCACCATGTGACAAGTTTTCAAACTTCATCATGCCCCTGGCACTCCTGCCACTTATCTTCCTTCACAATTTCTTTTTTATGTTTCCTTGCCCCAACACACTATGAGCTCCTTGAGGTCAGTTACTGGCTCTTTTCTTTGTTCATCTTCCCATTGCTTACCACAGAGTTGGACATATAATACTTGCTTAGTAAATGTTTACTGACAGATAGCTAGATGACTAAGTGGATAGAGCATGGGGACTAGAGTTAGGAAAGCCCAAGTTCAAATCCAGGCTCAGATACTTGCTAGCTGTGTAACCCTGGATGAATAAATTTGACTTTGCTTGCCTCAGTTTCCTCATCTATAAAATGAGCTAGAGAAGGAAATGGAAAATCTCTCCAATATCTTTTCCAAGAAAATCCTAAATAGGGTCCTGATGGTTCAGTCACAACTGAACAACAGTAATACAGTGCATTTTATAATACACTGTGGAGGCAGTGAGGTGGCTTGGTGGAGGAGAGGCAGGCCTGGAGAGCAGAGGTCCTGGGTCCAAATCCAGCCTCAGATGCATTATAGCTGTTTGACCTTGGCCAAGTCACTTAATTCCCATTAACTAGAACTTAGTGCCCTTCTGCCTTGGAACTAATACCTGGTATTGATTCTAAGGTAGAAGGTAAGGGCTATTAAAACATTCTGCTATATCTAAATTATTCAAGTGGAGGCATGGTTAGCCGTAAGGTCAGAATTTTTGGAAAAAGGTACTGTAATAACTAGCTAATGCCTTCTTCATCATCATTCAAGGAGGTTTTTCTTAGGATTTCCTCAACTTTAATCTGCAAAAGAACAAAATACATAAAAATAATCAAACAAATATTTGATAAGTGCCTGATATATGTTGGATACTTTTTATATTCAGAATAGAACATGTAAAATAAATAGAGCAATAATATGTAATACATATTAATAAATATTCCATACTATCCTATCATATAATATTAAATCTTGAGTTCCCTAAAAGATTACAGACTGGGCAAATTATGTCCTCTCTCTAGTCCTTAATTTATTACTTTGAAAATTTAGTCATTAGATTAGATGATCTCAAAAATGTCTTGAATTTAGGATCCATGATAATATATATTTTTTTGTATTCATGGGAAGCCAATTTTAGGAAATTTGAGTCTTAAAAGAAATATGAAAAACACATTATTTTCCCCCCAATATATATTCTGCAATGTTTGGAGTATAAATAATACTATATAACATTCTTAAATATGAGGAAAAGCTTGGAAAGCATGACAGCTTCATTTTTCTGTAGTTTTAACCCACATAAATGCATTTATATGAAAGGTAAGCTCTTCTAAATATATATATATGTACATATATATATATTTTGCTGATAGAATTCTTATTCTGAAATAATAATTTTGTATCATGTACTAATCCAGATAAATAAGGGATCGTGCTTGAATGTTAAATATTATATGTAAAATTAAAATATACATATATTTAATTAATGACATCGTAGATAGAGAACTGGACTGAGAGTCACAAAGAACTTGTTGTGTGACATAGGAAAAATCACAGTCTTTATAAACTCTACCTAGGGCAAATCACTTAACTTTTATCTAACTTATTTTTCTGATCTGTAAAATGAGGATAATAATAGTACCTCCCTCTCTTGATTGTTGTGACTATATAATGAGATATTTTAAAGTGCTTTATAAAGTTATATACATTCTGCCTATTATTATTACTAGTTTGTAACACTAGTACTAGAAACATGTGTGTTTGTGTTTAAGATGGTGTATATAGTCCCTATAAAGGAGATGTGTTTTCCTTAACACACCCAGGATTTACTTTCATTAATTAGCTTGCACTGTTCCACTGAAAGCAAAGATATCTCTTCATTTTAAGATCCTGCAATAATAACAAGTCTTCTTAACATATTAGTAATAAAAAAATGGGGACAATTTATTTGAAATAGTAAGTATTTTTAGCTCAATAAAATTCAGTTGCAACAAGTATTTCTAATGCCGCAACAGCAATCAAGTCTCTCTAATGTTTCAGAAACAGACAAATCTGATTCTGATCTTTTTACTTTCTTGCTGATGTTCAACTGGTTCAACTTCTATTTGAGTTGGGCATAGTATATAGAATTCTGGAGAGAGAATTGGGTAGATCTAGTATCAAAACCTGTTTCTCACATTTACTAGTTGGGTATCCATGTACAAGTTAGTCATCTTCTCTAATTCTCTTAAGATTAATCTATTATTTTAGAAAATGCTATCAATCTTGCATAGCACAAATAAAAATCATAATTCTTTGGTGTCCCTCATCCATATTTCTAGAATTATATTTGGTACCTTTACCCAGTTTTTTTGGCAATTTGATTTGATCTTGGCAATGTTATACTAATTTTTGATAATATATAGAATAAAGATTCATAATGATGCATTTGTAATTTCAATATCTTATGTAATATTTATTTGGGAAAGGAAATTGGATTTGGAAAACAAGGGGATAATAGGAGGTTTGTATGGGGTATGGAGGAGTTAAGGGGAGAGAGGGAACACTGCTTGGTGAGACAAGGGAGGGAGATGCCCCCTGCTGAGAGGAAACAGCAGGGGTCTGATAAGGTCTTTTATTGCCTTGATGACTGAACTGATTTTCAGCTCCCTCTATGACCAGAAAAGATAGTCCACTTATCTGACTGCAAATTCAAATAATATAAAGTTTAATAATCAAGTTGGAATTGGAGTTTTTCCTTAGCTTCAGACTGGAGGCCAGGCCCCAGAGGCTGGTGGAGGGTTTGTCCCACTCCCATCTACTCTTGTTTGTCTAATTCAGAATCTTAGCAGTACATAGAAAGCAAACAAGAACAAATCTAACCTTCAGAAGCAACTGGGCCTGAATCTTCAAGCTGAACCAAGAAGAGCATGCCACTCCACACTGGGCTGAACAAGCTCCTTCCTCCTCCAACACCAGGAAGCAAGTCCCCCAACCCCCCACCCCCCCACCCACCACCACCCCTTCCCTGGCAGGAAGGAAGTGCTATTCACAAGACCCAATGGCCACTCCCAGTTGGCCCCTTCCCCCACAAACTGTCAGTCTTATTTCCTTTCCACAGTTATACTTAATGTTTTTTCTGTTGCTACCTATTACTATAACTATTTTGTAAATAGACTCACATACATATGATTGCAAGACCTAATTATATGTACAATAACTACAATTTCTTATTTTGTTTTCATTGACTGAGATGTTCTCTTTGCCACCTTTTCTCCATAACCTGGGTATAATTTTTAATTTTAATCTTCTTAGGAATTATTCTAGATAGTAGAAAGGCTTGTCAGCCTTTGTCATGTTCAATTGTTGTTTGGTACCTCTGTTTGAATAGCCAGCATGTCATCACTTTAATCTTAAGTAATATTTTACCTGTAACTGTATTGTGTGTATTAAAATTTAATATTTTCCACATAAAACAAGAAGTAGCCAGTCCTTTCAGTCGTCAGCAGCTCTATTAGCTGTGCTGGAATTTTCACCATCAAATAAACTTGTCATGTTTAATGTTAAACCTGGTCTCCGAACAATTTTTTTTTTCTCTGTTCTAATCCCCAATTTCTCAATCTCATCCTTATTTTTCTGCATATCTTTGTACTTCCTCTGAAACTTTTTAGCAATCAGGCTGAGAAAAAAAAAGGTTTTCTCTTTTATTTAATCTATCAGAAATAAGGTGTTTTCTAACATAGAGATATATAATTCTTGGGAAGTTCAGAAAACTACTATTCAAGATAATTGTAGTTTTATCACATTGATATCCTGGTGACCATGGCTATATTCAATTTCTGTTGGCTCCTATGTCTTTGTTCATAACACCTTAGCTTCTTTTTGTTCTCTTCCCTTAATACTTTTACTGTATGAAATTGCCAATTTTGGATGGTTTGTAATATACTGTAGTAAGATACCTTTAGAAATGAAGTAGAGACAGAAAGAAGCATTAAAAATCACCCACTCACTCTGTTCTTTTGACAGATGATTAAACTAGGACAGATAAATTAAATGACTTTCCTAAAGTCACATAACAATTTATCTAATCAAACCTGATGTGAAGAAGTCTACAAGTCATGCTTCTACCCCTTTAGTATTCTATTTTTGTGAACAATTATACTCCAGTTTGGGAATTCCAAGTGAAAAAGTTCTGGTAAAATTTTCCCCTTATACTATTTGCTTAGTTAAATTACTATGACTTCATGGTAAGGAAGTCAAACTCTTCCAGATTTTAACCTATGAATCTCTTCATGCCAGAATAAATCATAATGGCAATATTTGAAAAGATACACATACATGTTTATTTACTTAGCTTAAATATTCTAGAGGAAAATTATGCTTCCAATAAATATGATGAATTTAGGGAATGAAATATGTAATTACATTTTGTTGTTTAGTCATTTTAAGTCATGGTTTGCCATTTCCCTTCACCAGATAATTTTAAAAGTGAGAAAACTAAAGCAAACAAGTTATGTGATTTACCCAGGATCACATAATGTCTAAGGTCAGATTTGAGATTGAAAAGGCGACTTCTTGATTCCAGGCATGGCACTCTATCCACTCTTCCACCTAGTTGCCCCATGTAACCAAAAGACTGCCTACAAAAACAAATAACCACTAGAAGGAGCTTATTCCTTCACTCCTCCACAGTATGTGTATAACCCAGCACCAGAGGACTTTTTAAACTGAATTTATTTATTTTTATTATATTAAAATGCCCTATTTACTCCTTTCCTCTTTTCCCTTCCCCATTAGAGAAGGCATCATTTGACAAGAAGTTATAAGTAAATATAAAACTATTTTTCCTTATTTCTGTTTATCAGTCCTTTCTTGGAGGTGGGCATACTATACAAGTCATTATTTAAACAATATTCCTGTTGCTGTATATAATGTTCTCTTGGTTTTGCTCATTTTTTTCTTCATAATTTTACGTAAGTCTTTCAAAAATTTTCCAAAATCAAACTGATAGTTATTTCTTACAGGGCAATGTTATTCAATCACAATCATATGTCACAACCTGCTCAACCATTCCTCAATTGATGGGCATCCCTTCAGTTTCCAGGTCTTTGCCACCAAGATATTCACCATCTCTATGCTTCCCTGAGATCTTCAGAAATGTTGAATAGCAAGCCTTTGTACTACCCCTTCGGTGAATGGAATGATGCTCTTGTATTCTAAATGTTGTGAAGGGAAGGAAGTAAACAAGCATTTATTAAGTATCCACTCTTTACACATATCTAACTTGATATAACAACCCTGTGAGAAGGTACAGTACTCTTATTATAGCTATTTTACAAATGAGGAAACTGAGGCAAATAGAGGTTAAATGATTTGCCTAGTGGCACATAACTAGTAAGTGTATGAAGGCAGATTTGAACTTAGATCCTCTTGACTCCAGTCACCCAGTTCTATCCACTATACCACCTAGATAACTCCTCTTGTATTTACAACTTTGAATCAAGACTAATAGTATAGAACTTCATTCCTCTCACGCATCCTTTTTAAAAAAATTCAAAACAATGTTTCCTTTGAAGTCTCTTATGTGAACATGCCTTAGAAATTTATCATTAAGATAATAATAATAATAAACCAAAAAAAGATGAAGGCCAATGGACCTAGGGCCTTCATTCCATATTGTTTTCTTTTCTGTTCCTTTCTTCATTACCTCAAGCTGAAGACAGGACAATGGACCAAAAGTCTCCCATCCCATTATTCCTAGTCTGGAGCTGGATGAGAGTGCTCTTATATGTTTAATTTTTTTTTGTTGTTGTTGTTGTTCATTTATTTGTTTTCATTCACCTCCCTGAGATGACATCAACTTGAATTGATACACACTAGGATCCAAGAAGCTTTGTGTGTCTCCTCCAAAAGTAGCACAGATTAAATGAGGTTGTTTGGCTTCTGGATGATGGCACTTCAACAGTTCCATCTCCAACCATTCTCTTCTACTTTCCAGTAGGCCGTCATATGAAGCTGTTTCTTTCCTTTATATTTCAGGATGGATTTTCCTCATTTGACATAAACTGATTAGATATTATAATCCCATATCACAGAAAGGGAAAAATCCAAGAGCTACCTGATCTAAGCACTCTTTCACCAACTGGTCTCCTCATTTGTTTTTTTCTTTTAAATTCCAACCTTGACACCTTAAGCCAATCACTTGGCCATGGTTTCTTAATAATCCTCACACAAAGGATATTGCTCATCCTCTAATGATCATGTGCCTGGAATCAGGAAATCTTGAGTTCAGATCTAGCCTCAGATATTTTCTAATGTTATAACTGTCAGTAAGCCACTCAACCACCATCAGCATCTGCTTCCTCATCTGTAAAATAGGATAATACCTACATCAAGGGTTGTTTTATTGAATAAAATGATATGTGTAACATGATTACAAATTTTGAAATGCCATGTAAGTGATATATATTCTCTATTCTATTTATATCCTTGAGGCCTAAATTTTTTTCTCTTCAAATCAGAATAGGTATTTCTACCATTTTTACCATATCTGGCAATTTTAGAAGCAAAATAAAAATGTATGAAATTATCTACAAATATAGTATTATGGTTTAATAGAACTGGAAAGGGCATTGAATAGTACCTGGTCTAATCATATGATTTTCTAAATAAATATCTGAGTCAGAACCAGAATTCCACATACCTTCTCTTTATTTAAAGCATATCTCCTAGGGGAATATTGGGTTGACTACTTGGCCAAATTTATTCATATGTTGGTTTTTCCCAGTAGGAAAACTTATGTTCTCTCTTTTTATGACACTAGTAGGGGTCCATGTCTTGCAATTTAGGAAGGATTCTACTAAATTTTTCCTTAAGGATAATAAGCATAGCTCATCTAAAACTGATATCTTTTTACCAGGCCTAAGAGTGTTATGTACATAGTAAGTAATTTATGAATGTTGTGGAATAAATTAATAAATGGTAGGAAGTTGATAATCCAACTCAAATAATTATATAGGACTCTAACTAGGAAGGGAATAAACAGTACTACAATAGGTATAATCTAGGGATGAATGGCTAATGTAACATTAACAACAATAGTTATTATTATTATATGGGCTCATGATCTGAGAAAGCAATTGGAAGTGACCATTAAATGCTAGACTTATTTCATGAAGTCTTAATGTTATTAAATATTTGCTGTCCCTTTCAATCTCCCTTGCCCTTATTTTTTAGATGTTCTTGGAGAGGCAGGTATCTTTGTGACCTTACTTTAATTTGATTTACACATCAATACTAAAGTTTCATAGGCACATTGTAAAGTTAAAGTGATTTATTTTTCCATTATTGCCTCTGGGAATTATGGGGCATTCTGACCATAAATCCCAGATGAGAGGCCCATTCCCTTGCATTGTAACAATATATAAAAGCCAGATCTGGAGACCAACAAAGGAATAGTAAAAATTAAAGATTGAATTGCCCACACTTGATCATTAATCCATCCTATGTCAATGCTGAATTTTTACCTCCACTATGTTTTTCTTGTAATTTCCTTGTTCTAGGTTAAAGTTTGAAAGGCTCAGGGGATAAAGGAGTTTCAACATCCCTGTAAAAACTACTCTGTGTAAATCTATCAAATGAATTTTATTTCTTTTCAAGCAGTACAATATAGCTCCATTCAGCCTAATAGCTTTTTTACATTTCTTCGGTTTGTTTAACCATTTTCCCCCCATGGTTTTTTCTATTAATTTACTATTAGAATGAGCTTGAAATATGGCATTTTAAACCTGTCCCCTTTCCGGTTATTACATATTATCCTAAGATCATACATTCAGAGCTAGAAAGTACCTCAGAGTCTGTATAGTCTTACAGTGACATTTTATAGTTGAATTCACTTAAGCCAAGTGAGGTTGAATGAATTATCCAAAGCAGCTTTTGAACCCCAAAATGATCTATCATGGGCTTGATTTATAATTGAGCTCATATCTATACATTTTTTTCTGGAGATGACTCAGCTCCTTAGATATCCCACTACTAACATCTCAGCAGCCAGGGAGTAAGGGATGAATGACAATCCTATAGACTGAAAGTAGTTTTCATCTATTCAGGGTCCAGAAAAAAATCCCCAGGAGAAGACCTGTCAGCTAAAGAAAATTGAATGACTATTTTTAGGAGATATGGGCTCCCCTGAAGTACCATGTACCTCTATGACCAGTACAGACCAATTTGAATTAAATGTAAACAGGAACTCCCAAGCTATCAAAGGCAATTGATATTTTGCATTCCACACTAGCTGCCCCTATGGGGAACTATGGGACTATTGCCTTAACCACATCTTGTTTCAGTACAGACAAAGCTGCTTTTCATTATAAAAGAAGGTCAGGGTACAATGAGGATTATCTGAAGCTGGGAGTTCATCTATAAGATCAGGGGAATGAGACTAGCCTCAATCTTTCCCCCAGTCAACCTGATTTAATAAAAGTAGGTATGATTCACTCCCTGAGATTGACAGAGTATAAAAGGTCTTTGCTTGATCTCAGACCCTTTCTTTAACATGCCACTGATTAGATTTTGTTGATCTTTAAGTTGGCTGTTGATTGTTGATCCTGTAGGGTGCCTTGGATCTCAATAAATCATTTTTGCAGATAACACTACTAAGATATATAGAAGTAAGTCTTGGGTGCTGTTCATTTATATCTGACAACTTGGTCTTTTATATAAACTGCCTTTGTCCTTTCATATGTTTAGAGTGCCTTGCTTAATTTTTTTTCTTTCCCAGTCATTCTCAGTCTTTATGAGATCTCCATTAGAGTTATGGAAGATCATAATCACCCCAATGTTAAGGAACATCTTTGAGACAAGGATAGAAGGAACACAGCAGTCCTTGCCATGCCATTTACTCAACTTCTCCAGCCTCAACCATGGCTTATTCTTGAATCATTTAGTCCTGTCATGAGGGATGAGTCCTATCTTGGGTCCCAGGGACCTTTTCTAACTAGATTACTTTCTCTGGTATGTATATCTTCACCTCATTATCCTTGTATTCCCCCTGCACCCCTGTCCCCACCCATAGCATGTATTATATAGCACCTAAATTGAGATTTCTCAAGTTTACCCTATTCCAACAATTAGCAAATACCCCATTTGTTCCCCATTCAGAATAGCCAGCTTGGCTGCTTGTTTACATGGCCAAATCCAGAATTGGGGATTTTCATTTAGGACATTTGCCTGATTTTAATTGGATAAGAGAATCCCAGAATGACTTGTGCATTGTCTCTGATAGCATTGTTATTTTTGGACAAAATATGATATCAGCAAATAGAGGGCAGCCCTTTTAATATAATAATGTAAGAATTATCATCATGGCCATGTCACAAGCAGAATTTAACAAAGGTAAAACGGAGGCAATTCTAAATATGATATCCTTTATTAGCAGATGCATGTGGCCTGGTAATAAAGAAGTCTTATGTTCTGCCTCCATGTCTGCCAAAAGACCCCAAAGTGAGAGCTTCCAGAACTTTCTAAAGTAACATGTGGCTTACTTCCAGTTGGTATGAGGACATAATTTAGACCTTTCCAGACAAACATAAGACAATTCTGATTTGTGGACATTTTAATGAGTCAGGGGCAACTAGATGAGGAAGTGCATATAGCTCTGGCCTGGGAATCAGGAAGACTCAACTTCATGAGTTCAATTATGGCCTGAGACATTTATTAGCTATGTGACCGTGGATAAGTAACTTTAACCTATTGACTTCAGTTTCCTCTTTAGCAAAGTGAACTGCGAAATAAATAGAAAACTATTCTGATATCTTTGGCAAAAACAAACAAACTAATAAAAAAAAAACCAAATGTGATCAGGAAGAGTCAGACAGTACTGAAAAAGACTGGACAACAAAAGATTTAATTGTACTCAGCTCTTACTTATAACTTCAACATTAAGAGGAAGGACTAATCCTCAGAATCAACCAGCAGTAAAGGAAAGGGGAAGCTTCTTTTCAGATATGGTCAATTATGTACCTCTCTGACACAATGAATGCCAGATGACCCATGATATCCAGTTGCCTTCAACAATCTTGAAAAATCTAGAAAAAAACCATTAGCCA
The DNA here is from genome assembly GCF_027887165.1 of Monodelphis domestica. NCBI lineage: Eukaryota > Metazoa > Chordata > Mammalia > Didelphimorphia > Didelphidae > Monodelphis > Monodelphis domestica. The sequence goes on from NC_077229.1 coordinate 365,321,871, forward strand.
TCTTAATCAGGATCCTACTGGCTTGTTCTTCATGTTTTTTAGACTAGGTCACCCCAAACTTTGGTTAGGAGAGGCAAGGACACAGGAGTTGTCCTTTGAGGAGGGCATTAACTCAAGCTGACTTCTGTTTACAGGTAAATAAAGGAAAGGATCCCTGCCCAGGAAGATGTAGAGGCTTGGAGTAATCCCCTTACTTAGTTATGATCCTCAGAAACAGTCTCACCTATAGAATTGGGATCTGAAGAAATAAATGGATTCACAGGGAGATGATACTTATTAAGTAATACAATACAATATTTATTTTTTTCAACAGTCAATGAATGACCAATTCAGTTCCATCAACATTTTTTAAGAACATATGATGTACAAAGCCTTGGGATGTGAGTAAAAAGATAAATTAAGAATCAAGCCATGCCCATAGGGGAAAGAGCATAACAAAATTCAAAATAAAAGGAAGTATGATGGTACATATGAAAGAACACCAGGAATAGAGTCAGAAAAAATGGATTCTACTTGAATTCTAGTTATGAATCTGTCACAAACTCATTCTTTCATAGCACTTTGATTTTTTTATATCATAGAAACTTTTGGCAGTCTAGTGAAGTCTCTGCTGTTTTCCAGACTTTTTCAAAGAGGACCAATGAAATCATGGAGTGAGGTCTAGACTCCTGTCTGAATTGGATTTAATTGAAGCATAGTTGCAAAAAGTTATCAGCCTCACTCTCCCAGAGTCATCAAAGTCAAGTGGAAAGACAAAAGTATAGGCAATTGCTAGTGGCCTGGGATACAGTGGATGACCTTGGCAGTTTCATTGCCTGACCAAGCTCTAAGCATTCCATCACACTTGCTGCAGCCACCTTCATGTCTGTTGGAACAAATTGTTCTCCTCTGCCCACTCCAGTGAGGGGAAGTCTTCCCATACTTGGCATAGATGCTCCGCTGACTCACTAATGGACTGGAGGCCCTGTTTGATGAGACAGGTTTACCATAATTTGACTGCCACAGAAACTATAGGGGAGAGTTGGGTAAGAGGCGAACACTAAAGATGAGCAGCCCTGAAAAGGACTCAGGAAGTTCTCACAGAAGATGTATTAGTCCTTCCTGAACACGCTGTACACCCTCTAGTGACCTTTGGTCCCTTCTGAAAATAATACTTTTAGATTGATAACATAGAATACAGAGGATTGCCAAGAAACTCAATTATATTTATTAAGCACTTAAAATTTTCCCAGCACACTGCTTTGTACATATAAAGTGCTTAAAATGCTTTATCTCTATTAAAATAGTTATACACACATATGCATATACATTCATATGTAGGTGTGTGTATGTGTGAGTGTGAGTGTGTAAAAGACTTCAGATTCCAAATCTTTGATTTAATTCATATCATCTTAGGGATAAAGTGAACGGGTTAGCTAAATCTCTAAACTTTCTTCCAAGCCTAACATTTTGTGTTTAAAGTACATAAAACTGAAAATACAGTGCTATTTAGAGGATCAAAAAGAACATACTACTGCCTCCTATAGGACTTCAGACATAACCTTTGAGCTAGGTTTCAAAGAATGGGTATTTTTTTTTTAATTGGCTAATCAGGAAGAAAAAATGGTTATAGACTAGAATCAAACAAGGAAAAATAAAATGCAATAATTAGATTTAGAGGAAGAAGATTTGGGTTTTATTTCTGATTGTTCTTTGAACTGTATAATTTTGGCCAAACCAGTTAACCCCTTTGAATCTCAGTACCTTTACCTATAAACCAAGGGAGATTGAATTGAATGATCAAAATAGTATTTTATTTTTCTCACATTGCATATAAAAACAACTTTAACATTCTTTTTAAAAAAAATTTGAATTCCAAATTAACTTTCTAACCTACATATCCTCTCTTTCTCTTCCTCCTCTCCCTGAAATGTTTACCATGGGTTGAGTTTTCTTGAACATTTCTTCTATTTATATTTTCTAATCTCTCTAATTGGGTGAACAAAGTCAATGACATTAGAAAGAATAAGATTTGTTCCTGGAATAGACTGGTTTGACTAAACACTAAAGTATATGATGCAAAGTTGTAAGATCAAACCAAATGAAATAAAACTAAATAACAAACATGAACTTGAATACCAGAGAAGAAAAAAGCCCTAAAATAAAATTGTCGAGGAAGATGACAAGTAATGAATAATGTCTAGTATGCTTTAATATTTATCTAACTTCATAAGAGGACTTAAATGATAGTGAGTATTGTTACATTGAATTGTTAACTTTTCATGTAGTTTTATCTCAGGACAACATCATGAAGGATGGATATCTAAAAGTACTTTCTGAATAGTCATTTTCTTATGAACAACTTCAGAGGTTATAGTGAATTAGTCATTTTAATTTTAAGAAATTTCTGGGGAAATAATAATTTCCCAGGATTCCATAATGATTATTATTCCAATATTATAGTAATACACCAGATATTGTTATTGTAATGAAAGTAAGGTATAAAGTATATATGTTGTCCCAAAAGTCTAGTGTGATTTTAAGCTTGAGTTTATTGTCTTAAACAGAACAACAACATTCAAGCTTTATATCTCTATCTATAGAATGAAAGAATTTTAAGTATTCATCTAATGAATTTTTAGCAATAGAAAAAACATTTGGTCCCCTAAAATTCAGCACTCTCCTGGGATGTAGGAATTAAGACTGTAGTGCAGAGGGAACATGAGTGAATTCCCTTCTTATATTTAGCTTTTCTCAAACACTTTTTTAAAATTTTTTATTTGGTCATTTCCAAACACTATTCATTGGAAACAAAGGCCATTTTCTTTTCTTCCCTCCCCCCTCCCACCACCTCTCCCATAGTCCACGCACGATTCCATTGGGTATCACATGTGTCCTTGATCCAAACCCATTTCCATGTTGTTGGTATTTGCATTAGAGTGTTCATTTAGAGTCTCTCCTCAGTCATATCCCCTCCACCCCTGTATTCAAGCAGTTGCTTTTCATCAGTGTTTTTACTCCCACAGTTTATCCTCTACTTGTGGATAGTGTTTTTTAGATCCCTGCAGATTGTTCAGGGACACTGCATCGCCACTAATGGAGAAGTCCATTACCTTCGATTGTACCACAATGTATCATTCTCTGTGTACAATGTTTTCCTGTTTCTGCTCCTTTCGCTCTGCATCACTTCCTGGAGGTTGTTCCAGTCTCCATGGAATTCCTCTACTTTATTATTCCTTTTAGCACCATAGTATTCCATCACCAACATATACCACAATTTGTTCAGCCATTCCCCAATTGAAGGGCATCCCCTCATTTTCCAGTTTTTGGCCACCACAAAGAGTGCAGCTATGAATATTCTTGTACAGGTCTTTTTCCTTATTATCTCTTTGGGGTACAAATCCAGCAGTGCTATGGCTGGATCAAAGGGCAGACAGTATTTTATTGCCCTTTGGGCATAGTTCCAAATTGCCCTCCAGAATGGTTGGATCAATTCACAACTCCACCAGCAATGAATCAATGTCCCAACTTTGCCACATCCCCTCCAGCATTCATTACTTTCCTTTGCTGTCATGTTAGCCAATCTGCTAGGTGTGAGGTGATACCTCAGAGTTGTTTTGATTTGCATCTCTCTGATTATAAGAGATGTAGAACACTTCTTCATGTGCTTATTAATAGTTTTGATTTCTTTGGCTGAGAACTGCCTGTTCATGTCCCTTGCCCATTTATCAATTGGAGAATGGCTTGATTTTTTGTACAATTGATTTAGCTATTTGTAAATTTGAGTAATTAAACCTTTGTCAGAGGTTTTTATGAAGATTGTTTCCCAATTTGTTGCTACCCTTCTGATTTTAGTTACAGTGGTTTTGTTTGTACAAAACCTTTTTAATTTGATGTAGTCAAAATTATTTTACATTTTGTGACTCTTTCTGTGTCTTGCTTGGTTTTAAAATCTTTCCCTTCCCAAAGGTCTGACATGTATACTATTCTGTGCTCATCTAATTTACTTATAGTTTCCTTCTTTATGTTCAAGTCATTCACCCATTCTGAATTTATCCTGGTGTAGGTTGTGAGATGTTGATCCAAACCTAATCTCTCCCACACTGTCTTCAAATTTTCCCAGCAGTTTTTATCAAATAATTGATTTTTGTCCCAAAAGCTGGGGTGTTTGGGTTTGTCATAAACTGTCTTGCTGAGATCATTTACGCCAAGTCTATTCCACTGATCCTCCTTTCTGTCCCTTAGCCAGTACCAAATTGTTTTGATAACCACTGCTTTATAGTATAGTTTGAGATCTGGGACTGCAAGTCCTTCTTCCGTTGTATTTTTTTTAATGATTTCCCTGGATATCCCTGATCTTTTGTTCTTCCAAATAAACTTAGTTATGTTTTTTTCTAATTCAGTAAAGAAGTTTTTTGGTAGTTCAATGGGTATGGCACTAAATAAGTAAATTAATTTGGGTAGGATTGTCATTTTTATTATGTTAGCTTGTCCTACCCATGAGCAATCAATTTTTTCCAATTGTTTAGATCTAGTTTTAGCTGTGTGGAAAGTGTTTTGTAGTTGTGTTCATATAGTTCCTGTGTTTGTCTCGGCAGATAGATTCCTGAGTATTTTATATTGTCTACGATGATTTTAAATGGAATTTCTCTCTCTATTTCTTGCTGTTGAGATGTGTTGGAAATATATAGAAATGCTGATGACTTATGAGGGTTTATTTTGTATCCTGCAACTTTGCTAAAGTTGTTGATTATTTCGAGTAACTTTTTGGTTGATTCTCTGGGATTCCTTAAGTAAACCATCATATCGTCTGCAAAGAGTGCTAGCTTGGTCTCCTCATTGCCAATTTTAATACCTTCAATTTCTTTTTCTTCTCTAATTGCTACTGCTAGTGTTTCTAGTACAATATTAAATAATAGAGGTGATAATGGGCATCCTTGTTTGACTCCTGATCTTATTGGAAAGGCTTCTAGTTTATCCCCATTGCAGATGATGTTTGCTGATGGTTTTAGATATATACTGTTTATTATTTTTAGGAATGACCCTTCTATTCCTATACTTTCTAGTGTTTTCAATAGGAATGGGTGTTGTATTTTATCAAAGGCTTTTTCTGCATCTATTTAGATAATCATGTGGTTCTTGTTGGTTTGCTTGTTAATATGGTCAATTATGTGGATGGTTTTCCTAATATTGAACCATCCTTGCATTCGTGGTATGAATCCTGCCTGGTCATAGTGGATGACCCTTGTGATGACTTGCTGGAGTCTTTTTGCTAGTATCCTATTTAAGATTTTTGCGTCTATATTCATTAGGGAAATTGGTCTATAGTTTTCTTTCTCTGTTTTTGACCTGCCTGGCTTTGGGATTAGTACCATGTTTGTGTCGTAGAATAAATTTGGTAGAACTCCTTCTTGGCCTATTCTGTCAAATAGTTTGTTTAATATTGGGATTAGTTGTTCTTTGAATGTTTGATAGAATTCATTTGTGAATCCATCTGGACCTGGGGATTTTTTCTTAGGGAGTTCTTTGATGGCTTGTTCAATTTCTTTTTCTGAAATGGGGTTATTAAGGTAATTTATTTCTTCCTCTTTTAATCTAGGCAATTTATATTTTTGTAAGTATTCATCCATATCACCTAGATTGCCATATTTGTTGCCATATAATTGGGCATAGTAGTTTTTAATGATTTCCTTAATTTCCTCTTCATTAGAGGTGAGGTCTCCTTTTTCTTCTTGGATACTGTCAATTTGGTTTATTTCTTTCCTTTTTTTGATTAGACTGACTAGTACTTTGTCTATTTTATTTGTTTTTTCAAAGTACTAGCTTCTAGTCTTATTTATTAAATCAATAGTTCTTTGACTTTCAATTTTATTAATTTCTCCTTTGAGTTTTAGGATCTCTAATTTAGTCTTCATCTGAGGATTTTTATTTGTTCACTTTCTAATTTTTTAATTTGCATGCCCAATTCATTGATCTCTGCCCTTCTTAATTTGTTTATATATGAATTCAAGGATATAAATTTCCCCCTGAGTACTGCTTTGGCTGTATCCCATAGGATTTGAAAGGAGGTCTCATCATTGTCATTTTCTTCAATGAAGTTATTAATTGTTTCTATGATTTGTTCTTTAACTAACAGGTTTTGGAGAATCGTATTGTTTAATTTCCAATTAATTTTTGATTTACCTCTCCATGTTCCCTTACTAATTATTATTTTCATTGCATTGTGATCTGAGAAAGTTGAATTTGTTATTTCTGCTCTTTTGCACTTATTTGCAATGTTTTTATACCCTAATGCATGGTCAATTTTTGTGAATGCACCATGTGCTGCAGAAAAGAAGGTATATTCCTTTTTGTCCCTATTTATTTTTCTCCACATGTCTTCTAACTCTAATTTTTCTAAGATTTCATTCACTTCTCTTACTTCTTTCTTATTTATTTTTTGGTTTGATTTATCTAGTTTGGATAGAGGAAGGTTCAGATCTCCCACTAGTATAGTTTTTCTATCTATTTCATCCTTGAGTTCCTCTAGTTTCTCCTTTAGAAATTTGGATGCTATGCCATTTGGTGCATATATGTTGAGTACAGAGATTTCCTCACTGTCTATACTGCCTTTTATCAGGATGTAATTACCTTCCCTATCTCTTTTAACTAGATTTATTTTTACTTTGACTTTGTCAGATATCATGATTGCAACTCCTGCCTTCTTTTTTTCAGTTGATGCCTAATAGATTTGGCTCCAACCTCTTACTTTCACCCTATGTGTATCTACTTTTCTCATATGTGTTTCTTGTAGAAAGCATATGGTAGGGTTCTGGACTCTAATCCACTCTGCTATTTGCTTGCATTTTATGGGTGAGTTCATTCCATTCACATTCAGAGTTATGATTACTAGCTGTGTATTTCCCAGCATTTGATTTCTGCTCCTTTACCTGCATTTTCTTCTTTCACTATTTCCTTTTACACCAATGTTTGCTTTTGAACAGTCCCCCTTGTTCCCACCCTTATTTTACTTCCCTTTCTACCCCTCTCCCTATTTATCCCCCCCCCTTATTTTCCCTGTAGTCTTTCTAAAATAAATCCCCAGCTCCCTCCCTCTCTTGTACTGCTTCCCTCCCCACCAGACCGTTTGTTACCCTTCTACCCCCCTATAGGGTCCAAATCTATTCTCTGCCCCCAATGGTTTGGATTGTTTTTCCCTCTTTGAGTCACTTCCAAATCGCGTAAAAGTTGAGTATTTCCTGTCTCCGACCTCTTTACCCTTCCAGTGTATTGATGTTCTCCCCCCTCCCACCATGAACTTCTTCATGACATATAAATTTACCCCCATTTGTTTATTTTCCCATTTCTTTTAATATTAACCTATTTTAAAGCTCTAGTTATATATATATGCATACTTATGTGTATATATTTTTGCATGCATATATCTATATACCTATTTATGTCTTGTCCTTTCATCCTATACAGTTTGTTGCTGTTCCGTCTAAGTATACTTCTTTTTGCTGCCCAGGTAATAAAAACAGTTTTTAAGAGTTACCAATGACCTCTTTTCTCATAGGGATACATATCATTTTAACTTATTGAGTCTCTTTAACTTTTTTTTTGTTTTTCTTTTCCCCCCTCTTTTTTAATTACCTTTTGATGATTCTCTTGAGTTCTGTGCTTGGACATCAAATTTTCTGTTCAGGTCTGGTCTTTTTTTTTACAAATTCTTGGAATTCTTCTATTTTGTTGAATGATCATACTTTCCCCCTGTAAGAATATAGTCAGTTTTTCTGGGTAGTTGATTCTTGGTTGTAGACCTAGTTCCCTTGCTTTCAGGATTATCATATTCCATGCCTTTCTTTTTTTCAGTGTGGATGCAGCCAGATCCTGTTAGCCTCACTGGGGTACCTTGGTATCTGAATGACTTCTTCTTGGCAGCTTGTAATATCTTTTCTTTGGTCTGATAGTTCTTGAATTTGGCTATAACATTCCTGGGTGTTGTCAGTTGGGGATTAAGTACAGGAGGTGAACTGTGGATTCTATCAATCTCCACGTTTCCCTCTTGTTCAAGGATTTCGGGGCAGTTTTCTTTAATAATTTCCTGTAATATAATGTCCAGGCTTTTTCTTTTGTCATGGTCTTCTGGTAGGCCAATAATTCTTAAATTGTCTCTCCTTGAATGATTTTCTAAATCCTCTGTTTTGTGAATGAGATGCTTCATATTGTCCTCAATTTTTTCATTCTTTTGGTTTTGTTTTATAGAGTCCTGCTGCCTTGTGAGGTCGCTCGATTCCAATTGTTGTATTCTTGTTCTTAAAGACTGGATTTCATCCTTAGTTTTTTGGTCGTTCTTTTCCTTTTGGTCAGATTTTCTTTGGAGGTCATCTTTCATCTGCTTTGCCTCATCTTTTATCTCCTTTGCCTCATTTTCCAGCTGGTTGATTTTGGCTTTCAAGTCACTATTTTCTGTTACTAGATGACTTATCTTAGTTTTTAAGTTCTTTTCCCAATTGTCTTCAGCCTCTCTTAATTGTGTTTTGAATTGCATTTTGAGTTCTTCCAAAGCCTGTATCTAATTCACTGGGATTTCTGATTTTTCCTTTGCTGATCCCTCCCCCTCTGTTTCTATCGCTCTTTGCTCATTACCTGTGTAGAAGCTGTCTATTGTAATTTCTTCATTTTCTGTTGTTTGCTCGAGTTTATCCTTTCTTCGCTCCCCGTATTTGGCTGTGCTCTTGCTCCTCTAATTTTGTTTTGGTTTTGGGGCTGTCAGTCTCCCCTCTTGGAGCTCTGTCAGATTTCTTGGTACATCTCTAGGGGAGGAATGTTAGCTTCCCTGTCCTCTGGAGGCTTTTGATTGGATTGAGTTCAATTGGGTTGGGCTGTATGTGGTATGAAGCTCTGAGGCTCTGAAGACTCCTGGAAGGCTGGGCCTCCCAGGGTCTCTCCAGTTCTCTCCAGCTGCTTCTCTGCTGTCCGCAAGTGCCTTTGCCCCCAAGTGCCTTTGCCCGCCTCCCTAAACTCTGTGGAGTTCTGATTGAATTATGTTCAACTGGATTGATCTGGTTGTGCCCTGAGGCAAAGGTGAGGCTGGAGTCCAATGGAGGGACCCAGTGAAGGCCCCATCTCTCCCTGGCTTCCTCCCCGCTGTCCAAGCTGGATACTCCGAGCCCGGCACCCCGCTCACAAGGTAGACCCTCCAAACCAGCACCTTTGCCCGCTCAGAGGTTCCTGCTTTTGCTGTGGGCTCAGAGCTCTGGGTTGTGGGGGAGTGGTCCTGGGACCTACCCTCTGCCTTCCCCTTAGCCCTGAGTATTCTCGGATTCCGGCTTTGGGGGGGCGTACCTTTTGATTTGAGTCCAGAAGGAGGGTTCCCCGCTTCTGTCCTGTTGTTCAGTTTGGATTTCGGTGCCCTTGGAACATTCAGTCTGTATCGGTAAGGAAGGGTCTTCCACGAGGTCTGAACTTTTGCTGCTTGCTTAGCCCCCATCTTGACCTCTCAAACACTTATTGAAGAATAGTGTTGTGTTCTAAATTCTACAATTTAAAGAGATTATGGAAATTTTTGACATTCTTCAAAAATCATAATAAGGAGTTAGAAAATAACATTTTCTAGGAAAGACTAAAATAAGTGATATTGCTTAACTCATGTTTTAATATGTATGTTTTGCTGAATATATATTTTGATGAATATTTTATAGACGAAATGACTTGGGGAAGTGATAGAAACTCTTGGTTCCAAAAATACTGTTTTTTGAAAGCTATTAACAATAAATATTCATTTTTATCAATAATTTGCCCCTTTGGTGAATCAGGTATATAAGAAATTCAAGCATTGCCACTCCCCTTCTATAATTCCCTTTCTATTTAAAAGCTCTTTTTCTGTGCCTCTTTTATTTTTGAAAAATTTCTCCCTTCTTTTTCTCCCTTGTATCTTTTCCCAGGGAATTTCATCTAGTACTTTTCATCATCATGCCGGCACCCTGTTTCTATGTTATTTCTCTTACTGTACCAATAATGACAAAGTTCTTAAAAGAAATATGTATCATCTTCTCATATAGAAACATTATATCCCTTATGATTTTTCTTTCATGTTTACCTTTTAATGTTTCCTCAAGTATTGTATTTGAAAGTTGTTTTCTATTCAGTCATCATCATTTCCTTGGGAATGCTTGAAACTCCTCAATTTCATTGAATGTTTATTTTTCCCTTGTACGATTATAGTTAGTTATGCTAGATAATTTATTCATGGTGATAATACCAGCTCTTATGCCTTCAAAAATATCATTTTCTAATTGATATTTAATATTATCGATGCCACAATCATATATGATCCTGACCGTAATGCCATAGTACTTGAATGCTTTATTTATGTCTGCTTAAACTATTTTCTCTTTGACCTGCCAGCTCTGAAATTTGGAAATAATATTCCTGGGCATTTTCATTTTGAGACCTTTTTCAGTTTTTGATCAATCAGTACATTCTTTATATTTTTATTTTGCCTTCTCGTTGGTGGATATTAGGCCAGTTTTCCTCGACAACTTCTTGAAATATGATGACTAGGCTTTTTCTTTGGTCATGGCTTTCAGGTAATGCAATAATTCTTAAATTTCTCTCTTCAATCTAGTTTCCATGGCTTGTAAAATAATAAAAAAAAATAACATTTAAAATTTATGTCAACATGTAATCTGGAAAAAATTTATTATGAAAAAGTACAGGTCAGATCATGTCACCTGTTAATTCAAAAATCTATAGTAATTTATTCATCTTGAGAACCCAATATGAAGTCATCTGGTTGGTATTTAATGATATTTACAATTATGCCTGTTACAAACTTTCTAGGCTTCTTACCTTTATTCTTCTCTATATACTTTACAATACAGCAACACTAAGCTTCTTGTTCCTCACAACATAAACTCCACCTTTTGTGTCTCTCCATCATCACTGAATGCTCCACCTATGGAATGCTTTGCTTTCCTTCTATCTACTGGATTTCCAGGCTTTCTTCAAGGCTCCTTTGAAATCTCACCTAGTGAAGGAGGCTTTTCCTTATCCCAACAACATACTCCTTGTGCCTTTCTTTTGAGATGACCTTCCTTACATTCTGTATGCAAAATTGTTCAAATTTGTCTCACTCATTAGTATGTGCATTTCTCTGGGGCAGGAATAATGATTTTCCTGAGCAATGTGCCAGAGAAAAAGTAAGTGCTAAAAAATTGCTTGTCACCAGACTGAATGAGAACTCTAGGAAACAAAAGGCTTTGGGGTGATGATAAAATCACAGAAAAAAAGAAAAAACTAACTATGATTTTGGGCAAAGCTTGGCTTTCTTATATAGACAAAATGGTTCTATGGGGTTTAGGGGAATCTAATTAGAACTCTTTCATTAACTAGCTATATCTCCTTATTTTTAGTTTTCTTGATTTTAAAAAGTGCCATAAAATGTGGTTGTTTTACTAGAAAATCTCTAAGGTCTCTTCTGACCCCAGAATGTCAATTCAGTAGCTTGAGGTTTTGGGTTTGTTGTTATTGTTTTTCATTTATCTGTACTCTCTTCTGAATTTTTAAAAAATATATTTTAATTGACATTTTTTTCTTATTAATGGAAATCATTATGTCCACCCTCCCTCAATTCTCTGATTTAGATAAGTAGGAGGTTCAGGTCATGGCTCGCCACAGAATGTTATTTGACTCATTTGTATATTCTTCTTCTTAAGAATAATGAGAAATAACAATTTATTTCCTAGTATTACTTATCCCTATCTCTTAAAATCAACAAGCCAGAAAAAATGGATCTCAGTTCTTGTAGCACTTACTTTTCTTTTCTTTATATGTAACCCTTAAAAATAGTGTTATAAAAGGATAGCTGTGCTACTCCTAATTAAGAGGGCTTCATCATTATTTAGTCCCTTCTAGTTAGAATATATGTATATTTCTAAATTTCTCTTGTGCCCTTAGTTTGCATTTCAAAGATGGATCTGGACTTTTTACAAGGAGTACTTGAAAGTCGTCTATTTTATTAAAGATTCATCTCTTTCTCCCCACCATCCAGGATTATATTTCATATTGAAGGGTAAATTATTCTTGGTTATAAGCATTTCTCTTTTGCCTTTAGGTGTATAATAATTTAAAATGTTCTCTCCTTCATAATAATCATAGCTTACTCTTGAGTGATACCACTTATCCTTGGTACAAGAGCTTTCTTTCTGAGTGTTTATCATATTTGTATTTTTCTTTAACCTGAAAGCTCTGGAATTGGGCTATGGTATTCCTGATTGTTAAATTTGTGGTTTCTTGGGGGGAAAAAAAGGTTATCAATTAAATGTTTTTCCTTTCAGTTTGCCCTGAGGTCTGACAATATCATTAACAATAACAGTTGCAAACCACTTCATAAATATTAAATCATTTGTCCTCACAACAACCCTGTGAGTTAGGTTCTTTAGTCTTCCTGATTCTAGACTTGGACCTCTATCTACTGTGCAAGCTAGCTAACTAATAGGTTCAGGATTTTTTTTTAATTTCTTAAATTATAATATCCAGATTTGTTTTAGTCAGAGTTTTTGGGAACACTTAAATTATTTTACATTGGCCTATTTCCTGTTTATTTGTTTTTTATATTAATTACCCTCCGTTGTTTAAAAATCTTTTCATCAGTTGACTTTGAAACTTCATACAACCATTCACTTATTTAGGTAATTGTATTTTCAAGAGATATACTATGTAGTAAACTTTTTCATTTTCTATTTTGCCTGTTTTTTCCTACCTTTTCCCCTTCTATATACCCATAATTTCATTTCTAATTTTATTTCTTATCTCTTGCCTTATTTCTTAAGGCTACATAAAGTTTTGTAGCCAGTCCATTTTGTGTGTGTGTGGCTCTACTTATTGTGAAGTTACTCTCTTTTTTCTGGCTTCAACTGTTGGACTTAAGTTACCTTATAATATGTCTTCATCATATTCATAATTTTCTTTTGATGACTCATGTATATAGCATCAGTTAGTAAACTGGGACATTGGGCTAAAGCCCACCTGTTCCTCTTCCCTCAATGATGGATGAGAAAAGCATCTCCAATATGCTCATATACCTTTTGTAATTTTGTATCCACAGGTATGGATATGTTTGATGAGGGTAGGACCCACCCACTGCAATTATCTCTTATTTCTCCCTTTATCTCCTAATGATCTAATGTGGATTTTGTTTTTGGTTGTGTCTGTCAAATTCTCCTGAACAGTTCTAAATTAAGAGTTGACTATCTCCTTTTTAATGGGCAAGGCAGGTTCCATGAGTATATAGTAATACCTCCCGGGTGTTAAGATGTCCTTGGCTTCTGCTGTGGCTCCTAGAGAGGATCTCTGGTTTCACAATTCTTAAAACTACTATCTGCCCCTTACAGGTTTATGTGCCCAAAGATATGTACTTCCTGACCCTATTGCTGTGCAATACTCTTTCCTGTTGTTTCCATTGCCCACTGGTATCAGGCTCATTTCTAGCATGATTTCACTGTCTTCTACCATCTCTGGTGCTTCCCCTCTGCCATATAAGCAGGATTTTTGGTTATCTTCTTGTATCATCTATTGTTTTTCTTTGTTTATTTTGATCTTTGTTCTACCTGGTACCACCTTTATCTATTTTGAGGGGTTTAGAGGAGGGGCGGGCTTCTTTAGTACCTTGCACATAACCATGCTAATCAGAAGTTTTAATTCTATAGTTTTGTAAAAAGGTAAATAGGTATATCAGTGTGTCTTAACCTGACTGCTTTAAATGAGATAAAAAAGAATTAATCATGACCATTCTCATTGAAAACTTCAAAGTCTGGTCAGGGAAAATTTATGTTCATCATTCCATTTGAATTTAAATGGACCTGGGATCAGGTTGTCTGCCCCCCCCCCCTTTCTTTTTATCTCTCCCTTACCTTCTTCCTCATTCTCTCTACCTCTTTCTCCATATTCTGTGTATATGTGTCTTTTTCATGTTTCCAATAAAGGGCCATGTCAAGATTTATTTTTTTATTTTTCGTGTTTTTTCTTCTACTTATGGTTGCTCCCTACTGGTACTAATTTAAGACTGTTCTTGGTGGCTTATGACTACAGATTAATTTAATTGAGAAAGTATCTTGATAAATATCTAGAAATAGAGTATATAATTTAAACAATGAATTTCTTTATTAGAAAAACTTCAATAAAAGTATGGTTTAATTAAGATTCTAATTCTCTGTATGTTAGACTACAGTTTGGACTATTCATGCTTTGAAAATCTTTTGAAAAGTTTATGTTCATTTTGAATAACTAGTCATACTCTAATACATTTTATTCTTTTCTACATAGCAAAATGTGTTAACATTCTTACTAAAATTATTATCATTATATATATGTATAAAATTTTCTGAAAAATAAACTTGGTTCTTTGTTCAGTAAGCAACATGTCTTGGGTGTCTGAAAACTGTCCCCCAAATGGGATTTGATTGTGTTTTTTGTTATAAATATATAATAAATTATAATAAATGTGCTTATCCAAGAGAATCAAATCCTTAAATTAATTGTTTCGATATCTACCTCATTATTTTTCTTTCCTCCATCTAACATCTCCTTCTTCAAAAAGGCAATGAATATTATATAGGCTGCATGTATATTATCATATAATACATAATTCTCTGTTCATCATGTAGTGAAATGAAAAATATTGCTTACACTAGAGAAAAATTCATGGTAGAAATAAAGTAAAGATGGATGTTTCAGTCTGCATTCAAACTCTGTTTTTGTTTTGTTTTTTTTTTATTTATTTTTTTGTGACACACACCCTTTCTTTGTCATGAGTACCTTAGACTTGTTGGATACTTGCCATTTTGAAAATAGTTGTCATCCACAGTTGATCATCATACATTATTGTTAGTACTATGTGTAACCTTTTCCTGGTTCTGCTTACATCAGTTTGCATCAGTTCATATAAATTTTCCCAGGGTTGTTTTGTTTTGTTTTGCTTGGTTTAAAACCCTTGTTACAATACTATGTAATGGATTCTAAGGCAGAAGAGTGGTAAGGATTAGGTAATGGGGGTTAAGCAATTTGCCATGGGTCACACAGGAAGTGTCTGAGGCCAAATTTGAACCTAGGACTTCCCATCTTTCCCATCTCAAACCACTGAGCTACTAAGCTGCCCCCTTCCTTAGTTTATTTTTTGATCATCTTATTTGTAATTTTTATGGCAAAATAGTATTTATTACAACTATATACAACAACTTGTCCATCCATTACCTAAGTGATGGACATTCCTTCAGTTTCCAGTTTTTTGTTTGTTTGTTTTTGCCACCACAAGAAGGGCTGGTACATTTTAAAATGTATAGTTTCTTTTAGTTTCAACCTGATCATCTTAGGAAGAAGTAAACCTAATAGCAATAATACTAGGTTAAAAAATACACAGTTTTATAACTCCTTGAGTGTCATTCAATATTGCTTTCTTAAATGGTTCAGTTTACAGTTCCACTAATAGTGCATTAATGACCCAATTTTTCCATATCCACTCTGATATTTGTCATTTTACTCAATCAAATAGGTTGGAGATATCTCAGAATATTTTTGGTTTGTATTTCTCTAATAAAATTATATATGGTTATTTTACATTTTTATATAGTTATACATTTTATATAATTTTAAATATAGTTTTACTTAGCTTTGATTTCTTCATCCAAAAATGTTCATATCTTTTGACCATTTATCCTTTGAGGAATGGTTCACACATATATTTCACAAAGTTCTCTACAGATTTTAGATAATTGATCTGTCTGAGAAACTATCCACAACACTTTTCTCATCTTATTGCTTTTCATCTAATCTTGATTACATTCATTTTATTTGTATGAAAATGCTTGAACTTAATTTATTCATAATTGTTTATTTTATATTTCACAAAGCATTCTATCTCTTGTTCATTCACAAATTCTTCCCCATCCATAAATCTAATGGTAAATATGTTCCCTGTTATTTTGATTGGTTTATAACATGCCTGTACTCACTCCTCCCCTTCTGTAGTCATAGCTTTAAACCATATATAATCAGCTCATGTAGGCTTCAGGAATCTTCTCTCAATCAGCTGCCAACACAGTCAGTTGTTTGAAGCTGAGGCTTTACCCTACACAGCTGTCTCCATGCCCTGCCATCTGTTTATTTGGTCAGACTCTCATCTAGAGTCCTCCCAGCTTCTGCTCAACTGGTCCCACATTGGTCCCACATTGGACAGTTATTTATTTCTGAATTTTAACCATTTTTGCTTCTTTAAAATTAACTCAATGCCACTATTTTTAATAATTTGTGGGGGAATTTAGAGAATGAAATAATCTGATTCATTGCACCACTTTTTTCAGAATGCTATATATCTTATATATGATCATCAGTTCTTGTGGCCACCACATTTCAATGATGTCCCATAAAAATTTAGTTCATATTCATATATTTTGATATATTTGGTTATAGCAGTAATCGAGAAAGATATAAAGGGTTTACAAAGTTCCACATCTTTCTTACGCTTTCCATTTTTCTTCTAGTAGATGTGTGAGCACTTAAAAGGCAGAGAATGTTTCATTTTTGTGTATTCATAGTACAGTTCCTCATATATACTAGGTACTTAATAAAAGTCTTTTGATTTGAATCATTTGTGTTTTTTTTTCCTTTCTCTTTGAACTGAAATGTAAAGATTGGCTGAATGATCTCTGAAGGGAATTTCTAGACATGATTATAATAACTGTCATTCTGAATATAGAGTTTTTAAGACATCTTCATTCAAATTTATTTTTATTTTTTTTGGATGCAAAAGTGCCCAATCAAAGTAGAAATAAAGATATTATTTAAATAAACAAACACTGAGGCCAATTGCATAGAGGAAGTTAAACATGTTTATGCTAACTCAGAAGGAAAATAAAGGTATAATGTTAGTTGATTTTCTGTAAGAGACTTTAATGGGGAAAATGCTATTGAATCATCTAATGATGCTCATGAGAAAAGTGAAGAAATCTGTACCACTTTTCTGTCCCTATAAGGTCATTTATTGTACTTAATTTTTGGCTTTGAAACTGAAGAGTGTGGGTTTTGATCCGAGAGTGACTTGAATATCTGCTTCTGATCATAGGTGAACTTTTCTCTGATCACTTTTCCTCTTCTCATTCTCTCCTTTTTAAACTGATCATCACAAACAAAATAAAGGTTTTTAATGTTAATAGGTAGTTGGGAGTTGATTGGTGGAGTTTTGAGAGAATATTACCACAAGAATTCTAAGTACATTTCCTATAGAGGCAGTGACTATGGGATCCCAGTCATGATCAGAAAGATCAAGATAGTTAAGTGCTGAACTAAGAGACATTAATTGATATATAGTTTTCTTCCCAAGCACTGGGGAGCATGCTTCTAATTACTTTTTATAAAGTTTACTTATAACATTTTAACTCAATGAAATAGCTTATTTGTTACTGTGTTATATAGATTTATATAGATTTTTAGACTATGTAAGGAAATAATAATGGGTTGATAGAATAAGAGAAAGAAGAAAACTTAATGTATGATTTTAAATGTAACTAACATTTTTTGCAGAAATATATTTCTATATTTACTTAAAATTCCTGTTTTTTTGTTTGAAAAAAATTATTTAATTAATTAATTTAGAATATTTTTCCATTTTTACATGATTCATGTTTTTTACCTCCTCCCAACCAATGAACAATTCCACTGGGTTTTTTTACATGCGCCATTGATTAAGCACTATTTCCATATTATTAATATCTGCACTAGGGTGATTGTTTAGAGTCTACATCCCCAATCATATCCCCATCGACCCATGTGATCAGGAAGTTGTTTTTCTTTTGTGTTTCTACTCCCACAATTCTTTCTCTGGATGTGAATAGAGTTCTTTCTCATAAGACCCTTAGAATTGTCCTGGATCATTGCATTGCTGCTAGTAGTGAAGTCCATTACATTTGATAGTGCCACAGTGTATCAATCACTGTGTACAATGTTTTCCTGGTTCTGCTCCTTTCACTCTGCATTGATTCCTGGAAGTTGTTCCATTAACTAACATTTAATAAAGTTTGTTGCACATAAAAATAATTACATTTATAAATGTATAAAACATTGTATTATTGGGACATTTGGAATGCTGGGCTGAGACCTATTTTCATGGTCCAGAAGAATATAACGATAATATTAAGAAGTTGGGTCTGATAGTATTAGCTTTATGGATAAGGAGAAGAGGAGCTGTCTTGAACACATATTGGATTTTGGAATAGATCTGAAGCAAAGGTTCTTTCAAATGTAGAGTGATGGGGTTTGAAGACCAATGGAAACTTGGGCTGTCCATTGCTCCCTGGAGAGAGACAAACTGTTGTGTAGCTACTCTCTACTGCTGCATTTGGAGTTTGAGGGAAAGGAAGACAATTCCTGAAGGATCTTGGTGTTTTTCCTTATTACCAGCCTAGGGAAATATTAGGATTGGAATTAGTTATTGATCTACTGTGACTGGTTACTAATTTCATCTTTAAGAAGACCATAGAAAACCCCATTTTGTTCTAGCCCTGGCTGAAAACCCAGAGCCACAGTTACCTAAGGCTTAGTCAGCTGACTCTGCTGCTCTTTATAACTGGAGATATAGTTATCATTTTATAATCTTATAAGGATATTAGTACTAGGTATTGTAGAATATGGAAGTCTGGGGTTTAGTAATATAAATAAAAATTGTCCCAGTATTCAACAGGATCAAGTGTTAGTTCCGGGCATAAAGAAGAACACAATGCTGAAGAGCTGTAGGAACTTCAAAGGGAGCAGAAACTGGTAGTATCCTGGAAGTTTTCTTCAGATACAAAGGAAGCAACAGAGGATATCACCACTGTATTAATCAAGGAAATGGGTGCAAAATGTGTGGGAGTGCAAAACATTGTAGAAAAATATCACTGATAAAACTTTAAAAATAATAATTGTAAATTTGTCAAATGACTAGACTATTTCCCACTTTAGAGGAATTTTTAAACAGACAAAAACAAATATCATTAGAAAAGTTTCCTGTTAAGCTTATACCTGGTGACTTTCAACTAGGGTTCAGTGGTGGTAAGGACAAGAAAAGAGAAAAAGAAAGAACTCCAGAAAGGCAGTTGCCATTAGATCCTTTGGAAGGGACTTCCTCTTATGGATAATAGCATTTCTCTTTCCTGTCAACCTTTTAGCTTGTTAATTCCCTTTAATAAAGGTAAAATTAAATTAAAATTATTTTGTTTAATCTAAGTATTTTATTCATGTCTATATATTAAGCATAACTTCATTAATATATACATATATACATATGTGAATATGTATATATAATGCCTTATAAAATCTTCATTTTTTTGAATTGCTAGAGAAGATTAATTCAATTTACATTGTTCCTTCTGGGAAAAATTAATTTGGTTACTCGACCTGCCTTTTAGGAAAAAAAATAAGATAAATGTGTGTGGTATATATTCCCATATATATGTGTATATCTGTCTATCTATCTATCTATCTATTTTTCTATCTATACACGTGAAAGAGAGATACAGAAACAGATACAGATATAGATACAGATACAATGAAGGAGAAGGAGAAGTAGAGGGAGAGGGAAAGAATGCTCTGGACAAAAACTAATGCAATCAATACACTGAAGGGGAGAGAGATAGACATGACCTATCAAAGTAAAAAAAAAAAAAATATATATATATATAGTAGCAGAAAAGGGCAGTCTGATGTGGGGCTACATTTTTTGAGTATTCAATATGTTAATAGAGAATATTAAGGAAAAGGGAAATTGCATAGAGTTAATGAAAGGTTCTTCACAAGTAGGAAAGGCAATGGGGGCAGGGGATGAAATCACAGGATACTGTTTGAAAGTAACAAATAAAGTATGACTTAAATTGCCAAATATGGTGCTAGGCCACTTCAAAGATTACTAGCTTTTCACACCCAATGAGTACTTTCAGAGATGGAGGCTTCTGCTCATTACAGCTTTGTAGGCTAAGCTTTGACATTTGGAGATAGCCTGCTGTGTATTTTTATATGTCAGCTTAAACCAAAGGAAAAATCACAGAGGGATCATAGGAGATATAATTTTTATCCTATTGCAAAGTGGAGATTTTATCAGTGTACAGTGTTTCTACTAAATTACTATAGAAGAGAAATGGAGGAAGCAATGTGCTATAAAGAGAAACTACATAGAAAACCACATACCTATGGAGAGAAGCACATTTTAAAGTATTTGATTAAGAATAATAGGGAAAGGAAATAACAATATTATTACTTTTATTTCATAATGCTTGACCAGATAGAAGTATAATACCAATTACAAAGAATAAAAATGGGGGATTTTGATAAATCTGCATATCTGCTAGAAGTTTAATGTTTAAAAAGTAGAGGATCTTATATATTCTTTATGTTAATTCCTTACAGTTTAACCTCACAGATGGAAGAAGCAATTGCAGGGGAAACTTCTGCATTAGACTCAGTGCTAAAAAATAGGTGTTTTTTTTTGTTTTTGTTTTTTTTGGAAGCAATAAGAACCTCAGGAGACATGAACTATGCCATTTTAGAATTCATAACTTTGAAAGACAATGCTGGGGAATACATGTATATATAACACACACACACATATATATATATACATACATATATGAATACACTTCTATATTCCACATTTGAAGGCAAAGTTTCAGGTGAAGATATGATATAATAATTAAAATTCTTAAGAGGAAGATACAGCAAAAAATTAAGGAGGTCTAAAAATAAAAGCTAAGAAACATCTAAACATGTAATTTATATTACCTATTCATAAATAATGTCTATGAGGTAAAGAACTGGAAGGAGCTACAGTATAGCTAGGGAGCGCTGATGATCTTAAATACAAAAGATGAAAGGATTCATAGAAAATATCTGTAATATCTAATTTATTGCCTTCTAAATACTATATTTTAAAGGAGAGTTTTCCAAAGGATAGTGAGCAACTAGGATGTTAAGCTTAATATTTATAGAATGAATAAAAAATATATGCTTAGTTGGGAGAAGAAATTAAAAGGGAGCCACAGTAATTATCTTCATTCATGTAAAACACTGTCATGCCAAAAATCAGTAGATATACTTTGTTTTTTCAAAGGGCAGAATAAGGGTTTGTCATCCAATTAGCCTTTACTTAGGGCCAGTCCTGTGCCAGACACTGTGCAATGGACTGAGGATAAAAAGAAAGAAGTGAAAGAGTTTCTTTCTTCAAGGAAATTACTTTGTATTGGCTAAAGTTAGATTTCAGAAAGAGGTTAATTTGACTTTAGAAAATTTTTTCCCTAACAATTAAAACATTGATTGAACTACTTCATGAATTGAGCTCATTTGAAAAATTCAAATAAAGGTTGTTTCAGTCCTTGTTAGAATTTTTAGGAAGGATTCTGATATGAGAAGAATTATATATCACAAATTCTAAAGCTCATTCCAATTTCCAATTTCTGTTACTCTTAGAAAAGTTCATCTAATTGAAATATTTGCGTTATAGCTAACAACTGTTGGGGGAAACTACAACAGGTCTTTTTGATTTTCCTGAATTGTGAAAATAAATTAACAAGGAGACTATAAGAATAAAACAAATGATGATGATTTTGCCTATAATAAATAATCCCTTAATTATAGAAAATTAATGAAAAAAATTTGTAGGCATGCATAAAAGTAGAAGAGAGAATTTATTCTGTTCCCATGTCATTTTTATGACATGATCATGGAGCCTAATGAGTGATAAAGCCAAATAGATTAGTTAACCAGTTTCATCCAATAATTTGAATTTCTTGTGATCACTAATCACTGAAGAATTTCCAGGGAACAGGTTGGTTGGGAAACAGTTATTTAATTTCATTGCTTCTGTAACTAGAATGTAGATCAAGAGACCTGAATTCTAGTTCCAGTTGGGGCATGAGCTAGTTATGACCTCAAACTACCTGTTTAGCTTCTCTGGACCTCAATTTTTACACCTGTAAAATGAAGCAAATGAATAAGATGATCTCCAGTGTCCCATTCCAGAGGAGAAGTTTGAAGACTGACATTTTAAGCACACAATCAATTTATCAGAATCACTTCCTCCATAGAGAGAGATTATCTAGCTATGGGCTCCTGGAGGGAGTTACACCATAAGACATCCCTTTACTCCACAGAGAGCTGTAAACATGCTCTTCTGTCAGCATGGTAGGATGTTTCAGCAATTGAAACTTCACAGTGACGATTTAAAAACATAGGGGTCAGAGCTTTACACTTATTCAATCTTTGTATAAAGATTGTATCCCATAAACCACTACATCCTTTTTAGAGTACTTAACTATTCTAACTTTCAAAGTACTTGCTGGAAGCAGACAGTATCCCCAGTGTAATGATTGTCCATTGCTTTTGTGAAGGCTAAAATAAGAATCAGAACTATACAGGCTAAAAACAGGGGAAATCAATAGAGAGATTAAAGCAGATGTAGATGTTTACATTCACTTTTTTCACTGCTCCCCATCATTATCACTCTTCCTCTGAAGATTCAGTTTGGAACTTTACCAAAACTGATCTTTGTTTGAAGATATTATACCAGAGCCTGCTAGCACATGGAGTTATGGACCCTCCAGGGTTTCCATTTTGGATACCTATTTACAGAGCTTTAGAATTCAAATTGGAAATTATCTCTGACAAAAAATGTGGCATGTGGATTTCCAGGATAACTTCATAGGGGGATGCTTATACTGCCAATTTCAATCTAGCTTCTTCATTTTGTCTCCTACGGCAAGAAGGGGGGGGGGGAGATCACAAAACAGTTAGAGTCAAAAGTGAAGGAGGGGAGAGATGGGTCCCTTTTGTTGAACCCAGGGTTATTTGTAGCTGTTACTCTTTTTCTTTCCTTTATCCCTCTGCTGGAAATTTGGGAAGAATTTTTGCCTTCTAGATGTGTGTGTGTGTGTGTGTGTGTGTGTGTGTGTGTGTGTGTGTGTGTGTGTGTGTCTGTATCTGTGTGTTTATAATCATGCACACTATAGGAAGGAAAAAGAATGAAATGAATTTGCAAACAGAGAGTAAACAGGAGAGTTTGGAAAGAGGACTTGCTGCACAATCACAGAACAATAAAGACCTTATTCTAGAGTGTGGGGAAGACATAAGAGAGACACACTAGGACAGTTGGAGGCTTTTTGGTGCCTGTACCTGGGAGAAGTTGGAGCAGTAACTTCCTGTGGCTTGTGCCTGTTTGAGCCAAGTGGGAGTTTGCCTGCCTTTTCCCTGTGGAGCTGTCCTGATATCTGGTTGTTGAGATCCTACCAACTCTTGTCTCCTAATTTTATCATCTAACTGTGTTCCTGAATCCTGAGCGTGTGTCCTGACTGCTGTGAAGAGAGACTACTGGCAAGCCAATAATTGACTAGGGGAAAGGCCTCATGTCATTTTCGGCCCAGGATGAATAGGGTTGATGAATTATAAACTTATGTTTGGGAGCACTAGTTAATGGTCAGGTAGATATATTGTTGGGGTTCCTAGACAGAGAGTGTAGTAAATAGGCAGCCAGATGATAGGAAGACTGCCTTTTACAAGGCCAGTAGGAAAGGGAGGAGGAGTATCCAGAATTCATAGAATAGGGATTCCTTTGTTCCTAGTCCTCCTACAATTGAATAATCAACCTTGTCTTTGATATTTCTAAACCTTGGTCTAAGAGTCAGATAGCACTCTAGATAAAGCAAAGATCTTCATTGTCACTTTCATGCCTAAGAATTAGGAGGAATTTTTAAAAGACTGAGGCAGGGTATGGGAGGAAGACAGACATGTAAAAAATAGTGCAGGACTAGGAGCCAAAAAAATCTGAATTCTATGCCCAATTTGTCACTACCTAGGCATGTGATTTGGGGCCAGTCACTTATAATCTCTGGATCTCAGCTTCTTCTTATATAAAATTTGGAGATTGGATTAGATGATTACTAAGGTTCCTTTCTGTCATATGATTCTATGACACAAAGTCTTTATGTACTTAAAAATGCTATTTAAATGTGAATTTTCATTATCACCTTATCATAATAATAGGAAAAGGTCTAGACTTATACTTTGAAATCCGTTCAGAGAAAACCCTTTCAACCAATAGTGGTTGATATCTTCTCATCAATGTCTAGATTTAGACAGAAATAGTAAGTAAGTAATTGAAATTTTAAATGATTTAGCTGGGGTCATACAGGAGCTAGTGCATACTAGTTGCTTAATAAATATTTATTCACTTGATTGACCATAGAAAGTATGTGGCAGAGGTGGGTTTTCTTTAACTCAAGTTGTGCTGTATCTAAGGCCATTTCCCTCCACTGTGTCATGCCAACTCATTAAGATTATCATAAGAAAATAAAGAGAAGAAAAGAAAAAAAAACAAAAGAGTAAGAGAACGCAAAGAAACAGACATGTGGGAGAAAATGGGAGAAAGCAGAGACATAACAATGAGGTAACATCTCTGGTGAAAAGAGAGAGTAAAAAAGAAAAGAGATTTGTGTGTTTTTACAAGATTGGTTTTCAGATAATAATTGAGAAAAACAACCATTTGCACTAGGAGTTCCATAAAACTCCACTGATTGAAATCAAGTGCAACATTGGATAATTAAAGAAAGGGTAATAAAATTTCAGTTAAAGATGGGAAAGCATACTACAAGTTATAAAGTTTCTGTGAAGATTGTAGGGTCAAAAGAAAGTGGCCAGTGAAGAACGGGAATGTATGACCCAAACATCTGACTACCAGTGAAAGGAAAGAAGATAAAGCAAAAGGAGGGAAATGTGATTGAAAGATAACTTACTTTAGGACACATTATGGATGACAGTTAAGGTTAACTACAGTCTGTATTCAAATACTGGCAGGAAATCTGTAACTGTACAAGAAAAGTGCCTGAATAAGTTGACTATTTAATATGATAATATTTCCAAAAGTTAAAAAATATTAATATTAAAGAAGTTGAGCAAGATGACTATTTTGACAGAAGTTATACTATACAATTTACATTGAGAGAGAGGGTTTTATAAATGAATAAAAATAGTTTATGCATTCACTTCTATATGCTATGCATTGAACTAAAGGGTTTATAAATACAAACTCTTTTTGATTCTCAAAATAACCCTTCCAGGTATGAGCTCTTGTTATTTCCATTTTTCAGTTTAGGTAACTGAGGTAGACCACAGTCAAACAGCTAGTAATTACTTTTAGCCAAATTTTAGTTAAAATCTTCCTGATTCTAGGTGAGTATCAAATATACCAGGGACTGAAATAATTTGTGTCTGAGTTCATTCTAGAGCTAACAAAATAAAATAAAATGAAGAATAAAGAATTAAAAGATGCAGAAGGGAACAAGTGAAGAAAGAACTTAATATTCTAAAAAAGAGAAAGATAAACCATAAAGTAAAAACCCATTCCTGGAGCAATTAATATTCCCTAAACTGAGGATATTAATTTATAGGAGCCACAAAAAAAGAGAGCATCTATTATTAGGGATGGGAAGAGAAGAAGAGGGACACAATGATTATTGACTTTCTGTGAATGGGCACTGAATGTTTTCTTTTCAAAAAATTTTCAGAGCCCTACTTTTTTCCCTCCTGTTCCCCAATGACCCCACTGAGACAGCATGAAGCACAAAATTCATTATTACAAACATGTATCTTCAAACAAAACAAATTCCTGATTTTCATAATTTTGCTTACTTCACTTTTCTTTTGTTCAAATGAATTTTCCCAGAATTCTCCAAAAGCTTTCTCTATATCATTTATTACAGCACAATCATATTTCATCACACACATATGCCATAATTTATTTAGTCATTCTTTAATTTCAGAGCAATACCTTATGCTCACAAATGGAACTTTTATAAAAAATGTTTTATACATATGGATCCTCATGCTGTCTTATCTTGTGGAATTGTGGAATAAAAACAAGTTTTCTCTCTTGTCCCAAATGTATATACAGTTTCCTAGCTTTGGTTAAAAAGTTTCAAATTACAAGGCAATATGTTTTCAAGCTTATCTAAAAAGTAAGGTTGTAGATTTAGAGTAGGAAGAGATCAGAGATCATGTAGTTTAACTCTATTAGAAAGGTGAGATGACTTAAGTTACATGGCATAGAATAACATAATGAATAAAGAGCAGTGCTGGTTTCAAAAGAAAGTCCTCTGATTCTAGTGACCAAATATAATCTATGGTGGAGATGCTCCCAAGGGAAGTTAAATTTGACTTCTACAATTTGTAGAATTTGTGCTTCTACAAATTCAAATGTGGCCAAGTGAAAATTCCAGAAGCAATTCAGTAAGCATCTCTAAGCATTAAGAAATCCTTAACAGGAAACAAAAGTTAGGGGCAGACATGATGTTTAAACACTATTGTCAACTGAAGGCCAGAGGAATTAGACAAGTAAAGAGATTATAGAAATTAAATAGCATATCAAGAGGATAGAATTTTTTTAAGATGGGGAGCCAGTTTTTAGTTCTAGCCAATAAAAAATTCCAGCTGAATATAAGAACCAAAATGTTTCAATTCATCATTGAATACAGTAGTCATCTGCTTCTAAAGATATCCCACACTCGGGGAGAGGACAGAGAATTCAAATACTATTAAAATCTATACTTATTGAGAAAGCAGTTGCATTCAAATAATTTCATTCTGGAAATATAAGAATCAAAAATCAAAATAAATGTTTTCTTTAAGGGAAAGGGTAGGAATTTTTCAAATAAATCTGTGTCAAGGTATAAGAATGATCAAAAAAGTGCCCAATTTCACATTGGGGTAGGTTTCCTGTGGGAGAGGCTACAAGGGCAGCTGACAAAGAGAAATGGAAAAGATCTAGGAACTCTGGAGATCTAGGAAGAGGATAGAATTTTTTAAAGGAATTTGTATTTTCAAACAGGAACTTCAGAGTTTAGAATGACTAGCTATTATTGGATAGTTCTGGTGATAATAAGGTAATTGATGGTGTCAGTAGATATCCTGGAAGCTTTCATTATCTTATCATAATGGATTTAAATTAAAAATGGAGGTTGGAAACCAGGTGTCACTTGAGGGAAAACATTTACATAATAGCCTATCAGCCAAACATCATGGAAGACATCATCATGGAAGAATAAGAGCAGTGAAGATAAATTGTAACTCATACTATGTTATCCAGGAAGAAATGAAGTTATTACACTTATGGTCAGACATTTATAGACAAATATCCAGCAAATGTGTACTAAATATTTATACAAGAAAATAAATATGACTTCATATTCATAACACAGAGATTTGATGGGATATGATTCTAGAGTAAAATACTCTACTGTGATATGGAAATCACTTTAAAACACTGATATATATTAATTTAAGGTCGCCAAGGAATTCAGCTATGTAATTCCTAAATGAAAACTTAAGTCAGCTGTCAACCTTTTTATGGTGTTTTAATTACAAACAGGAGGAAGAAAAGTATTAGAGGGAAAGAGAGAGAGGGGGAAAAGGGAGAGAAGGAAATAGGGCTTAATTACCCACTCTGCTTAAGCTGAGCCAAAGGCCCAAGGCCCTGGATAGCCGAGGCAAAGAAAAGAGATCAGTCCCTATCACTCACGTGACCAAAATGGAGAAACAGTCTGTGGGCTCCTCCACTCCAAAAAACAGGCTCCAACCACCACCACCTTCTTCCCTCCACACAGGAAGTCCCCTGCACTCCTGAGCTGTCCTCTACCTCACTTCCTGTGTCTCACCTGTACCAATGGTGGCTCTAGCTTAACCTAGGACCACCCAGAGGTCTTTCCTTTTTGCACATGTCTGTTGAAGGCCATATTTTTAAATAATTAAATCTTGAGTTTTGCTGCAGCCCTTCCTAAATCTTGTTACCCTGAGTAGGGTGGAGATTGTAGTTTCCAAGACCTGATTCTGTTATTCCAGCATCTCTATTGTTATTGATCAGGAAATAGCTAAATCCCATCTTCTAAAGAATGGTCTGAATAGAGTTGAGTAGTTTTGAAATTCACACTACCAAAATGGTATGTCATATTAAAAAATAATAAATGAAATAATGGGAATTCTGGATAAGGTATGTATAACAAAAAAATAAGAACTTCCATTTATTTCATGTTTTAAAGTTTTCAAAATGTGTTAGAGACATTAGACATATACTATTGCTATCATGATGCCCAATTTAAAAATCAGGAAACTGAGCCTCATAGATGTTAGTGATTTGGTTATAGTTCAAAATGCTACTATCACAATTAGCATTTGATCCCAGGTTTCTCCAGGTTCCGTGAACTGCTTTCTTCCTCCTATATCACTTTTTGTCTCTCTATAGAGACTTCTCTTTGGGTAGAAATCTATGAATGACCATTTCTCAAGTACATTGATTGTTAGAGAAGAAAGAACACTACATTGAGAACTAGCAGACATAGATTTGACTCCTATTCATGCTAATTATTCCCTCTTTATCCATGGGAATGCTGCTTTACTTCCCTTAGGTTTCAGTTTTCTAATCTGTCATATGAAGGTTGTGAAAGAAATGATTCCTAAGGTCCTTTCCAATTCAATGATTTTATTACTTCATTAATGACATGAATAAGTTTCTCTATACTACAGCTTGCTATAGATATAAGTTTTAAGGTATTTCTTGTTCAGAAAATAAGATGATCAAGACTGGAGGCTTTCAAAGAGTATGAAAATTGTTTCTATGGAACAAGCCAGATATAATAAAAGATACATCTTTGATTCTCATCTCATGTATTATCATAGTGAAAATATTTTTGTAGTAATGTAATACAGCCTAAATAGCAATCACATTACAGACATCCTGGAGGCATTAAAAATCAAAGATAAAGAAAACAACAAATGATGTTTCTCAGATTAAGCTGATTATGATGAGAAAAATCAGTACAACCTTAATTTCCAGACAAATAACAATAAAATAATCATGAGTCTTCATTGTCATTTTACTTAAGTGAATGAAATGCAGTTATCATAAGATTATACTATTTAAAAAATGGAGAAAGGACAGTTATATTTATTGCATACTTAGTGAGATGAAACAATAGTGAGACAGTTCGTAAACAATTATGTCCTGAATTGTGTAGCATAAAGTACAAGAAGGCTGAGAGAAAAAGGAGGCCATTGAAAGAAGGGAAAAGGAAAGGGTATAGGATTTCTCCTGCCTGGCTTGTGTCAGGAGGGAAGATTAGAGGCTCTAGAAGGTAAGGTTTTAGAGAGTAAAAGAGGAAGGAATCAGTCTGAACTCCAAGAGGGTTCAGTCAAGATGCCTGTACCTGAATTAGCTCAAGGGAAAACTCACTGCCAAAACCCAGACAAATAAGCTGCCACCACGCCAAGATGTTGGAACACTTAGCATACGGCCAGCCAGAGATGCCTCTCCGTGAAAAGAGGCCAAAGATAGGAAGTGAGGTGCCCTATATAGACGGTTTTACATCACTTTCCTGCATCTCATCTATACCAATGTTAGCTTAGCTTGACTTAGGACATCCCAGGGGTCTGTCTGCCATTTCTGCACATGTCTGTTGAAGGCCATTTTCTCAGATACTTAATCCTTGAATTTGGTGCAAACATTCCTGACCTTGTTAAACTAAGTAGGGTAGAGAAATGTAGAGTTCCCAGGACTTGATTCTGTTAGACCAAGTATCTCCATTGTTACCAATCAGGAAATAGCTAAATCAGATCTTCTAAAGTCTGAATAGGGTGGAGTAGTTTTAAAATTCACAAACTAGAAAAACATGAGATGGGCTTTTGTCATTTTTTTATAAGGAATTATTTGTATCTTGGAGTGGACTGATAAAGCATAGTTAATGTTAAGGAATATTTATCCCCAAAATGGAAAGCCTTTAGAACAGTGACCCCATAAAATATTCCTTTTTCAAAAAATCAATTCATTTAAACAATGTATAAACAAATGCATTAAAATTATGTATAACACCATGAACAGCAAATTGCTTACAATTTGTTTAAATTATGTAAATTGCATATATGTACTAATATAAATATCCTCTGCTTTTGAAATGAATTCATTTTACATTTATATCATAAAAAATAAAATCTCAGTTTTATCTATTTTGCATGATTTCAGTGCAATAATAAATTAATATCCCTACTGAATTATTTTAAAATATGATTAATTTCCTCTGATAATGGTCTAATTGCTCAAATTTTCACATGAAGAAGTCAAAATCTTCTATAGTCATATAAAAATGGTCTAATTATTTACCCTCTAAGGACATAGATTTTGAGAATCCAGACAGGTAAAGCTTTTGGAAAGTGAAAAGTACTATATAATGTAAAGTAATTGTGTATTAGCTGCTCAACAATAGCCAGAATAAGGTAATAGCTTCCCAGACCCTAACCCTCTTTCAACATCTTCCATTTCAGAAGCACACACACATTAATCCTTTTCTGTCATTCCTCTATTGCTGGCAACTCTGTGAAAATTTCCTCACCTGTATTGTTAGATGGAATCCACAGATCCAAACTTGTCCCTCTGTATGCATGTGTGCATGTGCTAATTCCCCTAAATATTGAATGCATGCTCTTTGAGGGCAGTGACTATTTCTTTTTACTTGCCTAATGCTAGGCACACTACCTTACATATAGTAGATGATTTATCATATTTACACTTTTACAAATAATTAAACTTCTCTTAACATCACATTTTCCTCCTGATTGCTAGGGTATAATTCTTCTACTATGATTCCTTAACTTTAAAGTGGTGAAAATTTTACCATTAGTTGATAAAAGTTATACTGGAGAAAGGAAGGTGGGTGGTGCTCAGGTCTTTTGCATCTCTTTGTTTTCTACATTGAGTCTATGTTTCTTCTGGGAGTGGAATTATGTCAATGGAAGACTCACAGTCAATTATCTTCAAACAGGATCCTAGCTCTAATCAATACAGAGCACTTTACCTCTTCGATTGGCAGACATGAGTTAAACATTGGCACAGCATTCAAATACTTATCACTCTGTTAATGAGGTTTTTTGTAATCCCTCTGGAACTGGCATCAAAAGATGCCTAATGCAATGCAATGCCTCAGGAATGACAAGCGTTTTCACCAAGCATTCATTATAATGTGTCATTATTGACAAGAGAATATATTGCCTGCCACCCATAAAGAACAAGGCTTTTTTTTTCTCTTAGAAAAATTACTCTTCTTGTATAATTCCATGTTTGATTGTTGTTTTTTTAATGAAGATATCGTTTCCAAATTATCCCTCCTCATCTCTGGCTAAACCTCAGAACCTTCCCCTGCTTCTGACTGGCCACAATAGAAACAACTACTGAGCTGTCCTTGGTCATCAGAGATTTGATAAAAAATAGGAGAATGTTTTATTTTGTTGTACTTTCTTCTTAAGGGGAAACTTCAACTATTTACAGACCATGCTGTGTTTTCTTCATTGTTAAGTTGTTCATAAAGTTGATGTTTTATAGGAAAAAACTTTAAATGATCTCAGAAGAACAGCTATTTAAGGTATCAGATGAGGCAATAGTCTAAGTACTTACAGGAGGCTTAAGATCTTGATTGAATTCAACTATCTGTTACTTAAGGAATCAAAATAAGCAAAACAGAATAAGAGTGAAGAAAGTCCTGCTCTTTCATTGCACATCAGGGTCTCTGTTCCCCCTTGCTAGATGATGAAGGGATCAATTTTGCAGGCATTGATGGGTAGAAATAGTTCTTATACAAGCTTATCTATTCATCCATCATAGCTCCCAGCAGGACTTGAGGTCCATCTTCATGGTCAGATTCTCTTATCAGCTTTTTGCTTTTTTTTAAAACCCCTAGGTGCCTTGGCACTCTAGTGGTTTTATCATGACATCAATTTTTCTTCCCTTTATTATTTTCTTAAACTTTCCAACATGATAATCTGATTAAGTGTGAAGGTAGATTAAAGTCCCTTTCTCTGTCCCTCCTTCTCATCCTTATCCTTAGCATCTCCAAAAAAAATGCAAACCTCAAAGTAAAATGAAAGAAAATATATAGTCAACATTAAAAGATATAAGAAACAAAAGGAACAACTTAGAGGCATAAAAAACATTTAAGTTAACCCTAGCTAATCTATAATTTAAGGCTAATTTTTATTACTTTTTCAAAGTTAACTCCACCTCAATTTTTCCTAAAAGATATTTGTGATTTAATTTTGTTCCCCTTTATTCCTTTTCTGATATATCTATTTCAATCATATTTCCCAATTACATGTTAAAATTAATAATCATTTCTTTAAATAATTTAGTTCCAAACTCTCTGTTCCCTCTTTTCTCATTTCCTTTCTTGAGGTGGACAACTTGGCATTTATCAACATGTATTTCCATATTGGCAATGTTGCGAAAGAAACCAGAGTTACTAAAAAAGAGAAAAAAGTTTGAAAAAGGATGATTCAATATTCATTCAAGATTTCATCAGTTTTTTTCTCTAGAAATGGATAGAATTTTTCATTATGAGTCCTTTGAAATCGTCTTGGGTCATTATCATGATCATAGGGGATAATTTTCACAGTTGATCATCTGTATAATATTGCACTTACTGTATATAGTAAGTATTCACCTGGTACTGTGTATTTCATCTGCCTGAGTTCATATAAATCTTGCCAGGTTCATGTTTTTATTCTTCTCTTGATTCTTATACTTAAAAGACATTTTTTATTCATCTTTGGTCTTTTGATCAGAATTGCTTGAAATCCTTCTTTTTCATTAATTATCCATCTTTTTCTCTTGAAGGTTTATATTCCATTCTACTAGGTAAATTATTCTTCATTGTAATGCCACCTCTTCTACCATTCATAATACTATATTCTATGACCTGGTAGCTGCAACATCTTATATGATCCTGATTGCAACTCCATCATAACTGATTGGTTGCTTTCTGGATGTTTGGAGAATTTTCTCTTTGAGAAGCTCTAGAATTTTATTCCAATTCTTGTGAGTTTTAATCCAGATAGTAATCAGTAGATTTTTTATATTTCTACTTTGCACCCCCTTAGAAGATCTAAAGATATTTTTCCCTAAAAATTTCTTGAAATGCGATGTTTAGGTTCTTTCTTTGATCATAGTTTTGAGGTGATCCAATGGTTTTTAAATAATCTGTCCTCAGTCTGTTGTCTTACCAATAAGATATTTAAAATTTTCTTTTTACTTTATTGTTTATTGATGCCTCATGGAATAATTAACTTCTACTTGTCCAATTCTAATTTTTAAAATATTTTATTCAGTGAGCTTTTCCTTCTCTTTTTCCATTAGTAAAATTTACTTTTAAAGGAGTGAATTTCATCACTGAATTTCTGTTTGTCTTTTTCCATTTGGCTGTATCTAAAGATGTTTTTTCATCACTATTTTATGTCCCTTTTAGCAAGAAGGTAATTATTTTTATTGTATTTCTTTGCCTGATTTTCATCTTTCACTCTTATTTGATTTTGAAAATAACTTTTTAAGCTCTTCTAGGAATTACTGTTATTGTTGTATTTATTTCTTTGAGTCTTGTATTGTAATTTTTACTTCAGTGTATTCTTTTGAGTTTTTACTGTGATCTTCCTTACATCATAGTGGAATTTTATACCCAAGTTGTCATTTTTATGTTGTATTTGCTGCTTTTTTCCACCCTATTTTTTGACTTATAAGTTCATGTTAAAGTTGGGATCTATTCCCAGTTGGAGAGAAGGCACTGTTTCACCTCAGACTTTTTAGAAGTTTTAAAGTTTCCAAAGTAGTGCAATTTTACAAGAGTTGTGGGCACTGCTCTCTTAGTCTGTGATCTAGTCCTTACCCAGGAAGAGACATACCCTCATGCAATTGATACTACTTTTAAGGTTCCCTGTTCTCTTGAGACCAGAAATGATACTGTTCTTCAAGTTCTTTGATCCCTTAGGGCCAGAAGTTATACTCACCCTCAGGGCTTTCACTCCAACTTGCCCAAAAGTGCTCTTCCATGTTTTAGAACTATGAAAATATTACAATAATTATCTCATTTTTAAACATAATGGCAATATAATTATCCCTGAGTTTCATGCAAAGCCCTTATCTTCAACTTAAGTGAATTCAAATGAAAATGTTCTGAATTTAATCACAATCAATCTTAACATTGACTTAGGAAAATTTCTAATGTTTAGGCATAGATTGAAGTTTAGATTTATGTTGTTCTCTAGTTAACTACTGATTTTTCATAGTGGAAGAAAAAGCTACATTACTGAATATGTTTTGATGATGAAAGAACAAATTGCATCTACTGTTTTTGGATATATCGACCCTGGAAGGGAAGTTAGGAAAAAAGTTAACATTTATTAGGATTTCTCTCTATTCTTGTGTAGGTGGGCACACTGATTGCATCACTCTGTATCTTCTCCATTGAAACACCTGTAGATCCAGTGGTTTTCTTCAGGATTTTCTTTCTCTGCCACTCCTCAGTCCCACATTCTTTATCCTTTCTTCTTATAGCCCTCAGAAGTTTTCTCTGCTTCTAAGTTACTTCCTTCCTTTGATACCAGTTACTTAGGGTTTGATCAAATCTCTCAAAATGACTTTCATTGATTCAAGATAGATATACAGAATCTGTTATCTGTTCTCTCTTGGTTCTTTTATTTCTCTTT
The DNA here is from genome assembly GCF_027887165.1 of Monodelphis domestica. Taxonomy (NCBI): domain Eukaryota; kingdom Metazoa; phylum Chordata; class Mammalia; order Didelphimorphia; family Didelphidae; genus Monodelphis; species Monodelphis domestica. Next base: position 365,356,413 of record NC_077229.1, read on the forward strand.
TAATTTTTAATTTTTCCCTTTTTTCCAGATTACATATTGATACAATTTTCAATAACCAGTTTCTGACATTTTGTGATCCATGTTTTCTCTGGCCTTCCCCTTCCCCTAGGATGGCAGGTAATATGATATGGGTAGTATATGTGTTATCTTACTATATATTTCCATGTTAATCATGTTATGAATGAAGATATACCATTTAAACTATAGAAAAACTCATGGAAGAAATACAGTGAAGAATGGCAAACCTCAATCTGTTTTCAGTTACTCTATGTTGGTGGAGAGCCTTTTTCATTATATTCCCTTGGAACTGTCCTGGATCCTTGTATTGCTAATAATAATTGTTTTTCAAAATTAATCATCAATGTACTTCATTGCTATTACTGTATACTCTATTCCCCTGGTTCTGCTCACTTCAATTTGTATTACTTCATATAACTTAGGATCTTTTTGGAATCATTTTGTTTATCATTTCTTATGGTCCTACTTGGTTCTAATGGATTAATTCCACCATTAAGTGATTTTAGCTAACAAAAGTGAATGATTTTAAGTCAGGAAATTGTATCCCAACCCTTACACTTATAAACTGCAATCACTACAATAAGCCCTCTATTTGCTGGGATTGACCCACAGGTATAAAGCCTCTCTTAAAGGTTTCTTTAAAATTTTTAAATTACTCTTGCTTTTCCCTCCTAAGAAAGATTTCTTAGAGGCTTTTCTTAACTCTTCTCTATTAGTCCAGCTCCCTCTTTTCTTGAAAAAGAAGGATGATGTTCATTATAATTATCAATCAGTAGCTCATTTTTTTTAATCAGTCAAATCCAGGATCTTTTATTCATTATTTTATACTCTTCCCTTCTACTCTGAGATTCTCAATCAGTAGTCCAACAAATAATTTTTCCTTTGACTTCAGGATCCTATACTCAGATTTTCTCCAGTTCTTTTTATCTTGATATATCCTTTCCCTCTCTTCCAGATAATCACTCCACATTTAACTCTCATGGAACATGGGAGCATACATTTCAGCTACTCCTGCTTCTTAGACTGCTACTTAACTGTATCAATTAATTTTGATTCTAACATCTAAGCCAATAAGAGGAGATGCTTTGCTATTTTCTGATTATTATTTGAAATGTCATTGTAATTTTATTAAGTAATTATTAAGTAATAAATTATTTTTCAGATCTCACTGTAGCTTTTTAAATATTATTCACTAAATTAATGAGTTTTAGGAGAAGATTTCACTCATCTTTCTTTCTATTCCCATTTACCATCAATATTTTAGGCTGACCTTAAACCTTAAAGTTATTGTCAATATAATTATGAAACATAATAAAACAGACATTAATAATCATTTAAAAAGAATCTGATTTGATATTGTGAGGCTCTGAGGAAAATCACAATCAGATTCTCCCTTTAACCTTGCTCTGGAAATAGAGTTTTACCTTAAGCTCTCAGAAGTTAACAGCTAAAGTCATTTTTTGCTTCATAATGTTTCTTTTCAAAATAGAAGTTAAATTCAGTTTTCTGAGGAAATGACTCTTGGACTCTTTCTTGCTATTAGTTAAATTACTAAGCCTCCCTAGAAACAATTTCTTTTACTCTGTGGTATTGAAACCTCTCTTACATTAACACAATAACATTTTTAAATTTTTATTTAGAATATATTTCCATGGTTACATGATTCATGGTTTTTTTGACCACTCTTCCCTCACCACTCCCAGAGTTGATATTCCACTGGGTTATACATGTATCATTGTTCAAACCTATTTCCATGTTATTCATAATTACAATAGAGTGATATTTTAACATTAAAACCTGCGTCATATCCATATCGAACCACATGATCATATGTTTTTCTTCTGCATTTCTGCTCCCACAGTTCTTTCTCTGGATGTGGATAGCATTCTTTCTCATAAGTTCTTCTGGATTGAATTGCTGCTGGTAGAAAAGTCTATTACACTCTATTGTACCAAAGTTTATCAGTGTCTGTGTATAATGTTCTCCTGGTTCTGCTCATTTCACTTTGTGTCACTTCCTGGAGGTTGTTCCAGTTCACATGGAATTCCTCCAGTTCATTATTCCTTTTAGCATAAATACTATTCTATCACCAACAGATACCACAATTTGTTCAGCCATTCCCCAATTGGAGGGCATCCCCTCATTTTCCAATTTTTTACCACCACAAAGAGTGCAGCTAGAAGTAGTTTTGTACAAGTCTTTTCCCTTATTATCTCTTTGGGGTACAAACCCAGCAGTGAGTGACTGGATCAAAGGGAAGATAGTCCTTTAGCACCCTTTGGGCATAGTTCCAAATTGGCCTCCAAACTGGTTGTATTAATTCACAACTCCACCAGCAGTGTATTAAGGTCCCAAATTCACCACATCCCCTGCAACATTTATCACTCTCCTTTGTTGCCGTATTGGCCAGTCTGCTAGGTAACACAATAACATTTCAGTAATACCAATTGACATGACCTTTGTAGGCAGTAGGCACAGAGGAATAGAGTGCAAACTTCTGAGTTAGAAAATTACATCTACTATTGTCAGTAATATTAGTATGACGTTATCTAGTAAGTTCACATCCTTAATAAACCTGCAAAAGGCAGACAAACAATGTTTAAGCCCATATTCTTGCCAGTCATCCCTTCCTGTGCCCTGATATAATCCAATCCTCACTCAGAAGGTCTTTGGTACTTTGATCCATGTCTCTGTATAGTTCATAAGAATTTTGCCTCTGGCCCTCTGATACTGTCAATAAGTTATTTTCCTCAATATGTAAGTGGTCAAACAGTTATCGAAAGATTATCGAACTATTATAATCATGTGAAAGTTGTTTCCAATCACCAATAATAGGAAAAGTAAAAATTAAAATAACTCTGATGTTTCACATTACAGCTGGGATATTGGTAAAGATGACAAAAGATGGCAATAGTCTGAGGATTTGAGGGAAGATAGGTATACTACTTTATTGCTGATAGCACTGCTAATCAATACAATCCTTTTATAAAACAATATGAAAATTGTACAAATAATTTCTAAAATTCCCATGCCCAGGAAGCTAGCAGATCTGCTACTAAGATTATACTCTAAGCAAGTCACTGACAAGAAGAAAATTTCAATATATACTAAACTGCGAATGTAATGCAATATTACTGTATTCTAAGAAATGCTGAATGTGATGAAAATCATCATGAAAAACTATAGGAACTGATTCAGAGTTAAGTGAGCAAAACCAACAAGATAATACACATATTGCCATAGCAATGTTAACAGAACAAACAAAAAAAAAAACAGAAGTAAATTTTACAGAAATAGAAATAAGGATGAAAAAAGAAGAGAGGAGTATATATATCCCCACCTTAACTTATACAATAATTTTTGGCCATTGTAAGAAGAACATCTCCTTTATAATATGCTTAAATAAAAATCATTTAAATTAAAAAAATGTTAAATGGCTAAAATATCAGAAATCATAGACCCCAAAATACCATGATTGGTCACATACTTCAGGAAGATAAAAGACAAAAAGAATCCAAAATATTTTAAAAAGATTAATGAAAGAACTGTGTTTTTGTGTATGTATATGTGTAGGTTTGTGTTTCTGTATGTATGTGTGTGTGCCCAGGGACTAGAAATGAAATAGATGAGGTTTGATTGAGTAATGACTAAATATATTGTGGTAACCAAATGTGATAAAATACTTGCAGTCCTATTAAGAAATGAAAACTATGAAGAATTCCAAAGGAAGGAAGGATATACAGTAGGATCAGCTATGTGGCTAAGTTGATTGAGAGGCAGGCCTTGAGAGGGAAGATCCTGGCTTCAAATCGGGGTCAGAAACTTCCTAGATCTTGGCAAGTCACTTAACTCCCATTGCCTAGACCTTACTGCTTTTCTGCCTGGAAATAAATGCTCAGTATTGATTCCAAGACAGAAGGTAAAGGATAAAAAAAAGATCCACACAATAGAAGAAACAAATTGAGTCCAAATGCAGATTGAACATACCATTCTTCATTTTATTTTCTCCAAGCATTTTTCTTTAGTGTAAGCAATATGTGTCTTCTTTTACAATATGACAAACATAGAAA